>NC_137428.1:32758811-33466311 GCF_964374335.1 Astatotilapia calliptera | reverse complement strand
AACTATGTTCATAATTTCATCAGTACACCTCTGATGAGCTGTCTCTTGGCTATTCAGTGCTAGAAGGGAAGGGGGGGGGGGCTCGATTACATGCACGGTTTCCAACTTTCATGCTTTAGGAGTGCGACACCTGCTTTCAGTCTTTGTCTCGCCTTCTCAAGCTGCTAAAACTAATCTCATTGCAAATAAAGCGAAGCCTCGGAGCGCATCCCTGGTGAAGAAAACTGCTACATGTTAAACAGAGGTTTCAGAGGGGGAAGACTGAAACAATTCAGCACCAACTGGTCTCCAGACTTCATAGAAAATGGTTACTCGAGGAGCACATTACCTTTGGAAAATGATTACAATTTCATGTCACTGACTCTTGCATCATTCACCTCATTTCACTGTTTTACTCCAAAATGTAAAAATGCAATGGACACCACATTAATGGGAGCTGGTGAATGATTTGTGTTTAGAAAATGTTAAAGATTTGTTTTTTGCTTGCAGATATATTTTTAATTTTAGTTTTGCCTGTGAATGCATCACATATCTGCAGGAGTCTAATCATTAGTTAGTGGCCATCCACACTGAGTCATGAGCTTCATCACAGCTGTCCAGATGTTTTTCATTTTACTTCATTTTTTTGTTGTTATCCAAAAAGAAAATAGAAGAAGAAACCTTACAGCAGTAAGACCTGGGGTCCCTGCATGCAATGTTTCTCCTGGAAGAAATTCATTATTAAGCATACATATATATGATGAAAAGATGTATCAAATGTAGAATTTATATATATATATAAATTTACAAATTTATTAGACCATCACCCAACGTAACATTTATGTCACAGCTGCACTAAATTTACAGTTTAAGTAATTACAAAAAACATATGTTTCTTTAATGGTTAACCCACCAGTATCTGCAGCCTCTTTAACCCAAATGTATCTATAAAGCTAAAATATAATTATTGTTGTTACCCATGAAGTTACTGTTAAAGCACTTATGTTTGTTTGTTTTGTTTTTTTACAGTTTTGCATCCCTGAACAGAAAAATTAGTCTTAATGCTTTTATGTTATGCTTGATTCATTTTTGACTTCTCAGTGTGCTGACTCAAATTTGGGTATAAAAACACAAATTCAGTTCAGTAACTGCTGCAAGTTTTGGTTTTAAATACATTTTTCCCAGAGTTCTAAAATATCTGTGTTGTGTGTGTTGTTGTTTTAATTTGAATAAGAGGTGCTCTAATAAATTTGTTAAGCACTGTATACTATATGTTTTTTTGTATTTATATTTTTTCTCATTTAAAAGTACTTTGAAAAGAGACTAAAAGAGATTCAGTATTTTTGTAATTGTAGCCATGTATAACCAATGAATTTGGTGTCTTTATGTGTTTTTGCCTACTTTTAACCATTGAGGTATTTCTTTTTTATTTATTTGAATGCTTTTTTACTTTAATTCATAGCAGGTGAATGACGAATTGGATGATTCAACTTTTAAATATTATAGTCGCTTTTGTTATTTGATTTGAAACATCCCATGGTCAAACCACAAGAGGTAAAAAATCTCTTTAAGCACAGATAAAACATTGTTTTGCTTTGGTTTTTTGTTTTTCTTACTTAACAATTTTCATAAATCAGAGTTCTCATCTTACACATTGCAGCTCTTCTTCCTTTCTCACTGAATTACATTACTGTAATGAACCCCAATGTCTTTGTGATCATGTCTAATTTATTCCACACTCTTCTGGTGTAATGGGAACTGTTAGTGCAGGTGTCCTGTACAAATCCGCAATGAGCCAGTCCCATTGATCCATTATTGTCAAACAGCAGAACAACAGTGTAGATGTTGTGTGTGAAAGCAGCTCAAATGGTCAGCAATGGAAGCAGTTTCATGTCCCAGGACACGGCTTCATTTCTGCAGGGGTCGATAAATCGCTGGAGCTCCAGCAAGCTTCCGCACTTTGCTACTTATTGTACCATGGCTTGTCTATAAATCTCCCCATTCTCCCTGAAAACCCACTGCTACAGTTTCATTTCCTGGGGAGGGGCAGTGTGTGCAATCAGCATGTGAATAGGAGGGGTTTTTTTTCTTTTTTTTCTGCAGAGCTGGATTCACAGCGCTTACAGAGAAATTAGCACATGCAGTACAGTCAAATGGTATATAAGAAAAACAGAAACGCGCATGCAACATGATGACTGTGTACTAATAAGCGTGATGTTCAGTGGTGTAAAGGGGCACAAAATAAACACAGTTAGACAGACGAAGTGTGTTTTACTATTCCTTATATCCTAAATAACAATAGATAAGTTCATAAACTAATACATATGTCAACAGGCAGATTTTGTTACTTTTAGACAGATGCAAGAACTTCCTGCTTCCCTTTGTTCTGTGTTTATGCTAAACTAAGCTAGCTAGCTATATTCTTCAGATTTTTAATTATCATAGAATATACATCAATATTCTAATGCAGTTCTCAGGAAGCAGAGATGGAGATGTCATCACCAATTCCTTATTTAGAAAGCAACTATGCTGTTTAGACATTGTTACACACACCTCCTACCATCTTTGTTCACCTGCTCTGTCTCTTCTCTCTGTCGTTTCTCCCTATAGCTGACTGGCTAAAGGATCTACATCTGCATGTAAAGAGGGAGAATGTTGGACAAATTTTCACTGCAGTTTTTTTTCCAACCTTTTGTATCATGTCTGGAATTTAAGAGGAAACTTCAAAAAGAATGCCTCATTTTGCAGATTTTGACCCAAAACAAAGGGTTAAAAATGTTATAGTCTAGTTTTGGTCTCAGTTGCTTCTTCATTTAGCATATCTCGCAATTTTTCTGTAAGTCTTCTTTCAGGGAAGCTCTTTCTTATCCTTTGAGCTATACTGTAAATGCTTATCCATGAGCATGTAGCAAATTTCAAACAATGATTACAGAGTCTGATTTTTATTTTTGTTTATTACACTGATTAATTAACTCAAGTCAAACTTGGGTTTTGGTGATCTGAAGAAAGACTTTGGGTAAATCTGATGAAATATTTGTGACTGCCTGGAGGGAATCCATAAAACTTTCAGTTTTCAAACTTCTGATATGATTAACCAAGATAAATAAATCTTTAAAAAAATTATCAAACCAGGGCTTCTTGGCTTGTTAGGCAAATGTGCAAACCACCATGAAGCCACTATAATATTTAAAAAGTAAACATTCACAAATGTAAATACATTGCATGTGACAATATCACACTGGAGGATCATTATATTATGTCAACTTCCTGATCAGATCAGTCTATGTGGTGATCTGAGGTGTCCCACACTCTATGACCTGATCCCTCAGAGGCCAGGAGATACTGTACACTCAAACAGCAGGGATCAGTGATGAATTAGGACACAAGCACAAGCGGGTTGAAGGTTACAGTAGGAGGATAGTGTGTGTGGGCGGTAGGGTGGCTGTCTGGAGGGGGCTTGGGGTGACAACAGGGCAGAGGATGATGCAGGCTTATACTGCAGATAAGCCGTAAGAAAGCCAAGGTCAACACGTTTGACACACAAAAAGATGAGAACATGAGGCTTAAAAAAAAAAAAAAGAGGATTTGTAGTTTTGTTACTGAAGAAGACAACGTCAATCATGAAGGCAAGCAGAATAAAATAGAAAATAAAATGGGACCAGTTAAGGTTTTAGTGCTAAAAATATGTTGTAGGAGAGGGTTAAAATAATGCATCATCACATTTTAAATTTTGTTCTTTGCTAAATTGTCTGTTATGTGTAGAATTTGTTCCTGTTTCATCATTTGAATCTATGAAAAATGCCACAGATAACCACAATGCTTTTTCATCAAGGTTCTTAAAGAGCTATTAGACAAAATTTGGCAAATCTCAGTGCTGTGTGCAGTGTGTCTGAATAAAGTGAACGAGTGAAGGACAAAAGAAGAAGTGGCAGACCTAAAAAGTATCTACAACAGACGAACAGTATGTGAACGCCATATTCTTAAAAATAGGAAAATGTCCAGTAAAGACCTGACACAGGGCCTGAGAGATACATCTAGCCCTTCAGTTGATCTGTCTGTGTGGAGGAGGTACACAGAGATACAACAGTGAGTGTCTACAGATGGAGGCTGTCATGATTTGGGGCTGCATTTCAGCCAGTGGTGTTGGGTATACTGTCAAAATCAATGGAATAATGAATGTGGAAAAGTCCCATTAAAAATGTAAAACACATAAGAGCACTTAATGTCCTTCAAGTTGCATGGAGAACTATTCCTGGAGAGGAAATACAAGAACGGTTCCCTAACAGAGTTCAGGATATGCTGAAGAATAAAGGTGGTCATACCAAATTTAGATGTTCAGGCTTGTTAGAATGATACAAAGTCAGTAAATTCCATAAATGTTTAAATGTTCAATAAATCACTGCACCTATTTTCCATTTCCAAAATTTAAAGAAATGAGAGGTGACTATAGACAGAAATTACACCAAAGGAAAATCAGCAGGTTCCAGGAATGTGTGAAATCCTGAGTGATTTTATCCTGAGTGCATTTCTGTGCAATTACGTGTCTGCATGGAGAAATAAAGCCTTAATGCCCGACTCTGGCTGGAATGCTGACACAGAAACAAAGACATGAACTACTGAGCTCTGATTACAGCGAACAGACAAGATCAATGTGCTTCAACAAAACATCAAAGTCATGCCTGTGGCAATGTTATCCAACGATTAACACATTGAGGAACTTTCCAATTGGTCTACAGTTCAATGCATTGCCACAATGTGCTGTCTGTGAATGCACATTTAAGATTGTGGAGTTACCATCTGGACATCGAGCCCTCCAATCTGAGGAGCCTAAACTGGAAAAGAGCTTTAAAATTGCTCTCTAAAAAAACCCCTCCATTCCACAATATTCTTCTCAATCCAATTTCTAAAACAACCTTTCATGCACTGCTTGTGTTTGTGTGTAGCGCAACTAATTCAATCCAAATATATCAAGTCAAAATCCAGTCAAATAATGAAAGGAACTTTGTCAGGATTTTTTTTCTTCTTAATGTCTTTTCTTAATATTGAGTCACCTATTACATTTTTTTTAAATGACAAAACTGATGAAATCCCTGTTTGTGCTGTACTTGAGGGGAAAAAGAAAATCAATGGTTTGCTACTCTGATAGTTCATTTTAATATTCACCTCGAACTCACCTGCGAAATGTAAATTTAAGTCACCACATCTACGGCTAGCATTTAGCATTAATTTTCTGCATTCTGGGATTTTCTTTTCTTTTTTTAATGTTAACTATTCGGCTTTAGAGGTGGCCTGAAGAGTTAGCTCTGAGGGAGTGAAAACAGTGTGCCACGATAAATCCTACCACACTTATTGATACAGCTTAAAAACCTGTAAAAATAAAAAGGTAAAAGCACATCACAAGTATGCGACTTGCTTTTGCTTGCACTCCTCACTGCTGAAGCTTGAAATGTTCTTGTGACTGTCATATTCAATAATTACTTTTCAAGTCATTATATTCTACAAATTTACCATGGATAAGAAATATATTCATATATACATACTTGCTTAAACTAAATATATGACACAATGCTAATAACAAAAACAAAGCGCTGACTTAGAATCGAGACTAAGAAATATTTCTAAAAAGCTTGAGGAGAAACAAAAAGACTTCTACTTGAGTGATAATTTATTTAACTGAAAAATAATAAAATAATAATATTAAAAACAATTAACTCTTTATTATCTTTGCAAAAGTTTAAAATTGTCATTTGCTTTTCTGAGAATAGATCACGTTAACATAACAAAATTTTAACAAGCATCTTAGCAGTACTTTTAATTTCCAGCCACTTATCAAGACAACACTTTGTATTATGCCATTCCTCTTCTGACACATTTCCCTTAGGATTTAGATGAGTGTACTCTTTAATATCAATATTCTTTTGTTCTGGCCAACAGTGAAATGTGACCCTACTTAATAAAGTCATTTTTTAGTCATTGTGATGAAGTTCTCATTTGTTTTGCTGGGGAGCAGACTAAGAGGTCAGTACTTACTTTTAGACCAAACAGCTCTGGGTTACTAAAGGCAAATACCTACTGCTTACCTTTCAAGCTTTTCTTTTCTGTCTGCTTTTACACTACAACTACAGTAAGACGTCTGAAGTGATATAATTCAGAGTATGCATCGATTCTTAATTTTATTCTCTTGTAATAGTTTTTTTCATCCTGTTCAGGTTCCCTCTGTATTTATCCACTGCCTGGTTGATACCTTGCAGTAAGTTAAGGGGGACTGTAGTGAATATTTTCATATTTCACTGAAACAAAAGTAAAGTTTAATAAAGCCTGGGTATTCAAAGTGCTGTTGTTAAATTTATATTAAAGTAGACTAAAGTCTGGATCAGTCACATCATGCCTACATCACCCAAAGTCACAGTTATGTTAAGAAAAGACATAGGGCAGAAGCTAAAATGTCTTTAAAAACATAGCTATAGAATCTACGATAGTCCCAGTTATAGCAGAGAAAAGAGGTACGACCTCCAAAACTATCTAGAACTGTGACTTTAGCATTGTGGCGGCTGATCAATCAGTTAAAGGGCAAACACTCCAAAAATAGTGAAACTCAAAAAACTGAAAAGTTACTAAAAGTAAAATAAGTTGAGAATAAAAAGTCCTGTGATTTACAATGAGGTCAAATGAGCATTGATTTTGACACCTCACAGCAAAATGGTCAGCATGCACAAGCAGTGAATTAGCCAGCAGTCAGCGGGTTATGTTGCCTTTATTAATGTCATGGGACCTGCTTTCTCTCTGTCACTCTCTCGCTCCCTGTTTCCTTCCCCTCCCTTCATTTCCTGGCACAGCTCCTAACGGCTGTGCTCCATCAACTCATTACTCAGACAGATAAAATGTCTTTTTATGTGTTGCCGGTGAGCCACTGAGCTCCAAGCAGATCAAGCAAATGACGAGAACTTAGGAGCCCATTCCAATAAATGGGGAGAACTCTCTCAACTTCGCCATTACTTGAGACTAAAAATGACTACTCTTGCATGGAATGAAGTATTCTGACTGCGAACGACACAGCGCTGTCTGAGTGACAGATGGGAATGTATTGTCAGTCATTTCTGTCCTGCATGATAATGTGGAGGTTGAATGCTGCTGCTAATTGCCTAAAATGTAAATTGAATTTCAAATGAGCAGCAGACGTTAATAGCTACATCCATTTTAAAATAGGCTGGTAAGAAAATGTGGAATCGTTCCAAATGGCTTCTTTGACGCTGATATTTGGAAGTGCTTCAGCTGTCTAAAAGACAAATGAGAGAGAAATGAGACTCATACCTGATGCCTTTGATTTGTGCAATGCTGTGGTGGGAGATCCTCGACAGAGCGGAGATTACCTGAAATAAACAAAGACATGAAACGTTAGAACAATTAAACTACAAATTTCTTTCATCTTTGCTCTTATGTTTGAAGACCTCTAATGAACTAAACATTCAGTTACAGTTACGGTAACCACAGATTACAGTAACTGACTCATGATGTCATCTTAAAAGGCTGTGATCACACTGAATACCAGAACACAACCAGTTTGTTGACTTGCCAGTAACCAGTTTTGTGTCCCTTAACCTTTGATTCCATGAAAATCAGCCATACGTCTCTGTGCTGCATGTAACAACTCTGTTACAACAAGCCTACTTAGTAATACGTTTCACTAAGTAGTAAACCATATTACTAAACACTGACTTATGGAGTGTCCTTGAGCACAACATATCTGAGATATGGGAACGTGTGGCCTACAGGCTCCTCGCTCCCTATTTTCCATAAGCATCTTCTCTTGAGCATTTGTAGAATGACTGTAACGCAGGGGCAGTGCAGGTCATCTGCTAACTGGAAGGTTGGGGTTTTGATCCCTGGCTTCTCCAGTCTACACACTGAAGTATCTTTAGACAAAATATTGAACCCCAAGTTTCTCTGTGATGTTCTCATCAGACTGTGAATGTGTAGGAATGCTAGATAGAAAATGGTAAAAGAGAAAGTGTTGGGTGATTGAGGCATGTTGTATAAAGCGCTTTGAGTATACAAGTAGAGTAGAAACGCACTATATAAGAACCAGTCCATTTACCATTTCAGTGGTGTCAGAGGAAAAGTTAGAACAGTGCTCCATATTTCAACTTTTGTTTTTGTGTTATGGCATTTTGTTGTGAAGCACTTTGAAATGTGCTTTACAGATAAAACTTTACTTATTTATTGAATTTAAACTATACCAGCTGGCTGTGAAATGCTTTGTTTTCATACCGCTACACCTTTACCCCCAATGTACAAGGCTGTGTCCACCACTTTCTGTAAAACACAAGCATCACACACATTTACGGCAATCTTTTTTTCTTGCAATACATTCTGATATGCTACTAAGAATTCACCATTAAGACATCTTCATTGCATCTCTGCATAATACTGTCGAAAGCAGTCTTCTAACACTAAAGCAGCTCCAGGCGGCTTCATTATACTGTGTTCCATTTTTGTTTCTTGTTATGCACCACGTAATTATTCTAATAACAAATCAGAATTGAAAGACTTTATGATTTATCATATAAGCGATTGATCGTTTGTGTCCATTTCGATGGATTTTAACAGACAGGCTCCAGAAAGAAAAGAAAAAAATCAAAGGCAACAACAGAAAAAGAAAAGTAAAAGACACCAGAGGGGAAGAGCCACTCGCATTTACATCGTATATGCTGCAATTAAACAAAACACACTCCTTGCAGCTCCTCTGTTCTTTGAGGGTGATTATCGAACCTTACTTGAGCGTTTCTTAGCAACCCCTCTCATGCGTATGCAGCACCACACAGGACTGTGTGTAAACATAATGCAGGCCACCATGTTAATAGTAACATTCAAAGACATGCGGTGCAAAGCCTCAGCTAGGTGGCTGGCAGCTTTTTTTGTAAAGCCTCCATACTTTAGCTTTTTAGTTTTAAACGCTCAAATGTGTCTGTGCATGCATTTAAGTTGATTTGTTGCTGCTTATGAGTCACACGCAAGTGGGCTTACGCTAAGGACTGCAGATGGTGCGCTTGCAGGCCCTACAGAGGCTAGTTCAGGCAGATGAGGACCACCGCCCCAAAACACACGCACACACACAGACACACTCACACACAAAAAAAACACAACCCCCTGTCTCCTACGCCTCATTACCCACTCCTGGGTGTATTTCGGGTTGTAACACCGTGGCAATGCCAGATGTCTCCTCAACAGGGAGGACAAAATTGTTCCTTGGCAGGTGTGCCATCGACAGCGTCTCATCAAATTCCCTCTTCTCTAAACACACAATGTGGCACCTCAACGCCTTTAGTATTTAACATTCAACTTGAGCACATGTTAATGGCTGTTATGAAGCGAAGACCATCAATTTCGAGCTGTGGAGTGCTTGTGTTGAAGTGCTGTTGTCCACTCTCTCTATTCAAGGTGTTCTTGTCTTTAACATAATCAGTTACACGGAGTGCATATATGTCACATTCATTTACATCAAACCACTCTAGAGGGGGAATCCCTTTATTCAACCAGATAATAGGAGGTTATTTCTCTGAGCTGCTAAAGACCTGCGTAATGGAGTGTTTTGGTCGTGCTTAATGGTTTCAACACAGGGTCAGTCTAACATTATATACCTTCTTTACATATAGATTTGCAATTAAAGGAAATTAAAGGAAAGATACTGCAGTGTTAGGCCACCACATGCTGCCTGACCAGCTTCAATTCAAGTTGCTGTTGAATGTCTCCATCAGTCTGCTGACAGGCAGAAGCATTGTTTTAAAAGATCCCTAATTTAGTATTTTAATCATGATGGTGGAGATGTCTTGCTTCTTTGCTGAAATTTTCACATGGATATTCAGCTTGTTAGAGATCTGGCCATTGTCTTTTTACTCATCTATACGGTGTTTTGGTGATTTTGCCAAGGTTGCATAATCAGAAACGAGTTGTTATGACTGCAGGACGCAAAGGGCAAAGCTTCAATTATTATGGCTGATTATCACCGAAAAGCCTAAAAATGGCATTCAGGACAGCATTAGTTTGTTTACAGGATAAAAGCGATTACTGAGAATAACTATGGATTGAGTTTTCAGAGACAAAGATAACAGTATGCCTTCTATAGTGTGAAGGTCCCCTTTATGAAGAGACTAAGGGATTATATTTTTGTTTTAACTTGACACCTATTTGTTTACTGTAAATAGAGATGGAGGCAAAAAAGGAAAAAGAGACAGATAAAGATGTGGAAAGAAGCAAGGGAGTAGATAGAAAAGATTACTATGTGTCTTTGTTTCAGGTGTCTGTGTTTAGGGTATTTAAGAAATCACTGAGGATAAACCCATTGTGCTGCTTGGTGGCATTTTGCCCACTTGGCAAAGCTGCAGGAAGGGAACGCATCTGGCAAACTGCCCCATCATCATTATTGAGGGTTTTTTTTGTCTTATGAGCCTACATATTCTTTGTTGAAGGGTGAGAGACAGATGACAAAATTTAAAGACAGAGCAAAGACAAAAATGTAAAATGCGAATGAAACAAGAGGATGAACGGGTGTACGCGCTTGGCATTTAATAGCAATTAATATTTCATGCTGCCTGCCGTGATCAGCTGCACTCAGATCTGGCTAAACACAGGTGCCTCGAGCCAGGTTTGCCCAGGTTCAAAGGATAGCAGAGCCACTGGCTTCGAGCCAGAGAGGTCACAGCAGGGCCAGAGCCCGTGTGGCCTGAGGAGAGTGTGTGCCAGCACTGAGCATGCTAGTGTGACTTTCACACATCACAGGGTAAAGTCTATTAATATTAAATCTCAAGTTTCCTCAACATGAGGAAGTTTGTTCTCTTTTCTTAGTTCATGTTGGCTTCACACATCATAATGCGAAAAATATGTTCTCAGTACTTGGAGCCATGGCAGCTCGTGACTCACGCTAGCTTTGGTAAGAAATGCTAATTTGCAATCTGTTTTCAGGGCAGCTGAAGGAATGAAAAACTGTTCGCATGTACTGCTTATAATGAGGATTACGCTTCTTATTAATCTATTTAACGTACAGTTATTGTTTCACTATTGATGTCAACACATCACAAAGCTGTAAGACTATAAAAGGAATACAAGGGATACTGAAAGGATAACTTCAGGGGAGCATCCCTTTAATAGCTGGTCTTTTTAAAAAACCCTTTCTTTTTCTTCTTCTCCTTCCTTTTTTTTAAGAAACAGACTTGTTTTATCTCTTTTATAAGGTTACTGCTCAAAGGTTGCTTGTCAGTCTCTCTTACTTTCTTCTCTTTGCCCATGTTTCTGTTTTCCATTCTACCTCTAATACACTCTCTTCAGCCGCTCCTGATCCTTTAGTTCAGTCAAAGCCTTTGAGTCCACGCACATTATTAATTCCCCTCTCATCTTGTACTCCCCGGGGGATCCTAACTCTACTGCTCGCTAGAGAATAAAGCCTCTTCTGCCCCTCTAGGAATATGGAAAATACAAGTCACACGATGGAGTAATATTGCAGGTTTTTAAAGCCCCGAAACCATGATCTCACCTTTAATCAGCACCCCCAACAAGCCTCTGGCATTCCCTAACCCATGGGTGACCCTTATTGTCAGACAAGATGAATGCAATTGAGGATGCACGTTAAGTCTCACAGCCTCAACTTGTGCTCACGGTTTTCTGCGCATGACCGAAATGTAACGTTTATAGCCTGTTTACTGCATAGGAAGGTGCGTGTGTGTGTATGTGTGGAGGAGAGAGAAGGGAAGGATGGGGGAGAGGGGATAATGGTTGCATCTGTGGACCGACGGGGCGAAGCCAAGTGTTTGCAAACACACCGACCTTACATGTCTCCAGACTCGCCACATGTGGCCTGTGTCCCAGCTGGGCGCCAAGCGACACCGCATGCGACCACCCTGCAGCCAATCAAAAGACCTGCACAACACGGGTTCCCCCTGGCAACTAAATTTGCATGGTCATCAGTTACCGCACTGATCAAATCAAAACTGCAGCCATATGCTATTAACAGTGGGAGGGTGTGGCTGTGATTTGATTAAGATCTGAACACAAGAAGACAGTCCGTCACAAACACACGCACACCCCTTTGCCAATTATATTTAGATCTGATGAAGTTATGACATGATTATGTGTCTGTGAAAGTTCTGATTATACCTTCTGCTGCAAATCAGTGCAAGTATTGGAAGCTATCCAGCAAAGAGGAAGAATTAATTAAAAATTCAGGACATTACTTTTATTTTTCTCTTTTCTCTCACTGGGCTCCTGCTCAAACAGCTAACTCCCTAATAGTGTGATATATTTATGAAGGATTCACACTTTGATTGGACAGCATTGCTATGCTCATGCCAGTCTGCCTAAGTTGTAGGCAAAAACCAAAAGGGGCACAGAGTGGGAGAGCTGAGAACAGATGGCTGAGTGGGAACCCTGTGTGCCCATCAATAATAGACACACAAAGTAGGGAAAGCAGAGTCTGTGTGTGTGTGTCTCCATCCGACTGTCCCACTGCCACTGGGAGTTTCAGCATTTTACAAACCTCCTCTTATCCTCTGCCTCCCATCCTCTCCCCACCTCTGCCTTTGCCTTTTTGTTCTCTTTTACATTTTCTACACAATTCACAGAAAATTCTCCTGAAAAGTAGGGCTGCCACGATTAGTCGACTAGTCACGATTACGTCGACTATCAAAATCGTCGACGACTAATTTAATAGTCGACACGTCGTTTGACGCTTTGTAAGATCCCAAAAGACGCAGGATGAAGTAGCAGGATTTAAGAGTGTAATAACGGACTGAAACAGAAGATGGCAGCACAGCATGTACAAGGATGCCAGCTGCCGTTAAACCCCGAAGAAGAAGAAGCTGTGTCCCAGAATTCATAGCGCAGCCCAGCGCAGTTTCCAACAATGGCGGCAGCTAGTTAGTTTTAATATTACTCTTATTATTCTTTCTGGGTCACAAAATAAACGTTTAACATATTTTCAGGCGAGAATGTAGCTGTGTAAACCTCAAATATCTGCTCAGTTTATCAAGACACCACATATTTTCAAAAGCGCTCCGACTGTTACCCACTAGCTCGATAGCGAGCCGGGGGCGAGGCTAACTAGAGCCGTGAGAACACCGGACTCCCAGCAAATCGTCTTCAAACCCACCACCGTCTTTCGCTACTCAGGTTAAACATATATAAGTCACTTAGATAACTTAAAAATGTTATTGTTTGGCTTTTTTAGTATTTTATTTGTTCCTGAGTAAATCTGTTTGGCTGAGATTAAAGTTGAAAAGAGATTAAAGATGCTCGAGAATATACTCCGGTGTCCTGTTATATTTTAGATAGCAAGGAGTTTATTAAACTCCACTGAAACAATCTGCAAATTTCATTTAAATTTGATAAACTATCATCTTGTCTTTATTTTTAGTTAGCACATACCTTAAACGCTTAAAGCTGTAAGCTAATGATAGTTATATAAGAGCAGATGCTGCTAGTGCAATAAGCTGTAGTTTTACGTCCAATGGATGATGATCTGATTAGTCGACTAATCGCAAAAATAATCGGTGACTAGTCGACTATCAAAATAATCGTTTGTGGCAGCCCTACTGAAAAGCTTCCGTCACGTATCCCATATATGAGCGATAAACACCAGTGTGCAGCGTACACACACATAACTTAAAGGCCCAAAAGAGTTGATTACTTTTTTTATTGCATAGGGGCTCTGTGTACACAGGACAATAAAAAAGGCGATAAAGAAGAAATAAGTTTACTTCAAGTCAAACATCCAAAACTACAACTGAAACAAACTATATAAATAGAAATACTATGGAGGAGGAAAGGGCATTAAACCAGTTATAAATCAAGCTGAGCCCAACAATATTGGGTAACAGCCTAATTAAGCAGGCTAGAAAGTAAACACTTATTCTCAGCTAACAGAAGTGCACTGATGGCAATAGTCTGCTACAATCCATACTCTTAGGCAGAAGAAAGCAATACAAGTTATCTAAATATTTAAATGAAACAAGAATTCAGAAACACATCAACGATATTTCTGTATATCAAGAGTATTAAGAATGCCTGTACACATGCTTTTTCGCGCAATTACCATTCAGCCAACCATGTTAAAGCGGCGCAACACATTCAGTCAATACAAGTTGGAAGCTTCAATTAATTTCCATACCAAACATTAGAATGATGGAAAACATGATCTGACAGTGGAATGTTTGTTGGTGCAAGATTGCCTGGTTCATCGCGCATTCCTGAAAATGCTGAGAGATACTGTATCTCTCAGCATTTTTCACATATAAAGAGTAAACTCTATAAACAGTTAATGATGTGAAAAGCAACAACAAAATATAACCAACTGTTCTCTGGCCGAAAGTACCTTGTCAATAAGAGGTAAGATAATTGCGAGACTGGATGGTGCTGATAGAGTACCTCAGTTAACCACTCTGTGCAACTCTGCTAAGTAGATAAACATCCCAGAACGCACATAATGTCCAACATTGAAACAGATGGTTGATAAGAGTTGGAGACCATGTCGTGTTCCACTCCTGTCAGCCAAGAATACAAATTTGAGGCTGCAGTGGTCAAAGGCTCACCAATGGTGCGTGAAATGTTTTCTTGGCAGTCTTTGGACCTGTTAATACCAATCAATCATAGTTTAAATGCCACAGCCGTTCTATGTATGCTTGCTAACCATGTGTATGGACATGATTTACAATCTTTTCATGTTTACGTCCAGCTTGACATCAGATAATTTCACAAAGCAAGAGTCATCTTAAAAATCGTACATAAAAATGACAATGAGTGTACTTCAGTATTCTGCCCAAACTCCAGATCTACAGCCAATAGAATAGCTTTGGGAGGTGGTAGAACAAGATACTGGGGGTGTGAATGTGCGGCTGATAAATCTGCAGAAATTATGAAGTTAAACAATCAAGTCAACATGAACCAGGATCACAAAGATTTATATTCATTGTATATTTTGTAAAACTATTAAAAACAATAGTAACTGAGGTAGTTTTGAGGGCATGCTTGTACAAAATATAAAATGTTGGCTCTGTTTATATTAAATCCTTACTTCTACTTTCACCATTCTCCAGACCCACGAATCATGGGCTGTATTTGACCAGCATTGTCTTTCTATTCAAGGGACATCATGACTCACTGTGATCAGTCTCAAGCATCGCGCTAGAAATTACTGAATGCCATCGGGAGCTAGGCCTGTGTAAATCCTGATTGCAGACAGATTGGCACTTGCCACACTGCACTAAATCCCCTCAATGTGGACCTTCCAGCTGCTTGATTACAGGGGATTTTACTGGGTATGTCTGTGCAAGAAAAGCCTCTGGCTTGGCCTGCGGGTCTGAAAGAGTGCTGCTGCTGACCCTAAGGACCCCAAGCACTATGGATGCCAGACAAAATGGCTCTAAGCTTTTTTCAGGGTAGTTAGCCCACACATGAAATGCACATCATTCCTACCTATCCCACTGACTGAACTTAATATAACACAGGTAATTCTGAAGGTTTTTTTGTCTATTTTGAAATGCATATCCTACCACCACCAATGATCTATTGATGTAAAAATGTACCAACAAATCAATTTTAGAGCTTATTTAGGTTTAAGGACCTCGAACATCGATTCGATCTGAACCTGCGCTGCTTGAAGGGAAAAGGGCAACAGTGGCTAACATGTGCAAATTATACTCAATAGATCGTTTTGGCCTGGTCAACACCTGCCGATGTGCTGCAGCCATGTCCATGACCTGTCCCATTTCACGCTATATCACCAGACATGTGCCTGCTCGCTTGTGCGTGACTATGCCTGTTTTGTGTATGCTGTACATGTGTGTATCAGCACACACACACTCAAGATGTGTACACATTTTCCTCCTTTTCCCCCCCTCTTTCTTTCACACACAGTAATAGAAACAGCTCAATGCTGCACCAGCTTGTAAATAATGCAATATTAGTGAACAAGAGCAGAGAGAGGGGCTTAATGGAAACTTATCCAGAAACTGAAAATGACAAAAACAAAATAAAATTAAAAAAAGACCCAGAAGAAACTAATTTATTGTTGTTGTGGGGCTGATATGCTTCACAGCTAAAAGAACAGAGGACTTGGGCACAATTATTTTTAATGAATTCAGCTCTGTTCAGTTCAATTTTAATAATACCAGAACAACATATAATCACAACAACACTCAGGGAACCTGAAAACAAGTCCAGAATTGTGTTAAACATTTACAATAAAGTGGACATAAGTGTTAACATGCTAAAATGTCTTTATCTGAGTTTATATAAAGTAAGTAAACCACAGAGGCCAAACCACCAAAACAAATCATATAAAAAAGGTAAATGGACTGGTACTTATAAGTAAAGTGGTTTCTTACTACAAGCCTCGTCCACCCATGCACACGTACATCCATCAAAGCTTTTCAGTGCCTGAGCACTTATAACCTGACATTCACACGTTGTTTTATTGGGGGCAACTGGGGGTTTAGTACTGTGCCCACAAGCATGCAGGTTGAAGGAGCCAAGGATAAAATTGCCAACTTTCTTATTAGTAGATGGCCCACTCTGTCTCCTTACCCACATTTACAGGAGACACTATGGATTGATGGTCTCTGAGTGCAGCATTTCTTTTCACCTTAGACCAACTTAAAAGGTTTAGTTTAAAAAGAAAAAAAAAAACAAAAAACAGAAAGGCCGCCTAAATGACTTTGCATTACTGCTGTATAAATCTGCACTTAACCTGCGTGCTCCAAGAAGCATAGCAACACTGATCATACAACAATAGCAGAAAAGGTGCCTCTGCACTCACCAGAAAGCACTCAATCAGGACTAATATTCTTGCAGCTTACTTGTTGCAAAGCCAGACCATTCATAATAAATGAGGAGGGAACGTGTTTTAGAGTATCACAGCAGTGTTTTAGCTTAAGCTTGAGCAAGAAGGTATGGGGGTTTTGGGAATGAGTGTGTGGCGAGAAGAACTTGAAGACATTTTGGTGATTCTGCAGAAAGAGCCAAACAACAAGCAATCGACTGAACATCCCAGCAGAGCAGGCTCAAAAATGCCTTGCTATGTTAACAGATGGAAGTTGAGATGTGATCAGTAGGTGCAACTACGTCAGTGGCAGTCTATGGTAGCCATGAGAGGTCAAATGTACTGCAGCTTAAGAAATCACTAGCAAATAGAAAACTGCTGCAGAAGCATACAAAACACAAAAGAAGCTGAATAAAAATCAATGGAAATAGAAAAAAACCCTCACAACCCTGATGGTCCTGTTTTAAGCCTGCCCCATTGCAGTCGTTCACATTTTTTTGATTTCTGTCACTTCCCCAGCTGGTCCATCAGGTTATTGGGACACCAGAAACATTTCTGTTGTGTTTTGTGAGATTTTGTTGTTGTTTTTTTCTACTTCTCTTGCATTTTATTCAACTTCTGTTGTAATGCTTGCTTTTGCAGTATTTTTCAGTTTGCTGGTTTTTTTTAAAGTTGCATTTCGTTTGACATCTCAAGGCCACTGTAGCACAGCAGCCTCTCAGAGTAGGACTGTACACACTGCCACTAGTGGGTAGGTGAAAATAAAAGACAATGCCTTAACAAAGTCAGGAAAAAAAAATCATCTCTATTTATAGAGATTCTCTTTATCTGATTTATTGTTGTTAGTTTTTTTACATAAAAAGATTCATTCTAAAAAAAATGTCACTTTATGAGTATCATAAGGAATATGTGAGGATGTCAGTGACATTAATCCTTCATAAATCCTTGCCCAAGAGTTGTGTGATCTATCTCCAAAGATGTCAAACCAGTTTTTTTAAAGATTTGTTGCATGAAAATTTACTGAAAGGTTAATCTAACGCTTTGGTGGATGAATGATAAAGTAAAATATGTGACTGTATAAAGCCTCGGTCACTTGTTGCCCAAAGGGTTCAATTAAAGAGGTGAGTAAAAAAAACAAAACAAAACAAAAAACAAAACAAAACAAAACAGTGTATCACCTCTCAGAGCATGAAGGCAACAAAACAACAAGTCTGCCCTCAACAAATTATGGATGACACCTACTTTTACACTTGTTTGACTAAAACAGCTCTTTGGGACATGCTGTCAAAACAACACATATTGAGAGCGAGTGATGTAGAACAACCTTCCCCCTGCTGAGAAATACTTGAGTCAAACTCAGCTGACGCTTCTGATGATCTCAAAATGAAGTAAAAAGCAACTGTGACTGAATGTGAGAAAAATGATTTTAAAAAAACATCTCTGAGGCAGATTTGAAGATTTTACACATGGTAGGTTATCAGTGGATCAACCTTTGCCTTGCCTGCAGCTCATCTTCGAGACAGAAATAATTTGGCATTTATTATCAACAGCTAACACAACAAACAAAATCTTCTTCTCGTGGTCTTCTCGCATACTGCTGAGGAAAACTCCCACCCCTCCTTTAAGTGCTGAAAGGACTCAGTTAACACAAAAATTGAACAGGAAATGAGAAAATGTGTATGTGAGTGTAGCTGAGGATAATGTGCCTGCTCTGGCTGGCCCGCTTCTTTTTTTTGTCTTCCTAAAAAAATGTGTCTGACATTTGCATGCTAGAGTGACTAAACCCCCTGCTGCGATGGAAATTTCCCATGTGTTATGTCATGTTTCGACTACTTTCATCAGCTGTTTGTAGGCTATGAACTGTCCAACCCACTAGGTCGTCAATGACATTTTAATCAGGGGGTACGTGCATTTGGGGCACTCTGTGACAGAATGTGTCATTAAGAATAATGTCTTAATGTCTCACAAACAGCTGCGGGAAAGATGTTGAGATGCAATAGAGTGCAATGAAGTAAAGTGTGTTAAATCACAGGCACAATTTAAGCAACTACGATTTAAGATGTTCTATTTAAAATGAGTGATATTATCATACTGCTTGAGAGACATGTATTTAATTAAATTATATCCACTGTTCAAATTTAACTATTGCTGCAAGTTTATTTTGTTAGTGATTATTGGCTTTATACTTTGCATAGCTGGAAGTACAATGGCTCCTGAAGAGGAGGCAGACTCTGTTTTGGGGTCATCTTGAAGAAAGCTGGGCCCAAAACGTAATTATTTGTCTTGGAGAGAGCGTATGACCCAAACTACAACTATTATTGCATACTCTATGATATACACACATCTACGCTATTTGCTAGAAAATGGATGTAAAGTTTGCATTATGTCTGTGACTGTCTGAAGCTCCTGATGTTGCAATTTTTATTATTATTATTTTTTTCTGCTTGTCAGATCTATAATCTGTTTAGTCTGCTGGCTGTTTGCAGAGCATTTCCAGTCAAGATGCCATACAACACTGTCTGGCTCACAACTCAACAGCAAACAGCTGCTGCCTTCAGCAAATCCATTGGTTATTACACAACCTTTCCTCCTTTTTTTTCAGCTGCAGTGGAATAACAATGCAAGAGAATTGTGCTCCATGCAAGTGTAAAATAACCTAAGAACATACTAAAAATTTTAAAGAAAAACAAATACTGCTAAATCAAATAATAGGACACTGACATGTGAAGGGGGGGGGGGGGGGGGGGATCTATCTCCTGTTGGTCTTTTACTGTAAACATTTCATTTTTAAAATCAAGTCATTTTGACATGTAAACAGCATTTTCAGTTTTAGTCGCTCTACACGCACATCAGAGTTGATCCCTGACACAGAAGCAGCGTGTAGTGACACAAGGGTTTAGGGCTTTAGAGCAGGATGTGGTGATAAGGGCAGACTGGGGATCACTGGAGGAAAAGGGATTTCCCATGATGTGATGGAGCTGGGCTGATGGGTTAATACTTCCACACGGGCCTTATCAAACACAGACACCTCAGTACATGTGCGTGTACGTATGCCCGTGTGCATGTGTGTGCGTGTAAATGTGTAAGCAAGACTAAAGGACATGATGGTCCAGTAGGTTTCGGTTTGACACAGAGTACTGAGAGAATGAATGGGATTAAACCAACAAGCGTAATCCAGCTGGCCTGTGGGATGGAGGTCTGCCCACTACCCTCTGCTGGAGGAGATAAGAAAGCTGGGGGAAGGCGGGGCATGGGCAAAACCCCCACATTATGCAAACATCTGAACTTACTGCAAAACAGAATTGATTTCATAGTCAAGTGTTTTGTTTGTATTGTGAATACTTGATGAGGGCAAGATGCTCATGGTTGCTTTTGTATATGTTAAATGGTGAATCCAGTGTTTGTGGAATAAAAGGTCCCTGCATCTTTAATCTTTGTGGAAGTGCATTGCGACATGACTGGAATACCCCTTTAAAAAACTATATATGTGAAAAAAAATCTAAAAAAAATACAAATATATAAAATAACAAACCACACTACAATAACCAGAAGGTGCCAGTATTACACACAGAAGCTCTATGTCACGTGCCATTAAACACCAAAAACCCCATCCAAAGTTCAAGTACAGCTAGTATATCCAAAGTCCAGCACAGTCATTTAAGAGCAGTTTTGAGAGCCAGTACAGGTCTTCAAAGAATGGTCAAATAGTGCCCTGATAATATTGAATATTTTTTATTTTAAGTTATCTTAAAAAGTGAGCGTACAACTACCTTCAAAGTGATCAAGAAAGGTATGCATTTGTGTGCACATATCCACATTACTGTCCACAAATGAACCAGGATAAAAAGCTTACACACAAAGCCACATCCCAGAAAGCATGCTACTCCATATAGACTTGGTGTGATGGTAACAATAATATAGTTTACGCAACCTAATAATATACAGTAGATTTCTTTGCCATCTATGATACTTCAATGAATACGATCAATCAAAATAATTCTATAACTATATGCGCATGCCTTCATCGGCACTCACGCTAACCTATACTACAGATTCTTGGAGCTGAAGCAACTTCAGGGTTTGAAGCTTATTGGTCTCATTATTCATGCACAAATGAGCAGCCTTCGCTGGTCCGACTCCACGTCCCATCTTGAGAGAAGTGGTATTTGCAGATGATGAATCATATGGCAACCCCCTAGCTTTATATTCAAACTGGTTGCCGCGATACACTTTTTTTTTTTGGCCTTTTCCTTGAACTGTGGCAAAATTAATTTCTCTCTAAAATTCTTATCACACTCAACAATGTTTACCCAGAGGAAGAGCTGCATGTAGCCAGGGCTCCCTTTATATTCAACTAATACAAAGTCAAGTGGAAGGTATTCAGAACCACTTCAGGGAGATGATAAGATGGGAACTCTGGCATCTGAGACATGAAGGAATTTTAATGGCATAAAGCTTTTATTCCTTTCTTTACTGAACCGTATCTTGGCAATGCAACAACAAAGCATTTGTATACATATCAGGTGAGACAACGTCAAAAGTAATATTTTTCTTTTCACATGTTTCAAATGACATAAAAGCTGATATTCTCATGACTTATCGTACCATATATGAAGTACATTTGTCAAAAAAAAACAAAAAACAACTGGCTGGAAAAACAAGTGAGATCAAGAGAAAACAAGGCAGAACAAAGTTAAGATAGTTTAGTGTGACACATGCTTTTAGTCAAGCGGTGACAGAAGAGCTGTGGCTGTTACCTAGAGGGCTCATCGCAATGGCCAGCAGGATTTTTCCATGGGAGCAGTGAAAGTGACAACTGGACAAAGAGCTTCCATTACAGGCCCTGTCCCCTGCGCTCTGCCACTATTAAGACCCTGTCTGGGGAACACCTAATGCTGCTGACAGATGAAGAGGAGCACAAGGCAACGGGGAGCAATCTAAACTATCGGAGCAGATTCCATTCACTGCTGCGACCACATGTCAAAATAATACCGAAAGAAAAACTGCCAAAGTACAGTGTGGTTATTTTTGTAAGTGCTCTTTTCTCCTTGTCTTTTTATCACTGTAAAACTGTGACATTTAACACTTCCTATCTACAATGACCTCTTTGATAAGCCAATAAGATCAAAGTTTACTATAACCTCAATCTGTGAGATACCTGCAATATATTTTAGCCTTGGTAATACCATGAAAAAAACAGACTTCATAATGAATCACTAATAAATGGGAAACTGCTTTATGGGAAGTTGCACATGAATCATGTCATTTGTCATGATGGAGATCCTGATCATAACCGCACATTAATGGCTTTGCAGAATGGAGAACTGCAAGTGAAAATTCAGGTTGAATATGAAATAATTGTTGGTGAGCACAAAAAAGGCTACAACATTGTGCCAAGAGCAATGACAATTAGAGTCTCACAAAAAGCTGATAAATGGAATAGGGTCAGGCCACGAACACACAGGAAATGACACACTTTTCAAACGCTGTGACAAATGAGGCAAGAGTATAATCAACAGGAAAGAGAGAGACCAGAATGAAACACAAAGCGGTGTAAAGCACTTTAACCATTAATAGCTCACAAAATAAATTTATTGTGGTGTACGAACAACATATTCAACGAGTTCACAAACAAATCTAGAAAGCATTTACTGGAAAATGTATCCTGCTGCATGCAATAGAAAAAAAGAAAGAAAGAAAAACAGCACGTGAAAAAAGCCTAAAAGCAGACGAAAACGTTGGTTATGCCCTAATATCCAAAAATAATTTCCATGGGGTCAGAGGCCTCTGACAATACAGTATCTGCCTCGTGGGTGCATACGGCCCCATGTTTGTAAAAGAAGTCAGACACTAACCACAAAGTTTACAAGCTCTTTTACTGTCTGTCAGTTAGTTATGAATACATTGTTCCTGGTGAAAATGCCGTGTACAAGTCAACATGGTGTGTATATAAGAGGGCCAGCAGAGGAGGGAAATAAATGGCAGGGTTACATGTGGACATGGGAAAGCGCGTTTAGCATTTAGAAATGTGTTACATAAAATAAACTACACTAACCAACTAAGGATGAACAATGAATCCTCACCCGGCACATTTATGTTAAAGATCCATTGGTGATATGTGCAAATATAAAAATTACAGTTCTCTCGTGACCAATGTTGACAACAAAGATGTCAGTATACAAGATTTATTGCCTAAAACTACTACAGTACGAAAACACAGGGAAGCTCTTTTCTTCAGGGTCTCCAAGGCCAGAACAATAAACAAAACACCCCCCTTTAGCTAGAAATCAAAACCAAGTACTCACTAACCAAAAACAAAATACAATGGCTGAGCTCCCTGTCTAACCAAACCAGGAGAAAACAGTTGAAACAAAAATGGCAGAGAACCCCTACCTGCTTCCACAATGACAAACTAATTATCACAATAAGGGCACACCTTCGCTCACAATAAAAGAAAGAAAAACCAAAGTTCACAGAGGGTAAGTTCTCACACACATACACACAAAGGCCCGCTGCCCAAAACTCTACAGCTCACAGCTCTGGCAAACATGGGGAAAATGGCAGTGGGTTGGTTGGGAAAGGCGTGTTCCCCTTAGAGGTGGACTCGGGGGATGCCGCGTCACTCCTCGAAACCTCTGGTCAGCCTGAGGTTTGTGCTGAGGAGGGGGCGGGGACACCTACGGTGGTCAAACCATTGTTGTTTTTGCTTATTTTTCTTTGCTGAGTGTGTTGGTCTGTGCGGTGGTCTATCCTGTATAACCGATCTACTCCTACATGTTCACGTGCAGCGTGTTAGGATACTTTTCCATGTGAAGTTGTGGTAAAACATTTTTTACTGGAAAAAAAAAGAAACAATCTTGTCTGTGTGCAGAATTCACACTGACAATTTACAGGTTTTCAGACTGTGTATTGAGGCAGCTTTTACCGGCAGCACAAAGCGAATCTTAAAGCAGCAGCACCGAGGAGGAGGCACATCTTTCATATGAGTATAACAGGTGTCAGGCAGAGAGACGAGGATGTCGGAAAGTATGAACTGAGGGTGAGATAGCTAGTTCGCTATCATCTATAAGATAGATTCCATGGCGTGACATACTGTGAGTGGCAGTTTACATTGTTGGAAGCAATTCCAACAGATTTTTCTGACTTCTTATAATTTAAATTTTATTGCATTCAGAAAATCATAAAGGCTGAATTTAATGTAGTTTGTTTAATGTGCATTTGTACTCAGAGTAATCAAGTATTTTTTTATTTATTTATTTTTTTTTACAAATAACACTAATTTGGACATGTTGTCATCACATAATGCATTAGTTCTAGTCATGTAATTTGACAGCAAAGGAACAACTGGGTTTGTGACCTGACAGGAAACACTGAACACCTAATCACACCATGAAGGCATGAAAAAAGATAAAAGAGTGTCGTGCTTTAACAACTGTATCACACCATCAAAGCAAGAAGCAACTGGGAAGCAAATCCGCCATGGGCGAGAGTGTGTGCACAGTCAGGAGGGGGTTGTTCAGGGTGACAAAGAGGGCATGGGGTGCTTTACATTACCAGAGATATTGCAGTGACAGGCTAAGCTTCAAACACACGCTGTACATCAAAAGTAAGTTGGGATGGAGGAAACCCTGCATTCACATCACATCAAAAAAGGAAAAAAAACCCTGTAAATATGAGCAGAGAAATGGGGGGATCCCACCTTTCTTCCTGATGTACTGATAACTGTTTTCTGCCCTTCTGCCTTTAACTAAAGCACAGGTGTCGAACTCCAGGCCTCAAGGCCCGGTGTCCTGCAGGATTTAGATGTGTCCTTGATCCAACACAGCTGATTTAAATGGCTAAATCACCTCCTCAACATGGCTTGAAGTTCCTTAGAGGCCTGGTAATGAACTAATCATTTAATTCAGGTGTGTTGACCCAGGGTGAGATCTAAAACCTGCAGGACACTGGCCCTCGAGGCCTGGAGTTTGACACCCCTGAACTAAAGGAATAAATTGATCACACACACACACACACACACACACACACACACACACACACACACACACACACACACACACACACACACAGTTGAACAATACCACAGGTGTGATTTGGTTTTTGATTTCTCCATCCAGCCAAAATACCACAAATCAATGTTCAAAGTAAATGAGGAGTGGGTGCAGGCAACGTCAGACAGAGAGAACAAAAATTGTGTTACTATCTTGCATTGCAGTAAACATGAAGTGTGGGGATCATGTGTGTTTCCAGGAACTGAATACATTTTGGTAACAAGTTAGGACACCTTTGGATACAGACTCTCCTTACAGTGTTGCATATGCACAAAGGAAGGTTGAATGTGTAGGAGTGTATGTTAAAAGATGGGAGGAGGCTATTCTTGGGTGAGATGATGTCGCTAGAGATTTGACAACCCACAGCTACGCTTCAAAAGGACTCATTTCTTATTAATGTCCGCTCTGAAGGGAGACAATGTGTTTCTGGGCGGGGCAGGGGGGGACAATAACACTGTGTGTGAGTGTGCGGCATGGATATGTGTTTACAGTTGCATGGGCGACTGTTTGTGCGTGTGCAAGTTCCGTCATTAGTCTGTATGCGACAGATCAAAGAACGGCAAAAATCCAGAAAATAGTTAATTGGGCTCTCTTTGTGCTGCCGCTCTTTATGATGTCCCACACAACACAAAGTGAAAGATCCCACTCAAGGCCCCCAGAGTTCATGAACCGTGAGCGAACGTCACATCAAAGCGGGCGATGGCAGCGGAGAGAGTGTCATGTCACATTGGACAGAGGGGAGGTTGGTGCCTGTTAACCTTTCAGGATGGCCAGACGCATCAGCCAACACTGGCAAGTCTGTGTGGTGTCACACTTTCAAGTCCCCCAACCCCTCCCCCAGTCCTTTTTCTCTTTAGTCAAATCCCACCCACCCCCAACCCCACCACCTTCCACTTCACGCTGAATATTTTCACATTCCCTGACTCTGAAACCACTGTTAACAGCCCGTGCGACAGCGAGAGAAACGGGAGCGCTGTATGTGTGATGTGGTTGTACCTCCAGGCTACGCCAAGCAAACTGAGCTTGTCAGCCAATGTGAACAGACACCAAAAAAAGAATAATGCATGCTGATGAGGGTGGTGCAAAGGGATAGGGCTGGGGCTTGGAAGTTAGGTGGCCACCATAGCAAGGCTCTACACTGGTGAATAATTCCCTCTCATGAGGCAGGTTAATGCCTCTCCATGTCACTCAGAAACTCTATGGCATTTTGTTGTTGCCACAGCTGAGCTTAGATCTCTGTTTTCCTACATAAAGAGACACTCTTTCGCCTGCTATAAATTAGCATTCTAGCCTTATTCCACTTTATTTTATTGTTTTTATTTATTTATTGGTTCTTGGAGTAAAAAAAAATGTTTATGATTTGTGAGCTGTAAAATAAGCAGAGCACAAAAATAGCAGCTTTATTACTGGAGATTCCAGCTCTATCAAGATGCAGTTTTGCTTCCTGGCTAACATCACAACACAAACTATTTATTGCTCCATTATTAATGTAATAAAAATATTGTGAAATATGTGATCGTATCGTTGGTTATGTGGATTAAAAAGCATTGTGTATCATCACCAATACAGAACTCTGTCTGTGAAACGATGCGAGTCATCCATCTTCGTTTACTTTTTCAGGCACCTTCAATTAAAAGGTACATGAGAGTTTACATGTGGTGTCAACCTTGGAAATGCAACTAACAGAAAACATAACTTTTGTAATCACATTCTCAGATATGTTGTATTATTTTGTTATACTGCAATTTATGGTTTAAAAAAATATCCAAATGCATTTTAATACAGAAAAAATTTAATTATTTGTTTTAAAACATACAAAACAGGCAAAAAAAAGCAAGTTTATTTTCTTCCTTTCATTCCCCGATTCAGAACCCAAATCCACTTTGCCGCTGAAAGAGATTCATCATGTATCTGCCAAATTGTTTGAGCCCTGTTTGTTGTGGAGCGTAACACAGTAGAGGTGAAGCTGTATCAAGGGAATGTTTTCAGACAGTTTGCCAGGTTAAGCAGAGTGCGGTGAGATAAGTGCAGGAGTTTGAGGCTCCATACGGCTTCTGTGGTTGAAGTACAAACACTCACCATGGCTTGCAGGGAGCTCACTAAACAGGATGTGGGTAGTGCTTTTTTTTGGTGTTTTCACTTCTTTGTGTGCACTCGAGCATGTGTGACAGTATGTGTGCTTGCAAATTTTCATATGAGTGTGTTTGTTGGTGAGAGATGTGTGAGGAAGAGTCTTAGACAGATACAAAACAAACAGAACACAAAAGGGATTCATTGCTTTTTGACTGTTGATTCCAAATATATGGGATCGACTACAAAAAAACAAAACAAAGAATGATGTATGCTTAGCTTTCTTAGAATAGCATTTATATTTCAACCAAAATCATTGGAAAATGTTGCTGCGTGTCTCCTAGGGAAAATCAGCATGTGTGAACCATTCCAAGACTCCACCCTAGACAGAAATCTATTAAAAGAAAGAAATAAGGTCACAAACAAAAAATGTAAAATAATTTAAATGTGGATTTATTGTTATTAATTTTTACTTCAAACTTCTAGCTCTCACTACTACATCACATAATAAGGCCACACACAGTAGTGCTGTAACAAACACCGCACTTGAACGCCTCAAGAGATAAAATGGGTGCATTAGGGCAAGCTATTCAAACACAAAAATCCATTCTCCATACATTCTGGATCAGTCAATGTCCTGAGATGGCATTCATTCTGTAAGTGATCAATAAACACTGTATAATACATCATACAAGGTGTTCAGTGTACAGTGGCTCGCCTTGTCGATTAACTGAGGAATAAGACTTAGAGGTGGAAAACCCCCGATATCTCTGAACAGTTCTACACTGCAACGGCTACACAAATGTATGTAATTATACACTTGGTTTTGATATCCGAGTACATGAATTTCTGTGAATGTCAATAGGCTGTATATTAAAGATGGAGGTTGCCAACATGGCATCGGCCATTAGTTTGTGACATAATGTTTAGGAACTTCAAATTTTGCCATCTTATTTTTTGTTGTTTGAGACAAAAGTCTCTCCTTGCTGGCGAATAAAAAAGATTGCAAGCTTCTTTCATTTACTGTCTAAAATCCTTCAAAATGTGACCTTGTTGTGCAAAAAAAGCAAAGCATGAAAAAAACAATGACAAACTGAATGTTTGACAGTGTCAAATGTGTCATGTACCTTTTGTGTGTTTTGGCGGTTCTTATGTGTTGCAGACCTTCTGGGGCTGCAACACAACTTTTTCAATAACCATTTTGTGGATGTTACACTAGTTGACTGGTAGAACAAACCTGAGTTCAGCTACAGATTTCACACTTCAAAGTGGCCTAGTGAATCAACCTGTGTGAAAACTTTTTATTTTTCATTTATTCTTATTACAGAGGAATTTATAGCAATGATCTATGAAAAACTACCTTTCCCTTTGAGAGCTTACAATATCACCTACCTTTTTAACATCTTTCTGTATCATGCACTCCGTGGCTTATGATAAAAAGACCCAGGTTTATCAGGATGCTCACTCACATGTAAACAGGCTGTCGTTCTTGCTGCTACTGCTGCCAGACATATGTGCTCTCGCCAACTGCCTCACTTACCCTAATGAAAAACAAACTCTGTTTTGCACTAGAGGGACCATGGTTGAAGATTCTGAATTAGGCAATTTGTGGCAATGCACAGCACAGCTTCAGAAAGTGACAGCACTGCAACAAACTAAGCTATTTTCTGTAATTGTCACAAAGAGGGTGAAAACTCATAATGCAATTCCAAAAGTGAAAAACACCTGCGGTGAAAATGACATGAAGCTCTTAAACAGTCCTTTTTTCCCCTCATCATCTCTCTTTCAAATGAAAGCAGAGCAAGGTTAGGTCTCAGTAAAGGGAAAAGACAGTCTTTACTGATGTGTAAGTGTGTGATAGTGTGTGTAACT
This sequence comes from Astatotilapia calliptera, assembly GCF_964374335.1. Taxonomy (NCBI): domain Eukaryota; kingdom Metazoa; phylum Chordata; class Actinopteri; order Cichliformes; family Cichlidae; genus Astatotilapia; species Astatotilapia calliptera. The sequence continues at coordinate 33,437,535 of NC_137428.1, read as the reverse complement.
CAAATCTAAGCCACAGGGACCTCACTAAAGGAGGAATGAACCTCTTCTATGTGGAAATTGGAAGCATTTGGGGGGAGGATTCCCTTTATTCTGCAGACAGACAGAATGAGAGAAAGAAGAGGGAGCGAGAGAGAGAGAGAGAGAGAGAGAGGGAGAGAGAGGGAGAAGGAGGGAGAAGTGACACATCACAGCTTCAGACAGCTCACTATGTCAGCTGAAACAGACAGGCGCTCATTATGGGTCTCCATTCAGCATGTCTCACCAGGGACAGCATGGAGTAGACTGGGGGAGGGGAGTGGACACAGAAAAGGGGAACCACAATGTGGCTTTTTTCCCCAATTCCAAAATGAAAAGATGCAGAGAAAGGATTCCTAGTGTGTCAGTGACATCAATGAAAGAGTGGTACAAACGTCAATTGGAATAGGAAAGAGAAGTACCACACCAAACCTGATTATACAGATCATATTCTAAACAACCAATGTTTTGAATATACACTTGCTCATCCTTACTGCCAAATAGGTGTATATTTTCAACTTGAAACTCAAACCCCCACTAAGGTGATGGAATATAAAAAGAGCCAAACAAGTATGCAACCCAAAGTCCAATAACTTGGTTGGGTGGGGCTTGTAAAATTCATTAACATCAGGCAATTCAGGATCGTAAATGTACTGGATCTTCTATAGCACTTTTCTATTCTACTTGAACACTCAAAGCACTTTATATAAAATGACTCATTCTCACACACTCTCTTTAACATACAACACACCCTGATGAACACATCAGGATCAACTCAGGATTTTTGCCCAAGGATGGCAGACTGGAGCAGCGAGAGATTGAACCACCAACCTTTCAATTAGTAGATCAGCTACTCAGCTTCCTGAGCTGAGATAAAGGTGGTTGGGGACAAGGTCATTCAATCAGGATCTAGGCCCTTAACTAGAGAGTCTCACAGGTCCCCCTTCGGAGAACTTTCCAGCAAAACAGCAAGTGTCATCTTTGTTGTCACAACTCTGTAAGAGGTCTCAATCATTAATGCAGCTCCTTTTTTGTATGAGAGAGATATGATGTTCAGCTAAAGACAGATTTTGTTTTGGCCTTGTCATGGGACCTTATTGGAGTGAATTTCTCTCTACAAGACCCACTGTCATGCTTACGCTTCCTCTCTGTCCTTTTTCAGACTCTCTTCCAGGCACAGTGGAACAGTTATCACTTCACCCTGGCTGTATCCAAAAAAGAGAAATACTTCCTTTCTTGGAAAGATTTTTTTTTGTTATTTTTTGACAAGAATACAAACAGAAAAGCAGGTTCACAGCACAGTCACCAGTTTTGTATTTTTTTCCAACAATAACAGCAGCGGGACTTTAAACGGGGCTTTCAAACCAGGGAAAGCCATTAAGCTGTCAGTTGTCACAAAGTGCTGGAAAACTCCCGTACCCATCTCACCTGTCTTATTTTATTGCTAAACCATGCTCTCTTCCATAACGTCAGAGCCATTAGGGGACACAGGAAAGACCATAGAATTACTATTACCTCATAAGACCATTTTCAAAACCTCCTGCCATCATCTTGTACCATTTAAGATCAACAAAGAAGCGTGCACATCTTAATAATGTAAGACACGTAGCAGCAGGGCCACCACAAAAACAGGGCCCAGCCATCTCCCCTAATCCTTGCCTGGGTTGAAAAGCCATCCAAATAAATTATGAATTATTCAGTTTGGTTTACTGTGTTGAATTCTCAAAACCAGGCCGTCTGCTTTGTTTTTCATTTTTCACACGCACACTAGTGCTACTCAAATCCACTTTTACTGTCCACTTGGGGGCATTTTTCTTGAGCATCCCTGCTCACTGCTATCATGCATGTCACTCAGAGTTTTTCACTGTGAGGTGAAATCACAACAGCCTAGAGTGGACAGGACAGCCACGCACATGAGCACGAAAGTTTGCAGTGCTAAGCATGCACGCACACACAGGCAGAAAAAGGCTTTCTGAGAGGTACATCCAATTGCAATGTGTTTGCGCGCACACACCCAAGCGCAAACACAAAGTGACAGTGACACTTTCAATAACCCTGAATCTGATGGATGTGGAGGAATCTGACAAGCACTTCTGTCATATACAGCAGGGCTTGGAGACCACTCAGATTCAAGACTATTACCAGTCTTCTTATTGAGTCTCTGGAGTAAACTGTAAGATCACAACAAAGATACGATTTGATTACTCAGTATTACATGTATATATGTCTTTTGCCAAACACAGTATAGCCAGTGTGTCATCCTTATGTGACTTCTTAGTTCAACATGCATGTCACTGCTACAGGGAAGGCATCAGGATGATATAATCTGGCCAGGAAGCAGCTGACATGACACCAGCGGACAGGTCTGGCAACCACAACGGCCTCCAGAGAAATTTAGAGGAGAGATTGTATCAAGTCAAGCCAGTTGCAAAAATGTTACTTTTTTTTTTGCCCAAATTTAGAACCTTGAACCTAAAACAAATCTTTTTATCAAGATTATAAGTCTAAGCATGTTTCTATTAAAAAAAAGGTTATTTTATATCTTTGGATGAAGTTAGGAGAATAGCATCCTCAAAACAAGCTGACTAGCACATTCTGAGCTCATATTTCAAAGATGGTATGATGTATGTGAGGGCACACATAAGCATTTACCTTTGATGTAATTTTACTAGGTTCACGTCTCATTTAATCCAGCAAATCATGAAAAAATGTTTTTGCCAACTGCTTGGCAAAACCTGCTGGACATCAAGTCCAGTGGATTAATCCAAAATATCTTTTGGAAAAAGCTGCAGTCTGTAAATGGGGTTGGCTGCGTTGGGCTGTTTTTATAAGTGTGAATAAAGGTTATGGGTAATGGTAGGCTATTAACACCCACAATCAGTAGCCTGAAGGTTGTTGCTCACTAAGTTTCTGACCTTAGGCATGGCTAACCTTTTCTCAAGAGGGATCTAAGGACAGCAATTGATTAGTTGGTCAGTTTATTTCAAATGCCTTAGAGTAGTGAATTCAATACTGCTCATGGAGATCTGCGCAGTTAAAATGAACTCGAAGCATTACCAAGGTCAAACACATTTCCCACCAGCTTTCTAGCTTGAAGTGATGAGGACCACGGTCAAAGCTGTGATAAAGGCAGACACTGTGAGCTGCAGCATGAAAGGAGTCTCATGTGCTGTATTGTATCTGACAAGAGAAGGTTTTAGTTCAAGTGTCCTCACACTACTATACCTTAGGGTGTAAACGCACTCACACTTATAAGCAATGACCGGCTGATCTCTCGTGTGTATTTCCCTAAGTGAGCAAGCGTGTTTAATTTGACGAGAGCTACAAGTGCAACAGGTCAAACCTGTCTGCCTCCATCACCCAGCCTGCTTCCGCGTATTGACTGTCATTCGTTTGACTTTCATTTTGCTTTAGGGAAGTGTCCACAAAGCAAAGTTAGGAATTAGATTTTTGGTCAGCTCCATTTCTTCGATACACAGTCAATTTCTTTGCCCCACCATTACTGTTTTCATTTAATGTAAAAGGCCTGCACCTCAGCATCTTTAGCTCCCCACTATTCAAAGAAATTAAAGTTCTCTGGTAACTGCTTTAGCATTCTGAAAAGCATCTTTTACAAGCTTTACCTTAGCAAAACATGAAGTAATTTGTTTAATGGTGGGGTTTTTTGAGGGGACACAAACAAGACTAAAAGGCAGGGTGAGCTATTACCATAATGTGTTTTCTCCTGTTATTGTCCCAAGGGAGCACTCACAGATTCCATTGAAAAATGGCAAGAATGGAAACCAGATATCTTTCATTACAAGAAGAAGAAGAAGAAGAAGAAGAAGGCTACATTTGGTTGCCTACAACTCTAAAATCAAAGCGATCATTTGCAACAACACGACATGTTTTTGGCAGCAGAGAGGCTTTAAATGACTTATATCCCAGATATGATGACAATGCATTTTTAAAATATTTAGTAATTCAAATACTACATTAGCTTATATGTACCTGGAAGAAAAGGACTGACGTAACATTTGGATAGAAGGAGAAGGGGTGTGCCTAAAGAAAAGTGCCACATGAGGAACAGCAGATGGAAGGAAACATAAAAGCAATAATATAAGGTTTCCAGGCCGATGGGCTACAAACCATTTCAATTATTTTTTTTTCTCATCCTATTTTCTCTACTCCCACCCCCCACCCATATCGTCATTGTGTTGTTTCTCTCTCTCCACCAGAAAAAAGAAAAGAAAAATAAAAGATAAAAGCAGTTGGTAGGTTTGGTTTGTTTTGTACCTCTTTGATAATGGAGTAATGTGTATCCCGATCAGGCAGAGTCCAGGACATACTATCTGTCAAATAGGCACAAGCCAGGGCAGTCATGACTGAGTCGGGCATGTGAAAAGAACAGCAGCTGTATTTGCCCTACCGTTTAAGCTCTGGGCTGTGCATGTAATACTTGCTTCCCCTATTGTTTATTCATTGCTTCCTAGACCTCACAGAATATTGAAAAAGAGAAAGAGCAAGGGGTGAGATGATTGCTGTTTTTTCTTGCTCGGTGACATTTCTGCTCCTTAGAGAAACACACAGCACACAGCCAATTGCTCCAGGCAAGCTCCTCACATGGGTTTGGAGTTTGTGCATTAATAGGAGACAGTTGAGTGCTGGTGACACTTTATAGTGGCGGGCCCTTTGGAAACAACTCATAAAAGGGAAAGATGGATGGTTTTATCCAGAGTGCAATAGAAGAAACAAATTAAAACATATGTCAGCTTCTTGCGGATATGCACTCGTTCTTGATAAATCACTAAGTCTTATAAGCAATTCCATTGCTCAGGAGTTCTTTGTTTAACCCCCTTGTGTTATCATAGTCACAGAAGGCTAAAAATTGCGTCTGTTTTGTTTTAAATAACTGTATATGGAAGAAAACTGTTAAAACAACAAGCTAAAAACATGCAGCCTTTCAGGGGAAGTGCAGTTTTTGGCTTCGGAGAGTTCCTAAAAACCACAACAATGGAACTTTTCAAATATTCCTAGAAAATTAATGTTAATGACATAAGACATAAAAAAAAATACTGATACTTTGAAATCATCAAGGTATACTCTGATTATGTTCTGAAATAGAAGATGAAATAAGACATAGCAGAATAAATCCAGCTCTGGATCCACCCAACCCTCCACCTGTGCCACTGTAGGTGACCACGGAGCTTTTAACATGGCTACGAAGGTCAAAATGAGACGCGTGCCATTTTACAGCAGCAGTAATCTTTTGTAGATGACTAATTCATTCGTGAGGGCATTTTCCCTACTGATCAGAGGGAGTAAAGCACAGATAATACACCCAAGTGCTCCAATTAAAGGCTCATCTGATGGAGTACAAAAGCCAAACAATTTAAGGCTTCGGCATTGTTCTGAAATGCGACAGCTTCTCGAGATTTCTAGCTGATTCCAGTGAAGTAAAAATATATCAGACATAAAACTTGTGTAAAGCCCATTAAAGCCTTTGTAGGCAGTTATTGAGTGCTTAGTGATGGCTTTGGCGTGCTTGATGCCCTGCATAATTTAGTGTGAAATCGCTATCTCCAGGCGAACACAGGTTTCCGAGCCAAATAGTATTATCAGACCCTTCCAAATAAGCTATTTCATCCGCCTATCAATTGATTATATATTTTTTAGATGTTTTTCATTCAAGTGTTTGTCTTTGTTTTTTTCTTTGTGTTGTTTTCCCTCCCAAAATTGGTATAAAGGGTAAGGAACATTTAAGTTTCCCTTCTGACGACAAGCATCAGTTTAGGAGGTTTAAATGCCTGAAAGATATTTTACAAAGGCAGCTGTAGTTGTGGCACACCAAATCTTTTTATTTTTTATTTACTGCTCTATTACAGTGACATACTGCTCTTTAAAGCAGAAAAGGGCTCGAGGACATTATTGTGAGATTCTACCGACAAAACATTGATGTGGAAGTTCAAATACAGTATTTATAGACTTTCAAGTAACTTCCTGTAACATTTCAAACTTCATTTATATAATGCTTGGAAGAGGTAGGGAAAAAAAATCCTTATTCCTTATTTCTTTTAATAAATGACAAAATGGCAGAAAATCCAGTAAGATGACTGACATCCTATGGTGCTCTGAAGTTAGTGTGATGCATAAAATCCAAAAGTCAACTCATTTTTCAAAGTCAGACAAATTATGTGCATAGAAATTGTAGCCACTCCAACTTCAGCCTGCTGGTGCTGCTTCATGAAAACAATCAAGAGACGTACAGCACACTCCACTGGGCTCCCAAAGACAACAATTGTGGCCAAAAGAAGAATCTAAGTTAAAATTATGTAAAAGGAAGAGTAAAAATATAACGAGCACCTACACAGCTCTGCTGCTCAGCTCTCAACTAGCACGACCTGGTCAGAATGTGGTACAGCTGGGGCAAATACATGGCTCTGAACGTGTAAGGCCTTCTTGCAAATCCTTCTGGGTTTTACACCAGTGGTGCTGAGGAGTGGAGGCTAGGACTAATTGGCAGGTTGAAGCATGAGGCAGTATACTCATAAAGCCCGACCCGATCCCGTGGAAAAATGTTTAATTTTAAAGCAGACAGGAGAGCATGCTTCAGTGGCTGCTGACAGGGTTGCACTGCAAAAAAAAAAAAAGCAGTCTTAGTAGTAACCTCACATGGCTCTACTTCAGTGCCTCTGACTTGCAAGTTGGCAAATGCACTTACAGCACATGTAGACACAAACATTTACAACTTGGTGAGGTCCTGTCATTGCACTTTATGGATTGTGTGCAAGTCAGCTAATGGGCTTAAAGGCAACTGGGCTACTGTACAGTATGTATGCATAAGAGCATATGTATATGACAGGTCTATGGTCACAAATTCTCCCAGCCTTCCTCTAGAGACCCAGTGCTGACAGAGGGAAAGCAGTAGACAGAAGCAGCTTTATATAAACAGCTTTATATAGTCAGTGAGGCAGCTGCACCAGTTGTTGGCATATTCTACTGGGACATCATACTGTATTAAAAGAAAATAGACCTCTGTCCCCATGTGTCTGTATTGCAAGAATCATCAAATGCTGTGGATCAGGACACTGGATGTTTGTTTTGTATGTTTCATTCAATCATTTATAGATTAACAGTCATTTGTTTGTTCTTCAAAGACACACATTCACATTTACTATCTACAGCTGAGACTGATAAAGGAAAGAACATTTGATGAAGATTAAAAAGGTAAAAGATCTACTACTGTAGATTGAAAGTCACCAGATTCCCATTACTGTTATAGTTCATCATGTGCATATGAAATTTTAATCATCCTGTAAGTGTTGAGACATTTCACTCAAAAATGCTGATATGAACCTCAAAGGATTAGGATCACCAAAGTAATCTGGATATCTCACTTCGAAGCCATGAATATCTGTATCAAACTATGTGCCAATACATCCAGCAGATGCTGATGCATATTTCTCCAGATAAATGGAGACATTTTTCCAGTGGAACTAACGAGATTCTGATTAATCTTGAGGAGATCATCAGTTAAGGTTTATACCATGATCAAAGTTGCTGTTAATAAGAGAGTAAACCCTGTAGTTTGGTGTAAATTTTAAAGACATAATTAAAATACTTAAGTTAAAAAAAAAAATCAAGTATTTGAAACACATTTACTACTCTACAGTATACAGAGAGCAATAAATGCTTTTAAAAAAGTTATTTTTCTTCTGTTCCATTCATCAGGTCGGTATTTAATATATTGTGAAGTCTGGATGATTTGCTCTTCACCATGAGACATTAGAGGGAGGCTGCTGACACATAGTGCCCTCAAAGCTTGGCAAGGCAGCTTCTGCAGTCAGAGAATCATGCTTAATGAAAGCATGACCTTAGCTACAAGCCATTTACCCTCAAGGGAGCCCTCCCACGGGGGCAATGCAATAGCAAACCAGGGCAGGATAAGAGCTCATGAGTCCAGTGCCTGAAGGACCAACCATTAAAAATAAATGAAAAGTAAACTAAGATACGCCACCTGTTGAGTGAAAAGTTTGCCCAAAAAACAAAGAGAGCCACACTCTGTTTGTACAAATCACACTGATCAAACAGTTTGCAGAGAAAAGGAGCAAATACACGAGGGAGAGGAAAAGCTCAATGGCAGAATTTCTTCTCCTGAACACACTTTTAGTTTTGCGCTGGAAAAAACAGAGACTTTAATTTATTGGAGCAGAACTTTTGCATTTGCATTAAAAAAACAAAACTTTCTAGCTCACACAACATGCAAAAACAGCTGTCATGTTAACTTGCACTACAAAATACAGAATGATTTCTACAAAAATGGAAATCATATCAACCATTACCTTTAAAGTGTTAAGTATGTTTCTGCACATAGATTTCACTACTACAACATACTCTCTATTGCTTCTTTAGCACTGTGTCAGTTCACACTATCCTTAAAATACTGTACTGTATGCCACAATGCACTTGTGCCAGTATGTTTCAACTTGTAAATAAAAATGTTCAAAATGTGAGCTTTGAGTAGCTGCAATAGGCAGACAGCCTCCAAACAGGAGTAGGTGAAAAGAGCAACCATAATAATGATGATATCCACCACCAAATACGATGAAGAACAGAAAAGGACAGAAAATGTCTGATGACCTCCATGCAGCATGATTAGCTTTGTAGTTTATACAGTATAAAGGGATATCACTCTGGAGGCAATTCATCAAAGGCCATCTAAACCATCACTCTGAGCCGTGCCCTCCACAGTGGGAGGGGACAGTATCTCAGTGGAGAAGCCTGGGAGCAGCTGGAGTTTGAACAAAACAAATTATTCAAAGAAAATGTTCCATTCCAGGTTGGGGTTGTGAGAAATATTGAATTCACTGTGAAAACACAATTTTTTCGGGGACCATAAGTCTCACAGTTTGGGATTAAGAGTTTTAAAGTTGCCAAAGAAAAACTTCTAAAAATTGAGCATTGAAACCTGAAAACCTGAAACCAAATACAGACACCAAAAAATCTATAATAATTAGTTTCACATCCACTTTTTAAACCAGCATTTTGTGACCATGTGACTGTTTGTTTACTCTTCTGTAGAACGTGCCATGATGGTGGATTTGTGTTACATTCGGTAGATTGGAAGCAATCTATTCCGCTATGACTGATTGTTTCATTATGCACCCATGATTCAAATCCAGCATTAAATGGATTCAAAACATGCAAGCCACACAGTAATACTATAGGAAACCACCATATATAAGGCAGCATATTTGTGATGCATGTAGCACACAGACACACACACACACAATTGCAAGCTACAATCTGGCCAATTTCAAATAGCAACAGGCACTGTAGCAGATAAGCTGACACAAAGCATGAAAAACCCTTGGATTGGTCCAAGCACGATCCTGCACACTGCCCTGGGACATGCCAAGCTTCCTCCGTGCTAAAAACCTAAACATTCCTCCACTCCTTTGTAACCATGGGGAACCTTTTAAATCACCCTCTGGTGTGTATAGTTTACAATTATGTGATCTTATCAAACCTAAATTCTTTTTTTTAATACATTTTTTAAAACCCCAAACTTTTCAAACTTTGAAATGCAATTTGGTGCGTGGGTCAGCGCTCTCTGACATCCGCATGAGCGACAGAAAACCCAAACAGCCGTAAGGGGTGTCTGGCCTGTGTCCACCCCTGTGTGTCTATCTCAGTGCTCCTGTTCTCTCTCGAGTTGGCTGCTCCACAGGGGGTGTCAAGATGGAACAATTCCCTCAGGACTGATGTGCTTTCGTGCAGACTGTTGGCCCCCACATTAATAAGAAAAGATGCGGCTGAACTGCTCCCATCACTTCCAGTACAAAGAACATAATTAAGACACAACTGTTTCCAGTTGAACAATGGTTTCCTTTTTCCCCTCAAGAGAATAGCAACTGCTCCACTCACCAAAAAAAAAAGTAATAATAATAGAATAAAAAATGAATGCACAAGACTTATATGCAATAAACAAGTCTGGTAATGTTAATTTTGAATGAAATTTAAAGCATAGTCACCACCAAAGTTATAACCAGTAGAGACTGAAAACAATGATCACAATTCTCATAGAAATTAATCCAAGGGCACAAAATGGCATATAACTTAGCTCATTGTAACTATAAGATAGATATTCCTTGCAGAAGGTTATAATAAGAGATTTCTTATCTTTAAACACAGAAATCAACCACAGGTTTTGGTCAGTTCTGCAAAGAAACAGTAATGTGACCATAATAAGAGAGTCTACATGAATATTTTGGGATAAATTAGGTTATTTCTGACTTTGGTGATATCTGTACCACTCTGCCTGATTCATCCAGCTGCCTCTTCTTTGGTGTCTGATAAGAAAAAAATCTGTGGCCCATTGTTTCCTTTTATCCCTTTACTGTCTCCTCCCTGTCACTCACCCTGGGCATGAGAATGAGTTCTTATCTGGTGTGTGTGTGTGTGTGCGTGCGTGCGTGCGTGCGTGCGTGCGTGCGTGCGTGCGCTGGTGGGGGGTCTGACCACCGACACGCACAGATATAAACACACATGGGAACAGCATAACAAGCAGAGACGTCTGAGAGATGGGCCACAGAGATACCATACAAGCAAGCAGGAATACATTAATAGTAAAGCGAGATGACGCATGCAATATTAATCAGGGCATTATCAAACATCATTTCAGATTGCCTCTCACATTGTTGAGGAGCTGCATAGAAATCTATACACGTCTCTTGAATGGACCTGAAGTGGGTCTCTGTAAGAGGTAATTAAGTTTAATTGATGGAAAATGAAGTGAGATTACTACTGGTAGAAGTTTGCCAATATCCAGTGTTGGAGAAGTGCGGCAAGTGGGCTATTCCCACAAGTAAACATGTACAAACATACATACGCCATCTGTGAGGTTACATGGGGTTTACTTCAGCACTGCCATGGGGTTAAACTGTTCAAATGAAGCAGGAAGGCAGAATGTTCCCAAGGTGTCCTGTCCCCATAGAAACACACACTCTCTCTTTCTTACACACACACACACACACACACACACACACACACACACACACACACACACTGCATCCAACTGGTCATGTGTTGGTAACAAGACTAAGATGACATTGATTTAGTGATGATGGTGGGTAAAAGATGATGCCTGCATCTCAATGACTGTCATGATCCTATAACATGGCTAGCAAAAATTATAATGTGTGGTGCACTATATTCATGTATAGGACTGAAACAGAAGGGATTTACAGTCTGTACAGCATTAGTCGCCTTATATCCCTGGCTGTTTTGTGTGTGTGTGTGTGTGTGTGTGTGTGTGTGTGTGTAGGCATCCATCCATTCATCCATGCATCCCATAAGTACGGCTTATCTGGGTCCAAGTCTAAGCAATTACTAGGGCATTTGACTAGGCTGTATCCAGGAAGTATCCTAGTCAAATGACCTAACCACCTCAACTTGCTTCTTTGAATGTGGAAGCTCCGTAACTCTACTCTCAGCCCCCCCTGAATGACTTCCCTCCTCGCACTTATCTCTAAGAGTGAACTCGAATGTCCTTCACAGGAAGGTCACTGTCACTACCCACAGCTCTTACCGAGGACAGGAACGTATTGATCACATAATCATTGACTATTACATTAAGAAGCAATACCACTTTTGCTCATAATGCAATATTGACGTAAGAGGATTACAGATTGTACAGTAACAACTGCAGCTTTTTTGTTTAACTGCGTTTCCTCTCACAAATACGTATACGCTGATATACAACAAAGCTTAACAGTTCACTATGGACTTTCTGGCCCTGGCCTGCACTATCAAAACAGCTTGCTTTTATTCAAAAGCCCAAATTTGCAGGTCAAAGTTCACCTAAGTTAAGTGCTAAGAAGGATTTACTTCAACCGCACAGATAAACCATTCTGATGTGTAAGATGTTTAATCTGTGTCTTCCTGATGCTGCTGCTCCGGTGCCCCCAAGCTGCGCGTGGAGGCTGTCAGGCCACATTGGCTGGTATTTAAGTGAGTCGGTGTGGGCAGTAGACCAGCATGCTGTACCTCACACCTCAGAGTGTGCATCTGCTGGAAGGTGGCGACCAACAGTAGCAACCCCAGACATACCAAGGATATGAGAGGAATCACAGGGAGGCAGCTGCTCCTTATCACCAACATTTCTAAGGGTCAAGCTGAGTATCTCTGTCGGAAGGCTCTCACTATGTTATGGTCACGGATTGGCTTTATATTGGCACCCTGTTAAAATAAAATGCATTTGTATTTGCATTTTGCATGCAACTTCTTTTAGAAATAGAGGAAATCAGAAAGAAGCCAATGTGAGTCTCTGCATTCAGATCGGAGTCAAATATTTTATTGCTTGGCTGTTTTTAATGGCACTGCAGTATCGATCCAGTCTGTCAAATCACACATTTACAGGCTTAGCATGCTGACCCTGCTGATTTCTAAAAAAAAAAAATAACAGTTTCTAAGAAATAAATCTCAATTCTTCAGTTAGACACTCTTCCATCTAAATTGTAGTTTCAATTATTTTCTGTGAAAAGTGCCCATTCATAGCACCAGAAATTTCAAAGCATTTTTATGTAAAAAGAAAAAAAGATGTGCAAATAATCAACACCTGATTTTAATACTAAGGATCCCAACAACTTGAACACTGTGTATGAGATCCATTAACTTTACAGCAACTAAAACATTCTCAGTAGATAAAACAAACAAGTGTAATATAATGCCTCATGCTCCAGCACTCCACTCATATCTCCACGACTCAAGTGGCGTGTTTAAACGCTAACACAGTCTCGTAAATAATTACATCAGTTTGATGTGTCTGGAGGGATTTTTTTCCAACCTGGGGTTATTTTAAATTTTTGTTGCCTTGATGTGAAGCTGATTAACTCAGTTCACTCCATGTACAGCCCAAAAGACCCAATATGCAAACAAACAGGGCCGTGAAGTGGTTCACCACATGCAGATGCCCTTCAGACAAAATTCTAGGCTTGTTTTCTTTTCCACTGCATACAGTTGGATGACTTAATTTAAACTCCACCAACCACAGGATACAACAGTTATAAATCCAAAACAACAACAAAAAGCAAACATGATGTAGAAAAAAAACAGAGAGAAGAGACACCTCGACTGCTGTTTTTTTCAACTTAATATTACAATACTCTATTGTACTCCTGTTGCTTTGGTGTTTCTGAAGGAAGCAGATGAGAAACGATGTGTGGTTTTAAGTCAAGAGAAGGATAATTACTCTGATAAGTACTTTAAGAAGAATAGTTATTTTTGGAATAAATTTATTAACTAATGTGTGCATGATTCATGTAGAAATGTGAGCAAATACAGCTAAACACGGAGAGAAAGCCAGGGTAGACATTTGGTGAATCTGTAATTGTTGTTTAGAGTAGAAAGCCATTTCTCATTTTGTATTTGTTATGAACTTTTGTCACTCCCATAGTTGTTAATCCTCTATGCTGGGGAATATTTTGTTTCCCTGCTTGCCAGTATACAGTAGCCTATACAATTACTCCACCAACACACACCAGGTATAGTGTAGTATAAAATATGACAACATAACACATGATGAAAACACGAGGTATATGCTATACTCTCTTTCATCCCACCCCTACGGAGATCCTTTTCTTCCCGTCAACTCTCACAGGACCCTAAAGAGTCATTTCTCCAATCTTTCAGAAGGCTCGGCTTGAAAGGATCCCACAAGAAACTGCCGTTTATACAGTATATAAATTCCATTTCCATGCCTTCAGACTTATCGTTTCCTTTTACTTCTCCATCACAGAGGCAGAGGAAGTAATTTAGCAATGGAATATGGAGAGTGTCGGCCAGTAGGAGATAAAGATGCCTGCGCCTCTTCCCCTGAGGGAGGGAAGGACGGTATTGCATTTTTCACACACAGACTGTGGTTGCTGCCACGAGAATCTGCTGTTGGTGGTAAAGACTTATACTGTTAGAAGTATGAAACTTTTTAAATATTGCACTTTGTAAGCTGTCATGTCAGAGCTCCCAGCTCCAAAAGACCGTACGCAACATGGCTTTACCCAGCCGACTGCCAAGGGAGGTGTGAGCAACATGATGTGAGCAAACTTGCAATGGACTAACTCTCACACAGTGCTTAATATAGTAATAAAATTGTTTTTAAAAAAACCCACAAAGAGAGATATAGCATGAGTTTACAATATCTTAACATGAGAAAAATAACTGCCCCCATCGTGAAGTCACATGGCTTAACACCATCAAAATACAGAGACTTGAAATAAAAGGAAATAAACTGGAGGAAAATCACTGGAAGTTTTAAGATCCATCTGCTCCGGAGCTTTCGCACAAACACAGATGGTCAGTGCACACATTTCCAGCCAGCAGAGACAGATGATGTCTCTATGGTCACTGATTGTGACAGAATGTGTGGACTGTAAAACTAATCCCCTCTACAAACTTAAAATATTTAGAGAGATATTCAGGATTTTTTTTTCCACTTATTGAGAAGCCAATTTTCACCTCAGTCAGTACAGGCAATATTGACTGTTTGCACAGCCTCTGCGTTCATCCCTAATAAACAGGTAATGTAGTAGCTTCACAGATCTGAAAGGACTGCTTAATTCAAGGACACTTTTTATCTGTTAAATTCCTTCAGTTCATCTTCTTGTGTCACATAAAGTAAGGATTTGCTCTGATCATGCTGAAAATATGAAGTTTTAGATGCTTGTAGTGTCTTTTTTCTGCTCGTGCTTCACCTTCATATGAAATCAATGAAGACAGCGCAATATGATTTTGGGGTCCTAGTGAATTCAAACCCTGAATATCGGCATGGCTTTGAGCTGCTAGAAATGACTGCGGCATTTCTGCATTAAAGAGTTACAGCTCCTTTATGATAGCAAAATAGTTGCTTTGGAGCCTGGAAAATGATGCTATAATGACACCGAGTAGTGCAGGGGAAGAGAGCCTTACTGCTAATTGATCTGATATGAAGCGATGGGCCTCTGTGTGTCTCTGTTGTTCTAACTGTGAGATAATCACGATCCATTTCCCAGTCGGCCATCCAGGGCAGAGATGTTGCATCCTAATATAATCCATCGAGCTGGCTTTTTGTCTGGTCAGATAAGTGCTGTAATTAATTACATTAGAAGGAGAAACTTCATTAGACGACTGTGTCGCAGCTTCAACACACCTCAGTCTGAAGAGCACATTTAGGGCCCAAAATCTCAAAGACTTTTGTTTTCCTTATCTAGAAAAGGAGATAATGCTATATCTTTAATTTGAATGTTAAAAAATCACCAGTTTTTTTTTTAGGACACTCGCTCCCTCTGCTTCATAACGCTATTTGTACCCTGAGTTTGTTGCATTTAGGTTCCAGGGACCGTTGATTGTTGTCTCCCAATAAATGAATTCGACAGAAATTAGCATTCACTTTTCAATAATCGAAATGTTTCTGGGATGTTAACAGATTTTTTCTGCTTCATTTCCTCACTGAGGAGGACGAAGCTGATGCGAAATAAAGAACTATAACGGATCAGAGAATAATGTATGTGTGTGCGTGTTTGTGTGCACGTGCGTGTGTGCAAGTGTCCTTTAATCTCCTAGGACCTGGCATCCACATATGTGGACATCACATTTTGGGTTATTTAGACCAAAATACTCAATTTTGCTTATATTATACAATTATTATACTGCTACTGTTCTATTGAAATTTTAAATGAATATCCTCATATGTGGCTCTCATTTTTCTTAGAAACAAAAATCAGGTAAAAAAAAAAAATCTGGTAATCCTTTGTTTTTACATTCATCGGGTCCCAATATGCCCAAATATCAAAGACAAATTAAAAATGCATGCCGTGGAAGAGTTCTTCGGAGGTTAAAGAACACAGCTTCATCTCCCCCTACAACTTTGCAGAGAATTGAAGACTAAGGAATATGGCATGGGGCAAGTATTGTGGCTTTTGACCTCTACAGCCTCAAAGAAACCTAGAAAGCTGGAAAATGCTTTATACAGACACATAAGTCTGCATTTTATCTGCAGACTGAGTGAATCTTGAATGTGTAATTTGTCTCTAGGAGATCTAGACAATAAAACGATACCCGGGACAACTCAAAAACATCATCATTTCTGTTTTTATGTTATCAGTTTAGCTAACAATAACAGAAACCCAATGAAAAGGCACACAAGAAAATTGATTTGTAATTATTTTAAGTGTCTTTAAAGCCTCTGCAAATCCATGCAAACTACATCCACCGATGTTTTTCACTAACTTGTTCTTCTTTTATTCGTATTGGTACCCAGATTTCTGTAGCTTGTGTTCATAGGCAGCATAACGTATGGATCTGAACTGTTCTTTTTACAAGTGGCTATATCTGTATGTAATACAGTCATTGCCAAGTTATCAGCTAATGCTGGATGGCTTGGTTAGAAAGCCTGATTCAGAAATACACATATTAAAAAATACTACAGCTTCACTCACCAAAACTAAAGCACAGACTTCCAGTTAAAGGACTGTACCACACAGCAAAACATAATATTAGTCAGACAATTCATTAAAAATGACCTAAAGGGCACAAAGAGCACACACGTGGTAGAAAGGTCCAGTCTAACGGCTCAAACCAGTGCCCATGAAGCCGAGCAGGCTCCAACTGCCACTGTTATCACACCTAGAGCTTTCATTACCAGTTAGCAAAAGCTCACCTAGTTGTGGCCATATACTATCCACTATGTTTAAACTGCACCAGTAACAATCGTGCTCTCTCAGGATAGTTTCACTTTGCGATTCGATTGGCTGGTGCTGGTACTAGAATTTCAAAAGGCTTCTCAACTCTTCTTCCCAGCACAAACAAAGCAAAGAAAGTGAACCATAGTATCACCCCATTCTAAGTAAATGAGAAGTCTGGAATCCATATGTGCTGTGTCCTTGAAAACGTTAAACATAGCACTAAAAGAATCCCCAAGCACAACAATGCACAACTGCTTATCAACTATAACAAATATATATGTATAAACACTACATCAAAATACAACAACCAGCAAAGATCATAAACTCAGTTTAGGTGTAACCAAAATGTCTTGACCCTGAGCAGAGACAGCACAATAAAGCAACCACTTAACAATTACCGCAGTCTGATGAACTCACAGGACACAGGCCTTTGTTCTGCACTCACTATATTAATGACAAGGATGCACAAGATAGATCAACAGCTGAACTTGCAAAATCAATAAAATATTCAGCCTGCAGCTCCACACTCAGCTGAGCAGCATAGCTGTCCTAGTTGCTTATTCAGAGGAGCAGCAGCATGTTTGTCCATAATGAGCTTCCTCATTAAGGTATGGAGGGATGGACCGGGAGACCGACTTTGTGTCAGAGGGCAGGTGTGTGGATGCGGAGTAAAAGCGAGGGAGAGAGGCTGCAGATAGGTGGGTTTGGTGCGCGTTTGTGCCGTCTAGCTTTGGCATGTTGTATTGTGTGAGCAAATGTTTGGACTCGCAACAATTTGGAGGTGATTAGAGTTAGCCCAGAGCCAAAACACTGATGCTGGACTACATGAATGCTCCAAAGTCTGCCAAATTCTGTGGTCCAAAAAACTATTCCACTCTTCTTCTAGTAATTGTGTAATAAATTTAGCCTGTTGGATTCATTTTTGTTTGTTTGTTTGTTTAAGGCCACACAGAAGCTTTCTTCTTCTGTCTGTCCTTGAGATATATAGCATTAAAAAAAAAAAAAAAAACTCTACGGCAGGGGTCCCCAATCCCAGTCCGCGAGGGCCGGTGTCCCTGCAGGTTTTAGATCTCACCCTGGGTCAACACACCTGAATCACATGATTAGTTCATTACCAGGCTTCTGAAGAACTTCAAGACATGTTGAGAAGGTAATTTATCCATTTAAATCAGCTGTGATGGATCACGGACACATCTAAAACCTGCAGGGACACCGGCCCTTGTGGACTGGGATTGGGGACCCCTGCTCTACGGTAACAAGCAGGACTTTAATGTGTCAATAAACCTTTAAATAAAATCAGGTATCATTTATTAGCACTTGTTATCACTCAGCTTAAATGCTGGTCAGACCTTTCACTCTGTTTTTATATCTAATATAATGACAGGTAAAATGAGGTAAAAGCATGCATCACTGACTTTTTTCTTCCCCTCATTTACATTTAATGGCACTTCTATTTCCTGTTCAATATTCTGACTTCCCCTCACATTCTTCCTCAGTCTCTTTGTTTACACGCGTTTCTCTTTGTTTCACTCGCTCTTGTCTCTGTTTTTGGTACCCCCTTTCCCCTTCATTCTGACAGTCAGTCTTTTGGGATGATGTAGGGGTTGAGAGAGAGGGCGGGGAGTCCAGCAGTGAGGGGGAATCGATTGCTAAGTGGTGAAAAGACAAGCAACCAAGTGGGGCTATATACAAGCAAAATTACTCTTGCAGCAGTGGGGGAGCATTTGGAATACCGTCCTGCTAAAAACCACTCGACACAATGATATATACCTACCCATAACACACAAACAGCATTCAAGGACAGTTTTACCAGTAGGAGAATGGAATGTGCAGCATTGAAGACAGCAGAAGGATAAATCCATGAACTACAAGGGATTTGTTTTTTCCCTTAAGCATCTCTGAGCTAATACACAATGCAGGTTTACATCAGCCAAGCTAAAAAAAAATATATATATATATATATATATATAGATGCATGTCATATTCAGACAGACAAAAACCAGCAGTAATCCAATGAGAAAATCTGACACCTCCTACGCAGTTATAAACAAGCAGGTCAGAGGTCAAATCATCAGAGAGCAGGAAAAACCTGCTCCACTCTTCAGTCACATTTTCTGAGGTGCTGAAAGTAGGCTAGCAAGGTCTATAAGGGATTCCAAGGCTATCTATAGTGAGAGTGTAATGATAAGCCACCATTTAATAAACTCTATTCCAGGAGGTCTTACAGGGTGGATTTCATAAGGGAAATTAGTCGTTTTGACCACAGCTCTATCTGCTTTTTGCTCTCTGAAGAGGTTCTCCTTTTGTGCCTCAGCCACTGTTTCTTGCTCTGTCACTTTGACGTATGCAAAAGATCATTTTTATTGAAGTAAAAAGAAAAAAAAGATGGCACTGCATTTTCCCACTTGTTACAGGGCTGGTTCCTTCAAAAAACGAAGAAAAAAAAATCTATGTACTCTATATACGCATTTCACTACTACCAGGTTTTAGAAATTTTAAAAATCCCTAAGATATTCTGTAACAGTAATCTTACAGGCAGCACTTCTCTGCCTGGCTCTTAACAGAACTGCCAAATAGTCTCTCGTAGGTTTACAGTAGTACTAATTTTACATTTTTAAATACTGGAATTCTAAAATATGCACAGTACTTATCCCTGTTAAGTAAACCAAGAGAGCCAGGGTGAGCATTATCCTGTAAGACTGCATTCATGTATACAAGCACCATAGAGTCAGTTATAAACTAGAAAACACAGCGGTTATAATTAACAAGGCCATCTTCCATCAGCCTCGAGCAGCAGACAGTGAGTGTTGACGGACACGGTGTCTCTATTTTAGATGTTCGCATCAGCAGTTTCAGCGCTTTGTGCCAACGTTGCCAAGCATTTAGCTGCAAGACTTTAAAGGGCTTTTTTTAAAAGATGCAAGCCTTCACTACCCAGAACTCTTTCTTTGTTAAAAATCAGTGCAGCAATATTCTGTTATAAAATCTTTCTGTCTGTGCATTTGTTTGTCTATTTGTCCCTGAACTTGAGTTGAACAACCAAACTCGTGGGTAAATCTAACGCCCCTGTAGGATCTTATCTAAATAATATATTACAAAGTCATAATGTTCTCTAGCAATCCAACAAAAAATGGCTAAATGTCCCATTTTAGTATTTATGCATCTTTAACACTTTTTGGATGAATTCATCATTTTAATTTCACACCAAGAACATCTCATTTACAGTATTACCTTAAATGCAGAGTGATAGATTATTACACACATCACACTGCTTGCCAAGTACTTACCAATGGACTAAAATGACCTATTTTCAGTATACAAACAACATTATTAGCCATTAAGTGTATCAGTTTGCCAACAGGAAAAACAGTTCAAACAGAACTGGATTGAGGGCGTATGTTAGTTAGCAAAATGTACTTTCTGTTAGCAGAGTCGTTTTTTTTCTAAGGCTAGTTAGCTTATGAAACACTTTGGAGCTACTGGTTTTAATTCATATAAAAGTTTGCAGAACCCAGTATTCATTACAGCTGTGTAATTATGCATCACACTAGTGCCAATATTCATTGCCAGTGCAGGAAGCTAAGTGGTCAATGCAATGTGGACAGTGGAGGTGTGGAGGTCAGGGAAGTAGATTGCAGTACATCAGACATCAATGCAGAGATTTCAATTTGTGTCCCACCTCATCCTTTTTAATGACATCAAACACGGGTCATATTGATTCGTGTGCATATAAGATGTACATATAAATATGGGAAAAATGACAAATTTCTTGGAAGTACCAGATTTGTTCAGTTAAGCACCACCAGCAGGTTTGTGGGTTAGTGAAATTTTTCCCAGATGGCTTTTGTAAAGTTTGCTGATTTTAAAACCACCATCATCTGGTCAATATGTTCTTTTGTAATACTTGTGCTTTTAGGGTTTGTTAGGGTTTTTTTTGTTGTTGTTTTGTTGTGTGTGTGTGTGTGTGTGTGTGTGTGTGTGTGTGTGTGTGTGTGTGTGTGTGTGTGTGTGTGTGTGTGTGTGTGTGTGTGTGTGTGAGAGAGAGGGGGGGTAGCTGCCTGATGTTTCAAAACCTTGGAAATAGGAATGTTAATGGCAAACGACCTATCTAAACGTCGCCATAGTTAGAATAATCAGTATTGTAGAACCCATCAGCATTCTACTCTTGTGTCAGTTTAAAATAAAAAAAGCTCTGCATTCATATCATTTTGTCCAAAATAATCCCAAGTGGGACTTTATCTTCCAAATATTTTCTACATGAATTGTGTGAACAGCAGAAGCGTTGGCAGCAGGCAGGAGGCTGTTTTGTCGTCACGGGACCACTGAAAGCATAAAAATAAAAAAATAAATAAAAAAGATTCACTCTCAGGAGCTCTGTTTGAATCATTCCAATTAGAAATGTTATATCTCCTGGAAGATGAGGCTGTGTATTTCAGCGTTAGAGGTGGAGATGGAAGTACGTCTGCTCTCTGACAGTCTGGTGAATTCCAGGTAATCCCAGGAGGAAGAGGCACAGGAGAAACTGAGACTTTCAAGCTGACAAGAGTCAATATGGGATGCTGTGTGCCACCTTGACAGGTCACAGCTCTGTTCTCCACAGCCCAGAGATGGATGTCAGGGAGAAAAACTCACTAGATTTAGATGGCTTGTATATAGAACTAGTGTCAGTATATAGAGTAAAAATTCAAAAGTATAAATAATTCATAATTGATCCCTAAAAGGTGGAAGAATATGATACCTTGGGGTTTTTTGTCCTTTCCTTCCCATTTGGCTAGACATCAGTGTTATTTTGGTGTTTTAATTTGCCTGCATACTGCAGGCCTCAATTAGCTGCAGCAAGATGCACTTTAATAACAGAGGCATTGTTGCTGCTTGGCATCTATAACCTAACTCTGACACTGAGCACAGATGATGTTTTAAATGAGGAAGGACATACAAAAGAGAAAAATAATAACAGCAGGTGTTGATTGATTTGTGTTTCCGTAGCACATTGCCACCCTGCACCAACTTACATCAAGCAGGCAGCAGGGCGGTGATGGCATCATTCTGCCGCACTGGTTTGGCAAATTGTGGCCTGCTACAGACGCACAGTGCTGCCCTTGGGTTACAACAGTGTGCTGAACGTGTTTTCCTGCCAATGATTTGCTGTCCAGTGTGTGAGAAAAGAAATTATGTGGCTTCTTTGATTTACTTTGATTTTCTTTTTTGTTCTTTACTTCAAATCTGACGACAGCCCCTCGAATACAAATCTGTTCTTCCATTTTGTTTTGTTTTTCAAATTTTACTGAGCTACAGCAATTTACAGAAACACCCACGAATGTTTGCAGGGCATCTTTTTGCAAAGAGAGTGCGGTGACCTTGGACACATACAGATAGAGTAGTTATAGTGTTGACAACTTTGTAAGTTTTTTTCTTTCTTTTTCTGTCTCCTTCTAGCGTGCTGACCCGCAGCTGTCTCATGACTCATCCTGTCCCTCTGATTTGTCTCTGATGTGATGGTGTGATGGTGCATTAGCCTCACCGCTGTGTTTGCTTGATGTCATGTCCTGTCCTCTATGCTGCATTACATCTGACTCCGCAGCGGCCCATTAGGTCTTACCGTCTCCCACATTATATGTAATGTGAATCTAGTAGTGCATATCAGTATCTGTCTGTGTCGTAGGCATTCTGTTTTACACCTGTGATTAAGCGACGACCCTCATTAAAATCCTTTCTTGCAGCAACGACGGCCAGAGCCCAGAATAATGATGATCGCATCTTTTTTTTCCCCTCCTCGCCCCATTCAAGAATTTCTAGAGCTCTATGTGAACAGAGATAAAATATTTAACAAGAGAGTATCACAAATAATAAAATGGAGAAGGAGTAATCAGCTACACATGACAGTAGTGAGCCGTAGTTATGAATAATCCCATTTTATCTGACCAAAAGCAAAAAAGGACAGAAAAAAATCTTATCATTAAATAGAGGTGGAAGCAAATAATAGGCGTCATTTTGGCACAAGTCAGCTGACTGCTACTTTGGCCATCTGGCTTGGCAAATTAAGGTAGATAAACTCTGTTGAAATTTTCATCACCTTGGAATTTATTGTAATGACAAGGACTGAATGAGTATGAAAGGACAAATCCCTTTTTCATGAGTACTTCTACATGTAATCTATTCAGCCACAGTAATCGCTTAATACCTTTCTAAAAACCTGTGCTGTATTATATTAATGATGCCCCAGAGACAGGGGCACTGGTTCAACAGAGGCAGGAGTTGTAATAGTGCCAGTTAATGAAGCTGAAAGGTGTCTGCATCAAACACATCTCCAACTTATTTCTCTCCACTTCCTCTTTGTGTCCCCTACTCTCAGTTTGGATTAGTATCTTCTAATCACCCAGTCCTTACTACAGAGGCTGGCATCGCCTCTTTTGTTCTCGCTGTGTGGCGACATTCATACCATCAACTTTGTTTTCATTAAAGATCAAATCAAAAAAGTGCCTCCGTAATAAATACACACTGAGTGAATTATTGCCTTCGCCCATGAGGAGAGACGCATTGTGACAAATGAGATCTGCTAAATGCGACAGAGACAGTGGACTAAAAGGTCTGTGAGCCGTCTGGTGTCTGTGGTGGATCCGCTCAGTAGGAAGGCACCCTGGAGGGCTATTTGACTGACTTATGGAGATTGATCTTCCTCGGACTGATGCTTAGAAAGAACAAAGCAGGTGAGGCATTGACTTGTACTGGAACTTCAGGATCATGACTTTATCACTGATCTATAATGGATCAAAACCTCAAAGGAGGAAAAGTAAGCTACATGTAAAAAAAAAGAGTAACAATAAGAAAGTGGGAAAAGAAAAAGAATGAGCATAATTGAAAGTGATTACTGTAGACAATAGATGTCTGTGTCGCAGATTTACAAGGACTATATAATGGTTTTGTATGTTTAATGCAATAAACTGCAAATTGCAAATTATACCCTCAAGACATCCAGTAAATGTCTAGATTGGTAACCTACAGCCTAGCTATGCTACTTGTTTTAATATCCTATAAAAATGAACTTTCAAAATTGAACCATAGCTGAGACTAATTATTTGTCGCTGTGAATGTGCAGCCCCCCACCCCACTTCAATATTGAAACTTTGAGACTGTTTACAATCACTCGGCTGCAGTTAGTCAGCCCTAAAAGTTGACATTTTAACCATGAGTAACCCTGTGATCATCTTCTGACATCTTTGCAGCAGGAAAATCGAATCATCTGTCACACTGCCAAGAATGACTTCTGTCACAGAAGGTCACGGCGAGGAGCGCAAAAGACGGCTGCAAAAAATACAATCTTAGGGAGTACTAACCAACACGAATAAACGCAGTTCAAACTATTTAGACTGCGTCCAAAAAGAGACACTGAAAAAGAGTGAGTGACTTTCCAGAAACTCACTAGAATCATGAGACATATATATTAACAGAAAAGGGGCTAGAAACAGGACATCTGGGGGTTTTGCTTCCTAACTAAACCCAGATGATTGATGCAGTCATAAAAGTTCTGCTTTGAGTACCCGTTATTTAACCGATCTATCAATCATATGTACCCGTGAACAATATATTTGAATAGATGTAAATTATTGGATAAATAAGACAAATAAACCCCTTTATGCATGATGTACAAAAGTGTATTTTTGATTTAAAAACATTAAACGTTCTACACTTCGTCTAGAATGTCGATAACATGACAACAGTGTCAACTGCTGTGTGTGTGTGTTGCTGTGTGGTACACCTGAACACGCGATTTCTTACTGAGATGCAGGGCAATGGTAATTTAACTGGAAGAGCATGTTCAGGTGTTTATTGAAAAAAGATGATATCCATCCCAAATGGGGAAGACACGGTGGATTTTAAAGCATTTCCTCCATCGTACATCAAATTGATTAACATTCATCTCAGTGTGAGTGAGTGGAATAGGCAGAGAGCTTGCACTGCATCTTACACACCCTAAGCGATCGATTCGGCCATAAGCTGACGGATGGGGGAGAAAAACACAGAAAGGGTGGCGGCTGGGAGCTTAATTGCTGAGAGGCTGCTTGAAAAGACAACATGCCTGGTACAGTTGGAGGAAAAGAGAGATGTAAAAGAACAAAGTAAAAAGTTGGAGGACATTAAAAACTGCTGAAGCTTTTAACCAGGCCTGCAGAGTCGCAGCAAGCTAGCCACTCCATTAGCGCCTGTACTAAAGCACTAATGACTGTGAAGATGTCACATAGCACACCTTCACACCAGGAAAAATGTGCTGCTGTGTAATAGTTACACTGAGCAAGATATACACTTCAGCTTGCAGATGGTGGATTCAAAGCAGAAGGCAACATTAGGACTAATTTAAACTGCGCGCTAAATCAAATTGAGTCTGCTCATATCATTAGCCTAGAGTAATTGCAATTATACAACAATTGTGCTGTTTATGTGATTGTGTTCTAAAATGTATACACACACACACACACACACACACACACACACACACACACACACACACACATATATATATACATACATGTATATATACACATATACATACATATACAGACCCCTGCACGTAGCCCTGTTCGATATAACGATATATATCGGATGACGATATAAAAACGTCTATCGTTTCATTTTACGCTATTGTTTGTTTCGTGGTGTCGAAATAAACTGAATCACGTGAAAAAGCAGATTATTTACGGATGAGAATTAAAAAAGAGCCGCCAGGTGCTAAAAAATAAACCTTAGGCTCAAACGTTAGAACAGGCTTTCCCCCGCAGCACGCCGTGTAATAAATACTCACAAAGAAAACGTGGCCTTTACAACTTATGTCTAAAAATGTATAGTTTCATGCATCGATTAAAACACTCGACTCCAGCTACATGACGCGCAGCTGGAAACACTTCCCGCAAGACGAGCTGCCCGAGATTCACAGAATTTACAGAAAATGTTACATTTTTATGTAAATTTTATGTAAAATGTTATCGGGACGATAGAATTCTTATATCGGGATATGAGATTTTCATCATATCGCACAGCCCTAACTGCGCGGTATGTACCACCGGCAGATAGAGGAGGTGGCTGATATCCAGAAATCCTACCAGTGGCTGGACAAAGCTGGACTGAAAGACAGCACAGAGGCTTCTTCCCCTTATCCAAGCCCTGTGGCAATTGGAGTCTATTCCAGGACAGGTACTACCTGGACAGGTTGCCAGTCTGTCAGAGAGACTGCCAACCTTTCACAAACCTTTCACACTCCCAATCACCATTTAACCTAACCCCATTTACTGCATGTCTTCGAACTGTGAGAAAAGGCTGGATTAGCCTATGGAGAGAACCCACACTGACACAGAGACAACATGCAAACTCCACACAGAAAGGCCCTGGTCAGACGGTGGTTTAAAACTCAGGTCCTTCTTACTGTGCGGCAACAGCAATGATGCAGCAGTACCTGATGCAGCTTATACATTTAAATGATTTAATCTGTTAACAATTTAAAAATTCATTTATTAGACTGTTGTGTTTTCAAACTGTAAAAGAGCAGCTTTCTAGTCAAACAGAAAGCTGAACAGAGTGAAAACACAACAGGAATAAGCCACTCTTGGGGGTGGGGGAGTGCATCTTGTTTATCTGGACTCTTTGCCCTTGTGCATCTGTGCTTGATATTCGCTTAATCACCCAATTCTCTTTGTGGGACTGTACTTGTCAGACTTTTTCCTTTTCATCTTTTTATCATCTCACTTTCCAGTCTCTCAGCTAACATTCATCAAACATAGATGGCTTGTTTCATGCTACATCATTAGTCTGACTTTACGCCCATCTATCTTTGTACTACTTCTCTTCCTCTCCCATCTCCCTCCGTCTTACCCAAACAGTTTGACTTGATTTAGGTGAACAAGGCAGGCCTGAAACAGACAGCTCAGAGAGCTTTTCGACTTTGCTGTAAATCCATTATTCAATCACATACATTCAATTAACACGGCGTGGCCAGAGCACCATCTTGGAATAACATCGCCTGATAATTAACGGAGTCATTATTTTAGAAGAGACTACTCTCAGCAGCTGTAGATTGGTGGTTTCTAGTCGCCATGATGATAAACATCTGAGGAACATGATCATATGACTCTGCGTGTGACTGGGATTGTAATTAATGAGCCTAAACTGACAGTGTTCTACAGGTATATCCATTATTTTGCATAACTGTATGCTCTAGGCAGTGGGTTTAAATAATGTGTTTAAAAATGCATGTATTTTAAATCACAGTTAAAAGCTGAAAAATATGTGCCCACCAGCTATTTGTTTTCAGGAAAGCCTTGCAGGTGTGCGTGCCTGAGGCATGGTGAGTGCAGCGATTTTTTCTCCCCCGGACTGGGCCATGTGTCAGCTAGCGAAGGGATTATGGTGGCTGCTCTTGACATGATATCATATCTCAGGTCATAAAAAAGAAAGCAGAGTCCCCAGCTACTCATAATGTAGAACAAGGAACAAATTGGCCTCAGTCAACACTTCCTGCTCACTGCAATCCGTCAGATTATATCATGGAAACAAAGATAATTTCCAAAAAGGCGTGTGTCATGTGTGCATGTTTAATAAAGGAAATAGTTCTTGGGAGAAAGACTTAGGGGAAAAAGAAAAGTGGCAGAAGAAGTTAAGTTGTGATGCTGCACACTGGGTCAAATCTCAGAAAGGCAGAGCACGAGGGAAATTAAAAAAGAAAAAAAGGAACTGGAAAGGGTATTAAAAGTTGAGTTTGCACGGTGCTCGATTAAATATTACTGATTAACTGGACAATGTAAGCACTCTGAGGCTGTGCAGGTGCTAAGCATGTCAAGGAGAGAGCCTGTTGGTTTGCCATTGTCTGGTTTGTAACAGCAGTAAAACATATACTCCTCCATACTTCTAAACACCCAAGCTGCCTTTAAAAATGCTAAAAATCATGGAATACAGTTTGGTTTTGTGTTAATTGAAATTCTCTGTGCTTCCACTTTCTGTCTGCCTCCCTCTGTTGAGATCCTACAGAAAAAAAATTTTCTCATTGGTACAAATAGAATTGTGAATGCTCAGCCTTATGTGCCTCACAGCAGACAGCAATGCTTTGATGCACATACTCCAAAAAACAGATTGTGTGCGCTGATAAATCTTAACTGTCAGACTGCCTGTTTGTGTCTATGTGTCTACTGTTTCTTTCGTCTCCAATTATCATAATATTCTCAATTACAGTATTATTTGGGACTTACTGCCATGCTGTTCTGCTAATCGTTGAAGCTTAATGTTATACAGAGCCTAAGCCCAGACTGCAATCAACATAATCTCCAAAAATATGATATTGACTGGGGCCATTAGGGTTTCTGTTTGACACATTTACAGATCATAGTTTAATCTTTGTAGTTTTATCTCCCTCGCCCATACAGCCAAACCCACCGTCCCCTTATACAGTACAATTATTATTCCCTCGCAAACACAACCTCAGTGATCCATTATCATTATTGCATGCACGCACAACACCCTTTCCTCTTAAATAAGCATGCAACAAAACAAATAAAACAAATAACCTCAGCAAATCAATTAAAGAGTGCTTTGTTCATGACTGTCAGGGTATGCTTGCTTGTTTGTTTTAGTGCTGTATTACTCTAATAGGTCACTGAGATTATCTCGCTATCGCGGGTCATTTATGTGTTAATCCTGAATCAACACGAGCCCAAAGAGGCAGTCAACATGCAGAAGGACTCAGACTTACTTGACTAGTTACACAAAAGCTGCAGGCATAAATGTAGCAGGTCTTTCTAAATCCACTAACACACTGCATACCAACTTTTGAGCTTGTAGTTCAAAACAAATGCTTTTTTATATGCTTCCATAACGTTTCCACAAGTTTGTGATAAAGTTTTAGCCTTCGAGCTCCAGTTTCAAAGGAATAGTCTGCAGAGTCTACATTGGAGAATGATTCTGGCAAGTTTGCATACAGGGTATCCAACTCTATTCCTGCCTTTATATAGACAGATTCAAAATATATTTGCACTCAAAAATACATATTTGTGAGTTTATTTGTTGTTTCTTCTTAATATTGTCTATCAACTTCTTTCTCACTGCTCAGTTACTATTAATAGCGGACATCCCCTTAAGAAGACAAGGACTGCTTTCCTGTTAAATCCAGTGCTTGTGTTTGTTTGATACCAAAAATAACTGTTTTACATTCAAAACTCGGTGTAGCTACTGTGACATTACCATTTGGCTTGTAACATCCCATTTCAAAAGCCTGGAGTGTAAGAATTTGTGGATGATGCCATGTTCATGTTTTGGAGGGAAAAATGCCCATAGAAGGACTAAAAAGTGGAGGGCTAGGTTATTAGCTAAGCCTTCTTGCAGTCTATGGATGGGTAATGATGCATCTAGCAATAGACTAGCTAGTCAAAAACTGGAGGGCAGATTTTCTTGAAGGGATATTTTTACAAAGTTGTGCAAAATTAGCCAAGACAAAGCATCCACCTGTAGGTCAATTCAGCTGTGCCCCAAATTGTGGTTGACTTATAGTCTTATAGTCTGCACACACAATTTAAAGACTGTAAATTTAAAAAAAAAAAAAAAAAAAAAAAAAATCACCCCTTCAGGATAAAAATTGATGAGACCCATTGTGAGCCAACCAGTCGACAGCCATGGCATGGCTGGTGTCATTAAAAAGCAGACATGTCTGAGAAAAACACGTGATTTCCACTCCCATGTGAAACCAGCTGTCAACAAACAGCCGTCATCGCATGCAGCGTGATGATGGCGCATTAGGCCCTCTGGGAAAATGCAATAAGAGCGATGACCATCACAGTTATGCGGGTGACAAGGGCACAACGGATTATACAGCTGAAACTATACTGGCTTGTTTCCCTGAAGACAGAAGTGGGGCTGAACTTGGTACTTGCTCTCTGACAAGGACATGCCCCATGTGGGAAGACATCCTTCCTGTACTCCTGGGGTACCATTACAGCTTTCTAAGACAGAACCAGGACACTGACTGAATGTGCATTCATATAAACACAGAAACCTAGAAACGCAGCAGGAAAAGCTTCACAAAGGAAATAAACTTAATGATATACCGTAAGTGGCTGGACTTTTGCACCAGAGATGTCAAAAATAATAAAGGTAACTTAATTACCTCTTAAATGTTATCATGTAACTGCTTTGCCACACCTCTTCGTGTGAACTACTTCCAACCTGTTTTCAGATATGTGTTTAAAGGTCCTTCTGATAAAAGTAAAGAAACGAAGGAAAAAAAACACATTAGTTAAGGCTTCCAATAATGTTTTGATGACAAGAAGATTGATCTAAAAGGATCTTTTCTTGGGGCTGCAAATTATAGCCCGCCATTTATTCCCATTTTATGGTCCTGCACAGACAATGGCTTTTTTTGCTCAGGCACAAAGAAAATATATAAATGAAAGTAAATGAAAACAAATGCTGCCACTGTGTTGTGTGTTTAAGCTTGAGGTTATCGCTTCTCGGGGAGATATTTCTATTCATCTTTATGCAGGAGGAGCCTCACAAATCACAATCTCACACAGGGCAGCAAATAAACAGCCAACACAAATTCATTCACACACACTGATAAGACCTGCTCTTTGTTCTCATAATCTCCAAGATCCCACAGTGTCCAATCTAATCAGTATTTAAG
Source organism: Astatotilapia calliptera (assembly GCF_964374335.1). Lineage (NCBI taxonomy): Eukaryota > Metazoa > Chordata > Actinopteri > Cichliformes > Cichlidae > Astatotilapia > Astatotilapia calliptera. Next base: position 33,407,169 of record NC_137428.1, on the reverse strand, counting down.
TTATGGACTTCATAAGGGTGGCGCTGAAGCCAACAAGAGCTGAGTTTTATGGAGGACAAAAGAGATCAAACTGGGAAATTAAGACAGGAGAATCAAAGTTTAAACGATAGCGTTCTACTTCACAGTAGGGCTATTTAAAACCTGTTAATAAGTGCGGCTTCTTCGTTTTGCACAAAAATCATCATCTATATTTAAGCAAGAATATTAGAATAAAATGAGGATCTTGGCTTTTCATTAACCTCTTTGTGCAATTGTGACATCTTCCTCCCTGATTACTTCCGTGCCATCGCAATATAAACGCACAGCTACTCATGTGATGAGTGAAAGACACGCACACGGAGGCGAAAGCTGGAGCATGAAATTAAGCATGATTGTTTACTTGTATTCAGTATGGCTGAATCAAGTTCAGCATGCGCACACAAGCGTGTCTCCCTCTGTTTAATATATACGCATCTGTATACTGCTGTATGCACATGTGGACGTGCCTCTGTGCATGGGCAGTCGCATTATATGGAGCATATGCTGTCCGGAAGGCAGTGTCACTGACATGCCTCTCGCCATAATCTGTCCTCTTGCTTCTGCTTTGAGACTGACCCTGACAGAAACAACTTCCCACTATCGTTTCCACCCCTCTCAGATTTAGGCTACAGAGTCAGACCTCTTGCAAACCCTGCCACCTCTACTCTAACCTTCCTCAGAGTCAAAAGCATAAGAGGGATTCCAGCTGAGGAATTCTAGGAAAGGTTAAAGACAGCTAAATTAGGATCTGTAACTGGCAATTTACAGGGGCTAGTGTTAGCTGACAAATCTGTCAGTACACTGTCAACCCGAGAGGGCTTTACTTTAATCAGCATCCCTCTGTTAGATAGTAGGTGGCTCTGAGAATCCCTAAAGGTTTATCCTCTTCAGTCTGCTCAAGAAAGTTGACTTCTGTGAAGGACACAGAATCCATCCATCTATTCCTTTCTATCTTCTTCTCTTATGCAATTCAGGGTCCTTCAGGGTCACAGAGGGCTAGAGCCTATCCCAGCTGGCAGGATACACCCTGGACAGGTCAAAAATACAGCCAACCATGCACACCTATTAAGCCAACCCCATTAATTGCATTAACTGTCGGATAAAGCTGGAGTACACCCCCACAGATAAGTGGAGAACATGCAAACTTTACACCAGCCAGATGGGGGATTCAAACCTGTGAGGCAACAGTGCTAACCACTGTACAGACAATCCATTTCACCAGTGACCATGTCTCTCTCCTTTGGACAAAGAACCAATGTTTGAAGACGATGGATTTTTGTGGCAGCACCACTTGGAATGATTTTTCCTCCTTCAGGCTACAATGCTACTCAGTGCTTTTGCATGTTGCTTCTATCAGCTTTTGAGTTATTATCCCTAGGTTATGCATTTAAATTACTTCAGACCTCCCTTGAGGTTGTGTCTAACGCTATGCTGAGATTGAAGTATATGTTTACATTCAATAGAATATCAATATCAGGTCAAAGTTTTTATAGGACAAAGTTCCGTTATTGTGACTAAACATTAAAATGTTTGTGTGCAAAATTGTATTTTATATATGACTAATCTAAAGTTAATATAATTAATATAAAGAATTACATGAACATTTTTTATAATTACTGAAAATGTATCTTTTGTGCAGCATGGAGAGCGACCTTTGTAAAACGTGTAATCAATTGATAACCATTTTTACATTCCTGCTAACACTGTAAAAGAAAGAGGTGAGAACAAATCCTTTTTTTAGCCTCATTAAAAGCTCCACCTGCCAGCCCACGATTAGTATTACGGTGCTAATTGTCTGGTACTGTAGGTAAATACAGCAACATCGCCTCTGCCATCCACTTCTAGTCTCATTATACCACAAAATTAGAAGGCCAATTACAGGGCATTACCTTGACAGCAGGAGAGCGGAAACCTTTCCAGTGTTAGATTACACATAATAGTACCACCCTGTTAGCTTCAAAGGATACAAAGAGCAATCTACGTACCATAGATGCTATTAGTTCAATGGCTCAAGCCAATTAGCTTTCTAAGCACAAAATCACACTGTTGAAAGTCTGTTGAAATTACTAATTCCTGCTAAATAATGCAGCTCTTATGAAACACTGGCACAATAAAACTGTGTTTAGCACTGTCAGATCACATCAAGAATGCTCCTCAGTTAAAACTCCCATAATCTATAGACATGCATTTAGGTATCGTAGGTAGGTAAACATCCACATGAGAGGCACAGTTACTGTACAAGTTCACAGATTTTCTGATTTTCTCTCACTTAAACAAATCTATGCTTGATTGCAGTACCAGAAAATACAATAATATAAAACTGTTTAAGTTCTGCAGCTTGCTGAAGATAATCTAACCAAAAGAAGAAGACATAAATAAGAAAAAATGACTGGACTGCAATGATGAGAGAGGTCACTCATGGTGACCAAATTCTTCATTAAATCACCAGTTGCAGGAATAGATGGACTGGGAGGTGGTGGACAAAGCAAATAGGCAATTCAGAGGGAGACAGAGAGCATAGTCAGGTCCCCCGGGAGCACTATTAACAGACAGATAAGATGAACAAAGGATGATGTGGCAGCTCTGGTCAGGTGAGGTCATATGGAGGACAACAAAGACACCCTTAGGCATAGCAAGTATGCATCTCAAACTGACTGAAGTACGATCTTTGCCCTCTGCCTGGGTCATTTAAGCTGTTGTATAACTTGAATGTGTTTATTTTGCTGTTTCATCATTTTAAAACCCATTATACTATCTAGGTTACATTTTTGTGTTTTTTAATATCTGGTGTATCTCATGTGGTTTCATATTGCTGCTCAATAAGATAAATTGTTTTACTTTCAAGAAGGTTAGTGAGTAAATTTTAGTTACATGCTATAAGCCACACTGGGATTTATTCCCCTAAATAATGAATTATGCATTTATTTGTTGAGCTTTTTTATGGTTTTCTCTCGATTGGCTTCTTTAACCAAAACTTCAGATAATGCAGGTAAAACCAATCCAATTTTCTTTCTGGGCCTCAGAGTTTCAGTCAAACTTTACTTTTTCCTTTAACTTGGAAGTTCATCTTACCTCAGTCACTGCGATTGGCCAAGTCCTTTAACTTTGACACATTACTTTTACGTGGGGGATCAATTTATAACTGCAAGTTTAAAAAACTTTGCACCAATCATGTTATTGGTGACACTGGAGCTACTGCATGATACCTTCTGTTTTCTTTTTTATATTCAGAGTCTCTGTTCATTTAATAGTAGTTCTGCCTGTGGTTCTATAATGCAGTCGAACGATTATTTACTCCAAATCACAGCAAAAAATTAAGTAATTGAGCTGTCAACCTAATATTTAGCTTACAGTTAATATATGGTAATGGCAATTTTATTTATATAGCACATTTCATTAAATTTAAACCCAATGTGTTTGACACAGAAGATAAAAATGTAAAATTTATGCAGGTTTAACAAAGTCTCGAGGCAGTGAAAACACTAAAACAAAGCATGGATATGAGGGAGGGTTTTGCAGGTGCAGATAATAATAAAAATGGGCTGAACATGTGCAATTCAGACTCTTAGTGTACACAGCCGAGTGAACAAGCGTTTGTGGGGCTGTTACAATATGCAGCCAGTGCTTCTGTTACACAACATTTCAATTCAAAAAGTCACGGTAACCCTAAAATCCTTGAACGGACCATAAGCTTTGCAAATAAAATTGCACACGGAAAGACCATTAATGCCACCAACATGAGCACACATGTGCACCACCTGCATAGCAATGCCTTTCTCTCTCTCTCTCTGCATTCAGCTGCGCTCATACTGTAGTTATTGAACTGACAGATTGTATCAGTGATCTATGGCTTGCTTCAGCTGCATCACCTCTAGCATTTTAAAAATCTCACTGCATGTTTTCCTTTCCATCTGGCCAAAGTCACACCTCCGCACAGCTAAAATCATCCATTCCCTGATATACATATGCACTGGTTTATTTTCTCTTTTTCATTTTTTGTTTAATTTCACAACAAAGACAGCTGAGTTAATCTGCTGTAGACAGATAAAGTTGTGTCACCGCAGATCAAGCACTAACAGAGAGGACCTGCACCATTTTATGCGTGTGTGTGTCTTTTTTGGGGGGTGGGAGTCTTAGTGCCTATCTGTCAGACCCTGATAAATGATTCCATGCTAAATATCTCCTCTAAATCTGCCTTTATCAGGCATAGAGGCCCGTTCAGCCCCACCATTAACATTGCAATTTATGGGACAGCTCCCAGGCTCAACAAATCAATTCCCAAGTGTACCTGGCCAATTCAGGCCAGATTAGTTGAAATTAGGCAGGGCAGGTTTTAATAATACATTTGATGATTACTGCAGCAATGAGATATCTTTGGTCACGCCTTGTTTCACACTCTCTGCTGATGGTTGGTAGCTTTAATAATGATGTCTGATGCAGCATTTTCTTTTATAGTTTGTAGTGCTTCAGAGCACAATAGATTTAGACTTTACGGCTAGTACTCGTACTCATCAGTATTACCTTTATGAACCCATGAATACCAATAATAAAATGAACTAATCAATTACAAAACGCCCCACCATATTGTCTGTGTTTGCTTTATATAACAATATCAGAGGAGGCTGCTTTGTGTGGCATGTTTCTTGAATCTGCCAGCTCCTATTTACAAAAGAAAAGATGTTGTCAGTAAGAGGAAGACAAAAACCTATCTGCCACCTCCTCAACCAGGATCCTTAGAAAACAACCCAATGCTTTTGTTGATTTTGAATTCATTTGTGTCAAAAACAACCCACTGGAGGCCTTATCTGTGGGTGCGAGTTTTTGTGCATCTAAGGAAAAACACATGTATCTCAGTCAGAAAGAATGAGGGGAGGTGGCTTCCTTTTTTTAGTTTCTTTGGCTCTCTTTTGGCCTTGTATCATCTCATTTATTTTCCTGTTGCATCTCACCATTACTCTCTGCCTGCCTCTAGATGTACAGAATTTATACAGATGGGACAACCTGGAGGTGGATGGCATTTGTGGAAATCAGACAGTTCTGTGCAGTTCTGTTAGACCATTCAGATACATTACAATAAATCTTGCACACATGCTAAGACGGTTTCCTATAAACCCCTTTTTTAATGCTTTAAAAAAAAGGGGTTTATAAAGTTTTCCAAAAAAAAAAAGACAGATGTTTCAAATACCAGATTTTCAGATACATTTTTAATCCAACTATTTTATTTCATGTAATCTTTATTTATAAACGCAGTCACATTACAAGAGACCCATTTCAGGCAAACATATTAAAATTACAACGATCAAAGAAACAATAAAATACCTACAACTGTCTAATGTGAATTAGGCTAATAAGCACAGCAGGTAGAGTGCAGTCAGTACTCTGTCGCCAATGTAGTTAGTCTGAACACAACACACAGGCAAAATAATGAACTGGCTTAAGAGTGGATAAGATTTCAGTGACCATTGTTTTCTCTAGTTGACTAGAACTCTACATCCAGAAACTTAACAATAATAAATGATAAAGAAGAGCCAGACAAGCTGTGAGAAATGATTGGCCTTTAAATGGGAAGATGGTACAGGGCTCTTTAAGGTTAAGAATTTTCTTGACCAAGCAGGGGCAAATTCAGAACATCAGAGGCCAGGGGTTATACAAACAGAAAGCATTCCTTTGTTGGCAGGAAGAACGAGCAGATGAGGAAAAGGCAACATCCTCTTCCGTCCCTCGCTCAAGTGAAAAGTCCAGAGAACTGTAAATAAATTTCACCACAACATCTCCTCTCCCCGCAGAGCTTTCCTCTTGCGCAGCACTTTCACACGAGATGACATGTACACACAGTGCTAAAAAAGCACTCAGACGTCAGCTTGATGAGCCAATGTGCATACTTCTGTTTGCACAAGTATTTGTTTGTATGAGTTTTTGTAAGGTTTTGCACACAAGAAACTTCTATTAAGGTCAAGGGCTCGGGGAAAATGAGGGATAAAGAAGTAAAAAGGCAAAGATGAAGAAGAAAAACAGAAAAAAGTGTTAATGTGAATCTGCAGCGTTTTGAGATGTGCGCTGTCTCTTTGTTTCTCGTCACTGTCAGCGAAGTCTGTGTCACTGCTGTCTTTAGCATCCAACATTCTCAGTGAGACAGAACTGCTCCTAGCAATCACTCTGACACACTTGATAGCCACTAACATTATTAACATCATGCCTGTGCAGCATATCAGCATGCAAATGTTACTAATCCATTTCCCACTGCCGAAATACTTATCATAATTAGAAAACACTTGGTCTGACTGATAGGACATTTAAGCTTACCACTATTCTCAATATATATACCTTCTACATGGGCCTCATTTTCGGGTTAGGGTGATTTTTGTGGCAGAAGATGTACAAATGTGAAGCATTATTACTAATCTGAACTTACTGTACCATAGGAGAATTTGCAACATCAACTACATTATTAATATAACGTTACTCATTTGAATAACTGTTTTGCCTGGAAAAAACATTTTAAAATGTAGAACTTCCTGTTAATTTACATACAGGATGCAGCAGAACTTAAACTAAAATAAACCTGAACACTGTATTACACAAGATTCCTCACATTAATGCGGAAAAAATAAATGTGAAAATTATACAATGTGACAACAGTAAATAGTCTAAAGGTTGTTTTAAAAGGTACTCCTCTGAAAAGATACTATGGACTCCAAGTCCACTGTCTTTAGAGACCAGTTGTTCTTAGAGAGCAGATGGTAGCTATTATTCTGATCCACAGCCACCTGCTGCAGGTTCTGGTTAGACTGACTTTCCAGCTCAGAGTGCATCTCCAGAGCACAACAAGGATGACCACACCAGCTGCAAACAAGAAAGGTGGAGTTTGAGTCAGCCCGACCACAAGAAAGTCTCCAGAGAGCCACAACAGCAACTCCTCAGTCTGTCAGCAGGACAACAAAACAGAAAGGCTAGGGATACCTGACTAGAACTTTCACAGTAGTAAGGTTTGTGCACTACAAAGGTTTGCAGATTACTTTTTAATCCACTGGGTTTGGAGTGTGTGTATATGACCGTTCCAACTTTTGTAACAACCTCCTCAAAAGTATTATGCCTTCGCCCTAAACGGTGTAATGATTGTGTCATCCTTAGGAGATGGTAACTTCATCTTCACGCTCCAGACATTTAACTAAGAAACAAAAAGCAGCTGAAAGACATTCAGGCTAATTCAGCAAACCTGGTATACAGGACGATCAGAAAGTGTGTCGAGGTCATTCAGCGGGATGCTGAGACACCAGTGTGAGCTTCTTCTGACATACAGCTTTCCACATGGACATAGCTGCAGTGGGTCCTGACCTCTGGACAAGGGCCAGTTCCTACCCTACCTCAATATGCAGATTTTCTTAGCTCAACTGACCCAGGTCGGCCCCCTGCAAACACATGCAAAATGTCTTTGCAGCAATTTCTAGCTATACAAGGGCTACTAATACTGCAATGCATGCCCAGTTCATTCTTACCATGAGAAAAAGACAACATCTCGGTATAGAAATGCGTGATCTAGTGCTGTTCCGTTCAAAAACACTTTCAAACATTCTCACAACTAAGATCATAATAAACCTGTCGCATAATTAGCTATCACAGTTGTTAGAATGAATTACAAAAAAACCTTAGCCCCATCTAAAGGGACTAAAAGGAAAAGACCTTTAGTCAGCCTCAAAACCCTAAACTTTATGAATAAATCCTCACTCAACTACTTTCAGCAGAGCACATTATGGGGTGGGGGTGGGGGGGCAGGAGTGAAAGAAGTTATGTAAAAGAAACAAGAAATAAAAGGAGAGATAGCACCACAGCACAATACTCAAAAACAAGAAGTCGGGACTTTGAAACACCTAAAAGCGCTTCATTTCTCAGAGCTACAATCTCATTATTTTCCCCAACAGTGCCTCAGCATATAAGGTGAAATATTACTGCATTTTAAATCAAAGCGCTGAGCATCACAAAGGAATCTGTGCTGTTGTTCAAGACAAATGAAAATAGTTCACATAGCAACTCTGATATGAGTCTCTGAATAGATTAACTTTTCTCTTGGTTAATTTATTGAACATTTTAAAAAAAATGTGGGAAGGGTTCAGGTTTGAGTTAGACGGATATCCCAAACTTTCAAACAGTAGGGAATTTCTTCTACTTCCAGCTTAGTGGCAGATGAGTATTAGCTATCATACTAGTCCTCAGTAATTAAATTTCTAAATTGTGCCATTTTTGCCCAAAGGAAATGTGTGGTATTCATTTCAAGAAGGAATGAGCTGAGGTCAGCAGTAGGAGTTTCTGTTCTACTGAGGCTTATTGAAGACTTTACGACTATGCTAGCAGCTTTGGATGGCTTTGCTAGTGTTTCCTGGTGTCAATGTTAACATGCTAAAGCACAGAAAATCTATCTAATAGCTAAGGCTGAGGTGAACATCATTCATATTATAGGTGCCAAAGAAGCAAAGGAGTGCACAATGTTGATGGTAATGATGTTGACTTATTAAGCTGTATTAACTAATGAACATGACTGTGAGAAAAAGAGATAATTCACTGCAAAAAAACAAACTCCAAACTCATGGCTGAGAAGAGGAAAAGTCATAGTAAAATGGTAATGGTAAATGGCTTTACTAGTCCCTAAGGACCCCAAAGCGCTTTACACATCCAGTCATCCACCCATTCACGCACACTGGCGATGGCAAGCTACATTGTAGCCACAGCCACCCTGGGGTGCACTGAAAGAGGAGAGGCTGCCGGACACTGGCGCCACCGGACGCTCTGACAACCACCAGTAGGCAACGGGTGAAGTGTCTTGCCCACTTGACCGAGACTGTCCAAGCCAGGGCTCGAACCGGCAACCTTCCGATTACAAGGCAAACTCCCAACTATTGAGCCATGATCGCCCCATGGTACTCCCAAAACCAGCAGGATGGCATTCCACACTCATTCCATTTGAGATATTCCAGTTTGGGCCAAAGCAATGGAAAGAGTAATACCTGCCATGTAACTGTACTGAATATATAGGCACAATGACTTGCATTTTGTGAAAAAGAATAATAATAAAAGTGGGTTTTAAAGAACTTCCTGTCAATATTCAAATGTCCTCTCAAGTAATTTTAGTCTGCATATAGTGTAAGGGTTAATTCCTCCTCCTTTTGTTTCAGCTTCCTCTTGCAAACTGCCACATGGTGTCAAATGGTAAATTCTTCAACTCCTAGTTAGTGTGCCTACAAGCTCCCTATTCTCCACCGCTAACAATATACAAAGAGACCTTTCCTTGTTGTTCACACACTAACACACACTTGAGGCTACAGACATCATGTTCGCGACAGCTGAGTCACTTGAGTCACATTAAATCTTGTCAAAAGCAGTAAGTCAGAGAGTGAATGGATGAATTCCTTCCTTCCATATGAGAACATATCACTGCAACCAAATTAAATCCAGCTACTTAATGTGCGTACAGCGTGTCTGTTTCTGTTGCGCTGTGCTTTCCAAGTCTGTGTGTGCCCCTGTGCTTATGAGCCATAGCATCACCCCTCTGCCTCTGCTCTGGCTACAACTTGTGCAGTGTGGATGCCTGGGGAGCGAGATCAATGCCACAACTTTCACACTGAGGGGGAAAAAGGAAACAACTCTCTATGGTCCATCAGACTTTTCTGCACTAGAATGACTTTCCATTTCTGGGAGCACGGCTGAACCTACAATAAAAAAAAAAAAGAAAAGAAAGAATGATCCGGCCTTTTCAGATGCTGTTAGGTTTCCCTCAGTGCAGCACCGAATGAGCTCAGAAACCCTTTTGAAAACAACAGAACCAATACTGGAAAAGCCAGAAGAAGGAGGTGATATATTAAACTGCCAACAGAACAGTGCAGCATTGCTACTTGTTCCCTTTCTAGAAAAAAGAACATGTGAGTGGCAGAGACTTGGCTTTAGGGAGCCTCTGTAATTTCTTTAGTTTCTTTATAATGTGCCCACTAACAGTGCAAGATTTAGTAGGGTTGTCTCCTTTTCTTTTCGCAAAAGACTCTGAATGCTTGGATCGTGTTTGTGGTTTCTCAGTACAACCTGCATTTAAAAGAGTTCCAATGCATTTTATTTATTTTATTCCAGCTACAGTCCAAAGCTCCAAAACAGGGAGTCACTCCAGTTTCAGAACATGAACTTGTTTTTCTTTTTTTTTCCCAGACTGTGAGGATTGTCTACAACCATCTCTCTGCGATGAATACAATCCAGTGTGACTATTAACTGCATGCATGTGTCCACACAATGCTGCAACCACACACACAACGACCACACTGTGTTAGTCAGGGTGGAAACATGCTGTACCGGGAAGTCTGACTGTACCAGCGAGCTAACAAAGTCTCCAGTGTGTGTGTGTACGTGAGAGAGTGTGTTGGCCTTCTAAAAACACTCTGGTGTCCATATTGAGCAGTGCTGCAGGTGTGGGCAGTCGGCAATTTCACTTTGACCTTTAATATTGCGCACAGCTTGGCACCTTTGGCTGCATAGTGCAAACCCCACTGTGCTGAACTCACCAACCAAATGCGTCTCCATCTAAGGAAATTGGACTACATGAATAACTCTGGCTGGAATTTTTTATACCCCACAGAAAGTGTGACTGCAAACTAATAACTGCAGGGGCTACTTGGAGTTATTTTTGGAGGGTCTTGCCTTAAAGTCCATTCTAAACTTCAGTTGCAACCACCTATTTTCATAGTCTCGTGGTTTTCAGGTTTTGGGGTGGTTTTTTTTTTTTTTTTTTTAGCAATTAGGACACTGGTGGCTTGAGGACACAAACAGTAAAATTGTGATGGGCCAGCAAACCTGTTTTGTGGAGTAAAATCATTGGGCTTACTATTTAATAAAAGTATGGGGAAAATAATGTTAGGCTTTTAAGCGTTTGGAAATAAATCTGGCCTGGCCCCAGTTATATAACGAGTCAAACATATACAGGAAAAACTGTTTTATGCAGTGTATGTAGAAAATGAGAACATACAGAAAGCCACAATCACACCAGCTCAGGCTCCAGGCTCCCAAGGTAAAAACTAAGGGGATTATTGATTGTTACCATTAAGGCTGACACAGGTCCAGTCTGGCCATTAGCTTTCTATCTTCCCACCACTGAAACCACTCTCCTTTATCACAAAGGGCACTAAGGTACCCAGCTGAGTGAATAAACTCCAGCCACAACAGGAATGATAGCAATGTCACTCTTCATTTCAAATCTTTTTTCTTTTACATTCTAGAATCCATCTTCATCATCTCTTTAAATGCATACCTCCAACACTGGAGTTTTTCAGACATTATTTTCTCCAACACTTGACCTCTGTCTGCCAGAATTTTCGTCTCTATGCCTGCCTGCGCCAAGTCTGCGACCCTCCGTTCTCTGCGGGTGTCCTCTCACGTCATCACTCTATCCGTCTGATTGCATAGTCAGATGACTTGTCTCATCGAGCTCACAGAAGCCTGGAGAAACCCCCGCTCAAAAGGAAATTCTGAAAAATGTTTATAACATTTAAAATACAACCTTTTTTTTCTGAGCTTCCAATAAAAGCGCAAAGAATTTTGAATAAAATCCCAAATTACTGTTTAAGATGAAATCATAAAAATAAAAAAAAAGACGCAACTCTGAAGTCAGTGACTGACATGTTTGACAGGATTAGTCTGTTTCTGTCCCTCACTCCATTTCGGCCTCTTTTTTTTTTACCCCCCCCCATCCTAATCCTGCTTTTCCCCCTACTTCTCCTTGAGCTTGAGCCTTACAGGAGCATCCAGAAGCAAACTAATATCCATTCTCTGAACTTACTGCTCACATCGAGCCCGTCTCCTTCCCCTTTGTCAAGCTTTCACCCTAATCTCCATAATGCAGTCTCTGGCAGGAGCTGCTGTATGTGCTTTGTCCAGGGCTGGGCCCTGGCTCTGGGTTGATGAGCAGGTAGCTATATGGGCACTTTCTCTGCTGGTAATTGCAGCCAAGGCAGACAGAGCACAGCATGGGGGAAAGGCGTGTAGGTGTGCATACACACTCACATCCAAAAGAAGCTAAGAATTATGTTCAGGAGTGTGTCTCACTACATCAGATATGGAAGTAAATGTCAGAAATGGGCTTAGACTCCTGAATTAATTCATCTTTTCTTCAAGTGTGACACATAAAGTAGCATTTAATAAAATTTTAAAAAAAAAATCCTCATTACTAATATTTCTACAGAAAATGTTTGCAATGGGAATATTTGACTTGACTAATTTTAGTCTTTTGTTTCATTGCTTTAGAGAACTCTGGCCCTTCATGAGCCTACTTTGACATTTCTAAATGCAAACTGCAGTGAACTCTAAGAGATTTGTGGAATATTAATTTGAAAACTCACACACTGTTCATCTACTGGAAAGTTTTTTAACCGGACACTTTTTTTGGCCTCCACTTATCTAGTGGGAATTTGGGAATCAACCACTATTTTATTCCTGTCAAATTGTCTTATTATTGGCATTTCTCATAGATTCAGCTAAAGAAATGCAAATAAATTATCTGTTCTTGTGACAGGCTGCTAGTAACAAAGTGCCTAAAAATACTATGTTCTTTGTTAAGTTTTCTGTTATGTTTACACACAACATTGGTCCCTTGAGTTAGATAGATTTATTATGCTTAAGGCTTCAGAGGTCAGTGTTACGTGGTTTAACAAACAAAAAACACATTCCTCTGAAAATGGTCAGGTACAAGGAATGGACTAAAAATAAGTGGAAAAAGCAACCTCATCCAACGTCTGACATCCAAAGAAAAGCTTTAATAGACCTTCAGAAAGCCTGGAGAACTATTGCTCAAAAGCATGTTAAAAAATAACAACAAAATCTTTCTGGAAACAAAATATTTAAAAAAAGATGTAGTGGTGGCTTGAGACTTTTGCCGAAAAAAAGACAAGCTGCACATTTTGCCATAAAAAATATTTTCATGTAATGAACATTTAGATTTTGTAAGTACAGTCTTTAGTCATCCAATCAAGCCAAAATTTATTTATTTATTTTTGGTTCCTGAGCCACTCCATGTTCCCTTAAGAAAGGGAACTTTTAGCTTTACCAGCACATCATGCAGTCCACCCAACAAGCCACATAAGGTCTGTGCATCTTTGCTACCTACAACAATGCCCCCGCAGAGAAATGAATGAACAGAAGCACAGAGGAGGGAATCAGTTTAGTGGTCGCTGCAGGGGGCATTTATAACACCTGGCAAGCTACCCAGCAGCACACAATAAGGATCCTGGCTGCTAGCTTTTTATCAACCATATCAAATTACCATGCGCCATGCTGAACACAAGGTACACCCACAGGTAAAAACACAATTATTTTGACCTACATGGATTAGAGGTGAGACACGGGTGGGGGAGAGGCAAGTGGGAACACTAGAATCTGGGAAAGAAAAAAAAAAGAAAGACCATCTTGACCATATGCTGCAGAATCTGGCAGAGAAATGTGGTAGAACAGGAGGAAGGTGGTGTATTAATGGGATTAGTAAAAGGTAAGTGGGCTTGAGCATCTTGCCAATATCAGGCTGTCGCTATCACACTTAAATGTGTTGCTGTGACTTTCTATAATACATGCCGCAGGTAATGAGAAACTATGTCATCCACTCAGTCTAATTTCCATTTTACAACCCTTTGATAAGGGGAAATCAGAGAGCACGGGCTCCAGCAGAGACTTTATGGCCCTGAGCTTCAATCTGTGTGCGCATGTTTGTGCACAAATGTGCGGGTTTCAGTGTCCACCTACACACACTAGTGTGTATATGTGTGTGTGTGTCCTTCAGCACTTTGTGTTCCTGTTGATGAACTGGACCGTATAAAAGGCAATGACAAATTTAATGGCTTCCATAGACAGCACTGTTAACGTTCCAATTGAGTGAAGTGTTTTTTTCCACTTGTACAGTCATGCATGTCTGACACAGTGACTTTTTTTTTTTGGCAAAGCAAGTGATAAGCCCAAATTTAAAGTGCTCTAAATCTGTGCTTTAAATAGTGCAGAGGACTTGAGTTCTGAGTATAATTTTCTTTCTGGTCTGAGATTCTACTGACTTATACATTTGACCCCAGAGGTCAGAGGTTGGAGTGACTGCAGAATCCCTGAGGGTTACTCTTCAATGATACTAAAGGAAAGCTGATATCTAATCAATAGGGTGCAACCTTGCAAGAATTGTCTCTACTCTTACATATACAAATAGCCAATCATAAAAATATTTTCTGAATTAAATCTTCACTTTTAGTAATAAATCTGATCTTTGATTTCTATGTGACATGTGGGACAATGATGTCTTAACAGCGACCTGACATGCACAGTTAAGAAGAGTCCGTGTAGCTACATCTTTTCATCTTGTGTATAGTATGTACTTGAAATGATAATTCTCATTTAAAATCATTTAATTTGAAATATTAGATGTTTATATAGCCGAGATCTTCACTATTAGACCCCAAGCCGAACCCCAATGACCGACTTTTACTGTGCGTCAGTAAACACGGGGTCCATTAACGCTGGTAGGATGCAACTAACTGGAAAAGCTTTTCCTTTTATTGGTGCCTCTGTCCCTTTATACCACTTAATACTGGTGTTGGAAGTGCAGAGAAAGAGTTTTTGCAGTTTTCCTAGTGATCCCACCTTGTTAACAAACAAATGAATCATTTTCTCTGACACACACTGCCATTCGTTAAACCTAATGGCTTTTTAAAAAGTAGCTTATTTCTCCTGCTTCTCTAAATCTACCTTGACATTCTGAGTGCCAAATGTCTCCTGAAATAATAAGGTGCTGAGTCATTGTTTATGCCATAACACTGAAGGTTTGGGAAATAATCATCAATTTGAGAGCAAGTATGTCACAATTACATAATGGAAAATATATATTGAAATCCAGCTTCAAATAAATATGATTTATATGAGCTCAGTGGGCTTGTATTTTAGTGCCATTTGTAAGTAATCGCTGTAATGAAGGGGTGAAAAATAGGACAGACAGCAGTTTTGGTGAGGTCTTTTTTTTTCATTCCAGTGACTATACCTCAGAGGATACCTGTCCATCACAGCTGTGCTTCTGAAGCCTCAGGGGTGGAAAAATTGGGGGAGGGGAAATAATGAGAGCTCACACCAGCTGCGATGAATTCAAGCAGCCTTGCTCTGTGGGGGCCCTTCCTATTTATCCCCTTAGTTTAGTCGTGCTGTGCTCCAAGACACCAATCTCGCAACAAGGACACACCCTCCAGTGACCAATGAATCACAGTTCGAACGCGAGAGAGAGTTGTGATCACACCTCAGCAGCCTTTTGGGTACTGAGCAATGCATAACAGTGAGCTGAGAATCTTCAAAAGGGCCAGGCTGAACACGAAGCTTGAGCCAAATCAAATCTTTTCTTTTTCCCTGTCAGTTTCTTTCTAGCAGCGTATAGTAACCTTCACTGCCACCCAAAACAAAAAAGGCCAATTATTTCCACAGTGGGATTCACACTAAACCGGGCTTTAAAAGTTCAATAAACGGTTTTAAAACAGCCCATCACTTTGCTTTTTTTCCTTCTCCTTAGCGTGTGGTTTAAATGACACTCCTACTCAATGCTGTCAGAGGAAGAATAGTAGCAAAATAAATTGCAGAGGAAGAAAGGAACAAAGACAAAACACTTAAGCTATGTGAGATATTGCCACTGATGCAGAAAGGTATTGTCGCTTTAGTTTCAACATTTGAATAGCATTAAGATTTTCTTTCTTTCTTTGTGATTGCAACAACAGAATTTCATAAAACAAAACAAAAAATAAATATAGCTTCAAGTAAGCATCGTTGTCACTGTTGAAGAGAATGTGAATTCAACATGAATTCGTGACAGAGTTTCTTTATAACTACTAACTTAGTTATTGACTAATAAATTAAGTAGACATCAACAGTTCCACATCATTACTCAGTATGGTACTTTCCTGTGGATGTTTTTGGTCCTAGCCTCAGAATCATTACACCCCTCCGCTGAACCACCTGTTCTGACGGGTGTGGCAATAACGAGCTGCAGAAGTAATGAGGCTGTGGGAGTGTAGCACGGGAAGGAGAGACAGAAGGGGGTCTAAACACATGAAGAGGGAGGAAGTTTTCATTTATAATTAATGTTAGGAGAAATATCATCAGCACCGTGGCATTTACAATGAATTATTCATTTCTATCTAGGAAGCTTTATGTAAAAACTTGCAGTCGGGGGGTCTTGATGGACAGTCGGTGAAGAGGGAGAGCACAGGGATGGAAAGAGCAGCCACAAACCTGTCTGCTGAGGCAGGTGGGAGTGTTTTCACTGAAGGTTATAAGGATAGATTCTTTCTTCTGGGAGCAGTAGGGGTAATCCTGGATCAAGGGATAGTTTGTTGGTGGATAGGCTGTGGTAGATGAGGAATTTAGATCAAGTAAAAGCAGAAGTAACACAACGCATCCTACTAATGCTGAAATATCTCTATTATGATACTGATGCATTACATGTAAGTAGTAATAATCTAACGTCAGCATAAGCGATCTTTCTTTTAGGTTCTTTTAGGTGATAAAATGTTGCATAAAACTTCAAGGTGAAGATTTCCCTGTAGTTCCCACGAACAGTTAAGGCAGCAAAACGCCCCTGTTTGATGCTCAATCTTAGCCAATATACAATATTGAGGTACTTTTTGTGTGACTGTAACTGGAAGCTAAATGCTAAAGAATGCCAAGAAACATCAGAATAATTTAAAAAAAACAAATCTCCCCCCCCCCAGAGTGTCTTAGAGATCAACTTTATCATTAAACTATAAGCACAAGTTATTGCACTGCCTCGAAACTAGCCCAGTTGCACCAACAAACATTCACAAGCATATATTTTGCAAGAAATACAGAAAGCCTTATCTCCTTCACAAGGATGAGGTAACTGAGAATGTTAGCTTTGAAAATCCACTTAGTCCCTGACAGGTAAAGGACAGTTGCTGAGGATGGGGCCACTAATGGAAGTTGACGCATTCACCCGAGTTGCCAACATTGGCTACTTGACCCTTAAACCTCCCTCTATCACTTACTACACTCTCTCCAGCCTGAACCTGACAGGCACAGATCACAACCCATTTCGCAGTTTTGTGAATCAATACCAATAATGCACCAAGCATGGAAGCCTGCACACTAAGTGGAGAATTCAGCCTTATATAATTTCCATTGCTAAACAAAAACACAAGCTTTCAGCAGATAATTAACCTCAGGAACTTCTTTGTAACTCCAGCTTTGGTGAAAATTAAAATAAATAAATAAAAACACCTATGATGTCAGAGCAAACACATTATATGAATTCTCCAAATGCACAATAACTTTCCTTCATGCACATGAGTTGTAATGTTAGTGACATTAAGCAGCAAATCAAGTCTTACCTATCATTTCTTTTACTCAAATCTACTAGAAATGAAGCAAAATAATTCCATAAGCTAGGCAATTTCTGAGTAGTTTAACTTATCATAACAAAATAATGCACAGAGTACATGAAATGCAGCAAGCCTGCTAATACAATGAAAACAATTGCAAAGAGCTCCTAGGGTTAGAATGTATATTTTATACTGTATGACATGTTCACAAACTGGCTACAAATGAGCACAAGGGTGTGTAACTGAGGTTAAAACATACTTCAGTAAATAGCATTCAGGCAAGTGGCCAGCAGTGGTTGAGGCACGTTCCAGATGTTAGTAGCACTGGGCGTGGATGCTAAGCAACTAGCTATTTTCAGCCACAGAGCGCAGAAAGGAAATGAAAGGAGCAGAGTTCAGTGTGCAGAGATTTCAGGGCAGCAGACAGGGTAATCAAACACCGCCGACCATTGGCAATCATGGCGTCCCGACACAATTGTGGCTCGCCTGCAGCTAGCTAAGTCTTATCACAACACACTCACAGTGAAAGTGGTGTGAGATGAATGAGTGGGAAAGGAGGACAGTGAGGAAGGGAAATCAGAAAGGGGTTTATTGCCAAATGTTGAGCAGGTTTACAACATTAGGAAATTGCTGTGGTGCTTCAGTGAAAACATAGTGTTCATAAATAGCACTTAAATAGACATGAAAAAATAAAAGTAGGGATAAGAATTAAAAGTGCTACGTAGAAAGATATGTGCATGAGCTATACATGAGATATATACATGAGAATAAGAATTAAGAGTGCTACGTTGAAAGATATATACATGAGTGCAGGTGGTGATCAGTGCCAATCATGGAATGATGCAGTGAACACAGCGTAGGGTCATGTGTTAGTAGCGGGAACAGTCATATGGTTATTGTTCATGTGTCCAACAGCAGAGGGGAAGAAACTGTTCTTATGGCGAGAGGTTCTGGTGCGAATGGACCGGAGCCTCCTGCCTGAGGGGAGCAGGTCAAACAGACTGTGTCCAGGGTGAGAAGGGTCAGCTGAGATCCGAGCTGCACGCCGCAGTGTCCTGGAGGTGTACAGGTCCTGCAAAGATGGGAGTCTGCAGCCAATCACCTTCTCAGCAGAGCGCACAACACGCTGCAGTCTCTGTTTGTCCCTGATAGTGGCTCCAGCGTACCACACGGTGATGGAGGAGGTGAGGATGGACTCGATGATTGCAGTGTAGAACTGCATCATCGTCCGTGTTGGCAGGTTGAATTTCTTCAGCTGCCTCAGGAAGTACATCCTCTGCTGGGCTTTCTTAATGACGGAGGTGATGGTGGGCTCCCACTTCAGGTCCTGGGTGATGGTGGTACCCAGGAAGCGGAATGAGTCCACAGAGGTGATGGGGGTGTCAGTCAGGATGATGGGGGGGAGTGGGGCTGTGTGCTTCCTGAAGTCCACAATAATCTCCACTGTCTTCTGGGCATTCAGCACCAGGTTGTTGTGGCTGCACCAGGACACCAGACGTTCAACCTCCCTCCTGTAGGCAGACTCATCCCCGTCCGAGATGAGTCCGATAACGGTGGTGTCATCTGCAAACTTGATTAGCTTGACAGACTGGTGGGTGGAGGTGCAGCAGTTGGTGTACAGGGAGAAGAGCAGAGGAGAAAGAAAGGCTGCTGGAAAAAGGAGCAGTTGGTACAAATGAAATGGGGAGACTGGTGCGTGTTTGTGCTGGGATTCCTTCACATTACTGCTCTCCATCTGTTTCAAGGTTTGTATTGTGTATTTGACATTAGATTAGGCTATAGCCTCCGATGCTGTCCAAATATCTGTGCTATCCTACTATGAAATGTAGGATTTATTCTAAAGCACATTAAATTCAAGCAAATTTCAAGCATAAATACTTTTCCAAAGTTCTAAAGTGGATAATTTAACTTGGTGGAAAATGAGCACAAAGTTACTGTTAGCACACTGAAAAATGTGCTCGCTGTCATCTGAATAACCCTGCAAAGTGGTATCTGATTCATATAAACACAAACTCACACTGTGTCATGTGTCACTGTGTGGCAGACAGGCTTGTGGACCCAGAACACAGACACAGGGCTGGAATCACTGGAGCTTTATTGCTAAACTTCCAAAAATACACAGAACTGGCAGGTAGAGCAGGGCGATATGGCCAAAAATATTTATCACGATATATATTTGAAAATTTGCGATAACGATATAACCGACGATATAATTGATGCGAGACAAAATACAACTCCACAACATTACTAGCGCAAAAAGACAACCTTCCATTTATTTTCACTTAAACAAGAAGCTGGTTTTTATGTACATTAAAGCTTTATAAAAATGTAACAGTGCAAATGCAAATTCCTTGCTGAAAGTTTAACCAAAAGGCATTTCCAGTAGAAATGGGCTGACATATCCTGAGCATAACCATATATAATATCCACTGAAGTTAAAAATAGGTGCTTTGCAACATTAAACTGCAGTGTGCAGTACGCATTTTTCGGACCATAAAATGCACGGGATTATAAGGCACATTAAGCGAAACAAAGCAGTCAGATAAATCAAACTTTATTAAACTCATTCTTCTTGCTTCCTCCACTTCTGTACCATTGATTCATTAATGTTGAATTCTCTGGCAGCTGCTCTATTCCCATGTTGTTGCAGTATATTAATGACTAACCTCGTATTGTGGATGGATTATCTCAGTTGTTCTCCTGACTGAAGTTTGGTCCGTTTACAGCATCCTGCCATGCGATTGCATTTGTCTCTAACCATGAAGAACCTTCACGTTAACTTTTATAAGTGGAAAAGTGTTAGTGTTCGTCCTCCAGCTTCACTGTTTATGTTATGCTAACATAGCTGTATCGCTAGCGATCACGTAGCACATCATTATATACCAGCTAGCCCAACTTCAGTAACCCTACAAACATCACTGCTGTTTAGTTTCCTGTCTTCATTTATGTTGGAAGTGATAGCAGACCTGTACGTTTGATTTTTTTCAGAAATCTCTCAGTCAGAACATGCAATATCATGCTTAGGTAACTAGCGAAACTAGCGAGCTAACTTCCGCTAGCTTCCTGCTAACTTCTAACTCCGTTAAATGTAATAACTTTTGTTTTCATGGATGCCTGGAAGTTAAACTTTATAGTTACACCTGGTAAAGCAGCAATGCTGATCGTTTTATTAAAGATGAAAGAATTTAGACAGTTTTTAACTCTAAGTGATGCTGCAGTGTTGTTTGACCTGAAGCATACGGAGTTTAGGACCCAGATTACTCCCAGATTTAAGAGCATCTTAGTCCGACAAATATGACAATAACAACGGCCGCTTGCATGTTCTGCAAAAAAATGTGCTTTGTTGTGTATCTGACGGACAAACACCAAACCAGTTCCACATCACGGAAGTTGCACCATTTTTACAAACCAATTCTGGTTCATCTGTTTCACTCAACAATCGGCCATGTGCGTATGAAAACAAAGGCACTGCGCATGCGCGTTTTACTCCCATTCTATCGCGATATTTCATTTTCCTATCGTTGCCTAACATTATACCGGTATTACCGTGAACGGTATAATATGGCCCAGCCCTACTGGCAGGTACCAGAGCACATTAGCGAGAACCACTGAACAGAACGCCCACACAGCATTGCGGTAGATTGCTTCCAAGGAACAGAGGGAAATGCAGCTAATAAATAGACACAGGGAATGAGGGCAGAGGGGAAACACCTGGGGAACACGGCTGGGTATAATCTAATTGACAGACAGGGAAAGGAAAACGAAACATGATGCAGCACACAATGATGGACAAGTGACTATCAGAATAAAACAGGAAGTACGAGAAACATAACAAAGCTGAAAGACTGAGAGACCCAGCGAGCTAGAGACAAGAGAAAGAGCTAGAGAGTTAGGGACAGGAGTGGGAGAGAGAGGGACACTGAGAAACCAGAAAGACACAGAGAGACAGACAAAGACAACTGGGGAAACAAAGGTAAATAAACATAGAAACAAGACTGACTTCCACAGGAGATGCTGAGGACAAGACACAGAGATGAAACAAAGACATAAAAGGACCCTAATATCAAACAAGACACCATGAACTAGAAATATAGATAAACTCAGAGACACTCAAAAGAACTAAAGTCAGGACTAAATTCAAAGCTTGAACTTAAATTGTCTTCTTAATGCAATGGTATGAAACCACAACAAAACTCAAAACACTAGGTTAAAAACGGGGGACCATGACGTACTGAACATCCACTTTCCATTCAAATGCAGCCTACAAGTGAAATTCACCTTGACACTTCACTATCAAGTCACTGAGCATTACTTTTATAGCTTTACACTTCACAAGTCCCTCAGTCATGGATCCAAGGCTATTTCAATCTAGAAATGGATCCAAGCAACTCTGGCTGCATCTCAAATAAATGACGCCATTTCCTTTAATGAAGACAGCAAATCTGTCAGAAAGCTTCCTTCCTCCACTGCTCTCCAGTCACACATGGAAAATTACCAAACTGTTGATAGATGGTTAACAGGTGCAGGCTAATTATGCTAATCATGGCAACAGCCAAATAAACTGATTACCATGTTCATTTAAATGACAGCAATGTTCCTTTGGTGGCTAATTAAAATAGGTTGGGAGAAAGGAAACGAGGCGGCTGGGTTCGGATGGAGGGAGGTGTTTAAATAAAAGCGTTCTCTGGGGCCTACTGTAATAAGCTGTATTTCATTGGTTTAATGATGTCATAATGAATTTCTAATGATGGGGGATGGGTTAGAGCGCAAAGAATCAAAGTGTGGCGATATGTGCATGAAAGCATACAAGGGCTTCACAAAACAAGCGAGCATAAGACGAAGTTGGATGTGGCCAAAGGTGTCTTGGGATGAAATTACTTTGATTATTAAAAAAAAGAAAAGTCGGTAGAAAACATCGAGTTGGTGATTTGCTTCATCTGTTTCAATACCAGCCCCGCTGGAAAACGTAGCGGGGAGGTTTTGGAGGCACAATTACTTTGTAATAGCATTGGGCTCTTTTGGCCTTGAATCTCTCTGCCTGTGACCTGCGGAAAGCCATCATTAGAGGAAGAGATGGTGACCAGAGGCCAAGGGAGATGAACTCTGGGTCCCCTGGCAGCAAATGTGGAGGTATGAAAGGTGGATGGGGGCTGATTAATGTTTATAGAAGCTCTGCCACCAAAAAAAAAAAAAAAAAAAACCCTCTCCCCAAACCCATCTGGTTTAATTCCACTCTTAAATTATAGCTTTCACTGTAGTTCCAACCAACCATTAGGGCTGTACTTAGCAGAATGCCCTGTTTGTTACTCTGATCCCAAGCATTTTCAACAAAAATTAGTACAGAAAGAAGGGAAGAATGAGATATTTTCACTGTATCCTATTCACATATTTAGGACCTAATTCATAATGTCCCATTGTTCTGTATCAGATGTGGACACGACATTTTTTGCGTCAAGGTAACAAAAGAGGATGGCTCATATAAACTGCAAGAATAAAACGTCCCTCTTTATCTTCCGTTTATGAGGCATGCTCACTATTTAAATGTATGTCACATTAGTGGGGATCTGCTCAATTCAATATATTATAATGTGATGTTTGGCCCTTAATGGAAAATCAATAGTGAGACAAGCCTGCCACCACTGAGACCATACAAAAGCAATTTCTAAATTGACATATGGAGGGCCTATGTGATTGATTCTGACTGCCGTTGGATTTTAATACCATTCACTGAAAGCTCATTGACTCTCAGATATCGTCTTGTGGTTTATCTACAAACTGCCAAATGAGTCCTTGTCTCCTTTAACTTTCCTTTCATTCCTTTTTTCCTCTTCTTTCATTGGGCCTATATTTTTCAGCCCACAGCAGGATGAGCGAGCGTGTTTAAGATCTGGAATTTAATAGATTAATGAGTAGATAACATTCCTCATTGTCATCATTCAAAAATGATGTAATATAGTTTATTCATACATCACCTCTACAGAATATTCTCCAGGCTTCAGTATAAATACAGCTTTTTCAATCAGCTGAAAGGCTACAGTATTAACATCACATAAACATGTACCACATAAGTCTTGGCACAATGGCATGAGCTGCCACCATCTAATTTATGAACATCATGCATTACATGCAGCCTGTTTTAACAGCCGAAAAGAAGCCAAGGCTCACTCTGTAGCCACACACGGTGCAGTCAAAGCTATTACATCTTCAGCAGCTGAAACCAACACGATATGTTGACCATGGCATGATTGTCTTGTTATACAACAGACACACTAGAGAAAACCATGGTTGCAGACTAGTATCTGATCAAAATTATTATCACAGGGCAACCACATTTTTTTTCTAGCCAAAGAGGTTGCCATCCAGTTTTTACTTTTTGACTAAGCTAACCAGCGAGAGATGCATGGAAAAAAGTCATATTTAAAAGCAGTGCTGTATGTTGATATTTTTAATGATATATAAACCTGGAGTTAAACCAGCTGATTTGATGATAAACTTTTTCAGGACCAGATGAAAGAAAGTAACCAGAAGTGTTTTCCCCCAGGTATGTACAACAGCTGGGTGCATCCTAAGGTATTCCCAGTTCTGGTAGAAAAATATAATCCCCTCCTGAGTTTTCTGGATCAACAAATTGGTAGAAGTGCTAAGATCATCTTCAAAGAAATCCTGATTTGATGTTAAACCACCTCGAGTTTTTCTTTCCTAGATGTCTGGCTGTCAAGCCAGGTACAAGGAGCCAACATGTAGCTTTGCAGTCTGCCTAAATTTCCACATTTAGGAAATTCCTCTGAGGGTCTCTGGTTAACCACTAAATACGTTTTTAAAAGTCCACTTTAATATTGCACAAAACAAATGTTCATTAAACTCTTCATCAGCTAATACTATGCACAAGTGAGTCAGACATCTTCACTGTTGGGCCAACACACATATCCCACCTTACTGTAGGCACAGATTGCAGAATGTTAGGAAAGAGTATTGCACTTAACTCTCGTCACTTAGTGACACGAGATGAGATTGCTGACCCTGAGGTGCTACACACCAAATGCTCAGCTGAGCTCTCAGCTCCACAATGACAGCTAATGTAACCAGCTGACCAGTTTGACTTTGAACTACCTTTAAACTCATGCAAGCCTTACAGGCATGCTGCACTATAATGCACATGTCTTCTACACATGCTTTTCACATTATATTGAGGGCAAAATGAGTATTCATAAGTTCCAAACAAGCAGTAGTAACAGCAGAAGAAAAACGAGTATCATGTGATAAACGCAGCAAATTCCACATTTCAAAGCTGAAAAATGTCCAGACTCAAACTCCAGCCTGTAGAACAAGATCTAATCAGAAAAATGCCACATCTTGAATGTTGTAGCCTGATTGATATTATCAGAAACACAAGCAACATCATGTCTCTAAGTAGCCAGCGCAGTTAAAGTGGGCAGTACTGTTTCTGTCCCATGCAATGTCAAAGGACATTTTGGAGACTAAACAGCTGAACATGCATCCATGTTTTGTAATGTTTAACTCACCTTGCCAAAGTCTCTGACATCAAAGAGGTCGAACGGGTCAAAGAGTTCACTGTTACGGAGCCCAAACTTGTCATGACACACCTTCAGAAATGTCCGGATGTTCTTCAAACACAGGAACTAAAACCAGAAAAAAAAGGAAATAAATAATATCATTTAATTATAATTTCACAAAACAATATGAAAGCAAAAAAACAACAACACACTCACAAAAAAAACACATCTTGGACTCATTTAGGTGTTTATCAACATGACTAAACAAGAAGTATGTTTTCCTTGGAAACATGTTGTCAGTTTAATATTATAATTCAGTGCCACAGCATTCTTGGAAATAGATAATTTCCTGGTTAATGATGGCCAGGCTGCCCCAGTTTATCCCTTCCCAATGTGTTTGTGTTGGTTTTCAGCACCAAATATGAAACTGATAATTGCTTCTCCTGAGTTTGATGGGCTGTTCCTCAGACTGAAATAAGGAGTGCAAAGAGAGGAGACAAGGTGTCCTTAGACAAGCCCAGCAGCAAAGACCTGCTCCGAGGCACACTCGACCTGATGGCTTCTGACATTTACCTCATACTGAAAGGTCTCAAGAGTGTCCAACAACAATTACACAAATTCCTTTTAAAATGCCATGTGCAACTTACAAATTTTACAGAAATGTGAATATTCCAATGTTCAGCGTATATACAGGTAGAGACACAGTCTTACAAGTCCATGCAGTTAATGATGTTGTCTCTGAATTGCTAGGAAAGCATTCAGCTTCTTAATCTGTTCATTTTTTTTTTATATAAAAAGGAGGACCACACACACACACACACACACACACACACACACACACACACACACACACACACCACCCCCTCCACAAAAAAGGTAGGATTTAAAAGTTGATCTCAACACAATGGCCCATTTTTCTCCCATTTTCCCTTTAAAAAAAAAATTGATCCAATTAAACACTTTTTTTTAAATTGCAAAAGTGCACACTTTGTGGTTTTTGGTGGGGGGTTTAACCACAATAATATTCTAATAGCATTAATGCTACTAACAGTACAGTCAAGAAGACTGGTAATTGAAATTCTAGTATTTTATCTGTGACCTATGGGCAATGGACCATACAGTTGATTCATACACCTTTGCTAACCAAATTCATCGACCTGTTATATAAAGAGTATATGCATAAAACATCTCTAAACTACACACTTTAAGCAAGATCCACTGATGCTGTAACGTAAAACTACCCTGCAGACCGCTAAACTACCCTGGCCAGTATGCCAGTCTAAATTAATGCATGACAGTCAGGCACCCTCTGTTTTTACAGTGGCAGTAAAAAAAATAAAATAAATTGCTGAACACTGTTTCAAGATCACAAGTTAGTGATCTTGAGACTGAAGAGCCATTTGGGGGCAATGGTTGGGAACCTACAGCAGGCAAAGGATGCTCATAATAAACTGCATAATACCCTCCTGCCACGAATATTGATGGTCTCAGTCCCCAAAATACGCCATCACACAGATAAACCTTGAGGCTGAGGCACAGACCAATAACCGCAGTATTGAAATATTAATAAGCATAACTGCCTCCCATCTACCATCTTTCTGTGTGAAGAACAAATTACCTAGCATGCAAATCCAGATGCTGCTTAGATATGCCCTTTCAATTTTCTGCATGCAAGCGATATAAACTGATGGCCATGGAAGCAGAAAGAACACACAAAAGGAGACATAAATGAGTGAGTATGTATGAAACAAAAAACTTGATTGCTTTGATTCTAGTAAAAGCGTTGACAACATACTCCATCTTTGTAATAGCTGTTGGATAAAACCAGTAAATTAACCAGAAGCCTTGCAAGTCACACTTGATGTCTAGTTAATGTTAAAATCCTTTCAAAGGCAGCAACAATAAGCTCCAGTGGGTTTTCAGGTGCAGTATTATCCATTTTCCAGGCACTGAGAGGTGTGCATTGTGCCTTTCTGCAGCTTGATGAGCTATAGTGTGTCCTGGTGCTGCGCCTGGTCATCACCTTCTTCAGCCTTGGTTTTCACCCTGAAGGGATTGGGGGGGGGGGGGGGGGGGGGGGGTTTGTTTTTGCAGAGCACAACAAACACGAGCACATCGTGTTTGTTGCTATTATCTCTTTGATAATCTTTCATCTGTCAAGTATTTCTGGCATTTGATGATATTTCAGCCAGCCTCTCCTGGTCAACAGTGAGAGCCCTGCTGACTCATTCTCATTCATGTGTGCACATCTGCTTAGTCCTGGTGTCACGGGTGTGCCCCCGTAAGAGAGCCACACTGGCCTGTGAAAAGAAATGCAACTGGCTAGCAAGCCACAGTGACATTTACAGTTCAGCAACCAAGGTTATCCTGTCTACAGATCCACACGTGCTGTGAATGGGGTGAAGAAAAAAAGCTTATTTTCCCAATTCAGATAAGAAAAGGTAACATTTGCTGGAGTGGTTTACAAACGAGAGAAAGAGAGAATCTACAGATATGGATCAGCAGGCGGGAGATGTGTCTGACATTCAAATGTATATTTGGCGATAAGAAAACCACTGTAGGAATAAGCACAGTTGCTATGACCGAAGTTAAAAATAATGATAAAAAAGTAAATAAATAGAATACATATACTTTTTCTCCTAGAGTGGGAAGAGTGGGTGCACTTGATAGAAAACAGAGTATGGTCATCCCCTTAAGCTGATGTAGCCCTCAGCACAATCTATCAAGTATTACCTCAGTGTCTGGAACAAATTCAAGGCAAAGCACAGAAAATCCTGAATTTTATTTAGAGGGTTGCAAGTGCATCTCGCATTGAGACACTGATAAAAAAGAAACATCAGAATTTTAATTAAAATTCACCAACTATGTATATTTTATTAATTTAAGGAGAATTCAAAGTTACATGAACTCAGAGCAATCGTATATCCATCATTTTTAACGTTTCCTGCACAATCTGGTGGTACTGGTCGTTGAATAATAATAACACCAGCAATCACACTGGTTGAATATAAGTGTCACGTTAGCTATGCAGTTCTGTTTGTGTGTGTGTGTCTGCCACCAGATGAAAGACTGGAGGACAGTGCTTTTGTTAGCCACTGATAGCCTTCCCCATGTTGTCGAAATATTGAATGGCGCAACAATCGGAGAAACTGTGAAAACTCTTCTGAGCAAACAAAAGACTCGGTGTTAAAGGAGGCAAAGAATGTGAGTTAGAGCGAAACCCTGGGCAGGCATTCACACCATGGAGAAAACTTCGGGACTTGAGTTTGTTGAAAAAGCGGCTTTACGTTGGCATTATTCCCACCAGTCAGGTATGTAACAAAATATAATAATAATAGAACTAATACAAGCAGATGCTTTAGAAACTGAAAATGTCTTGTGTGTGGGAAGCCTGAAGGTAAGCAGTCACTTTAACTGTCTGGAACCAGGAATCTTTGGTGTCTCAGGCAACTGTATTAACCACTATAACATGGAGCCACTACCAAACAACATTACCTTTATGCTCTAGGGCCTCTATGATAAGCATCTGTCACTATTTTCCAGCATAGACTCATTAAAGACATATTCACTGATTATGAAGTCTACTTCCAAAACTTTACTAACAAAAAGAAGATAACTCCCACGTGTGGCTGTATGACTAAAACAATGGCTGTTATCGTGCTTGTTCTGCTGCGTGCACCTGATGTCTAAGAATTCTTCAAACCTACAAAACACTCTTTTTACATGGAGGGAAAAAAAAGATGGAAATAGAGACGTGGTATTTTGCATAAATACCTCCCCCACATACCAGGGAAAAAAACGCAACTGTGAACAAACAAATGAGCTTGTGTGCATTTCTGTTGAGCACACAAGTGTGTTTATTGTTTGCTTTGAGTCTTTGCCACCTGAAGGCAACGTGGTGTCAACCCAGTACTCCTCTTACTTCACTTTAGTTTGAAAATCGTGCTTCTAAAGGTGTTCAATCTAGAAGCAAGTTCAGTAATAATCAGATTCAGGCATCAGTGCAAGTATTTCAACTAAATCACATGTTTAGAAGATAGAAAGTGAAAGTCTAGGAGCAACGGAAAGTGAAAAGCAAAACAGATATGGCAAAGTTAAATACGATTTTTGAGAAAGAGAGGGAGAGAGATGGGATGAGGCTTTTTACAAGGTGGTGTGTGTGCACCACTGGAGCAATGTTCTGATTTTGACTTCTCAGTCAAACAGCAAACAGCTCTTTAAAGAGGCACACTTGTCGGGAAGGCATGGAGGAGTGCCGAGATAGAAGGCAAGAGGAAGGAAAAAAAAAAGGAAAAAGTCAGGTAACAAAGACCCATCACATCCTTGACAAGCCCTTCCACCATATCACCACGCTACATCACACAGAGAATAATGCATTATTCCTGTGGGAGGGTGGTCCTTATCTGCACACACCCACTACATGCTCATATCTAAGAAGATACAAATTAGAACTTCCTCCTGGAACCGCACAACATCAAATTAGAGAAATGGGATGCAGAAAAGTGTGCAAATGAATATGGAAGGAGAGAGGAGGAGTAACAGGGAACTGTGACTTGTTTTTTGCTTCCCCCCCAAAAGAAAAAAAAAAAACTGTAGCTCTTTGGTGTCTGGGAAAAGGGGGAATGAGGTGGGGCAGATCACAGCCCACGGGGAAGAAATAACAAAAAAGAGAGGAGGTTGTATGTAAGGCTTAGAATTTAGAAGAACTGCTTCCAAATTGATCTGATCAGAACCAGTTTCCTGAATCAATTAGCCCCTATCGCTTCACAAATTAGATGCAAATTTACAAACAAAACATTAAAAAGAAAGAAAGAAAGAAAGAAAGAAAGAAAGAAAGAAAGAAAGAAAGAAAGAAAGAAAGAAAGAAAGAAAGAAAGAAAGAAAGAAAGAAAGAAAGAAAGAAAGAAAGAAAGAAAGAAGATACTTTGTTTCTGGTACCAGATGTGTCTGGCAAGAGTTCCCATTAAGCAAAGACAGTGACATCAGTGAAACCAAAACAACAGTAATAGTATTTTATATAAATCTAAATGTATTTTAACAGAACCATTATGATATAACAAAGAAGAGAATACAGTTTAAACAAATGAAAAAAAGTGTATGAAGAAAAAACTGTTTCTAATAAACTTGGCAGTGTATGCAGCAAGGCACATCTAACAAGTCCAGGGTGCGTTCAAAAACAACGCAATGCAGTAGGTTGTTCAGATAAACTATTTTGTCCAGACACGATAACAAGCACTAGGTATAGCTTGCAGATAAGGTTGCAAACACAGTATCGTGCATTTGGCTCACCTTATTTCCAAAGGTAGTGATTATATTTTCATTTCACTAGAGTATACTTTTCACTGTTGGACATTTTAGAACCGTTACCCTTGGGGAAACATAACTTTACCAATACATGCACTTTCAGAAGAAGAGCAATAATTAGCACGTAAAGCAATTGAAGTCAAATAAGAGGGGAACTAAATGGTGAGAGGAGAGGAGAGGGCTTTACAAGCAGCAGACTGAGGTGAGTCAGATCAGATCATCAGATACTCAGACAGTCAGTCACAGAACTGCAGTCAATGAAAGAGACTGATGCCTGTCTGGGAGCTGGGAGCCCCATGTTGTGACTAGAGGCTGTGAATCATTCTGTATCTTTACAACAGCAGGAAGAGAGCCATCAGCAGGTGAGGGAGAGCAGCAAAAAGGAGCTCAGAAAGACTAAAGCATAAGGCTGACTAAGCTGTCTAAACACACACATTTGCACACCTACCAAGATGCACGTGCATGCATCCAAACGCAAAGGTGATCATGGATCTCAAATATTTTGTTAATGATGCAAGCAAGGGAGGCAAATGCTTTCTGGTAATGAGTGGTCTATGCTTTGTAGTGATCAGCACTCAGTCTTTCCAAATATGCCTCATCCAAGTGCTAAACTCGAGACATAAAATCTCCATTACACCAGCTGTGTAATAACCCCATTCAGCCTAAATCACTAGCCAACAAAGGAACAGGGTGAGGGGAAAAAGAGCTTCAAAAATTCACAAAACATTTCTACCAGATTGCTAGTGCTGTGAAATGATAAATTAATATTTGTAAAATATTTGACATATATTACTAGATTTAGTAGATATTAATAATATATGATGGATGGTTATGACTATAACCTAAAAACAACCAGAAGGGTCAGACAAAGTTAATACTTTCAGCCTAGTACAAGCAGCATAAGCACATGCATGTTACATAATGCTCATAATTCATAATTCTCAGCGCTGTATTCATTTGCACATGCTGTTTATACCAAACATTTTGAGCCACTCATTAGCAATACAAAACAATGCTCTTTTTTCTTTTTGCACATTAAAACACCGCTGCAGCACATTCACAGGCAGACTCTGGTCAATGATCTACCAAAAGCCTATTTGGCAAATCACAAATGCACGACAGAGTAAAAGTTTAACAGTTTTACTACTGTTTATGTTAACAGCTGCCATCTAAGATTGGCAGTTGGGGTGTTCTGACTTTCAGAGTTTAAAATTCAACCTGAGAGGCTGTTCCAATTGAAAATGATGATTTCCAACTACAAGTAGAAAGAAACTGAAAACCAGGAAACACCCGGTGTCAGTGGTATCTTTATTATTACTGGTTATTTACCTAAAATAAAAGGTAACAAAGAAAACTGATATATTCTACTTTAGTTAGAAAACTTGCATGCTGTTATTTTTAATTGACTGCTCATATTGGGTATATAATTGGCAGTCTTTAACAGCTTTTACATCTAATTT
The DNA here is from genome assembly GCF_964374335.1 of Astatotilapia calliptera. Taxonomy (NCBI): domain Eukaryota; kingdom Metazoa; phylum Chordata; class Actinopteri; order Cichliformes; family Cichlidae; genus Astatotilapia; species Astatotilapia calliptera. The sequence goes on along the minus strand of NC_137428.1, from coordinate 33,375,501 downwards.
TGTAAAGTCACTTTGAGGTGATCTCCAGCTTGTTGTGTTGAGCCATTTTTTAAATCCCATAATTTTCAGCGTAATTACCAGTTTAGCAAATTGCAAAGATATTACATCGCTAGCTGGCTTTATCAAAAAACTACTTATCTGTTATGTGGAAACTGAATACCAAATAGTCTTTAGCATTTGCCCCACAAATTATCATGAGGTCTTACCAGTGTCAACGCCAGTGAGTTAAGCTCTCATTCTTGTCAGGCTATCATGTTGTATCTATTCTCTTTTAAATGCGCAAAAAAGGAACAAACAAAATCAATATGAACACGAGTGCAAAGTTCCTCTCTGTGTTCTTGGGACTTCCTTATTTGTGATCAATGTCTGCTTTGATGAACATTAAAAGAGCCAATGATTCATCTGAGTTTCCAGGGCTGCAGACATGCAACGGATGCAAAATGAAAGTTACATTTAAAAATAAAATTGAATAAATGCATTAGGAATACTTGGACAATATGTTTAAGTAAACCATAGTTTTATCTCAAATTGCAACAGTTTTTCCAATCCACACCCTAGTGCACATGGCTGGCTGAGCTATAGTAAGTACCAAGCTAATACAAGGGTGGCACGTGCCAGGTGACACTAAGAGTGGATTGATAGGCACTGGGGCTCTTTTGCTTCACTTCCAGGTCACCCAGATGTTAAAGTGAATGAGGAGACAGGCCCTGCTCCTGCAAATTAGAGAAGAGGACACTGCATGAATAATTCATGGCAATAGTATGCAAATGTGTTAATCTTATCCTATTACCCCTAAAAGCCTGTAAGCAGGGAAGGATTGACCACAGTTTTAAATCTTGTACAACCCTTAGCAGTCGAGGCAGAACTGCTTCGTTAGTGAGGCTCACGTGGCCCATGTTAAAATATGGAAGTTAAATAGGCTACGTACATTTTTTTAGTGAGGTTAATCTCCATTACAAAGGAAGATAATTCAGCTTAGAGCATCATAGACTCCAGTGGAGGAAAGTCACCACAGCTGTAGAGCATAATTTAATCAAGTCTACCTTCACCCTTACACTGGCTACTCATAAAAACACAAGCACTAACACTGGGTATGAGATCAGAAGCACACAGTGTGAGGAAGAATGCATTAGTTGCACAAGCGTAACAAGCCATCAGTAACATGCTTCCCACATGAAAGTAGTGAACCTGAAGATAACAACAACAAAAGAGTCATCTTCATGGGAATGAAAAGCCTTTTTCAATGGGAGAGAGTTAAAGGTAATGTTGAAAAAAGGAGGAATGGTGTGTCTTAACGTACTGTACTTTCCTCCTTTTTACCTTTTGATGTGGAAATGACCAACGCTAGGAACAAAGAGCATGCTCTCATGGATAATTATGTGGGAAAGGAAATGGGACCTTAACTACAACTTATGAATGAGTTAAAATTACTAGTAGCAGTGCAAGATGGGATACTATTCTTTATGGATTATCACGTCATTATGTTAATTTTATATATAAAAAAGATAAAATTCCCCTCTCGTTCATTTGGGCGGTCTATCCTTCGAGCTCAGGTCCTGTACCAGAGGCCTGGGAGCTTGAGGGTCCTGCACTCTTCTGGAGAGTGATCTAGGATGTTGTTCCTGGGATCTGCTGGAGCCACTTGCCTAGCTTGGGAGTCACTGCACCTAGTGCTCCGATTACCACTCGGACCACTGCTACCTTCACCCTCCACATCTTCTTGAGCTCTTCTCTGAGTCCTTGGTACTTCTCAAGTTTCTCGTGTTCCTTCTTCCTGATGTTGCTGTATCACTATGGTATCACTATGTTCATAACAGTGGTCTGTTCAGTAGTCACATGGTTAACCACTCTCATCTAGACTGTTGCATGTATATAACTATTTCAAGAATTGTGATTTTATAGAGAATGAAATTAATGTTTTTACTGATTCCTTCACTAGAACTACAGGTCAGGTCTTCCTCTGGAACATCTCCTGAATGGACTGCCACAATTTTTGTACATATATTCTCAAATCCCAGATGGAGCACTGCAAACAAAGTCGGCAACAAGAAGAGAACTCCTTAAAGCAGCAATGTGCAACAATGAACACTGTTGACAACTGAAATGCAGGGCAATAAAACTGAAGTTTATTGTTGGAACGAGAGGCTCGTTCTTTGCTTTCACCTGTATTTGCAACCAGCTCAACTTGTATGTGCCTTCAGAGTTAAAAACTTTGTATGAATATAATGATTGGCATCAACACAACTTGATTATGAAGTCATCAGCACTGTCACTTTGCAGTGACAACTCTGCCACTGATTGCATTTGTCACAAAAATTGCTCAAAGAATATTGCAGAGGAAATGAAAACACATGTGATTGGCGCAGAGCTGACAGAGAAAATGGAAATGAGTTAAGGAACAAATGCATTTGCCACTTAATTCTACATTACCTGAATTTCCTATTTCAGATTTTCTTCTTAACCTCCCAAATGTGATTCAAACAGATTCAAGATATGTTTTCTTATATTTTCTTATGTTTTAAGTTTCAAAGAATCAGGCAGACAGGAGGCTTTCTTCCTCCTTTCTGCAGGTGTTGTTCAAACTGTTTTACGCGTATGAAAAGTGTCTTCTCAATACTAAACCAAAAATCTAACACAGGCCAAGATGTTCAAACATCTTGGTGCATTATGCAGCCCTCCAGGTACAATCTTCTCTTCATATAAATACAAATCTGTGTTGTATCTAAGCAACAGGCCATGTTGCTGACCCTCCGGAGAGGAGTGTGTGTTTGAGGCATTAGCTGCAGACTTAAAGCTTGATGAATGTGTGGAGGAGGTCCACCGAGAATCTTAGACACCCATGGATCAATGGCCAGGTAATTTATGACACGAGGCCATGGAGAGGAGAACTGCATCTATTCTTTTTCCCCCTGTGAGTTTCCCTCACAACGTGAGACTCATTGCGGTGATTTAGATTCACAGTAAGATAAATTACCCATTAGCTCTCTCCACACAAAACAAAGGCTCAAAACAAATACTCATTTTAAATGCATAGTTTAGACAAAATGATCCTAACTTAACCGAACATGGCTACATTCGTTAGGCTCATTAAGTCACTGCCTTGTATAATATGATGCAGAGCTGCATTTCCTTAAGGCTGACTCAAAGAAGGCTGAAAAAATAACTATGAATTGAAATCTGTATAGACTTTTTTTTTTCCCCTTCCATTTTTTTTTTTTTTTAAATAGCACACATACAACGACTTTAACATTCTCTTAACATTTCAGATTCATCATAAGTAACTTAATTAAAAACACTTCTGTGGCCCCAAAACAAATTATGCTTGTAGTGAAAAACAGAATCAGATACAGATGAATCATATTTCACTGGAAGCCAAAATCACCATATGAGCTTCTGGCAACCAATCCGAACAGATGAGAGTGTGAAACACACTGATAAGCTTTGATATGTCTCTATATTTTTCCAAATTACAGACTGTTAGTCACACATGCAACGAATCCCAGAATAACAAAAGAAAAAAAGGAAAAATAAATTGCAGAACTATGTGTTCTCTATGATCATCATCAAGCATGGCCACCTATACAAAAGCTAAAAATTTGGCAGTTTTCTGGTCTGGAGCATTCAGGTATGAGTTAACACGAAGAAAGCTAGGTCAGAGTGTGCAGAGAAATGTCAACAAAAAAACCATCGTAGACTCTATAGGCCTAAGTTAGCATGTTTTGTTTTTTAAGAAACACTGAAAAAGTATGGATTGGTAGGAGAAAGCCTATTCTCTCTAAAAAGAACATGGTTAAATGGCTTAGGTTTGCCAAGTTACATCTGAACAAACTACAGGACCTCTGGAACAATGTCCTTTGCACAGACAAACACAAAGACAACTTGTTTGCCTGCAATGTACAGAGGCACGTTTAGAGAAAGCCAAACTCGATATATCAGCACAAACACCCTATACCAACCATTAAGCACACTGGTGGTTTGGGCTTTTGCAGCTACAGGGTCTGAGCACCTTAAAGGCACTGATCTCTCTGAACTCCTCTTCATTCCAAAGTATTAGAGTATAATATGAGGTCGTGTGTTGACAGCTAAGACTGTCTTATGCAACAGAACAATGACCCGAGTACACCAGCAATCTACAACGGTGGCTGAAAAAAAACCTGTTGCACTAACCCAATCAAATTCCAGACCTCAACACTATTGAAATCATGGGCAGGAGATGGAGAACAAACAATGTGAGAGACTGATAAAATCAAACAGAAAACTATTACCTCAAGTTATTGCTACTAAAGGTGGTTCTACTGTACAAGCTACTTAATCATGAATTGTACTTAGTGTTTCACAGGATTTAGGTTTTGATTTTCACATGGCTGCAGGTGTATTTGAGAACACAAATGTCAAACAAGGTTTTCTCAAAGATTAAATAGTCCTGTACTATTCCTTTTGCAGACTGGGGCAGCCAGGGATCCACCAACCTTCCAATTAGTACAAATAAAGAAATACATTATGCCAAAAGTCAACAAGCTAGTGCTGTCTATTTGTCAGCTCTTTGTTTAAGGAGGCTATCAGGTACACTGAGGGGCTGCGGCTCTGTGCTCTAGATGCCTGTGATTATCTCCAAGGTGACTAATGCTATTAACATGGAGAACAGCCTGTTAATTATCCAACTGGCTGTGGGACCGAGCTCAGCCCGCTTCAATCATCATACAGCTTAGATGTGACACACAATGCACCAATCAGCCAATTTACAGATTAGGTGATTGGACGGGTGGATGCTGTAAGATATAGTTTATATACTATCAGTGATATACTGGACAATGGTGACCTAAAACTGCAATGAGGTGTCCATTACCTAGGAGGTAGAGCACGTCATCTACTAATTGGAAGCTTGGTAGATCCCTGGCTGCTCTAGACTTTATGCTAAAGTAACTTGCACTACATAAGAAGCACTCCCGTTACAACAACAGGCTTAACAAAAAGCTGTCTGAACAGCAAACAACTCGTTCACATAATGCATGCATCTAATCAGTCAGTCCGTATCCAATGTAAATTTATATTCTTCATGAAAAAGCCATAGAAAAATATGGTACTCATATAGTGCTTTTCGACTTTATTTAAGCACTCAAATTGCTTTCTTACCACAAGCCTCATTTATCCATGCACACATCCATTTTTTTTCTCTGTCTCAGTGCGATTAACCTAATGCTCACACACTCACACAGATGCATTAGGGGTAACTCAGGGTTTAGTATCTTACCCAAGACTAGAGGTAGAGCTGGGCGATATGAGATTTTTTCATATCACGATATGTTTTTTTCATTTCAGGCGATAACGATATCTATCACGATATAAGCCAAATAACTATATTTGTAAGATTTAAATGTGCCGTTGCTCACAAGTAAAATGTGAAATAATCAGCAGCTTGTTTTTAAATATTTATTTCCCATAATAAGTTCAACAGGGTAGATGTACTTAAGGAACATGAGACTTTTTCAGATAAATAAAGGCAAATATTGCAAACTACACAAAAGGCAGCCGCTAAAGCGTTTAAGTTTCAAAATAGAACAAACGAAACAGATGACTAAATTGTCAATTCCACTTAGAAACAAAATATAAATTCTAAAAATAAATCTTAGTTTGTTTTACAGAAGAACAGACAAAACTGACTAACTTTTGTCAATATCAAATAAACTGAGAACTAAAAGGAAATTCTCAATCTCTCCTTGTTGTATAGCTTAGCTTTTCAAACAGTTTTAACAGTTACTTTAGTCTGACAAAAGCCGAATGACGAATTAACGCTTCCAGTCAGAGACTGAGGCTACGTCCACACGTACACGGGTATTTTTGAAAACGGAGATTTTCCGTTTTCGTTTTAAAAAACAATCCCGTCCACACATAAAGGCAGAAATGAAGGAAAATGCTGCTATGAACATGCCAAAGCAGCAGGTGGCGCTAGATTCCTAACCGTGCAGAAATGTTGGCCAATCAGAAGTCTAGAAGCCTCTGTGGGAAAAAGTAAACAAAGCTGCGGCATAGAAGCAGAACCGAGTCGTATGTGTGGACGGACAGTAACTGTGTGTATATGTAAGCATTTAAACACTGCAGAGAGTAGAATTAACAGTATTGTAGAAATTCATTTCACCGAAACAATAACGTGGCGCACAGTGTGACGCATGCACCAGTTTATTGTATTTCCAGACTTGCTTTCGGCACAATTTACAGTGCACGCTACTCTGTTTTTTGTCAGACTTGAAATAGCCGAAATACCTTCACACTACGGAACTTCTTTGGCTCTTCCGTTCGACAATCTCTCCGGCATTGGAACCATCATCTGTTTTCTCTTCGGTCACGCTCGGTTGATTTTCCTCCATTATGCGCTGGCTCCATTACCCGCTGGCTGCTTCCCAAACAAACACACGTGCGACTTGGCACTTGTGCTGTACGTAGCAAGTCACGCGACGTGACGCTGCGGCTGTGATTGGTTCAGCTCTGCGCTTTTTTTTTTTTTTAAGAGGACAAGAGCGGCGAGGTCTATCGCGATAGCTTAATTTCTCTATCGAGTAAAAGTTATATCGCGATACATATCGTTATCGTTCTATCGCCCAGCTCTAACTAGAGGGTCCGAGGATGGAACCATCAACTCTGGTATGCGAGCTGTTGCTCTATATAAAATACCAGACCTTCAGCATCCATTATACTTTTTTCCCTTGAAATTTCCAATGTCTTTATTAGGATAATAGGAAATAATTACTCTCAGCTTAAAGTCACACCTATTTATGATTGCCCAACTTTGATAAATAGATTATTATTTAGACTCAGCAGAAGGAAAGGCACATTGCTTCTTACTGCAAAGTATTTTTGGCCTCTGCTTTGCCCATTACCGTCTGAATAAGGACTGAATATTAACAGCCTTTTCATTCAGACAGAAAGGATGCTCCTGATAAACACTGAGTGTTGTTTTCTATCAAAAATGTATATAATATATACATTTTTGATCTATATGATGTCCGGTTTGCTACTTTGAACAAAGTTATGTCACAGAAAAAAAAAAAACTAACATTTATAAATATTTATAAATATTACTGTAACTGTAACTTGTATTTTTCACTTCTACAGTTCCTTTGGTATAGTCCACCTGATCTTATATAATATTCTGTAATAACAGCGTTTATTTATTTCAACAAATATTAAAAGCAACGTGACAAGTGTCAATACAAATTAATCACAGTTAGCTTGGATTTCAAGAGCTGCTTGCAATCCTATAATTACTGCCTACATTGAAAGGGCGTTATTTCTTTTTTGGGGGTGGCTTTCCTCAACTTAGTCACGCAACCATCAGGCCTTAATGAAGCAACTCTGTTTACACTTTAGCTTGACAGCTTAAGGTCAGTGAATCCTGTCCTCTGTCACAATGTATCACAATGACATCAAACTTTTTTGGCCCTGATCACCCTGTGTAGTTGAGTCAACAACATTATGTATTGGGAGCACACTTCCTGTTTACATCTCTGCTGCAAATTACAAAGGAAAGCTTGTTGGCACTGTCCCTCACAATTAATCATGAACAACACTGTCACAGCGGTAAGAAAAACACAGACAAAAAAGCCCTTACAAAGCATGCAAGTCATCGCCTGCTATGTTTTTATATATTTCTGAGCTTTGCTGCTTGAGAAAACCCGTCACTTCATGACAGTTAATTATCCATTTACACTGCTCGTTCTACATTATCAAAGGAAACAGTCATAAGTTATCAACAACTGTCTTTATGATCTTCGATGCTCCATTCCAGTTAAAATTGAATTAACTTTTTGCATATCTGTGATCCACCTGTCCTGGGTCCTTCGAGGTAGACCGGAGCTAAATCTGAGACATCAAAAAGCAGACAGCAAAAGGGCTTAACTTATCTTTTTTTTAAACACAGTCAGAGCAAGAAAGAGAGACGTCTGGAAGAGTAAAAGAAACAAAGAGCCTTGTCAGACGGATACAGCAAGGCAGGATCAAACGTCCAGTTTCTGCCGGTAATCCTCCTCAAGAGGAGAAGCAGGGGAGGTGGGAGATAGGGCAGGAGAGGTGGAACGGAGAAGAGAGGAAGCTGGTTGCTGTGCCACGGAAAGCAAATGTTACTGGCTTTTTCATCCAGCAGGCGAGGCGACGCCAGCCCCTCCACAGCTCTCCAGACTGTCTGGCACACGGGCCACAGGAGGAAACCTTTGGAAAGATCACAGCCCAAAGCCTCAAGCGTGGAAAGACTATGTGTATATTATGTGTGTGTGGGTGTGTGTGAGAGTGAGAGGGAAAGAGAAAGAGAGAGTGTGCATGGCCATATGTAGCTGCTTATGCCTTTCAGATGTAACACTGTGGCTGTCTCTTAATTGGAGGCTTTAGCCCACGTACAGTGTCTGTAATCCACAACATGGCAGCAGTATAAACAGACCCCAAAAATACAAGGTTACACTTCTTTTCATGGCTCAAAAGATATGAATATGAGTGGTCTATTTCTGTACCACTGTATGGGCGCAGTGCACTTCATGTGAAATGCTATAAAATATTTCATGTTAGCTTTAAAAATGTACCAGAAACAGAACATTAAGACAAATCAATCTCTTTCCTTCACATTTTAAGAGCTTCTACAGATTTTTCATGATCACACTTCACCATGAATGTATGTGCATTTAAAATACCAATCTAGTTGAACTTACATGCATTAATGCATTAATCCAGTGTACAATGACTCAGTGTACACTCAGTGTAGACATGGATTGACATATGCTTCCATCTAGATTACATCTTTCTTTTCCTCCAGTTAAGTACTGCTTATTTCAGCAAGACAGTGCTAAATAACATAGATCATCAGCAATAGGATGGGGCAGCTGTGGCTCAGAAGGTAGAGAAGGTAGAGTTACTGATCCAGGAGTGCAAGTGTTTGTACATTTATGTGCAAAAAACACTTATGTGCATGCGATTAGTAGTAAGAAAGCGATTTGAGTGCTTGAATTGACTAGAAAAGTGCTACTTAAGAACCAGTCCATTTAAAAGATTGCACTCTAAACCTGCCTGTCTTCATTCGACAATCACCGGAAAAAAATTATATTGAGTCACAAGCAAAAAAAATGTTTTTTATTTCTTTCCTTTGAAGTTACTCAGGTTCTGAGGCTTTAACCTGGCTATGCTTCTTTTTCTTATTAACTGCTTTTAAAACAGCAAAAACTGAAACTATCACAAATGAACACCCAAGGCATTACATTTTTTTGAGAGAATTGTTGACACCTCTCTCTATAACCATCAGAAACATTAACATTACAAACGGCTACATAGGCGCATTCAGCTGTCTTACAACAGAGGCTCTCAGTGACTGACACAAGCCCTCTCCCCAAAAAATGATTCTCCTGAAACTAAGTGACTCTGTGGCACTAACATGCCATTATATGCTCTACAATTTACTGCAAACTAGCACAGAATTAAATTTCAGCCAGTTTTAAATATTATTTTCATCAAATCCATTTGTGCTGACCCTCAAAAATCACAAAAAACAGAAATCCCAGAGGAACTGACTGAATGTCTATGAAAAAGGAATAGTTTAGTGTTATTTAATTGACTGATGCATAACAGAAGTATGGCCAAGAAAATGAAAGCAGTGAAAGAGCAACACAGCCGATCGCAAACTGAGAAAAGCGATGCTATGAGCTATGGTCTCAGAAGCATCCCTCAGGGCAGAGGTGAGAGAATCTGAGAGGCAGAAGCAGCTTGATAAACCAGCTCTCTCCACTCCATCTCCCACATAGCTGGACACTGCCTGCAGCATATCTTTAAAAATAGGAGGGAGAAAAAGCTGTCACTTGGATTTAGCCTACTTTTCAACATGTGCATTAATTTCAAAGCAGATGGCAAAAAAGGAGAGTGGGTTGAAGGGAGGGGCATCTCCTAAGCTGTTGAATGACAGAGTGAAGTGCTTCACATGAAAGAGGGAACGGAGAGTGTGGCGACCTAAGAAAACAGGGACAGAAATTGTTTAGAGGCACATTACAGCCTTATCATGTAAAGATGATATTCTGTATCGTTTACTGCTATTAGATGTCAGCATATCCAGCTCAGGTTAGCAACATCAAAGGAGCAAGTTGTGTTCAGTAAGGAACTCACTGGAAGTATTACTCCACCAAACCTTTTATTGATCTGTGTATCTATATTTCACTTATAGGCACTTATCATCTAACCCTGCCAGCGAGATTTGCGAGCTAAAAGGATCCAGGTATAAATCAAAGATATTTTCAAAAAAGGAATAAAAGAAGAGCAATTGAGAAATACATCTTAGTATAGATACATCTCTAAAGAGAAACATCCCCTGCAGAAATTGCCAGCAGTAAACAGCTCAGCTATAAAGATCTCACAACCCCACACAGCGCTGATAAAACTGTTCCTATAAGCTGGGAGCAAGGTGAAGCAATCAACTCATCTGCAATCAGTCTATGTGTAATTAATTAACATGCAAGCCCGATGAGAGTTAAGCCTATGCACAGTCAGTTTGGTAAATCATATTACAAACAAGCTGTCCTCAAGGACAATCATTAATCATAAGATCAGCCATCATGACGAGTGTCCTTGAGGCATCTTTCCAACATGTGTTTGCTGGTCTGAATTACAGGCTTACCAGCTTCTCTAAATGCTTCCATAATGAGGTATCAAAATCAACACACCTATGGGAATTTCCTTATATATTCATTTTTGAAAATTGCTAAAGCATGTTAGTTATTCTCATACACTGTTAAGAGAGGATCTGTCTGCTTCGGAGAGGAAAGGGGCAATGAACTCGGAGAAAGAGCATGGAGAAGTGCATCTGATGGGAGAGATGAAGGTGAAGAAATCGGTTTCTTTGTCCCAATCTAAAACAATGTGACACCACATCCAACATGCTATGAAAACCTGAGAGAAAGAGAGGAACTGAGAGCAATCTTAAAACAAACAAATAAGCCTATAAAGTGATGCAACTGTCTCCAAAGGCAGAAAACAGCTATACTCTTTAAGGGTAGAAAGCTAGCCAATTGAGGCAGAAGGCCCACAGGCAACAAGTGAAACCAACTGCAAACTGTGCCATCACCACAAAAAAGAAAAAAGAAAGAAAACAAAACAATTTCCATCTTCACTCACAATAAAACCGACTTACTGTAAAATTCACTTTCCTACATAATTGTTAGGAAGCAACACACCTAAAAGAAGTAGATTACACTGGCATGTGTATTCAAACTAAGTAGACTTACAAATCTGAATAGGTCAATTGTACTTTAATCAGCTTACAAAGATAAGAAACTCACTCTTTTGTAGTCTAAAGGTTCTTGTCAGGGAAAAAGGTCTCTGAAGAAAAATAAGCTCCACACGATCTTCTATGACTAACCAAATGTTTGATTCGTCAAACCTAGATTGATCTGTGCACAAAGATGCAACGAAAAGAGGACAGTTAAACTGAACTGTGCATTTTGAACGGCCAGAATTGTTTCTTGGTTTGACCCAACCCAAAACCAAACAAACAACAACAAAAAAAAAAACACCTGATAGAAATAATGTAATAAGATGACCTTTAAACTCTTGAGCAAGAGTTGCCTGAAGATTTCTGCATTAAGATCAATAAAATGTCATTTTGAATAAATTCCTCTCCACTTTGCTGAAAAGCTTCTACAAAGCAAATCATCAACAGTACATAGCAATTTAAAAATATAAATAAATAAAGAAAACCTGATGCAAAACAATATTGCTCTTCGAGCTCTGACAGATGGATGTTGGCATTCTCTGAATAAACCATGATGAAACAATAATTTCCATCAACCCGCTGTACACACTGGGTGTCACACCACCAGCTAAAACTGGAGCTGCAGCGGGTAGATGTGGAGAGAGGCAATTATTTGGATACTGTTGTGAGAGAGTGGGAGTGTTAACAGTCTAATACTATTTGAACATGGATATGGTCCACTCTATTACATGCAGGGGAGCAGGCAGAGTAATGGAATATTTGATCAGCACAGAAAGCACAACAGCTCAAACACTCTGGCTATAATATCTAGATGTCAGACAAGTCAACCATCTTTTCTTTTTTTTCCCTATTTTAATCAACCTGATGTAGGGAAACGGAGAGAAAAATTTTTTATTGAGCATACAGTGTGCGTGATTTTTTTTTCCTTTTTGTCTGGCCAGATTTGCTTTTTTTGCATATAAGGGACCTGAGGAGGTGAAAGAAATAAGTTCTCACCAAGATGTTCCTTCTCCTTTCCCATTGATGTGTAACATATCTGACAGGCTGACAGCTGATAAGAAAAATAATAAAAAATCTCAACTTGTTTACTGAGGTCCTGTTACTTGCCTTACACCATCCACTCATGTCCACTCATGCCAGCGATGACTGGATGATATGGTTGAAATCTACAGTGCAGTGCAAAAGTCTTGAGTTACTCCCATTTATTTGTACTTTGATAGGAAAATGGTAAAACCTAGGATATTCCAAAGATCTTCTCTGTCAAGATGATCCTACACTGCCTTAATAATGCTGAGATCCAAGTTCCCGTGAGGCCACTCCATGACTGACAGGGTTCCACTGTGTTTTTCTATCTAGGTTTGCTTTTACTGCATTGTCATGCTGAAAAATGAAGCCTTTTTCAACAAGATGACTTCCAGCTGGAATATGGTAGATCGAAATCTAATGGTACTTCATTTACAGTTCCATGAACCTGATGTAGGGATGAATTTTGACATGATCCCCAATACTCTGGGGTTGCATTTAAGCCCCAAACTATGACAGAGCCTTCAAAGTTTGTCATAGACAGCTGTAGACACTCTCTGATTTACCTCTCATCCAATCTCTATACATATTGATGACAATTTGAACCAGTTTTTTAAAATCTGGATTCATCTCTCCATAAGACCTGTTTTCAATCCAGTTCTTATGTAATTTGGAATACCTCAGCCTTTCCTTCTGGCTTCTTTACAGGCACCGTTGCACTGAAACATTTCTGATGAGGCTTCCACGAAGAGCAAATGAATCAACTGAAGTGCCAAACATGTCTCTCAGGTCCCGTGTCGGGGTTTTGATCTTTCCTTTCCTATTCCTTAAGGTTATGATTTTAAGATACTGCTCATTTGCTATATATGTTTTTAGGCCTGACACTTATAGTGTTGTCTTCCACTTGTCCAGTTTCCTTAAATTTTATGAAGAATTTTAAAGGACACACTTCATACCAGGTTTTTGGCTAACAGCTCAGGGAGACCTGCCTAATGTAGTATCCAAACTAACTCAAAACAGCTAAATAATGGAAGTCCTTTTTTTTTTTTCTTAGAATAAAAAATAAAGCAAGATTTCACACTCAGCTTCTTAACATTAGCAATGTGTACATGAACCTCTCACTTATCCGCATACCCAAATACTTCTATGCATGTACGCTTTCAATGGATCTGCTATTAGATGAAACAAAAAGTCTAAACAAAAACGAATTAACTATGTTTTTAAAATGTAATATAAAGGGACTTGTACATGCTATTGGTAACAGTAATGAAGTAAAATCTCCCTTGTGACTGGGGCTATTCAGGATAAAAGAAAAACAAAAAAACAGGTGTGTTTGACATCACAAATATCTCATTGTCTGCTCAGCCTTCACAGCACTTCCCGACAAAATTCGGTGGAATTTTCATACCAGGTTACCTCACTATTAACAGACACATTAGCCATTTGAATAACCTCCTGTGCGATCTAAACAAATCAGACATAGTGAGATTCACATCCTGGGTTACAACAGCTTTTGGATGCCTATTAAATGAGTTCAAGTGACTGAGCTCATGTTTTAAAATCAGATTTAACCATACAACAATCTCATCTTAACCATGTGCCTGCCCACACACAAACAGACAATCACTAATATTGTTGCTAGGATTCTATAATGTAAGGGTATGAAGAAAGAAGAAATGTCATGTCATGGATAGTTTTTGTTCATCATACTCACATACAAACATCATACTCATCATTACTTGGTATATTTACAAACGCACCGGTACTTCGAGGTACATTAGCGCAATCTTTTTCAAGGTGTCTTGGTGGTTATGCTACAATTCTTCTCTGTAGTGGCTGTGTAAGTTGCTCCAGTTTCTTAGAGTGACTACACAATGTTGACATCAGGACCCAAAGGGGCATCAAATATGTTCCAGAACTCTACTAGTTGTAAAACTAGCTCACTATGACTCTTGCTGTTTCTTTGGGCTTGTTGACACTGCAGAATGATTTTGGGACTTCCTGGTGGTATAAGCAGATAAAATACTAAATATTTAAAGTGACCAAAATGTTTGCATAGCTGTGCTTGATCTTCAGCATCAGCCACTGGTTACTGGCAGTCAGAACAAATGTTATGTTCATCTATAAAAATGTGTCAAATGTTGGCCAATATGCATATTGTACACTTTCATCAATGAGAATAACCTAATCTAAGTCTTGGCTTCAGCATCTTGGGTCGATTTTTAAATAATCTAATTAAAATTCATCTTGTGCGACTGATTAATTTTTTTGGGCTGTCTGCCCAAATTTCTAAAAAATGTCTGGAATCACTGCCCTGAATGCCCTGTCTCCAAGTGTGATTGAGTGAGTGTGTTTTGTCTGCCTTTGTCGTCAAGTGTGTATGTGCATACAGATCTGTCCACACAAGTACAGTATGTGTGTCCAATGTGATGTGACTGACTGAGATAACAAAGGAGACAAACGGTCCATTTAGCATTATCTAAGACTTTATCGCGCTGACTAAGAGAAAATGTATACAGGCAAATAAACCCCAGATACTATCTCAATATAGCTACACACTCCACTTGGCAAACTTTTATCCCTCTTTACACGTGGTGCAGACACAGCCCTCAAGGCGACTCTACTCTTTAATGACTCAATAGAATGGTCGATATACTACGGGAACATGTAAACTCAGGTGAGCTGAGCTGGCAAACTGAACATAGAGTTTAGTTTATAGCCCTCATTGTGATAGTTAAGGTAGCAAAACCTGAGGCAAAATGCTGCAAAAGATCACCTCTACAATTTAGAGATCAAGTGCACACTATGACACTTGAATCGGCATACAGTCATAGCTTCTTTTTTTTTTTTTTAATTATACACAAGGAAATATGTTACGTATGTACTAAATGGTTATCCACAGTGTCTCAACGTACAACCAAAAGTGAGGCTCTAACCCCAAGTAGTACCAACTATACCCTGGGATTCTCTGTGTCATCCAAAATATCAGTACAGTGCCAGACATCCACGCTTCTCACTAAAGGAATGAGAATAAAATGTAACTGAAAAATACAAACACTAAAGAGCAGCAAGTGAATACTGGAACCAGAGGAAGATCTTTTGTCTTGAATGCCTTTGATTCCTTGGAAGTAAAGAAACACAGACCAGCCAAGGGCCAAATATAGCCTACGTGCCTACATAAAAAGACTGCATGCACCGTATTGTACAAAGAAAGCTATTTTTAAAAGAACTATGTGAATGTGGATACCTCGGAGCATGCTTTTCTCTAGGCTTATTTCACTCTGTCCAATATCAGCAACGAGAAAGCCATTTTCCCCTCTACAGTCAGGTTTAGATTGCTTTCAATTCATTTTCTTATCACTATATCCAGTGGCTGGGTCTTTGATCTGTGCTAGCGTCTAAGATTAGCAAGCTAAAAGCATGTCAAAATAATTTCTTACATTGCTTCATCACTCCTGTGAACTGAACCCTGATTTTCATGTATCTGGCCTACATTAGGATGACGGATCTGAGATGACATCCATCGAAGGGCTTCAGTACAACGTCATGGTGACGGTGGTATATTGCACTAAGTGACTACAAGGAAAGCAGTACACTGTGTTCATAGTTACAGTTAATTTTGTGAATCTTATCACTGGCTAAAGAGTTGTCAATCATAAGTCCTTAGTCTGTGACCACACCCCCTGATAATCCTCCAATGACAGTTTCGCAGTCAGATCTGCTACTGCTTTGTTACATCTGGTTTAAGAACACCAAGATGATGATAGTGAAAACCTGCATCTCAAGGCTTCCAAACAGGAGTTCACAAACCAACCGGTTACATCACAGCCATTTTTTATACTTTTCAAACAAAATGTCTTCCTAGGGAGCGAGACATATCATAATTGTTGAGCATAGCATTTTTATATTTATTTCTATGTGGGTCAAAATGCCCCAGCTTGGCAGATGCAGGTATAAATGGTCTTTGTTTTTTATCCCACTTACTCTAAAATACACTATACAGTGGCTAAGCTCATTTTAGAAGAAGTCATGAAAGAAGAGATGGCCAGAGATTGTCTGACTTTAACAGATCTTAAGTGCAAAATAGCAGTAGAGTTATCTAAATCAACAGAATTGCAATCAGCAAGCGATTATAAATTAACTGTAATGTTCTCAACTATGAGGACTTCTATGAAAGACAGACAGTCATCTCCATATTGGCTTAGCCTAACAGCAGGAAGATAGCTATTCGCTGATAAAGGCTTGCAGTAATAAGAATCTCCATTACAGCAGGCTTTTCTCTCCAGGAGGTTAATGACAATTAGATGTATACTACTGTCCATCCATCTATCACGCGGCATGAAGTCAAACAGTTAACCTTAAGAGCTCTATGAGTGTGTCTTCTTTTTTAAGACACAGAGAAACACAAAATCTCAATGTCATTTACGTGGTATGGTGCGCAGATCAAGGCAGGCAAATTTGATGGTTATACACATACAGCAATCCTAGGATTGCTGATGTGCACATATAAAAAAATATACATCCCGGGTAATATCTTTTGATGACCAAGGCTTCGTCTTTTCTATGGATTTATGCTGAACTTACATATTCAGTCCTACTAATCTTTTTTTTTATTGCAATGAACTGCAATAAGCATCCATAAACACAGCATCTTATACTTGAAGCCAGAACTCTTGTGAACTTCTATTTTGATGCTAATTACATAGGAAGTCTCAGGTTTCTCTGCAGCAGCCAGTCATTATTCCACTCAATACTGCACATCCAAAGGCCATCACTCACAAAAGTCACAACAGTCACTAGCAAATTAACTTCCTGATGAACGCAGTCACTGGACAAGCTAATTCACCCATCATCTAAAGGAATCACAATTTCCTCCTTTACTCCTTTCTTTTTCTTATCCACAATTTCCTCAACTTCCCAGCATCAAACTGGAGCATTCAGCTTCAGACTGTTCCATTTTTTTGGAGCACAGACAAGGTTCATTACACTTCGAGTAACAGATAGTTAAATGCATGTTATTGTAGTTAATTAAGTACATTTGTATGGTTTTAATTGTTAGACAATTGGCAGAGGGGAAGGAAAATCTGGGGAAATATGAAGAAACATAAAAGATGTGATTGTTCATATTGCTCAGCATCACCCACTTGGGCTGTTGTTTCATATTGCACAATCTGAGATGCAACTCCAGGGCGCAATGCCTATTGAGTGAGAACATATTACAAACCAGCATGGTGGCACGCTGTTTACTGAGGAAATTACACATTATGCCGCTGTGTCCCATAAGGAAATTATTCAATTACACTTCCATTGCATTTGTTGATTCGAGTTTGCCTGAAAATGAATCTTAATGGCAGTTGGGAATAAAGCATTAATAGAAGTAAAGAGAGGAAAAAGGAAAAGGAGAAGAAGGAGAAGAAAATGCACAGATGGAGGTCAAGTATCTTTATTTTTATGTTGACTTACAAAATGTGACTAGCGAGGGGAGATTTACAGAGTGGTGAAAGATGTGGAAAAATAAGTGATGCATACACTTGTGGAGGGGGCTAAGGGATGATAAGGAAAGATGGATGGATGATAAGGAAGATGAGCAAAAGTGTGAAAGAGTAAATAAATGGAGGGGGGGCCTTATTGGTGATGTTTGTGCTGTGTGACAAGCCATGGAGCTCCTGTTCTCAGCACTTCACTGAAACATTACACTCGACTATGAACCGGATCTGCACCGCTATGGGAATATTAACCATCTCTCAGGTTTTTCAGGAAAGAATTACAGAGTTTTTAACTTTGTGCCTTAAAGCAAGCAAGATGAGCTACTATGCACTTAGAAAACTTTCAGAACTTTTAACATTTTAATGTTTAAACAGTTCTCATTTAAGAATCTAGGTCAAAATAAGGCTGCTGGTTTGGCCACTGAAATGAGATACACAGCAGTTAAAGCTAAGAATGTACTTCACCATTCTTAGTTGTTTTATTATATATGATTTTATTTTTATATCTATCAGCTGCAAAATAACCTGTACAAAAATGCCTTATCTAGTTTAATAAGGCCCTTTTCTCAAGCTAACAAATAAAGAGTTCACCTGCTATTGCTGACTCTGGAAATAAGTATAACCTTATATTTTGTTGGTAGTGAAAACCTTTGTGGCACACTACGTCCTTCACTAATAATCATCAAGCTGACACAAGCTGATCTTTGGCTACGTCCACACTAGACTGGATAGATTTGAAAACGGCATTTTCATCTGAAAACGCTCCGCGTCCACACTAGCGCTTTCAGTCGTTTTCACAGAGTTGTGCGTCCACATTGTAATGGCCGAAAACGCTTATGTTCCAGTACTGGACACCCGTCCACTCTCTTAACACATACAAACACGCAGAGATTCCCATATATTTGCTAATATTTTTCTGCAACACATAAAAAAAAGACTTATAATAAAATAGATAATATATAATTATATAATATGTAATTTTCATTTAATCAGTTGTTGGAAATACCAACACTGCCAGACTGGCAAATAACTAATATCAGCCTGTCAGTAAATCAGAAGGACTGACAGAAATCAGAGGAAACATAGTCCTTAGCTGAACTGTTCAGCTATGAACAATTCAAACACATGCATATTCCTTCTGTTTGTTACTTGTTTATTACTAATGTAAAACCTCCTCCAACTAAATGAATCAGTATTTATTTTACTTTTATTCTCTGTATCTAAATTTGCCTTTACAATCACTATTTTTGTTACATCCAAAGACTCGAGCCTGCAACCTACAAGTTACTGATCAGCTGCTCTAACCCACAGTCTTTTATTTTTTTACTCAAGTAACCATGTATTATTTTTAGCTGCTCTTCCAGATATAATACACTAGATCTGATCCTTGTAGGGAACCACCAACCACCTGCAAATCCACAGCTGTTTGCAAGATTTTCTTCAACTACAATATGCTGCCACAATGAAAACTTGTCTTTGTGACACAATATACCTTGGTAAGACTAAAAATATACCATTACCACACAATTTTGGATTTTGGGAGGTGAGGTAAGGATTTTAAATACTTTCTGGGATTGACTGAGGGGCTGATTGCTCCTGAAAACAATGCTTGTTTAAAACCTGACTGGCTAACCTGAAAAATTTACCCTGGCACGCTACTGGCTTGAGTGTTACAGCAATTTACTGTTGTACTTAGTGTAAGTGATTTAGTACCATAGACATGCTGAAATGGCCCAATTTGTCTGGCTTTAAGAGTATACCCACCACTTAAGCCTTGACTGAACTGTGCATTGTACTGTGAACGTAGTGGTTTGTTGCAGCTTAGGAAATGTTGCAATAAATCCATTCTTCTCCTTCTCGTGGCTCTTGCCCAGATATCTGGATGTTGCTAAGCTTTAACAAACAGGCTCCCTCTGCTATCAGCCCTAGTTATCAGCCCGTCACACTGTATGGGGAAGATAAATCTAGGCAATTAAAATTTAAATTGCTATGTGCAGTGCCGAGACTTCCTTCTTTCTGTGTATCTCCAGATCTCTCTCTCTCTCCGGCACTTGGCTGGAGTGGTTCAGACTGCTTATGTCAGGAACAAAAACCAGGTGTAATCCTGGAAACTGCATCTCAAACACAGAAACATCTCACTTGAGAGGAGATTTTGGGGTTAAAAACCTAATAAAAATCTAATGACAAAAATGTAATTAAATTGCATAAATAAAATAACTAGTAACACCTCAGTGCAACCAATATTAGATCAAAGATGCTCTGGAGGCAAGAGACTTTTTTTTACCCCAGACAGCTTTTAAAAAGAAGTCCCACAAGGCTCTTCAGTCATCTTAATGGAGCAGTTTTCCCAACTGGCCAGAGTAACCAGCCAGTCCTCATTTGGTTAGAGAAGCTCTGAGACGGGTCAGAGGATGAAAATAGCAATAGCATGTAGGGTAATTCAGTACCTCTGGCAACATCAGAGCAACACCTTTCCCTTTTCTGAAAACCTGGATCACAGCAGTGGAGAGAAGAAAGGTAGAAGTGATAGAGACAACAGGGTTTTGAGAACAAAGAAGACAGCTCCACGTGACAAGTGCTCCTTACTGGTTCTTGTGTAAATGATAGGTTGAGTCAACTCACTTGTGTAGGGACATGACTGAAGGTAACTGCTGGAGCCAAAGACGAAAGGACACTTTTTTTTTTCATCATATCTGTATTTAAGCTACAAAAACCTGACTCGCACTTGTTTTACCTAACCTAATCCAAAGTTTAAAGATGACTGACTGTAATGATTCCTTCTTTTAAATAGTTTATTATTCATCTCACTCCACTGACTAAATAACTGATTCAATTTGTCACGAATCATCTGCCAGTTGATTCTAGCCCTAGTAATGAAAATCTGAAATCCCTAGTTGTTAACAATATTTTAAAGTGAAATATTGTTAAAATCTACCTCCTGGCTGAGTGATATTAGTTGGAAAGCTACAGGGTACAAAACGGATTCCTGACTGTGGTTGATCCTGCTTGCCAAAGCAGATGTGTCTCTAACTCGCTGATCAATTGCAATGGATCTAACACCAGGGGTGCTTTCACTGATATCAGTGCACATATTGACAAGGTGTTGGATCGGCATCGGGAGCCAATTCGGGCGCAAGAGTCAACATTATTAAATTGTTGAGGGTAATGCACATGTACTTTGATGAGGGTATTAGAGTTACTTAGAGTACTTGAATAAATAGGTCTGAATGGTTTTAATGGGTGTGAACTCTGCCTTTTTAAACCAGTCTGCTTTGAAATTGTCTATTTGCTCCTTTGTAAATAGGCCAGAGGAATAAAACCCAAGTTAGACATTACAGCATTTTTAGAACCCATACTCATCTCTCTCTCTTTCTCCCGCTCTCTCTCTCTGACTCTCTCTCTCTCACACACACACACACACACACACACACACACACACACAAATTGCCTAAAAGCCTCAGGGAAGGCAAAGCTCCGACAATTTTCATGCGTCCATTTGCTTTAACTGCTACTCCATCATCACAAAGACAATCTTTGATCTTTGATCCATGACAATGGTTTGGCCTTTCCTTGTCCCTCCTCCTACACCCTGCCCCTTTACACTGTATCCATCTATGTGGAACAACAACAGTAACATCTCCCTGCCAGAAAACAGCAAATCCAACACAATGCAGTAGCTGTGCCCAGATAATGCAAATGACCAGATAAGAATTAGAGTGATAACCTCACACCCATATGAGCACACACACACACACACACACACACTACTGCCGGATGGTTTGCATCTTTAAGATAGGTGCACCACACAGGGCCCACATGAGGCAGAAGATATGAGGATGATGAGTCTCAGACATGTGGTGGGGCTCTGTTATAATTGAAGATCTTGTCCACCAGCTGGAGGAAGGGCTGAGAGTGCAGGCATGACTCAGCTGCAAAGGCCACGCCCAGGAAGAAAAAGCATATGCAAACACAAGAGAGTCATTGAATGAATGGAAGCATGCTGATCAAAAAAGAGACATCCCTCATTTTTCACACATTGCTCTGGCTTCGTGATAAATCCTCATCCAGTTTGCAACAATCCATCTTTCTAATGGTACTACTCTCTTATCCAAACTGCTATGGAAATATAATCCATTATATCAGAGGCAACAGTGTTTGTACTGCTGCGTATGTGCATGTTCACGTATGTGTCGGATGATGTGTACTCTGTGTGTGTCTTTGTTTGCACAATAAAGCAGAGCAGTAAAGCAGAGCAAATGGTTTCATAAAGGCCACTGTGGTTCAGAGCTCTTCCACCTGATTTAGTTTACAGGCGCAGATGATACATACTACCATTACCGTTAATATACAATAAAACGCAGATCATCTAAAGTGGCCCAGAGGAAAATGAATCAAACCTGAAAAACAATTTGACTGAGAACCTTCACAGACAATTTGAGTGTATATTTTCCTTTGTCCACTAATCCTTCAGAGGAGGTCTCTGCACTGCACTATATAGCACTCTTGCCAATCAGTGAGCTACTGAATGCTAATTGAAAACAAAGTGTGTGCTTTTTGTCACAGAGGCAAATCTGTCTAGGCGTGACTGCCTGTGTGGTACCCTCAATTTAAACATGCAGAACTCCCAGCTTGAGTTCCCTTATCTTATCAGAGCCAAAATAAATAAATAAATAAAAAATAGGAATCAAGCCCACACCTTTGCAGATATTTCACTCCTGCTAGAAGAGTTTGGGTTAATGTGGTTTTATTTTTTTCTGCTTTGCTGAATAACAATCACTCAAAGCTTTCTGTTCTTAATAAAGTGGTCATACATAAAAGGGCATTATCATGAAAAACTTAAATAAAAAAACTAGTAATACTGTCAGAAAAAAAAAGAAAAGTAAAAACTAAATGAAAATCCAGGCAGTTCAAACAACCTCAGCTACAGAGAGGGGATTTTCCCATGAGCAAGCAATGCAAACTTTTACAGGCATAGTTCCTGTATACCAGCTACAGTTGAAAAGAAATGAGTAAAATGAGCAACTACCCTAGACACAAAATCAGTTGTGAAGCTTCCTCTGGCTGTTAGTCGACAGAGACAGAGAGGGGAAAGACCTCCCTGCCCTATAAATAAACAGCACTCGGTCCTGACTTCCTCTGCACTCATGCAAAAGAACCATTACAAAAGCCCGTCTGCAGTGCTGAAACTCACGGGTGACCAATAAACTTGCATACCCATAGGGATAAGCTTGGTTAATCACGTCTGAAAATACGTTCTGAGAGCAAAGAACACCACAAGTCGCACTGCTGTCAACAAGCTGACCATCTGTCCTCACTTCTATGATACAGGCACGGGCCTGGGTAAGACTGAATTAAAAATAAGTTCTAAAATAAGAGGTCAAATAATCACTAATTTAATTTAAAATGCGGCAACCACCCAAACATCACTGTAAAATAACTGAAACGTCATAATATTTCAATACTATAACTTTTATTGATTGGGGTGGCTTGCTTCAAAGAACCTACTCAAACACAAAGATTAAACACAAACACAAAGAATTTCAAACTCGTGCAGCTAATCTGTTTGTGTTTGATTTGTTTGTTTTTAATAATCTTATTTCTGTGTTAATTCTAATGGTCTTCTACTATCAAAATACTACAAAGTCTTTTTTAACCAAAGGAAATATCAAGTTTAGATGCATGAACATTCCTTATCCCATCCATTAGGCTTCATAGTAGAGTTACATCACAACTTCCTCCCAGTGGAGTTCCCTTGGTCACTCAGGGGAGTGTGTGTGTGTGTGTGTGTGTGTGTGTGTGTGTGTGTGTGTGTGTGTGTGTGTGTGTGTGTGTGTGTGCGCGCGCATGTTGTTGGGGAGGTAGGACACATCCCTTCCAGATTCCAACCCCATGGTTCAGCACGTCAACCTCTGCATCCCTACCAAACCGGAAACTGCCCCTCACCCCTATCCCTCCTCCCTGTTCGTGATTATTTTAGGATTACTTTAGAGGCTCAGCCATTAGATGTTGTTTTTCCTCCATATCCATTAAGAGACTTGTGCCTGCAGCAAGGGGACATGACTGGCAAGGAGGGAGTCACTCAGATAAAAGAAGAAAGGCACGCTGTGGGAACTCCCTTATTTATAGCTTATAATAGAATAAAGAGGGCTTCTTAACAAAAATGAGCAGATCTGCCTAATTACCTGCAGTGAAGTTACTGTAAAAAAAAGTAGCAGTGATGCAAGGCTCAAGAACCTTGTCTGATTACTCCAATTTTTGGTCATCAACAAGAAAGCAAGGATTTTTGTTAACATTATTTATCTTCTGACTATAGTTTTAATTGAATAGCAAGTCCTGGCTTTATAAGTACCTAAATAACATCTTCTGCTGCCAAAATAGTTAAATGTTTCAAAACCCAAAGATACAAAATACTAAATGTTGAATGACTTCAGAAAACAATCAAACAATTAAAAAAACTTATCAAATTGTACTTCATTTACATGATGTTGATTTAAACATTTCCACAGCCGGTACGCAGCAGAAAACCTATTTTCCCTGAACATAATAACAAGCAAGAAACCTACTGCAAGATGTTATGTTCATTTCCAACTCCATAATTGTATTCTTTGACTCTACAAGCATACCTTTGCAATATTCACTGTTCAAAATATCCTTATTCATCCTCTACTGAGCGAAAATGCAGTGTCTCAGTCCATGCATTGAAACATGTTATAATAGCACCTCTTCTCTTCTCTTAGAAGCAACAAGGGGATTGGCTGTCCTTCACAAACAAAGGACTGGAACAGGGCTTATGTGGGGTGCCTGTGTTCACGCGTGAAAGGACATTATTAAGGACATCTCCTCTCACTGTTAATATTATGATACAAAAATAGAAACATTAACGTCATTTTTTTTAACCTTTGTCTATGATCATCCACCATTAATGTGTGGATAGCAATTTCGAACAAACTTGTATAACAGAAAAGAGACTATGTGGCAAAATATCTCAAATGTAGCTGCTGTAAAATGCAAGTTAGTTTAAATTCTGGACTGAAATCAGCAATACTTTGCCTTCCTTTCTGACACTTCACTCGTTAAACAAAACAAACTATATTACATTTTACTGTATATATTTCCAGAAGGGCAGACACTAGTGCTGAGTCATCATCCACATTTAAATTATTCATTAAACCTTGAGCCGGATCCGCCCGGTCAGGCTTTCTGATCAATTTCCGCGTCTAACTGTGTCGTGAACAGCGTGCCTGCTTTCCTTCCTTTAACCAACAGCAACCAATCATCACGTTTACTTTCAGGCTCTAAACTATCCATCACAATCCGACACCGTGCTAGTGATGTGCAGAAATCTTGAGCCACCTCCATTTCTTTGGGTTTTACTACCAAGGAATCAGACTTTTTAAGTGGTGTAGTGCAATAGTTCACCCGGCTTTATGAAGGTCTTTCAAAGTCTTTTCTAAATAACTGGCAACTTTTTTCCACTTGTATTTAGGCTAGCCCTTGCACATTATCGTTTGTCACCAGTCACCAAACACATAATCTGTTCCCATTTCTTTAGTTAGATCTAACAGCTAAAATAATATGTTTTGCTGGATGAATTAAAAATAAATTAATCAACAAAAATAAATCTAAAAACATCTTAAGTTAAAAAAAATAAAATAAAATAAAATAAGATTTAGAGGTGGAAAGCAAAGGGTTGATAATAACTTTAACTAGGGTTAAGATTTACAGAAAATAAAACTCTGTGCATGGGTTAACACGCAGAACTCTCACGTTCACCCTGTCAAATGTCAGTATGCTGTACTCACTCTAATCTAATTGGAGTGTTTGAGTGTTTTATGTGCTATGTAATGAATGACAAACACACTACACATCACAAGGGGATGTCCTGCAGAGGAAGCAAATGCCAACACATTGCTTTAATATTCAACAAATGAACAGTCAGATCTTTCACACGAGCACTTTGGTTGAGCCAAATAAGATAGAAATGCAAAATAGAAAACAAGCCCACACTTGATTTGCTAAGGGCTGCAGTTAGCCTTAAACAAAGCACAGAAGAGAGCAGAAGTAAGGTGTGAATGGTCTGAAAATTTCCAAAACCAATAATACCTCGCTTTGTTCTTAAACTTTAATCTGTTACACTTCTGCCACTGCGACCGGTGAGTGCTCGAGCACCAGGCACACACAGCTGAAAATGTGCACTTACTGTATATCTAGAACTGCATAAACTCCCATTGTACCCTTTTAAAAAAAATGCATGGTCTTATTTTAAACACTGCTGAAGTTAGAACCAGAAGGCATTGCTGAAGAACAAAAAGTCAAATCAGCATCCAAGTTTGTGTAGTGGCGGTCTTACTTACACAGTCAGCACTTATTAATGTTTTTGAGAATAAACTTGAAAAGGTGGTTTGTGGTTCACACTGACTCTATGGACCACATTTATGACTGCAAGTCATCTAGCTGGCGTGTACATTAAAACCCTGCAGAATTTGCTTTGATGTAATTCATAGTTATAAACTAAAGGTTAAAGAGCTGGGATAGATTACATATATTTATTTTAAATAAGAAAAACATCCCATAAGGTATAGAGTATATAGAGTGTCCATAATACATAATCCCACCAACATTCTGTTTTCCTCTTACAATAAATAAATATATATTCTGAATAAAAAGCAATACTTTGACTACACTTTCTGATGGGTTTCATTTATAAAGCACTACTGTTGAAGCTTTCAATCATCTGCCATTTATTCATATGCACACGCTAACCTCGGCAGAACTGGTTTCAGTTGCCGTGCACCCTTCAATGGAAAGATTTGCTTCCGCGTAGCGAGCTATATTCCCCTTTGAGATCTAATCTAATCTAATGATTTGTGTACCCCTTTTATTATTTGTTGTTTTTTGTCTGTTAATTGGGTTCTTGTGAACATTTCTTGCTCTTGGGTCTCCCTTGGAAAAGAGTCTTAATGAGACTAATTGATTAAACAAAGATTAACGAAAATAAATGACCACTGCGGCATTCACTGAAGTGGTCCTCTACCCCACTTAGGTTCGTTATAAATTTGGCAGGTTAAAAGCCCATCATCATCTAAATTTCCCCCCCTCACAGATACATTTCTTTGACACCTTCTGTTCACAGTTCCACTTGTCTGCCAGACACACAGTTTCACACCCCAAGTTTGGGTAAAAAATTAAATTAAATTAAAAAATGGTCATGTTACACAGCAGGGGGTGAGCTGTGTAGCTTCTTTGAAGCCCTGAAAATGAGAGAAAGTAAGCACATTCAATTTTTTAATGTTTTTTGAGATCATCGTGCATTTCCAGACTTTAAAAAAAATTATCAACACTGACCTTCTGAATGCCCTTAAAAAGCTATTTGCAGTGAGTTTATCTCATGATTTGGTTAGTGTGAAATCAAGATTTTTGTGTGAGGTATGATTTATACCACATTAACATACACTTGTCAGCCAGTAAGAATACTAATGTCATAACAAACAAGCAATAAACACTTAAGCTGTAAATAATTGAAAAACCCAAGAAACCTTCTGAGTAGTTATTAAAAATGACACTTTCCTAACTGCACACTATTCAATAACAAGTGAGCCTCAGACAGCTGTAATGACAGTTGTGATCCTTGCTATGTGCAAGCCAGTAACTGACCCAGTGAATAATTTAGGGAGCATATGCTGCAGCGAAGAGTAAAGGCATGCAGTAAAAAGATTTTTCTAGGACGTTCTACCTTAATCAACAGTTTTGGGGACACAGATGTGTAAAACACAGCGGTGTGACTATCTCTGAACATGTTAGCTAAGTTTGAAGTTTCTTTGCCCTGGGCCATTGCTATAGAATGTGCTCCTAAAACCACATTAAGCCAAAATAGCCAATTAATCAAGTGTATCGTTAAAAGTCAGTATAAAACCCAATGGCAGGAAATCCTGTGTTCCCCATCACATTATGTTGTCTAGCAAGGCATCCTATTGTTTTTCTCATTACTGCGCTCTCATATGCCCTGAGGCATTAGGAACCTGGCATTAAGTAGATGAGAAAATGGAAATGTCTTCTTTTATTCTGCTAGTTTGATTGCACTTCTGAAAAGAAAAGTTCTGTGCAGAATCCCGTTTGTCCTCAGATCCTTGTGAACTCTTAATGAAGCACTTCAAGTTTTCAGTGGCTGTAGTGTTTATGTTCCTGCTTCTCTCAGTCTCTTTGTTTTTGCTTCATATCTCCACAAGACGCAAAGCAGAGCAGGTAATAATTGCTGTTGTCTCATAACCTTGATAAAAGTACACCTGCCACAAACAGCTCTGTGAAGAGCTGATTTGCTGCACTTGTGCATTTTTCATAGCTGCCATAAAAGGACACTCGTTTTGAAGCTTTATCATTTCTAATGGTGACTAAATAGCCTGTAATACTGCTGTCTGGATGCAGGCAATTTGGATCCAAAGCAGTGAATGTACAATACAAATCTTGCAACATGCGTATAAAGAATGACTGCCATATTAAAAGTGGATCCTCAATTTATTATTTTTTTGTTATCTGCCCATCAACTAAGAACTATAAATTTAGAGTTTTATGTGGTACTTTTAGATCGGAAAACTGTACATTTGGGAACACTTGTAAATATTTGAATATTCTCTCAGATCCCCTTAACCAGGGGTAATGTACAAGTACTCAACTTAAATATTTCAGTAGTCGTTCCTTTGCTGGCCAGTGATGGGAGCCAGGCCTCCTTTAATTAATGGAGGAGGAAGCACAAACGACAGGACTGTCAGCAGGGGTGCAAGGGGCTGGAGGCCTCTAACATTCAGCTGTCTGGTTTTATGAAGTTCTTCACAGAGGAAGTTTCCTTTGTCACACTGAAAACCTTTACCCCCACTTATTGGCTCTTCTGGCAGTGTCAGAAATGTGGGGTGACAGGCAAACATCACCCTCATCCAAAGCTCCTCAGGGACTAGCTAACACATTTACAATGTCTCACATGTACTGACACCTTTGAGCACATAGGTGCTTAAAGAAACAGAGATACAAAAATACATTTGATTATTAAAATGGAGACGATTAAATAAAACTTTTTTTTTTTTTTTACTCATAGTTAATCCTTTTCACATTCATATTTGAGTTTTATCTGAGGCCAGGAATATGAGCAGGCTTTTGGTCAATCTAGTCAAATCTGCAACTTTTGTAGTCAGTGCATTGTGTGGGAGCCATGCACAATCTGATGGTGGTGCTACAGCACATGGCAGTGGATCACCAAAGTCAATAGCATCCATCCTCAGGGAAATATAAATCTTTGTACAAAATTTCCTGGCAATTCATCTTAAAGTTCTTTAGATATTTCAGTCTGGACCAAAAAGGTGGACCAGCTGACTAGCAGGTAGTGCCATCCATCAAACCAGCCGCTAGCATGGCTAGAGGTTCTCACAAATAAAAGCTTCTACTGGGCTGTCCTCAAATGTGACTCCAACATCAATGATCTCAATATTCAACCTTTGAGCGACAAACTGAAAAAAAATGCAATACGACTCAAGAACACAACATAGTATTATTTAAATGGAACTGTCTGCAGCACAAGGTGGTTAAAACCACACACATAACAGGATTTCCAGCGGATAAGAGCAATATTTACATGACCAAAATACTGAGACATGTAAACCAGCAGACTCTTATGGAAATTAGCTCAAGTCACACCACACAACTAGTGTGCTCTGGAATTTAAAATGCCATAATTAAATAATATTAATCCAATCAACCTTATTATTCATGAAAACCAGCCCCTGTATGCATGCTGAAAATAAATGACATGTTTAAATAACATGTTTTAGCTCAGTGGTGTACTATTTTGTTTACTACTACTACCCAACAAAGCCATGACTGACAGCCTGAAGCCCTAAGCAGATTTTTAGTTATCAATCAAAGCTGGGGTTTAACAATGCTGTTTTCTCAAAGGTTGCCTCTATGATTACACAAATTAAATTCCAGCAGGAGAAAAATACATCAGTTCTGCCAGTCAAACAGCCAATCAGCAGTGCCATTCAGTCAACTGGTTAAAAGTAAGCTCATTTAAGCCAGCGAGCCCTATAATGATCTCCCAATAGTGTCATCACTCGTGCTGACATTTAAAGACAATTAAATACCTGCGTCTAAATCCAATATGCTGTTTGGATTAAGTGGGAACACACTTCTAACAAGGCAGAACTTGGCTATAAACTCTATAGTCCTCGAGGATACTATAGAACAGTATGTGTATCATGTGCATGCACAACACACTAATTGGTATTCTACGAATAGCGGACCAAATAATTTGGAGAATGATTTGGAATAAAAAACCTAATATTTAGTTTTGTACCCGCTTAAATCTTTTATTTTCTCCCGACATGAAATGGAACAAAGATAACCCCAGAGAATGGGGTGTAGATCAACATGTATAACGAAAAGGAGGTGTATGTGGGAAAGATGAATGCCATCACGCAGTGTCGTTTATTATCTCAGAAGCCTGTCTGAAGGTTGTGGTCAGGGAAAATGCTATCTGCTACCACCCCCATAGTCCACTGTCAAGGGCAAGTCATTTTGGAAAAACAACTGAAGAATGAGAAAGAGGAAGGAGCAATTCCAGAGGAAAAGAGGAACAGGTCAAACTCCACATACATTTAGTCTTAGCTAAGCCAAGTGCAATCCTGAAACACATTTTATAAGAAAGCCTACAGCCTTGGCAAGGAAGGTGTTCCAAGGTAAGGACAATAGAAGGTTTCAGGAAATTTATCTTGTTGTACAAGCCTTTTCATCCAGTTAATGAATACATGATGGAGCACACAAGGGAGGCAACGACCCAGACCAATGTGAATGCAATGAGCTAGGATGTCTAAAACATGGTGGTTAAAGTTTAACCCTGGTTAAAAATAAATACATTTTTAACGTTAAAAATCCCACAGGACGATACTCAGTAACTTTTTGTTGCTCATTATTCTTTCGTAACAGTAAAACTGAGCAACATTTAGATTTGGGATTGGGTGAAGAACATGTAGATGTTTAGTTACGTTGTAGTTATCTGGATCTTATAAACAGAATTACGCCCTTTTGAATAACCAAGAGTTAGAATTTAAGTTAGATACAGCTTTGCCTATAACTGTGTAATCAGCGCAGTTAAACAGTGTCAAGTTCATCCCAGATGGATTATGTACAAAGTGAACAGTATACTGACAATATTTGTTAAAGGATAGGCTATAATAAAGTCAGGAATGCAAAATGTCTGCTCCAGTAGACTTTTTGGTATCAGTTAAGACCAAGTTATCAAATACCTTCTTTGAAAAAAACTGCCAAAGGGGAAACTATTCTCTAAAACCCAGCTTTAATACCCCAACAGGTTCCCAACAAATTAATAAGAATTAGCATTTCCAGTAGCTTAACCCTTTAAGACCTACCATAGAACCAAGTCCACCAGAGCTTATCTTTATATTTTTACATGCTGTAGTGTCATTTTTGGGAGCATTTCAAGTTGCTAGACATCAATACAACCGTTACAGCCCACATTTTAATAATATATATGCATTAATTTTTTTTAACATATATTTCTAGTTAGAGAAATTTAAGAGGCTTATCCCTCAAAACTGTAAATACAAAAAAGCTGCACAAAATAGTTTCCAACCACAGGAAATTTATTTTGAGTGTCTTCATAGTTTTTTGCAAAAAAAAACAGCATGTGCATCAAAATAAACTATGTCCAGCAGTGCAATTTAGGTTCCAGAAACAATACAGAAAAGCATAAAGTCAAACATAACTTTTAAAAACAGCAGTATAGGCTTATGAGGCCCTGAAGGGAAAAAAACTACATTTTCCGCAAAAATGACGTCACTTCCGGTTCCGGGCAGGTAATGGCGGACACGCGATAGTTCGCACTGATGTCTATTCCAACGTAGGAAGTGTTACAAACAGCTGATCGGATCGACAAAGCATGTTTCTGGAATATGCAATTTTTGCAAAGCTATGTGTGGACGGAAACCGTGACCTAGGACAAGCTAATGGCATAAGATGTAAGTACAACTCCTCCGGTTTCAAATGCAAAAAAAATTATTGCGCTAGCTGACACCATATGAACTACAATAATTATTGGCATGATGTATGCTCAATAACGCAGGTAAGGAAATCTCATAGCGTTTCTCTTACTGGAAAATGCCACGTCCCGATAAACAGATTTCTGGTACAACAATTATTCTACCCAGTATCAGAATATACTATTTTTTATGTATGTATTTTTAAAACTTGGCCTTTGCCACAATTACCATAACAGCTACTCTTTACCGCTATACAGCCCACATCTCTCAATAAAGCAGACATGGTAAATAATTTACATGAGATTGGGGAACTGTATCCCCAGCATCCAACCACTGTCTTGACATGGCAGGAAAGAGCAGAAACAGAAACAGACACAGCTGAATGAACAGGCAAATATTAAAGTCTTACAAAAGCAGAAGTTTGTCCACCTTATTCCACAGCTCTAATTCTGGCTATAGCACCTGCACTGCACACTCACATAAGACCGGTGATGTAGAAAACCTCTTTGTGGCATGAGTGCAGGTCTTTTAATGATAGAACTACAGGACAGAAAAATTGGGGATTTTTCTTTTAAGATAACTGGAAGCTTACAAAATAAAAGCTTGAGATTTAAAAATGAGTGCGAAAACACCTTAAAGGCTGGTGACTCCT
Source organism: Astatotilapia calliptera (assembly GCF_964374335.1). Classification (NCBI taxonomy): domain Eukaryota; kingdom Metazoa; phylum Chordata; class Actinopteri; order Cichliformes; family Cichlidae; genus Astatotilapia; species Astatotilapia calliptera. Next base: position 33,343,065 of record NC_137428.1, on the reverse strand, counting down.
CTGGAAATAGATTTGGAGGATACCATGATGGAAATTTAAAGAGGAAAAGTAACACCTTTTGCCCCAGTCAGAGAAAGAAAATTATACATTTTGCACAACACTGAACAGCTGAAAACACCCACATATTCTTCTCAGAAATCAGCGAAGTTATGATAAGAATGCAACACTTGCACAGGGTTTGGTAGGATAACAGCACAGTGTCCAGACTCCAAGTGCGCAATCTGAGCCAAGCATTGTTGGACTCAGCCGAGGTGGGAATGGGTGCGTTCTGAACTCTCTGTTCTCTGTCCAGATGTTTCTTGTTGTCTGGCTAACTTGGGGGGAAAAGGGAGGGAATTATTCAGCTCTTTCTCTCACTCACTTTCTAAGCCACCAAGTGCTTATGCTAAGTAGAAAGTGGGAAGTGGTGCATGTCCTCAGAAAAGGAAAGACAAAAAAAAAAAAAAAATAAAAATGGGGAAACAGATAAAGACAGACAAATCATCCATGTCACTGCCAACAGAATTTCACAGCCATGTGTGTGTGTGTGTGGGGGGGGGGGGGGGGGGGGACAAGCCCATAATAACATACAACATATAGGAGGCACCCATAATAATCAAGTGCAAATAAGCTCATTGCCTCAAACGATTGACTCTGATAAACAACAACATAAGTTTAAGTTCAGAACAATAACTGACTTCAGCTAACGACCTGGTTAAGTTCATTGGCTTCTGATTTATAGATGTTAACAAAGGAAAGAAAGGAATCAGTACTAATCAGTGTCTTGCTAACTACAGGTAAAGTTACAGTGAAAGATAATTTCACAAACAAACATTGAGAATTTGGTTTTGCTTAGTACAAAACCAAATTAGTACAAAGACATTTTTAAGAAAAGCTATTGACAACTAAGGGACCACCACAGTGCAGTTAAGACAAGTCTTTGTCTGCTAATGGAGGGTAAGTTGACCAGATGAGCGATGCACATCAGTGCGATGGATATGCTCAATTTGACAAGAGAAAGCCACTAAAAAGGTTCCTCTCAATCTGATTCTCTCTAGCTCTGCATTTTTTGTCCCTTTGTTTTCCCCAGCAGCTTCCGCCATTAATTCCAAATTGTTTAGCCTTCCATCTTCACACTCTGCTGCTTTCATTATGCTAACACCAAACTGGTGGCAGCTTTAATGTTTTCTTTCACCTCTTTAGATGGGATTGAGGACGCTCACCTGCCTTTCTTGCAACTGGCACTTATGAGAAATTGTTTTTTAGAAATATCATCAATCAAAGGACAATAGGATGACATGTCTGTGTTGCAAAAGCCACAGATATAGTCAATTTTGTTTGAAAGACAGAAGGAGAACCAGTCTCTTTTTTCACCAGCTAAACCATACAGTATGACTATACTTGCGAGAGTGATGATAAATGCAAAAAGAAGTGCGACTTTCAGAAAGCAAAAAAGCAGACATTAAATAAAAAGGCTGGAAACTATAAAACATTATTTCATCATGTTATGCAATGACTAACCATAACCAAAGCACAGCCCCAGAAGTCTTATTTTGCAGAAGTTTGAATTGCACAAATGCACCACAAATGTCAGTCTGACACAAAATGCATTATCTGCATTAAAGAAAACAACATGCGACTGCGGACTAAATATAAATACAAGTAATAACAAACAGCTCTGAGGAATTTATGTGAATGTCGCAACACCTTACAGTCCAACTGTATTCTGTCTCCTTTGGGCCTCGTGTGTTAGTTCCTGTCCCTAAAGCCTCTCTCATATTTCCTGCATTTCCGAAAATGTTATAAATCCCGCAAGATAACTTCCAAGGCTAATCAAAAACTATGGATCAGGTTTTCCTGGTCTTTGTTAAATGTGACAATTACAGTTTCATTTGTATGCAAGGCAGCAGCCCAGTTGTGATACATTAATATGAAAAAAAGAAAAAGACTAAAGAATTTTAGCGTCTCCAAACGCTGGTTTAAAATGTTCAGAATACAAATGAATGTCTGCTAAAGACAGACATGTTCTACTTTTGCTCTCTCTTTTCCACTGACCAGTGGTTGAACAGTACAACCTCCAACTGCACAACCTGTTTTAGTCCCTTCTGACAAGACTGCCTGTCCTTGAGCATAACACTGGAGGCGTTCTCTTCCTGCGTGATATTATTAGATTTGTCTCTTTAAGCTTGTAATCACCTATCTGACTAATTTCATGTGTGGGAAACTGGACCAAATCCAATAACAAATTTTAATCCGCAGGCCCAGGCTCACACAGTGCAGTTAATTGGCGATGTGTTCATTAGTGCTAAAAAGACCAGTTGATTAGTAGGACAAAAAGATAATATGTAATATCATGATTATTCCTTATTTTAATCAAGAAAACTGCAAATACTTTGTGAGTACGACTTATATACATATATACAAAAAATACATTTTCATTTTTATATAAGGAAAATGGGAGGGGCATTTTATACTTCAGGCTTATGAGTACTAACATAAGAGTGATACATAAGGGACTAAGCACTTAATTAAAAAGCAAATCAATTCACTAACCAATCAAGCGCAGCCCTAACAGAAATACTGTATGTTCAGCTGATCCTGATAGATAAAAATAAAACCACGTTTTTGAGAGATTATAATTGCAAAGCTGAAATTATGAGTCACGAAGCCATGCAACAGGAAATGATCACTTCCATGCTCTACAGCCCACAACACACTGTTCCACTTTGTTTGCATGATTAACAAGAGACTCAGCCGTGGAGAAGATCAATAAGTTTTATGGGACAGAGTCTAACATTGTAACCCTACCTTTGTGCCCTTCCTGTTCCAGAGCTAATTATGTGATATGATCAATACGCATCACTAATGGGATATTGGCGCTTCTTGTGGCGATTTCTGTGGCAAAGGCCTGAAAAAAAGTCTATAGACAGTGAAACTTTAAACACCTCGCCTCTGTTTAGCTGCCACCCAGTGATGGTGTGAGGTGGTAATGAGATGTGTGCCCAAAGCAGGAAGTGGAAAGCAGTGCATGTCCTGCAACCCAGCATGAAACAGAGCAGTTCTACCTCACAGTAACTCAGATAAGATTTCTGGCAATGATTCTGTTCTGACAGCAGCTCAACATGCAGCAGGCTAATGACACCAGCTGACAAAGCAATACGAAAGAGATGTTGCATCTTATATTTCAGTATGCAGTGTGATCAACTCATACAGCATAATGAGACATGTAAAATATCATATATTATAAGTTTTTATTCCCATTCTTTTCCATATGGTAAGACAGACGCCATCAGATTAACAACTAAAGACTTGATTAAAAAGAAAGATCTTCAGTGTCCGGGTTTCATCAGAAGAACTCCAGGGGAGAAATTCAGATATTCAGCCATCTGGCTAACCACTACAGAGGCAGAACTATGGCCTCCTCTTTCTCATTTCTCTGTGGAGTGATGGCGCCCAGCAGAGCATGGCTGGCTCAGAAAAGATTCAGGCGCCATTCCACTGCATGCCCGTGTTAATCACCCCCAACAACCACCATGAAGATGGAGCCTCTTTGGAAATCAGACGGTGACCATAAGGCTGCATGATCTCTTTGTCCATCTCTAGTGGAATGGCAAAACTGGCAATGTGTTGTCTGGGAGGATCTGGCTTCTCAAAGTGAAATGCATCCCTAAAGGTTAGTTAGGTAAGATAATTAGAGAGGATGCCAACAGAATAATTCCTGTCACCATAGGATTCATTTTCAGACAGAAGGATTTAAGGTAATTTTACTGTCAGTTATAAAAATGCTCTCAACTCTTGGGACTAAAATACTCTTGACAACAATTGCGGTAATCTGCCTCTACATGACATCACTTGAGTTCTCCCACTCAGTCAAAGATTAGGTCAACTTGGAGTTCCCCACATAAACGTTGCACTCACAATTCAGACTAAAAGCATTCCCCGAGGAACCCAAAAGAAAGGGAAAAGAGGCATATCATTGTTCCACATTGTTTAGGTGGAGCAGTTTTTGACTGTGCATGATAAAAAACTTAGAAGACTGGCTGACTCATGCTCAAGCAACTACAGAATACCAAATGTCGGAGGTGAAGCATAGCATTGCAGTGCAGTGCTATGAAAGTTTATTACTTTGCATCATGAAGCATTTGGTATAGTTTCAACTACTACAGCAAGCTAACAAGGTGGGTTTAAACCATTCTTACCATACATTCCATGCGGACCCCAAATGAGCTAATCAAAAGGCAAAGAAACTACATTCAAACAGTCAAGAAAAAGATTTATTACAATCCATATCACACGATACGATAAAGCACTGAATTCTAACTTGTAAAAAGCAGGCCTCTGCATTACCGATTTTCTCTGGCTATGTAAAAAGATAGCCCTTTTATAGCCCTATGGTGAAGCATATTAAACAACCATGAGATGCTAATCTAGAACTGATATAAAAATCCTCCCATTTCTTATCCACCCACAACACTTCATTTGCCTGTTTGTTAGTCGTGTGATCAATCAAACTGAGCGGCGAGATTAACACATGGTCACATCCCTATAACACACCTATTCTGGTGATTTTAGGACTTTGAAATTGAATACGCAGCCCCTGATATTTCTGCAGCAGCCTTTCCACTTGAATTGTCACACACACATTGCCCGCATTCAAAAAAGCTGAGTGCTCACAGTTTGCATTTGGATGCATACCATTTCAGCCCTTATAGTTCAGGGGAAGGGGTAATGCTGTGTATCAGTGAAGGAATAAAACTGGACTCTATAGAACAAAATTCTTAATTGAATTTATAACTATGATTACATAATACCGAATAATACAGGATCATGTGCAGCATTTCATCTTTGTAAAGTCCCACCGTATTGTAGTGCAGTGGTTTAAGTGTTGCAGTTATTCCAGGAGGTTTGTTATGGAGGATAATTTGCCTCTGGTAGGGTCTTCCTAGGGTAATTGGACCACTGGTGAAGAGCTAGATGGAGAGTGATCCCTATGATAACCTAAAGATCAAGTGACCAATTTACCCTGCCAGATCAGGTATACCAGGTCCCATCCTGGGTTACTAGTCACAGGGTCTGCTCTTCTGTGTCCCCACCAACCACAGGATGAGCTTTAGGGGTTTGGTGTCTTGGGAGTTCTGGTACCAGTTTGCTATACAAAGACTGGCCTGTGTTCCACTTTGGAGTTCCCCAGGTGAAAATTGAATTGGATATATTTGTAATCTCCCCTCAGTTTGGTGCCTGTATTTTGGGGTTTTTCCCAATGAATGAGAGGACCCCTCCCAACAACTTCAGAGCGCATTTACACCCAATGACAGTTCAGAGTGCACAGCCTTCTTGGAGTCACTGGAATGAGGTGTTGAGGTTCTACATGGGGACTCTGTTGCCCTACTGGGGATCTTTAACATTCACATAGGCAATGACTGACTGACCTGGAAGGGTGTGATTGAGAGGAACAGCCTGCCTGAGTGCTGCCCCAAGCAGTGGAATTTAAGAGTTTGGCGGCGTTATTCAAAAGTGAGAGAGTGAGGGGAGAGTGGATTGCAAGACTAACAAACAAATTTGTGTAATCTGTTGTTGTGAAGAGGGAGCTCAGCATAAAACCCAAGCTGTCAATTTACCTGTGAACCTATGTTCCTACCCTTTCTACCTAGGGCACAACCTCTAGGTAGTTACTGGAAGAAAGAGATCACATATACAATGATGGCTACGATGGCTAGGCTCTCCCTTAGCGATAGGGTGAGTAGCTTGGACATTCAGAAGGAACTCAGAGTAAAACTGCTACTCCTCCACATCAAAAGGAGACAGGTGGTATGAAGACATGACTAGGGTGCCTCTTAGACGCCTCCTGGGTGAGGTATTTTGGGCATGTCCTGCTGGGAGGAGGCAGTGAGGCAAACCTAGGACATGCTGGAAAGATTACCTCTTCGATGGCTTGGAAAGCCAGCCCTAGATGAGCTGGAATAGGTAGACCCAAACACAGATAAGTGACAGAAAAAGATGGATAGATGGATGGATAATATTTATTTATTGTTAAGTCATATTTAACTCTAGATTTAAATATTTTAATGTCAGTTTATTCCCTGGAGTGACTTTTAAATGTTTGCGTTGTTCTGTAAGTGGCTTCATTACCACATTCTATTACAGCTGTGACTTCAGTTATACACAGTACTTGCAGATGTGCCAAGCAGCAACCGCATAAGCAGCAGGCCCACACACTTACAATGTGTATACATGTGACCATTCATTTGCACCTAATGAATATTGACCTCAACTACTATGGCATTTATTCATCTGCTGAATAATGCAAGTACTTAACCGTTTTCCTATTTATGATTCTCCTATGCTGCTATGCATTATTTCTCATGCAGCACTGCAAGTTGTATGCTTTTACTGCCTCATATTAATTTATTTATGAGAGTCTATAGCATACAGTGAGTTGTTATCCAATTGATGACTGTGAAGAAAAGCTCACCTTATGTGTTCCTTTTGTATGACTGTTCTTTTAGCTTTAAGCTATGTTTCAGAAAAATAATAAAAAATCTATCTCACAAAGAAAAAAAAACTAATTGAGGGTTTTTTTTTTTCCATCTGTGTCCAGTACTGTGCAAATGTCTTGGGTCACCTCTCATTTCTTCATATTCTGCCTCCAAGAAGCCAGACTTTCTTGCATTTTTTAAGTGGTCTTGATCAATAGTTCTCCAGGCTTTCTGGAGGTTTTTCAAAGTTTGTCTCTGCACACTGGCTGCTTTTTCACTTATATCAATCCAATCTTTGTACCTGACCATTGTCAGATACTTTCATTATTTGTAAATCCATAAACACTGACCTTTCTATTCACTCAATCATAAAAACGGCACCTAAAACAAGCAACAAGGGTTGTAGTTTCAAAGTAAACTATTTTCGTGTACCTCAGTTGCTCCCTTCATTTGCTAAATGTCATGCATTGTTTAAGTCAGCCCTGTAAGAATCCCTTTTGGGCCATTAGCAATATTCAGTTGCTTTTGTTTGTACAGCTGACGCATGGATTAACTTTAAGGCAATACATCTTTGCTAGCTCAGAAAAAAATTGTCCCAACTTGAAAAGGAACAGCTGGGCTGCAGCAAAATTTTAAATGGTCTCCATTTGTTTTTAAATTTGTTGCTTCTGTTTCCAAGTGAATGCCTGCTTTACAGAACAGCAGCCCAGGGAAATACTCAACAATAAAAACTTATTTTGCTGAGAATGAGGGATAATCCTAGCATGCACAAATGTATTGCTCTATTGTCATAGTTTTAAACAACATTTCTATAGTTCTAATATCACCGTTGTTAAACCACAGGTGGTGCAATATTACTAAAACAACATGGTCGTGACCACAAGAGTTCAACCGCCACATATATGAAGAAGAATTACACTTGCAAACGAAGAAAAACGTCCTGGAACTGATTCCATTCTTAATCTGACTTCAGGTTGATAAAATGCCCACATTTGTTAAGCTCCTCACACAATGACTCCTTTATCAAATCTTTCATTCACATTATCTCTGACACTACAGGCACTGGCAAGGAGGAAAAATGACCCATAGACAACGCTGTTCTGAACAAATGTAGACGACTGGCTTAAATGTTTCAGTGTTAATGACATATTTGTGGGAGTGATACTCTTGATAACTCGAAGGATGATTACTCAGCCAGCAATACTGTTCTGTGACCCTTAGGTAATCTGTTCACATAATTAAAAACAAGAATGACTGTAATTATTTTCTTTGTTTTGTTTTTATATCCTGCAGCTGCAGCACAAGATTACCTGACAGTCAAAGAAAAAAAAAAGCCAGGTTAATGTACATCAAAGAGAAGCAACAATTGTTAGTAAAATGCTTTACAGCTTGTTAGTGCCGCACCAGTTTGGGCTGGTTTAAGTTGGGACGTTAGCTACCACTGTGTCTGTGTCATTCCTATCAGAACTAGATATTGTAACTTTTTTTATTTTTAACTAACAAGAACAAGATTTAGGTTCCACAAAAACAACAAGTACACTGGAATCTGTATCCAGTTTTGTGACAGGTCAAGACTAAGGCACGTCCAGTCCCTCCAGGAAATACATAAAAAAAACAAAATACTGTTTATAGGTCAGTCCTGCAAATGTCAGCGCTCAACCCACACAGACGTTAAAATTTTGAGGGGAATTTTGTGACCTCAGGAGTCGGATCACCTTACACAAAGGTTAGAATACACCGGCCCAGACCCATTCTCTCCTTGTCAATCCCATTAGCTTCCAGGGGCACAGTCTCAGCTGTTCAACCCAAGACATATCCCTAATGAGTTCCATTAGCAGTATTACCTGCATCCGGCGAGCGCTGAGGTCATGGGGTCAACAGTAGACCTAACACTGAGATTAAATTACTCCAGAGGGAGAAAAGGGTGGGTGGATAGGTGTCTACAGTGGTTACTACCCCCCTACCCACTCTGGCCATAAACAGAGATTTCAGAGTAGAAAGTGCACTGACATTTAACATGCTGTTTGGTTCATACACTCCCGTTGATCTCATTTTTAACCACGCAGATCTGAGACAGGGCAATAAGTGTTGTAAGTTTGACCTACAGTGAACAATGAATGTATACTGTAATCACATGACTGATGAAGACAAAATGAAGCAGGGTTTGATTAGGGATTTCAATGCAGCTGTCCAGGTTTTGCCATGTCACAGAGAAGGAGCACAGAAAAAGAATGACAGATGCAAAAATGAATGAAGAAAAAGATAAGCAACAAACAGATTGCACAGGAAGTACCAAAATAACAACACCCTAGTCTGATGTACTACAACCTCTTTTATAGCCTTTTACCACTTTTCCTGCCTCATTAAACAGGTATAAAGTAGAAGAATGCAGATATTTTTAGCAAACATTTTTTTGGTAAACCCATTGTAGTCTTACAGATTAAGCTACATGTGCAAATCTCAGCACTAAGGAAAGGCTCTTAAAAATAGACATAAGCAACAAATTAGCTTACATATTTTGGATCTCATTACAGATAGCTTTATGTGAATTTCGCATGGTTTCCCCTATTTTGCCCCAGAGCACTTAAAAAAGAGATACTTAATCTAAAGTGCACCACTTCCTGGTTACAAGAAAGAAAAAAAGAAAAAAAAATCTTGTCTGAAGTAGGGCTGCCACAAACGATTATTTTGATAGTCGACTAGTCACCGATTATTTTTGCGATTAGTCGACTAATCAGATCATCATCCATTGGACGTACAGCGTACAGCTTATTGCACCAGCAGCATCTGCTCTTATATAACTATCATTAGCTTACAGCTTGAAGTGTTTAAGATCTGTGCTAACTAAAAATAAAGACAAGATGATAGTTTATTAAACTTCACCGAAACAATCTGCAAATTTCATTAAAATTTAATAAACTCCTTGCTATCTAAAATATAACAGGACACCGGAGTATATTCTCCAGCATCTCACACTTCTGATAATCAGCTGTCTGCTTGATGTTTATTCAGCTGTGTAGAAACTATAACTTTAATCTCAGCCAAACCGATTTACTGAGGAACAAATAAAATACTGAAAAAAGCCAAACAATAACATTTTTAAGTTATCTAAGTGACTTATATATCATGTTTAACCTGAGTAGAGAAAGACTGCAGTGGGTTTGAAAATGATTTGCCGGGAGTCCGGTGCTCTCACGGCGCTAGTGAGCCTTGCCCCCGGCTAGCTATCGAGCTAGTGGGTAACAGACGTCTCCGAAAACGTCGGAGTGCTTTTGAAAATATGTGGTGTCTTGATAAACTGAGCAGATATTTGAGGTTTACACAGCTACATTCTCGCCTGAAAATATGTTAAACGTTTATTTTGTGACCCAGAAAGAATAATAAGAGTAACATTAAAACTAACTAGCTGCCGCCATTGTTGGAAACTGCGCTGGGCTGCGCTATGAATTCTGGGACACAGCTTCTTCTTCTTCGGGGTTTAACGGCAGCTGGCGTCCTTGTACATGCAGTGCTGCCATCTTCTGTTTCAGTCCGTTATTACACTCTTAAATCCTACTACTCATTCCTGCGTCTTTTGTGATCTTACAAAGCTTCAAACGACGCGTCGACTATTAAATCAGTCGTCGACGATTTTGATAGTCGACGTAATCGTGACTAGTCGACTAATCGTGGCAGCCCTAGTCTGAAGCTGAAGATCCAACTGTAAAGTCCTGCGTGCAACTGTTTAACACAGCATAGAAGCTGTTTTTTTCTCAATGAAAAGTGGCTTTGAATCCTCTTATTTGTATGAAATTTCATTGGCCGGCATCAGTCTGTGAGCCCCTTAAAAAAAAACAAAAGGATGTCTTTATACCACAAACCTCTTGTTGTTTACCCCAAGTCTACCTAGTTAGCATCAAACAGCATCTAGAAAAAGAAAGTTCACAAAGCTAGCCACATACTTTCCAAAGAGCTGATAGAGACAAAACAGGACCTACAAGGTGAATGAAAATACAATTTGTCAAGTGGCGAGAAAAACAAATAAATGCTAGGCAACTAACACGTTTTCCACATCAGCTGTTATCCCTGTGTCTGTTATTTATAGTTATTTCTAATCCTAGCAGCAAAAACATTTCAGTCAGTTTTCTATAGTGTGATTTTTAGAACCGGATGAATGATGCATAACACCAACATCATGGTAATCCAAGTTTGCAGGAATGGCAGAATTTAAAAAAAAAAAAAAAAAAAAAAAAGGAATTCAGATCTGATCCGGTTACTTTCCATCAGCAGCCAATATTTCTGGTGGGAGCTGGACAAAGAGGAAGAACCTCAATTATGTTGAGTGGAAGCAGCAGGCTCTGTGTGGGATCTGGAGCCCTGCAGAGTACTGAGAAACTTCAGTGCAGCTCTGCAGGCTCCCCAGCTTCAATACTGATTGAGTCTGAACACAGGTACTGTAACATACTTACAAACATAATAAACAAGTGCACGGTCACACAAGGAAACAAAAGCACAGCAAACACACACATACACACACACACACATATATCCACCTGCTCATCCCATAGGCATTCACAACTAACAAAAAACAAAAGAAAATAAGAAGTGAAGAGAGAACTGCAGAACACTCAAAAGGCTCAGTCTCGTCTTTCAGACACCGCCTGAGGCATTGGATTCTGAATAAGTACACTTTGAGCTCTGAAGCATCTACAGACACCAGCGCTCATTAGCCACCCGTTTACAACCTTGAGGTAAAGGCAAACAAATGCTGAAAAACACAATTAGGAATTCATTTGACCACATAAATGAAGGTCAGTTTCACAGTTTCCTTTTAAGAACTACTCCACCTCCTCTCCTGTCCACAAAGGGGAAGAAAGACAAAATCAAACAATATTTAATCCCCCTTGGTCATGCTCTCTTTTGGTATGTAACTCTATAATTGCAAATCTGATAACAGAAATATTAATGAGGTTAGTGCCATGATGTTTAACCACATACACTAGGAATCAAAATGGACAGTGACAAATTAGTTTCCGAGTGTGTATTTGGTCCTGTATGTTATCGATTAAGTTAGCACAAGTGCACCATTTTTGTTTTAAGAAAACAGCTAGCTTTCAGCTGGGAGAAAAGAGGGCTTGTCCAGTTTTTGGCAGCTTATTGTGAGCACAAAAATATACAATAATATAGCAAGTGATTTTATTACTGAGAGTTTTTTATTTATTTATTTATAATGTTTACGTTGTAAAGCTCATCCTGTTGCCTATTACCAGAATATATAATTAAGAACTATACAAAATTTGTAGATCTGTGAGTTGAAGATGAAAGCTGCCATTTCAGCATGCTCAAAGGGTCCGGGCTTACATACACCGCTCTGTCAAGAGTAGAGCAGGGCGATATGGCCAAAAATATTTATCACGATATATATTTGAAAATTTGCGATAACGATATAACCGACGATATAATTGATGTGAGACAAAATACAACTCCACAACATTACTAGCGCAAAAAGACAACCTTCCATTTATTTTCACTTAAACAAGAAGCTGGTTTTTATGTACATTAAAGCTTTATAAAAATGTAACAGTGCAAATGCAAATTCCTTGCTGAAAGTTTAACCAAAAGGCATTTCCAGTAGAAATGGGCTGACATATCCTGAGCATAACCATGTATAATATCCACTGAAGTTAAAAAGAGGTGCTTTGCAACATTAAACTGCAGTGTGCAGTACGTATTTTTCGGACCATAAGGTGCACGGGATTATAAGGCACATTAAGCAAAACAAAGCAGTCAGATAAATCAAACTTTATTAAACTCATTCTTCTTGCTTCCTCCACTTCTGTACCATTGATTCATTAATGTTGAATTCTCTGGCAGCGGCTCTATTCCCATGTTGTTGCAGTATATTAATGACTAACCTCGTATTGTGGATGGATTATCTCAGTTGTTCTCCTGACTGAAGTTTGGTCCGTTTACAGCATCCTGCCATGCGATTGCATTTGTCTCTAACCATGAAGAACCTTCACGTTAACTTTTATAAGTGGAAAAGTGTTAGTGTTCGTCCTCCAGCTTCACTGTTTATGTTATGCTAACATAGCTGTGTCGCTAGCGATCACGTAGCACATCATTATATACCAGCTAGCCCAACTTCAGTAACCCTACAAACGTCACTGCTGTTTAGTTTCCTGTCTTCATTTATGCTGGAAGTGATAGCAGAGCTGTACGTTTGATTTTTTTCAGAAATCTCTCCGTCAGAACATGCTATATCATGCTTAGGTAACTAGCGAAACTAGCGAGCTAACTTCCGCTAGCTTCCTGCTAACTTCTAACTCCGTTAAATGTAATAACTTTTGTTTTCATGGATGCCTGGAAGTTAAACTTTATAGTTACACCTGGTAAAGCAGCAATGCTGATCGTTTTATTAAAGATGAAAGAATTTAGACAGTTTTTAACTCTAAGTGATGCTGCAGTGTTGTTTGACCTGAAGCATACGGAGTTTAGGACCCAGATTACTCCCAGATTTAAGAGCATCTTAGAACGGCCGCTTGCATGTTCTGCAAAAAAATGTGCTTTGTCGTGTATCTGACGGACAAACACCAAACCAGTTCCACATCACGGAAGTTGCACCATTTTTACAAACCAATTCTGGTTCATCTGTTTCACTCAACAATCGGCCATGTGCGTATGAAAACAAAGGCACTGCGCATGCGCGTTTTACTCCCATTCTATCGCGATATTTCATTTTCCTATCGTTGCCTAACATTATACCGGTATTACCGTGAACGGTATAATATGGCCCAGCCCTAGTCAAGAGCAAAAGATGGAATTTGCAGAAGCGTAATCTAGAAACCAGTGACTACTGTCTGACACACAGCCATGAGCTGGCATCCCATGTGCCTTACTGTGAAAAACTCTTGAGCCATCCCGTCTTTCTTTATATTTTGCTTCCAAGGACTCAGACTTTCTTCTAACTTTGTAGTTGTCGTGAGCAAAAGCGCTCCAGGATTTCTGAAGGTCTTTTAAAGTTTATCTTTGAACATTGGCTGCTTTTTCATTCATTTTCAGTCCAGCCCTTGTACCTAACCATTTTCATAGGAATGTGTTTTTGTTTGTTAAGCCACTCAGTCACTGAATAATGAATGAATAAAATAAACATAAAGAGGTACCTAACACAAGGGGTGAAACAGTGTTGCGCCTACAAGCTAGCAAAAAAAACCAATTTCAAATTTTGTCTTTGGTCTTTGCTATTAGCAACATGTTGCAAAAACACATCATTTGTTCCCACTTCTTTAGTTGAATTTCTGAAAAATACCAAAGATAATAGGTTTGATGTCATTTTTGCACCAATAAGGTGACTCCCCCAGAGCTATTCGCTGAAAACCTGGCACATCTTAGCGCGCAATGTGGCCTTAAAAAAATTGAGGAACGTAGGCAAAAGATGAAGAGGATAAAAGATCAAGTATCTGCTGCAGTAAAGTCTGAAAGTTACCGCCTTAAGAAAACAAAATCCATCAAAGACACAGGACCTGAGAAATATATCTGCCCCTTCGATTGATCCAGTGTTCATCATCAGAAACGTTTTCAATGGAAGGACGGGTGTCAAGAAACTAATCTTTAAAAAGGGAAGCAGGAAAAAAAAAGGCTGAAGTAAGCCAATTTCTTTATTGGAATAATAATAAAGAAAATCAGTGGCAACAGGTCTCTGTTTTTGCCTTATATACTTCACATGTTTCAACACATCACTGCACCTGTTTCCCATTTTACTAGCAAAATATGTAAGAAATGAGGGGTCGCTCAAGACTTTTGCAGAGCACTGTACAAGTGGGTCAAATGAAACACACGTTCAGGAAACTTCAAAATTTTCATCTTAAGACCATGAAAGCATCATCAAGTCATAACATACAAGGTAGAAAAGCACACTGAGTGGAATTTCAATTGCAAATTCATTAACTGTCGACATGCCGTGTTTTGTGAAAAAATTATGACCATCGTGTTTCTACCAGGAATTCTCTTTGATGTCTGCAGAATGCACAAAAGCACCAAGACCACAAACCGGGATCAATGCCAAACTTGAAAAGCATTATTGTGATTAGGCTCTGTTAGCAGTAGAAGTAATGGATCAATAGAAAAAGGAGAAACACATACTTTGTGTCTTTATGTTCTTCTTTCGCCATAAACCACCTTTACGATGCATCGGCTCTACACCTACTACCATGTGTTGAGGGCGTCTTAACTAAATGTTAGAAACTAGTTATATTCACAGACAAAACTCAATTTCAAACCTATCAATCACCGCTAAAGTTTATCCACTGGATACAAGAGAAATTTTGTACTGAGCAAACAATATAATTGCTCTGCTTCAGCTCCTCTTCATTTGGTTAAGCCACTAACTGTGTGTTCTCGGTTTTAAAGCACGTGAGCTTTGACCTTTTCCTTATCATAAATCACATACTACTGTTCTGCTGCCAGGATTTTGTTTAACCCAATTTGTCACCGAGGACACCACTTTCACCCTCGCTGCAGATTCACTCAGTGGTACTGGGAGCTCGGGATTAGTGGGCGGATCAAAGCATGCCATCCAAGTCTCTCTCTCTCTCGCCCTTGTAATCATTGAACCCAGTAGCTTCTGGAGGTGATAAGTTAAGGCCGCTGTTGGTTACCAGGCAAAGAGAGGGGGATGGATAGCGATGCCACTAGCATTTACTTTCATTGATTAATATGTAATTCTTTCTTCTGTTAAGTGTTTATTGTCTTAAATGGAAGACAAATAGCTTAAAATGTCCACCACAACGCGCAGAATCTTACATGACATTCTTGTTTTGTTCAACAGTTGCAAATGATCCCATTTGATAAGCGTGAAACAGAGACAAAAGTGGCATTTTTGCTCCGTTTGAAAAATACACACATACACATACACACTTGCAAATGAATTCCTTGTTGATCTGGCTAACCAAATTATCTTTTCCTGATTAATCAAGGACAAAGAAAGGAGTGTTTACTAGAAAACAGCACCCAACACAGACAGAGCAAAAAAAGCAGACAGACAGACAGTAGACCCACACACACATTCACACATTATTATGACAGAAAGAGGTCACAGAAGGTGTGCCAAGCATATCAGACAAATTTGCTGTCAGTGAGGAATCGCTTCCTAACACAGCTATTAAAGCCCGCAGGTATGACAATAAGAATAATCTAAATATGTCACAGTGCCAGTGCCAAGACTTCTTCACCATGTGCAGCGGAGGCTGTGTGGTATTTCAGTGCAGACATCAGGGTGAATAAAAGTCAATAGACATGTTTGCCACAGAGCACTTCTACTCCACCACCGTGGTCATGTAAACTTCCTGTGGCACCCGACACTTCCTCTTATTGGCTTTGGAAACATGAATGAGCTGAAGTGCAGAGGGAGCTTTACAGAAGCAGAGGCGTGCAATAGCTACAGTTCAAACCTCTAATCTCATTGCCATGAAATCTTGGGTTTCGTTTGAGTTTAATTACATACACACGGGGATACTTCTCTTTGAGTCTCTTCCAGTTTGCCATTTCCCTTCAACTTGAGACAGGTAAAAATTTAAAAGCAAATAGTGCAGCATCCTTTTAAAACTGCTACCACCAGACAAATGGTGTATACTAAATCATCAACCATGGAAGAGCATCACTCTAACGTTCCATAACGTTCCTTTTACTTTATTTAGTGTCCTCGATTTTCTCTTCCCTAAGAAGCTTATTATCTTTGCTCACTTCTGCACAGAGTTAGACTGTCTAGATAACACCCAATTAGCACCCTTGGAAGTGAATGTGAAGATGCTCTAGCTGCCAACTGTATGTCAATTTCATTGGGAGGGGGGGCTGATACTTGCATGAGCAGAAATAAAATACTGGGTAGATAAATGTTTAACCTTTTTAGGGGGAAAAAAAGAAATGAACGGAATTGGCTTTTAAGTGCTCCTGGAGCCACCAGCAGAACAGCTCATCATCAACCTTGAGGCCTATATCACCACATGGATCCAGGTGTGACACCTCCAGAATAAGGTGTTAGTGGGCATAATTGCATTATTTTCTCCACCTGGGAAAAACTAAATGAAGCTTGCATGTTTTAACACACAGAGCCCACCACAGTATGTGTTTAACTGCTGTATTATCACAGATACACTGATAGAATTTTTTTACTGCGCCAAGGAATGGGCTTGTTGTGACAGGAAGGAATCTCTGGATCAGCTGCGGAAATACAGGCAGAGAAATGTACAAAAAAAGCTTTCCAAACAATCAAGGAAAATCGTGGAACATCTCAGTGGGAAGTGGCTACCCAGGGAATCCCAGGGTGTGGATGTGTAGCAGCGTAGTGCATATAAAAGTTTGCCCGGGGGGCGTGTAAATCAAAGCCACCACTTGGTCGTTTAAAATGTATACCGAGGCGGACTCACCTGTGACATCTGGGGTCTGAAATTGATCTCCTTCAGGTCCACTGATCCTGGGGAGAGATTGTGCAACATCTGGCACAACAACACCCCATCACGCAGGGCCTGTGCCAAGTCGAAGACGGCCGACGAGGGCCACACAACCCGGTGGTTCGGGGGCAGGACCTTGCAGTCTATCAACCACCGTCCGCATTGTCTCCACTCCTCCATATCTTTCTCCGAAGTCTCTCCTCGCAAAATAACCTGGTTCTCGAACTGGCTCAGTGCGAGCAGAAAAGCGTTGTTTCACGGCGCACGAGCAGGCACTATGGTTGATTTCCCACCGGCTCCGGGTGTCTTGATTATTCACTATGTACGCAAATCAGGCAATTTCGCAACTTTGTATTATTCGCAGTAGGTCAGCTCACTATATCCCCATGTCCAGGCGCATGTCAGCTCCCCTTTCTCCTCAACGTGAAGGCTCGGAAATGACTAAAATAATAACAGGGATCCACTTCGGCAAACAGCGACGATGTAAGCAGAAAACGGAGACGAGCTACGTGAATTTTCTCCTCTTCATTCTTAAAAAGTTTCCTACTCAACACATATAATCCAAAGAGCGTAAAATGTTTACAACAGAGACAAACAAACCAGCTGGATACAGCAGTTTGTCATGTATCGACTTCACTAGTGTTTCACATTTCAGTGAACCAAACACCACGGGCTGCTGTGCAATGTGGGGAAAGCGGCTTTTCAAGTCTCTGTAGACGATGAATAAAAGCACGGAGTCACCCTTCGCATTTGCATTTATCGTTTCCTTAGTACTCTAAGCGTAAAAACAAGGACTTCCACTCAGTCCCAAAAGCGAAAGATAAAAAGAAAGGGATAACAGACCAGACTCTCTACAACCCTTGGTTCAATCTCTTTTCACAACTGTCTAAACGTCGCTCTCCAGCAGCGGAAACATGTCCAGTCTGGGAAACAAAAAAGGGGGACATCTGTGTTTACATGTATCCTGTAAATGCAACTTCGCCTCGCGCCTTTACGCACGCCCAAAAACAGCGCTATCAGTGTGTCCAGCTTAGGTTTTCTCTGATTTTTGCCTCCCTTCCGCTCACGTCCTTGCTCTCACGTCTCCCTCTCCGTGTTTCCCTCTCGGACAGAGATGTTTAGAGATCCCAGCTACCGATCGTAGCTGTTCAAATCTGAAAGGAGACCAGGCTTCAGGCTCGGTATTGGCCCAGGAGTTTGAACTTGCCCCTATGTGCTGATTAAGACACGTAAAGTTAAAAGTCGGGTAGTTTGCTTTAGCAGCTCCACTCTTAAAAGAATTTGGGTTTCAGGGAGTATTTTTAAACTGAGCGTTAAGATGCGCCCTCTGATGGGTGAAGCGCACACTGCAAGGGCCATTGGCATAAAGGGGATATATATATATATATATATATATATAGATAGATAGATAGATAGATAGATAGATAGATAGATAGATAGATAGATAGACAATTCTTATGTTTGCAGAAGCTTTCCGTGTTATTCTGAATATGCCTGCTAGTTGTACTGTAAGTCGAGAGTCTTGAGCAGATCACTGGTAACCTAGAGGTTTGAATTTTCAGTTACTGTTCAGATGTTGACATCCTTCATTTCTGAACACTACATTTTTTTTATTAATTCTGATCCCTCACCAGAGTAAGAATGAAAAGCAACATGACTAATGCTATAACTTTTAATTTGTTCTAATCCAAATCTAGGCGATTTATGTTTGAGTCTTACAATCTGAACACTTTTATTCTTTATAACAGTAACACAGAGCCCACACAGAGGTGGACTCTTTCCAAAAACTCTTTGTGTCTCTGAAAAGACTTCTTACAAATATTCCATTAGTTTGTTACGCAGAGAGGAGCGGTGAGAGAAACATCAGACTTCACTCTATCTTAACTGAAGTAATTGTTTTATTGTCTCTTGCCAACATCATGCACATACAGACAACAACTTCCCAAAAAGGCCCCCAATCCATTTCCTGCTCCCTTTAAATACTCTAAAGACCACGCCTTCTCAATACAGACTGGCCTATAAAAGAGCTGCAATTGAGGCAAGCCTCCTCTTTACTGGGAAAACAAGATGGCCACCACAGAGGTAATCTGCAAAACACTTTGTTACATGAATGCTTCCGAACATAGTTAAAGTGTTACAGTTGGAGTAAAAGTAACATGAAAATAATGAGTACATTTAATTTTCACCTAAACAAAATGTATTGTCACTAAATGTCTCACACAAAAGTCCTTTTGGAGCTTATTTTCATGTTGTTGGGTCGATTATTCAATGCAGTCCTTCCACACAAGTACACAATAATAATACATCCATCTGGGTTTGGGTCAGGGTAGAACGAGTTTATGCAGAGAAGCCCACACCTCCCTCTCTCTGGCCACCTTCCTGAGTTCATACTGGAGGAACATAGTAGGGTTCTCAAGCCAGCTGAGAGATATGGGTCTGCCATGGAGCCTTCTCCTGGTAGGACATGCCCAAAACACCTCACCCAGGAGACATCCTAGCGGTTCCCATATGGTTTCAGCATCTTGGTCAATTGCCGGAACCACATCAACTGTTTCCTTTATTGTCAGGAGCAATTTGGGAGGGTCTTCTAAGACAGAGTAGTCTAGGGTGAGGGGGCAGACTAAGAGTGATCCAGAAAACTGTTTTTACAAGAAGAAAACAAAGGGACATGACTACCCTGCCTGGGAAAGGGTTACACTTTAAGGGAACTAGGCATAAAAATGTATATTTATGTCCATAGTAGTGGGGTCTCTCACTCTCTTGCTTAGTTCCTGTGGCTGGTGGTATTGGCTACATTTTTAGACTGTGAATAGCGATGCATGAACAAAAGCAGTACCAAAGCAGGCTTTTGTGGTGGAGCCCTTTTTATAGACAATTAGGTCAGAGGTTTTCAGACAGCATTTACCCACTTCTCAAGCCAAAAGCACTTAATGCCTTTACATGTTTAAGTAGCAATTAAATCTACAAGTTGTTTTATAGTGAAATAAAGATAAACAAAGACGCAAGCTCTTTTGCTTCCCCACGCCTCCACAGAATCTAAACAGTAACTGAGAGGGGTTAGAGGTCAAAGAGGAAATAATATGTAAACTTTTGGTAAGGAAGTTTGCACTCACTCTAGGGAGCTAATAGAATAGAATAAACCTTTATTATCCCACGGATGAGAAATTTTGGTGTTAAATTGTGTAAAATTTGGTATAAAATTAAGTTGTTATCACACCTTGATTTGGGAACTAATAACTAACTAAATGGTAAATGGATTGTATGTGGTTTAATGCTCCTCTAGTTATAGCAGACATTGAAAGCACCTACGCTACAAGCCACCGTCATCCTTCCAGAAAGTCCTGTTTTATTGCATGCATACAGTGTCATTCAGCTTGACACACATTGGAGACATTTTTTAGTGTTCACTGCCTAAGAACACTTCATCATGAAAAGCGGATGAGCTCGGGTTATGTACTTTAGTAAATTAATGTAATTAAGGGAAAAATGTATTTGCTGGATTATTGTCAGTATCCACTAGAGGTGGGAATCACACATTACCTCACAATAGCACACTGATGATATTCTGATGCAGTAATTCTGTGGTATTTGACACTTTGCAAGACAGAAACTCAGTGTCTGTGTAACTGAAGAAGAAAACATACTCCTAAAAAAGCAAGAGACTGTAATTATCTCTAATTTGCTGCACAAGAGTGTTAGTGTGTGCATATTAACATTATTCTTCAATTTAAATAATATGTCAGTTGGCTAATATGATCTTATGTTATGAAGTTATGAAGTAGTTTCTGAGTAAATGTCAGGAGAAACCATTAAAAACGTCTGTTTGGTTTATTAAAAATGCTGATTTTTGGTGACTGTGTGTCTATGATCAAAAGAAGAATCAATTTCATACAATGCAGTTTTGCTATTTTTTTTTTTTATTATTCCATTAGCCAGTCTACAGTCATCCTCAAACAACATCTAGCAGTTTGTAAAAGGGCGACTTCTGATTCTATAAAACAAAAACGGCGGATTAGTTTAAAGTTAAACAATTTCTTTATAAAAACCCACACACCTACCACTACAAACCACATTTACCATGATTGCAAATGCTCAAGGCTGAAAAATGCAGTTGGCTTGTCATAACTTGTTCAGTAATGGGTTACCTGTTTCTGGGAATGCAATAAAATGTGTTTTAAAAGGAGTTCACAATACTTCGAAACGACCAGATTCTGAACATTGTATTTAAAATCCAGCACAGATGTAAACAAAGACAGCAAATTAAATTTTGAGTACTCCAGTTTCAGGATCCTGGTAGCATGCATGTTGGCTAACCGTTCCATAACTTTCCACAGTCGACAGACAAAAACTGATTTGCTGGTGGATATGGCTTTCCTCAGTTTTACAAAGACTGATGGCCTCACCTCCATAAAATGAGACGACATGCTTGCTACTAACCAATCTCATCGGTTCTGTTTCCAGACACAGTGGGCAGCTTTTCTCACCAACAGGAAAGAAAGACAGCAGTTTGTGTGCATAGTAAACATTTAACCTGGCAAAGAGACAGATGTTCCCCCCTCAAGAACTAATGGAGTCAAAGCAAATGCAAAATATGGTCATGCATGTTTAAGTTAGCAATTCAGTCATGTACTATCACGTCAATATATTTTATTGTTTCACAGAAATAAAAAAACCAACAACAATGTTTTGGCTATGATTTGTCATTTGATATATATTTTGGGTTTGATTTTGCTCCTTTCTTTAATTGGGCAGCTACCTTTCTCATTTCCATATCCTCCCACTCTACCGGAATGTTCCCCAATGTCATCTTCTGTTAATAAAATAATCACAGTTGGTCAATTAATCTCTTAATTGTCACCAACCTCAATATGCCACCTGTTTCTTGTTAAACCCCCTTTGTCATGTCTCATTACTTTATCAGCTCAGTCATCATTGCATCTTCCCACCTCCACATTCCCACAGGGACATAGCACATTTACCCAGTTTGCCTCTGGGCATATATGAGAGAAGTAGAGCAAAACCTGATTTCCGGTGCTTCTTTTGAAATTGAAAGATTTTAAAGATTGCACAGCTGCTGGCCCATACGATCTTAAATCACCCATATAGAAACCGGGGATGGCTTTGGTTTTCAGAAGGCTTGAGATGACTTCTTTTTTTTTTTTCTTTTTTTTTTTATATAGCAAATTCTGTGCAAGTGAGCAGTTTAAGGCACTGGAAATGTACCACCAGAACAAATTATGTTTTTCCTGTTTGTTTAAGAATTTGGAGAAGGTAGTGAATTCTCATAGTATTCTCCCACTGTACTATCCATGGTGCCCTGAAAGCAGTAAAGGCTGACATGGACAGAATTTATACTAACAAAGAGCAGCTAAACAGAATTTTTCACAGAAACCCACCATCTCACACACTTCTTGTCATCTAGCTCCCTGTCACTGAAGAGTAAGGACTTTATAAGCTTCACCTTTCTTCCATCTGCAGCCATGTTTACCTCATAAAGTGACACAAGGGCTTTGACTGTTCACAGATTAATGGAGATATCAAACATTCCCATGGTAGCTGCAGCTCCATAGACTGTATCAAAAAACATGGACATATCCACAGAGCCATCACTTATTGGTTAATGAAGTCTAGGAATAGCAAAAATATAAACATTTGTCACTTAAGTACAGGTAGAAGTACAGATATTTGTGTGAAAAATAATCTGGCAGTACTGATTCAACTTCTTTACTCTTAAGTAAAAGTGAAAAAGTAGAGGCTCTGAAATGTAGTGAGAGAATAAAAATGTGCAAACCTAACTGAACCTTGAAGTGAGGTTTAGCATGTGGAGGACCCTACGATCGGGTGTAGCAGTGTAGTGTGTGGAAAAGAATTAATTAGACATAAGTTATAATAATTTCTCCTGTGTAATCCAGTAGACTTTTCTTTCTGTTCAGGCTATGCTGGTACTGCTCTGAGATTTACTGCTCATCGTGCATTCAGACAGCTGAATTTAACAAAATTATAACCCCTACACTGTATAAAGCTAGTGTATCCATAGAATTCAGTGAGTAAATCACCAGTTTAAAATTGGTAATTTATAACTGTTACCCCGTTACGTTGACCATGAACACCACAGCTGCTCTGAAACAGCAACCATAGATCATTACTGCAAACTTTACCAAAGTCCTGAAAATGAGCCATTGTTGCCCGCACTAAACTGCCTTGTACTGTATTTCATTACAATCTTTGAATAACAAAATGTTTGTATATATTTGTTTTGCAAGATGTTCCATGACATGAAAATATATAACTGTCGTCAAAGGTTTTGATACTCATCATAAGCATGAATGTCATGGTAATTTTTGCTTTTACTAATTTCTTTGAACTGTTATTTTTCTAAAACAGAATAGTTGCACAGCATATATCTTTTATGAAAAAAACTGAGTGTATAAGTTTAAATGTATGTTGGACTTCAAAAGTATACATACAGGCTCAGCAAGCTGCACCTTAGCCAGATGGTTTTGGTTACCATGAACAAGTTTGTGGCATAACTGTGGCTGGACATTTGACCACTCATCTTGGCTGAATTGGTAAAGTTAATTTAAATTTTCAGGGGGTTGAGGTCAGGCCTTTAGGAAGGACATGCCAGAAGTTTAGTGTTATCCTGCTTCATCCATTACAAAACCAGTTCTGATGTGTGTTTGGAATTGTTGTCTTATTGTTGCTTTAATTAAAGTTGAAAAAGGTATTCTTCTTTCATTATTCCATTCACTTGCTGTATTGTACCATTACCAACGGCATTAAAACAGCACCAAAGGAGGACGCTATCACCACCATGCTTGACAGCTGTTACATTGTTCTTAGATTTGAAAGCTTCACCTCTTGACACTGTGGCCAAATAGCTCAATCTTTGTCTTGTCTGATCATAAAAATGTTATCCAGAAGGCATTTAGTTGGTCTATGTGGGCAGCTGCAAATTTCAATCAAGCTTTAAGGTGTTGATTTAAGAATAAGGGCTTCTTTCTTGGTCACCATCTTCTTAGTCTATAGCACTGTAGAACTTGCTTGACTCTGGACACTGTTGCTGGTGTTCCAGTAGTTTCCAGTTCATCACATCGCACTTTTACGATCCCTAATTTGTTACTGAAGATCCTAACCAATTTCCTCTCATCTGAGTGTTACAGTTTGGGACTTCTTCCAGATTTTGGCAAAGTGGTAATACAAACTGTTTACCCAGTTCCTGTTTTTTTTTTTTTTTTTTAAGTAATTAAAGATGTAGTGCTGTACAGCTATTCCGCCCTGGATAAAGAACAGTTAAGAATCTGTTAAAAATCCCAAATTACAATGACATTCATGCCCATGATGAGTGTAAGTAAGCTTCTGACCACAACTGTGAACTTCAGGAAGACATCATGTATAGATCAAATATCTTTTTGCTAGATCAAATGAGTGGAACGGCTCTTTTGCAACAGGATATATGAGCTCAAGGCACACATTCTTCTACATCTTCTATATACAGTGTATGTGCAGACCGCATTTCTAATAAAATAATGCATCACAAGTTTTGCCATCCCCATGGGAACAGCTATCCTGCTTGAGACATCAGTGTTTGATTAATAGTGAATTAATTGAACATCTTTCACAACTACATAGAGAAACATCTCCTTCTGGTTGCAGACTTTGCACTGATATGGAAAGGCAGGCAAGATGGACTATGTGGAGGATAAGCCTCAGTAGTACTGTGCCTTTTTGGAGCGAGAAAAGGCTCTGTAAAGATGCTCTTTCTAAAGAGCAAATATATGTACTCAGTGGACATTTGGAGATTTCATACTTTGTGGTTTTCTGATCTTAAAAGCACTTTCTTTGATGTACTTCCTATCTGCAAGAAGCATCAGCAGAAAAAAATATAAGACTGAGTGTTAATGTGAAACACTTTGCTTCAAACGATACCATTATATCAGATCTGCATTTAGTAGTTTGCCCCCCATCTTACTTGGCCCAGACAAAGCTTTGTAATCTTGTATGCAACACAGTCCATATAAAAATATATGAGCAACAAAACTGGACACTGAAAATATCCTTCGTAAAATTAATTCTGTGATGCACAAATGGTCTTTGAGTTTGGCCTTTGGGTTCTGAGCCATGAGATCACTTAACCTTTAAGGACTGTTTGAACAGTTCCATCAGCCTAAAATATGGCCTATAAATCTTTAAGCAGGGCATTTTTTATGTGGAGGATAGTGTTGCTATGCTCTCTCAAATTCCTGAGAGAGAGAAAAAAAGCAAGACAAATGGAGTCCTGGGATTGATTCTGAGAAGAAGAAAAAATGACTTAATTTTGGAGGATTTTTTCAGTTTTACTTCTTAAAGTTCACTTATGGCAATATGTGATCTTTTACAGAGATAGAAGAAAAGAACATATCTAAAATCCCATCCAGACAGATAAATAAAGGTCAGCACATTTCAGTGAAACCTAATGGAACATCCAGTTATGGCTTTTTCTTTTTTTGTGTGGTGTTCCCCATGCATTTCACAACATAACATTTAAGAAAAGCACATGCAGGATATAAAAAAAATCATAAAGTGGATGCACGTGCTAGCTAAAGTTGCAGTAATCTAAAAATGCCACAAACAAGCTTGATGTCTGTGTAATAACAGAACAGGCCTTCTCCTTGCACAGGTGCTACTGGAGTACCTTCGAGTAAGGCACGTGAACCTTAGCACCATCATGCTTATCATGATAGAAAGGACAACGATATAGTGCAAGATAATACATGGCGTGTGAGTTTAATGCAGTGCAATACTGCAAAAATATCATGCTCGGCAAAATATTTTGCTGGGTAAGTAATGGTTTTGAATAGATTAACTAGAAGCATAAAGTTTGTTACAAATTGAAGATATATTACAAAAAAGAGGCTCACAGTATAAGAACATCATCTGCTAATTTGCAATTATGGTATATGTCACATTAGCATAAATCGTTTACCAAACAAAAGTGGATGCATATGAAGCTCAATCTGTAAAGTTCATTCAAACTGACATTGACATGAAACCACAATCATTCACTTGTATTAATTTCTACTGGGTTTTCTACAAGGTGATAAAAAGAAGAAGGGTAGGGAAAGAAAAAAAGAAAACAAGACAACCATTAATCAAACGAACTGTGCGATGTGTTTGTAGAGATGCACGTGTGTGGTCTTCTTAACACTATATTCATGCACTGAGTGATGGCCAGAAGTGGCAGAAATGACTAGTTGTCACTGGAGCTGTGGCATTGATCAATCATGCCCTGAGGTTGCAGAGGGTTGCTGCATGTGGCATGACAGGAATGCAGGTCACAAAGATCACATCACCCAGCAACATGCACACTGCAAAGACAGCAGGCTGGTGTGGCAGAGAGAGAGGAAAAAAAGAAAAGGGTAAATGATGAATGGCCTCACAAACCTCTCCAGCACTACACAACTGAAGAACGTGACTTTTTTTTTTTTTTTTTTACAAAAAGGGATCTGCATTCTTTTAAATAATTTTTAGTGGTTTTCTGATTTTTACAAATCAGATAAACGTTCTTGTATGAAATGGCAAACTGTACTGACGAATGATGAAAAAATGCATAGGAAACAGACGAACACTGTAAAATCAAAAGCAAGAAAAAAAAAAGAATAAAGATTAAGATGGCACATGATGGCCATCTACTGGTGAGTTCAATAACTGAGCCACAGGTATACTTTGCACATTTTTTTTTCTGCCAGAAAGCTTTTCTTTGCTCCCACAGACATCTCACACAAACCTTCCCAACTCCATATATGCTGTCATTCTGATGTATGTTGAAAGTTGCACTGAGATTTGATGAGTGTAATCTGGTGCAAGCACCAGCTGTTCAAAGCGGGCAGCACTGGGCTTGTGCCAGTTTTGCAAAGCAGCTGGACGGTCAGATGGAAGTAGAGCTAATGTTTTAGGCAGCTTTCTTTCGCTGTTAGCTGTTTCCTGACAATGTTATAAGCATTTCCCATCCACTCTGAAGGGTTTTTTTTAAGCTTTGTAAGATTTTTTTTTTTTTGTGGGAAAAAAAAACCTCAAGAACCCAGGAGACAGAAAAAAAGCCAAGATGCAAAGCTCAAGCAAAACACTGATGCCACTGACGTTTTGGGACCCCAGAGAACTTCAATGAGAGCCTTTATCCACAAATAAGGAAAACTTGGAACAGTAGTGAACCTTTCTAGAAATGGTAAATAGACTGGTTCTTATATAGTCCCACCAACTTTTTAGTTAGTAGGTAACCTGCGCTACCTCCTGAGTCAGACAGGAGGCCTAAAGAGTATCACAGAACTGCAGACCTCACTTGCTTCAATTAAAGTCAGCGTCCATGATTGAGTAAGAAAGAGACTGGGCAAAAATGGCATTAATGGGAGAGAGTTCCAAGAGGAAAACCACTGCTGAACAAAAAGAACACAAAGGCTCGCTTTACATTTGCCAAAACACATTTCAATCACCAAGACTTTGGGGAAATTATTCTGTGGATAGACAACACCAAAGTGCAACTATTTGTTAATCTGGTGTGAAACTAACAGCATTTTATAAAAAGAACTACAAACACAAAATCAAACATGGTAGAGGTAGTGTGATAGTCTGCAGCTTCTTTGCTGCTTCAGGATCTGGACAGTTTGCTGTAATTTATAGAGAGCAGAATTTATGTTTCTACCACCAAATCCAGAGGGAGAACGTCCAGCCTTCTGTTTGTTCCCTTCAGTGCACCTGGGTTACACAATAGAACAATCCACCTCTGACTGGCTCAATAAAAAATAAAAAAAAGATTTTCAAGTGGCTTAGTCCAACTTTGGACTTAAATTTGACTGAGTTGCTTTGGTATTAAACAGGTCATTTATGCTTGCAAAAACTCCAACGTGACTGAACTAAAATTCCTCCACAGTGGTGTTACACACTCATCGCCAGTTAGCAGAAATGCTTAACTGCAGTTCTTGCTGCCAAGGGTGGCACAACTTGATGTTGGGTACAAATACTTTTTCCAGGTAGGTTTGGATAGATTTTTTTTCCTTAATAAACACATTCACAATTTAAAAACTGAATTTTAGTTTTACTCTGGTGAACTTTGTCTAATATTAAAAGAAAGACAATATTAGGAAGCAGACAGGTGTTATTTTCAAGTATTCTGATTTTTAGTTTATATAGAACAAAGAAATATATAAAAAAAAAACAAAATAGTTACTACAGGAATGGAATTTGAAAACAAAACAGTATGCAACAACAAGCACTGTTCATATTCCACGCAATCAACTCTCCATTACATCTTTTTGCCATCACGAAAATCTCAAATTTGTTATTAAGGTTTCTGGAAAGCAATTTTTATGGTGTGATTTGTTCATGGGAAATTACATTCCCACTGTTTGGACTGTTCCTCAAAGCAAACTGCAGTGTTTCATAATGTTCCTGGCCTCTGCTGCTCAATTTCATCTTCATACAGAATAAAAATAAGAAAACTGTTGAGACCTGATAATTCATCAGTCTTATGTAACGTGCATTATTCTTGCATGGTACACCTAAATGCATTTAGTGCTAAATTAACCCTTTATTTACCATGGGCCCGCTGGTGGGCCTATTTTTAAAGGCACTTTTAAATGATCATAACTCCATTACCGTTTGTGCTGAAAAGAAAAAAATTCCAGTGATTTCATAAAGAAGAGTAGAAGAGATTTATGGGGATATCTGCCTAGATGTTACCATGTGCACTCACATTACTGTACTTCTCAACCATTTTGGGGGCTTTTAAGAAAATTCAAATGGTTACTGTGTTTTATTTGACAGCCAAAATAAGTCCACCACGCCATGTATAAATCTTGGTCAATAAATGGTTAAGAAACAATTTAGTTACACCACTTAATATTAGTAATATAAATTGAAGTATTTCCAAATCAGCAAAGAAAAAAATAAATGTAAAAAAATGGGATAATGGTCAATCAAAGACGTTATCATCTGAAACTGATGTAATGAAATCTACTCTTACCCAAGCAGAATGCCATCCAGCTCTGTTGCAGATTTAGAGTCTGATAAACACCAGAGAGATCGTTATTCAAAATACAGTACGAACATTTTCAACAGGAATTTTTATTTTAAACATAACGAACAGGTAACAAAATAGAGAGGTTTAATATATTTGACGAAATGTCTTTTGGTCATAATAGCAAAAATAAATAAAATCAATACAGTAATCATGAGTCACTGTCTTCTGTGCTAGAGTCAGTGAAGCTGGTGTTGGCAGAATCTGAAGAACTGCTGCTGCTGCTGGTGGTGCGATGAGATGGAGTTTGACGGCTTTTCTCTGGATGAAGGGGAGTAAAAGAGGCAACATCATTGATTAAATGCTACAGATAGTGATAGCAGGGAAAATCTATGGGTGACTTGTGCCTTAATGTCAAATGAATTCAAGTGAGCCTGTGCTTGGTACTTACTTTGAAATTTCTTAAACTTCTTACAGAGACATGACTTGACATATTGCTCCAGAGCGCGCAGAGTGGATGGCTTTAGCGTCTCAAAGTCAATCTCGATTTCATCTGGGTTGGTGTTGCACACCGAGGGCTCCCGGCTCTGAATGATGTGCACCACGTGGCCCAGTTTCATGCCAGGTAACCGGTTAATGTCCAGGCTTAGCTGGTGCTTTTCAACGTAAGTCATTGGCAAAGATTCATCCTCTGACTCCCATTCATTGCTCCCTTTCCATGAATATCTATCAAAAAGACAAAGCAGTGAAAATCTCTGTTAAAAAGTAATACCACAAAATAAAAAAAAAGTTAATGAGCTAAACAAAACATCATACCTAGCACAGGAATTTGATGTACATCTGGAATTCAATACTCCAACATTTTGTCGACTGTTGTCTTTTTTGTCCTTTTCTTTTTTCTTCTTTGGTTTACTCACAGGGGATTCAGACAGAGCAGCAAGCTGTCCATGAACGGCTTTAAGCTGGGAATAAAAGTGCCACAAAAATTAGAAGTCTTGTATTCCTGAGAATGATGAATCAGTAGGAAGGTTCAATACGCAGTTAACACCCATGCTCCCTGGAAGTAGCCTTCCAGCAGACCTTGGAAAGTAGAACACACAGGAACTTTCGGCTCAGAAACCAGACCGCAGTTTTCAGAATGAGAGCGAGCCGTGAAGGTGGTATATTTGGCACAAATGACTTGAACTGTGGATCAAAAAGGCAACTGTATTGCCAGCCCAGCTTGCCATTTTGCTCTCTAAAGCATTTAATTCCTCAAAATAAAATGCAATGTAAGGGTTATAGTCGTGGTGGGGTGAAAGAGATTGCACAATGATGTGCACTAGATCACAAAGGAAAATCTAAAAGTAGAAGCAGCTCTGGAAATGGTGCTGAGCTATCCAAGGAGACTACTTCCTTGTGCACAGTGGACAAACTTAAATCAGATATGAGCTTTGTTTTGCTGTGCGTTGCACAACTTTTTCATAGCACCTAGTAATAATACATGAGGCAAACATCTGTGCAGCAACCCACCTGATCTGCACCCACCTGTTCTTGCAACTCAGCAAGTCGGGTGGCACGCTCCTCTGCAGACTCTGGTTTGTCCAAACTGCCACCTGCTTGTGAGGTCACTTCCACGTGTTCGTCTGGCATCTTTGCAAAACTTTGCTCGAAAACTCCCTGAAGCAAACAGAGTGAAATAGAAAGCAGAGCAACCAAAACTTTCCCCCTCCCACCCATTTTTAATAATAATATTCCAAACCCACCTGAAGTTTTCTGGCCTTAACAACAACATCATGATGTGCAGGATTGTATTTGTAGCAGTTAGAAAAAATTAACCTAACATCTGCAGCAAACGCTTGTGCATCCTGGTACTCTCCTGCATCTACCTTTTTCTGAAAATAAAAAAGGTAACCAAATAAAGCATGTGTATCAAGGCACAAAGCAAATGCATGTATAAAAGCATATAAGCAAACATACTTTAACCGTGCTGAGATCCATGGGGTACTTGATGATGTCATGATAATCGTGTAGCTGCAGAGCTTCTGCATCTACAGGCTTGTAAAAAGGCCAGGCGTAGGCAGAATGTTTCTTGGACAGCATTTCCTTCAGGATATGCTTGCAGTACTTCAGCTGTTCACTAAGGCCACAGGGTTCAGTGTTTTGTTGTAATGACTCCTCTTCAAAGTCGCTCTTGGCACGGCTTGAGCTCTCACGCCTCTTCCTGCTTTCTAAAAATAATTAAATTAATTGTTACAATTAGTTCATTTAAACAAACCTTTTTCTCTCTCTTATCTGCCCTATTTCCTTCATTAGCCTAGAGTTTTTAAAGATGTAAATTAATTAAAGCGAAAATGCTGCTAAAACTAATCTATAACCTTATTAAAACTTTAGACTTTTAATAAGTGGATAAGAAGCACACATAGCTGTGAAACTGAAAGTCTGGATTGCCAGGATTTTGGAGAGTAACGGTAAAACCCATCACTCTCCATGAACGCCTGCACCCTCTGATCTCATATTTGGTTATTGCTTTACATACAAGGTGTTCAGCATCTCATCAGTGACACACTCCATGTGCTAGCCTATGCAGTCTGCTGAATTCTTGCGACCGAACATCAAAGTACTAGTTTACTACTAATAAGTAGTCAGTGTTACAAGTTCTTTTAAGTGAGTTACCTGGAGTGCTACTTTTTTTGCCCTTCCCTTTGGCAGCATGAGGAACAATCTCCACTTCATTCTGAGGCATCTGGGCAACTTTTTGCAAGTAAATCTTTTCCAAGGTGAGCGCCATCAGGACAATATCGTCTGTAGGCTGAAGAGGACAGAGGGAATGGTTTTTTGCATTTTGTAGCTCAACTACACCAATTTTGGACATGGTGACATATTGTCCTCTTGCATGCCTTAGAGAATTGGTAATTAGTTTAATAAGGAATTTTCACAGTGAATGCCGTTCTAAGAAAATGTTGGCGATCAACGCCGAAAGCCAAATTAACTGCATCCAGGCCCAGTATACAAAACTCGACTCTTGCTCAAACATTCTCCGGCATGGCATATATTGCCCAGTGTGAGGACACGCTTAGTATCTGTAAGGGAACAATGGAAGGAATTTGCAATCACAAAGCTCCTCACCTTATTGTATAAGTAGCAGTTGGTAAACATGGTGTTGAAGTCTTCCAGGCATTCACTCGCACTCCAATAATAGTTGTTCTCTAGTCGTTTCTTAATGGTTCCCATGTCCATGGGCAATGTTATTATTTTATGATAGTCCTGGTTAAGAGAAAGAGTTGATGTCAGATGAATATAGCATTACATTTTGCGCTGCCCCACACTGAGGCTCTGCCAAAGTTTGATTAATGGGGAACAATGACACTGCACAATTTCCAGTTTATTCATGTTGGATCTTAATTTAATTAATCTTTTTCTATAAAACTTGATATTAACTAAATGTTAATTACTTTATTAAGACAGAGTCAAGCGGCATCATTCAGACTACTTAATAGTGTTTGGAACTTAAGGCAAAAATGGAGGTGGCTAATTCGCGACCAACTTAAAATCACCAAGATTAGCTTTTTTGCACTGTCTGAAGTGAGTCAGATAATTGGGCTGGAATTAACATCAATTTATGATTTTTTTTTTAACTGTTTGCATTTTTAGATTCAGCACTAAATTGGGTAAATAAATTAGTTACACTTCATACACATTCTTGATGATGTATTAAAATTTAGGATCAAGGATATATCGGCAGGTTTTCGAGTCATTTCTTACTGAAGTATGGCTAAAACTAGGATAAGATGCAAGACAGAGTGACACTGCATTCCATTATCTCTATACTCACTGTGGTATGTAGGTTGTGCGTGAGAATTAGGAACAAAATAAAAGGGAGGAAAAACAAAAAAATATCTTAGACAACATTATATTAACAGTAAGAGAATAAAAAAAAAACGAAAAGAAGATCTAGTAGTTTCAGAAGAGAAGAACAGACAGACCCAGGAACACAAAGCAAGTTAGCGTATCTGAAAACAAAACTAAAAAACAAAAAAAAGAAATTATATATATGTATAAAACTGCTGGCAGCTACCAGTAAATTTATATTTAACAACAATGGCTAAATAGATCATATAATACAATATAATGCCCACTTAACATCACTTTTGTGGAATTGTGGAATTAAAAAATATTTTCATTATGAGCAAAACTATGACTTACTTGTGCAACTAACTGAAGAAAAGCCCTGCAATCCTGAGGCTGAAGTCATTTTTGTACCATGATTTGTGAAAAACCCATAAAAATGACTTGATGCACTGTAACCCTGTCAGCTGAACATGTGCAAACTACTCACTGGCAGTCCAAGAGCAACTGCATCGACAGGCTGGTAAAAAGGCCAGGCGAACTGGTGCCGCCACAGGGATTTGATCACTATGTTCTGCATATACTGCAGCTGGTTGGTCCTCCGGCCTTGCTTGCTGGGATTGGTCACCTCGGGAGGTGGGGGATTAACAAGCTGAGGGGGGTCCTGGTTGGTGTCTGTGGACATGACGGCTGCACAAATTCTTCTGGGTTCTGTTATCTTCTGTAAGTCATGTAGTGTTCACCTGACAGCTTGTCACACACTCTGAAAACTATGCATGAAGCAGGCTGGGGAATCGTCAAACCACACAATGTGGCCTGCTGACATAAAAGAATAGACTGTTACGATCATGTGGTTCTCCAAATATTAAATATAACACTATAAAAAGAGGAAGCGACTGATTACTTCACACCATTGACATAGTTTCAAAAACAGACTATATCTCATACCTTTTGAAGCTTATCACATTCATTTTACTGTATTATTATGTAAAACAATCTGCACGTGACTGTATAAAGGCGCTTTCCTTGCATGCTGAAAGGAGGCAATTGAGGTATTTCAGGCATCCAGTTAGAATGCCTCCTGGGCATACCTAACTGGGAGGAGACCCTGGGGTAGAACCAGAACCTGCTGGAGAGATTATACATCTCATCCGACCTGGGAATGCCTTGGGACCATGGGGAACTGGAAAGAGTGGCTGGGGAGAAGGATGTCTGAATACTGCAACCCGGCTTCAGATGAGCAGAAGACGCGGAGGCTGTGTAAAGGTTTAGTGGGCATGCGAACTGAGAAATGTTTTCTTGGCAAATACACTGACAAAATTTAAGAGGCTGTTTCACTGATGGTGTTGGAATCAGCTATGTTTATTTAGCTATCTAGGAATCTGCCTGCAATTATTCCAATTTTAATATTTAGAGAAGGTGGAGAGATGGAGGTATGCATTGGATGGAAGAGGAATCAAGAGGTGAGAGGTGAAGAAGAAAGTGAAGACAAGGCGAAGTGAGTGGAGATGAGTGTCACGGGTGATTTGTGACAGGAGGACAGCAGCAAAAGTGAAAGCGAAGGTTTAGAGGATGGGAGCGAGATGGGCTATGAAGTATGGTTTGGAGCACTAACAAAAAGGCGGGAGGGCGAGCTGGAGCTGTTAAAGGTGAAGATCTAAGATTTTTATTAGG
The DNA here is from genome assembly GCF_964374335.1 of Astatotilapia calliptera. NCBI lineage: Eukaryota > Metazoa > Chordata > Actinopteri > Cichliformes > Cichlidae > Astatotilapia > Astatotilapia calliptera. The sequence continues at coordinate 33,308,689 of NC_137428.1, read as the reverse complement.
CCTGACTAGAATGGGCAAGATTAAAAATGAGTACATGAAAGGGTCAGCTTAGACTGAGGTTGCTACAAAGGATGATAAAGATGGAGCTGCTAAGTATGAAGAAAAGAGAAAGACAAGAGAAGAGATTCTTAGATGTAGTGAAAGAGAACATGGAGAGTGTTAGTGTGACAGAGGAGGGTGCTACAGATAGGGTGAAATGAAGGGAGATGACCCATTGTGGTGACCCTTAAAGGGAGCAGCAGAAAGGAGCAGGTGATTTTGATTTTTTCTTATTTCAGTTTTATTTGCAGTTCTAATGCATTTCAATTAATTTCGAGGGAGGCTTTGTTCATTTCAGTTTAGTTTTTAAATAGCTTCCAAAACTTTATTCTTCAAATATTATTATATTTTGTTGGTCTAAGTTAACACATTATATTTCAAGACAAACACATTATTGTGAACGCATCCTTTTCTCAATAAATAAAACCAAACTGGGGAAGACTAAATGCATTTCATGTATTTAACTTTAAGTTTTAGTGAGGTGATATTACTGTTTATCTATTTTAACATTTAAATCTATTTTCCTTTATTCCAGATCAAATGTTTCTTCAAATCTAATTTTATTTCATTTGCTCATTTTACTAAACATCGCCACTGGAGAAGGCAGTGAGAGTCTGCATGATCTCAGACGCGGTATAAATCTCAACCTAGCTCATGTAATATCATACCATTAAATACAAGTCAACTAATATAATGCTAACTTAACGGAGTAAGAAGGAAGAATCGGATTGTCAAGTTTTAAATGAGCACGACAGAGTTAAATAATCAGGAGGCCAGCTCTTGGGAACACTAACCAGTCACGTTCAGCACGTTAGCTTCATTTGGCTAGCAGGTTAAGGTAAACCTATATGGGCGCATTGAGAGACAGATTTAAGTCGTCACTGCAAATGGGCAATAAAAAAAACACCACAGTATCTTGTGCAGTGCCTACTGGGGTTTGTGTATTACAATTGGGCCTCGCTCTGCCGCGGTTAACTTACCACTTACAAAGTTTTCATAGGGACGCCAGTCGCTGTTACCTGAACGCTCGCAATTACCTTCAGATAACGGCAACACATACATGTACCACATAACTTGTTTCGCAGAGGATGACGGGAGAGTCACGAGTGTTTACCAACTCGTTTTTTCTTCTTATGAAGGCACTTTAAAATGCTAGTTTCTATTTAAGACCGTTCGCGCCGCACCGAAGGCCAAACAGAGGGGAAAAAAGTCGCGATACGGTAACTCCTGGCTGCACTTAGACCAGCTGAAAACGTCCACACAAACCTGCTGCGGGCATGGCTTCAAGTAACAAGCTACCCTTCGTCGAAAGCTTCGGTGACCAATTTTTTTTAGCCAAAGTTAACAGCGTATACCGCCGCCTGCTGTGTCGGAGGGTATCGACAATAAAACCAAAATGACCGAAAGTAGGGCTGCTCAATTAATCGAATTTTAATCACGATTACGATCTGGGCTTTCAACGATCATTAAAAATGACTGAGCCGATTATTAGCCCCTCCCTAATTTATCCGCGACACCTTAAAGGCCGGTCCGTGAAAATATTGTCGGGCATAAACCGGTCCGTGGCGCAAAAAAGGTTGGAGACCGCTGATTAAGAGGACCCGAGGGAAGCTCGGAAAGCTAAGCAGAAGTTATTTGGAGAGTGACTGCAGTTGGTTGAAAAGAGAGTTTAAAAAAAAAACTTCAGTGGTGTTGCACACTATTTTATATTATTTTTTTAAAGTCATTGTTAACCCTTTAAAGCCGGTCAGAGCAGCACGCTCTATCTATTTTTAAATCCCTGTAGAACCTGAACCGTGTAAGCTAGCGCAATAATTAGTTTTCCATATGAAACCGGAGGAGTTGTACTTACATCTGATGCCATCAGCTTGTCCTCGGTCACGGTTTCGTTCCACATATAGCTTTGCAAAAATTGCATAAAAAGCGCTTGCAGGAACAAAAACATAATATTCCAGAAACACGCTTTGCCGTTCCTATCAGCTGTTCGTAACACTTCCCACAGTGAAATGATGCACATGCTGTTTTCTTTGCAAATTTGCATCATAGGATTGTTTTTTGTTTTTCCTGCAGTATATAAAAATTGCTGTATCTCCAAAATAAAACTATGAAGACACTCAAAATAAATTTCCTGTTGTTGTAAACTATTTTTTGCAACTTTATTGTATTTAAAGTTTTGAGGGATAAGCCTCTTAAATTTCTCCAAGTAGAAATATATGTAAACAAAACAAAAGTGATTTTCAATTTTTTTTGTAGTTTATTGCACTTTTTTGCAATTTATGTAATTACTATGGACTTAATGCATACATATTATTAAAATATGGGCTATAACAGTTGTATTGATGTATAGCAACTTGAAATGCTCCCACAAATGGCACTACAGCATGTAAAAAAATAATATAAGCTCTGGTGGACTTGGTTCTATAGTAGGTCTTAAAGGGTTAAATAAATATCGTCAAATAATCGTGATCTCAATTTCAGTGAAAATAATCGTGATTATCATTTTTGCCATAATCGAGCAGCCCTAACCGAAAGTGTAACGGTCCCGAGAGGAGAGCGTTGATTTTTCTTCTTCTTCCGGCTGCTCTCTTTAGGTGTCGCCACAGTGGATCATCAGTCTCCACCTCACCCTGCGTCTAGCTTCCTCCTCTGCCACACCAACCCCGCATGAACCTCTTCACTACATCCATGAACCTCTTCTGAGGTCTTCCTCTTTTTCTCCAGCTTGGCAACTCCATCTCCAACATCCTTTGTCCAGTATATCCACTACCCCTTCTCTACACGCTGTTCAGCTGTCTTCAAGCTGATCAACCTTGCTCTCAGGTACTCATTTCTAATCTTGTTCATTCTGGTAATTCAGAATGAAAATCTCAGCATCTTCACATCTGCCATATCCAGCTCAACCTCCTGTCTTCCTATGAGTGCCACCATCTACAAACCATATATCATAGCAGGTCTCTTTATGATCTTCTAAACCTTCCCTTTGACTTGTGCTGCTATCCTTCTCATGTTCATCTCCACCATTGCCTGCACACTCCTCTTCACCTCTCTTGTGCACTGATTTAAACTCCCATTTAAACTCATCCACCTTCACTACCTTTATTCTTTGGATTTTCAATGTTACATGTGTTTCTTTCTCATTCACACATATTTAATATGTCTTGCTTCAAACGGACTTAAATGCTCATACCTACACCTTTCCAGACTCTTTTCCACCTGCTCACTCTCTGTACATCATAGTCCACTGACCTTATCAGTCAACCTGTCCATTACCACTGCAAATAAGAAATGGTTTGGAGCCAATCCCTGATATAATCCCAACCCTCCTTCAAACCCATCTGTCACTCCTATTGCACACCACACCACTGTCTTGTTGTCCTCCTAGATGTTCTGCACCACCTTAAGATAAAGATAAAGTTCTGATGCTGGTCTATAAAGCTCTGAATGGTTTAGGACCAAAATACATCAGTGACCTCCTGACCCAGTATGAACCATCCAGATCCCTCAGGTCATCTGGAACCGGTCTTTTATCAGTTCCCAGAGTCAGAACCAGACACGGAGAAGCTGCATTCAGCTTTTATGCTCCTTATATCTGGAACAAACTCCCAGAAAGCCTCAGATCAGCTGAAACACTCAGTTGATTTAAATCCAGGTTGAAGACTCACCTGTTCTCAGCTGCATTTGAATAAAGCACCAAATCCACACTTTTAAGCTTAAATTTCAAAACTTACATTTAACTACTGATTTTATCTACTGTTCTGATTTTATCTGTTTTGATTTTATATACTGTTTTGTTTGTTTGTCTGTTTTTTTTTGTTTGTTAATTTGTTTGTTTGTTTGCTTGTTTTAATCAATTTTAAATCATGCTTTTTATTTGTTTTTGTTTCTAATGTCTCTGTAAAGCACTTTGAATCACCTTGTTGTTGAATTGTGCTATACAAATTAACTTGCCTTGCCTTAAGATATTTCTTTGCCGCATTTCATCTCTTGTACCCAATCATATGCCCCATATATTCTCTAGAAACAATGGAACTCATCCTGACCTTCTTTAAACGTCTTTATCAACAGTTGTTTTTAAAATGTTTTATAAAAATGGAAGATATAATAATGAATGACATGCAAAACTCTCTGTTTAATGGATTGTGGCAGTATGCGCGTAAACACGTTGGTTTGCGTCCCGCCGTGAAAACCAAAGAAGAAGAAGAGCGTAACACGCATGCGCAAAGCCACAGCACACCACATTCCCCGCTTCTCTTTCCCTACAGGCAATCATCCAAGAGCAAGTCACTTGCTGTATACGTTCTCCATGATCGTCTGAATACACATACATGGTGTTTTTTTTTTATCCTTTACAGTGTTTACGAGGAGTAACAATCTGACCGTGAAGCTCCATTAATCTGTGAGTACCGTCTTTATGACAGAATCCTCATTGTGTGAATGGAGGGCCCCTCCATGGTACCTCAGCCAGTTTGTCAACAGCACCAGTGCATTTCGAGTAGCGGCGGCTGCATCATCAAATAACCTTTAGCGTCTATATAAAACCACCAGTTTTAAAGTGGCGTTATCGTTGAGGGTTAAACATCTGAATAGTGATATAACAGCGTGGCTAGCTGTCGTTCAAATACGATCTTAGTCAAGAGTTGAATTTTCCAACCAAGGGAGTCCGTATCGCCCTTTGTTTGATATTCTCCTTTCTCGCACGTTTGTTCTATTTAAACGCGAATTCATGTTAATATATTGCAAACAGATGCCATCTAGTCTTAGCTGAATGCATTTGCGTTTCTGTTTGGTGGTTTTAAGTAGCCACAGCGAAGCAATGCAATGCTAGCTAGCTAAAGCTAGCTTAAATGGCTAAACTTGGAGCTAAATGAGAAAGCAGCAACACGAACAAGAGAAAATAGCTGTAGCCTGTACCAACTGGGGTAAATGCGGCGTTTAGCAAAAACTGCAGCTCACATGAGGAGCATAAAACTAAAAGGAAACATCGTGAGGTAAACGGCAAGGTGGTTTCGTATATACTTTGTACATTTTTATCATTGTGCAATATATACCATTGTTGTCATGTGAGATGGAGAAAGAGGTTTGCCCTTTCATTGCATTTTAATACCACTATCAGACTAAATATCGACTGTATTCAGTCTAAAATTCGTTTTAACTTGACTGTCAGTGAATGTTGCAGTCAGTGCAGGGAGTTATGACCATTAAAAAAAATATATATACATATATATATATGTATATATATATATATATAGTCTACATTGACTAACTTTAATTTCAGGATTTTAGAGACTAGAAAAAAATTGCATAGTCATCATGTAAATAAATAAACACAAACTAGAAAATTTCTGAAGAAATTCCGAGTGTGCCAGTGTATCTGCTGCTTGAAAACCTATCAGAAACTAAGAATAGTTTTTTCAAACATGTAAGATTTATTGGGTGCATAAAACAGTTGGTTTGAAAAAGTTCAATGAAAAAACAGCTAGAAACATATGTTGAATGGTCATTTTAATAGCAAAGGCATTGGATAGTATGTCTTATTTTATTTTAGGCATAAACATTCACAGGCATTTACACAGTAGTAGTTAATCAAGTTAATGATGCAGTAGTGAAGTTTATAAATACAATCATGTTGTTATCACTTCAAAAAGCGGCTTTAGTATTTTTGAGTTTTTGTTTTGAAAGGCAAGTTTAATTTGTCTAAACTTATTTTAAACCAGTTGTTTGTCAGTCACCAAGTGTCTGAGCGTGAAAGAGACGGTTTGAAAAATGTAATCATACTATCCAGGCTGTCAGTGATATTGTTCATGCAAACCTCTTGAAAAGTTACTGAGGCTCGTTGTTATATCTGTTCATTGGTATTTATAACTGGTATACTGATCAGCACCAGAAGCATAAAGAATCTTTTATGGTATTAATTTTTTCCTATGCTTTAGCATAGTATACAGTAGATGCTAATTTCTTCACCATGGCAACTGAAGACAAGAAACCAGAGACTGACACAAAACCTCCAGTAGCACCGTCAGCATCTGCCAGCCAAAGCAAGGTTTGAATTTTTGGGACTATCGCTATTCTGTTCCAGCTGTAGCCTTTAGGGCCAGGAAATAGCCATAGTTAGGATTTATAAGATAATGTATTTTGTTTAATATAGACTTAGATGAATGTCAGTATATTTGTCACATCTCAGCCAAGAGTTGTTAAATGTTGTATTTCCTTTTCACTCACAGTCGGCACCTGCAAAGCCAAACTACAGCCTGAAGTTCACATTAGCAGGCCACACCAAAGCTGTGTCCTCTGTCAAATTCAGTCCAAGTGGAGAATGGCTCGCCAGCTCATGTGAGTAAAAATCACTGCTGGAACTACCTTTTTTTTTTTTTTTTTTTTTTCACGACTTAATAATTATCAATAAATTATTGCAGCTTCTTGTTGAGTTTTAAGATTGATGATGTGTTGTTTTTTTAACCTATGCTGAGTGCGTATTCATTCTGTCTTTACAGCTGCTGATAAACTGATCAAAATCTGGGGCGCGTATGACGGCAAGTTTGAGAAAACCATATCTGGACACAAACTTGTGAGTTTGACTAATTCTTAGCTATACTCCTGCTGTGTTAATGGTTTTGTTTTTTATTGGCTGGACTAATGTAGAGCAACTGTAGCATCCTTGATGTTTAGTCAATTGGGATCAGATGTTTGGAGTCGTTACTAAGAGCCAAGCCACAGTTCCATTAGTTCTTACATTGGCCCCATGCTAGCTGTTTTCAGAGCTTCAAGTCCTGATCAGTTCCCATGAATCTGCAGGGTATATCTGATGTGGCCTGGTCCTCTGACTCCAACCTCCTGGTATCTGCATCAGACGACAAAACCCTGAAGATTTGGGACGTCAGCTCGGTAAGATGGGAGATTATTTAAATGATTCTGCTGAAATGTGTGATGTAATACTAAACTCTGTTTGCTGCGCATACATTTTAGCAAGCTGCACAGGTATATTACCATCATAGAATATTTGACCAACAGTTGTGGTTATTTTTTATTTTAGCTATCCAGCAGTAGGGAGTCTAGTGATGTTATCTGGCATGGGATCTTCTTTCTAGAAGAATCATAAAGATAAATAAGAAAAACCATGATTAGCTGTGGCACAATTATGAGTATGATCTTGGATGAGTGATTGGCAGGTATCAGCGTGGCAACTGAAGTGTAGAGGCACTAACTACAACTATTAGGTTAGCTCATGTAGGTAATTGATTGTCACTTTTTTACATAAATGAAACATGCACAGCACAAAAGAGTTGGAACATCTAAAAAACATTAGTAAGGAAAAATATACAGTCCTATGCAAAACTCTTGAGCCATCCCATATTTGGAGTGAGATGTTCATGTAATTTTTAAAAAGGTCTTGTGTTTTTAGGCTTTCTGAAGGTCATTCAAAATTTTCTTTGAATGACCTTCATAGGATGCTTTTTCACTCATTTTCAGTCCAGGCCTAGTTCCTGACCATTTTAGGAAGAATGTTTTTTGCTTTTGTAAAGCCACGTAACTCAAAGGATGAACTTTTTTTTCTTATATTTAACAGACAACTTTGGAAAAGAACCAATTTTAAATTTTATCTCTATTTATTTATTTTTTACTAAGAGCCTGCCACGAAAGCTGCTAATATGTGCCCATTTCTTTTGTTGAGAAATGCCAAATATAAGTTTGATGGGATGAAATAATATTTTTGTACCAACCAGGTGATTTCCCCTAGAACTATTAGCTAAAGACTTGGCATATCTCAGCATGGTGTACAGCGTGTCCTTTACAAAAAAGGAAACAGGACAAGTAAAGGGCAAAAGAAGTGGCAGGCCTTAAAACTATCTATGACAGATTAAATATGAAAATATCTGAAACAGTCCTGAAACAGACTCTGAGAAATGCACCTGGCCCTTCAGTTGATCTACTGTTTGCTGAAGCCTCATCATAAAATGCCCTCCCCAGAGCTCGGACATTATTGAAGCAGTGCAGGATCATTTTGACAGAACAGAACAAAGGGCAGCCAACATCCAAAGAGGAGCATAGGATGTCCTCCAGGAAGCCTGCAGAAATAGTCTTGAAGACTACTTAAAGAAATTACAAGAACGTTTTCCTAAGAGAGTGCAGGATGTGCTGAATTGGCTTTCATGCTCATCAGAATTGTTTTTACTTTATGTATTGTATTTCTATTTATGATTGCACAGTTTACTGCTCCCCATTTCCCATTTTCTTAGCACAGTATAAAGAAACAAGGGCTGGCTCAAGACTTTTGTATAATACTGTAAGATGAATATTATAAACACGTACTTTTAAATACTCAGCTGATCTTTGTCCAGTCCTGTGCAGTAGGCTGAGTCATCCACTGCTCTCTCCCCACATCGCCAGCTTGGTCTTAAGCCTGAATCTGTGAGAGCTGCACCCCAGGCTGACAGCCTGTTCTGACTATGACACAGATATTATGCAGTATTGCTGGTACTGCTAAAAATACTGATTTCATTTTCACAATCAATGTTGAGAATATTTGTTGACTGCTTGAATGCATGACTTCAACTAAATCTATGGGGAGGCTTGTTATTCAGGCCCTTATACTGAAAAAGATCATCTCATGATCATTTGGCTGGACTTACTATTCCTGTCTGAGAGAACAATGCAATCTGTGATTGGTTAACTTGTGGGCAATCTCCCCTTTATTTACTCTACCTGCACATTCTCATTCTGTTACTGGGAGAAGATATCACATGCTCTTTTCAGAGAAGTTCAGAGACATTATGACATGCTTACTTAGTTAGATTTGCTTCTGAATTTCTTTGTAAATTTAGCTGAAGTCATGTGCTGATTTTGTCGGATGATGTTGCGTTTATCAAATTCGGATCTTAGCAGAGCGGCAGATTAGAAATGGCTTGGAAGTTGCTGATTAAAATGTATTAATGGGTTATTTTATATGGGCCTATTTTCTGATAATAGAGTCAGAAAAATATGTAAACAAGAAGGCTTTGTTTGGGAGTACTACTTGTAATAGAATCTCAGTGTGTTGGAAATGCGGTGTACTGCTGTAAAAAAGGGGAGATAGTGATTTGGTAAGGCTCGGTCTACATCGCTGCTGTGTCTCTTATCATTATACTTTTATGAAGTATGAAAATGAAATCCATGTAGACTCTTGGGTTCATATCAGTGGTTTCTGCTGATGTTAAAATTGTATTACATTTAAAGCTGCACTTGTAGTGTGGTTTAGTTGAAGATGGTCCTGGGTTTTTCAGTGTGGGTGAGAAATGTGACATTTCGACCAATTTTCTCTCTAATCCAGGGGAAGTGCTTAAAAACTCTGAAAGGTCACAGCAACTACGTCTTCTGCTGCAACTTCAACCCCCAGTCCAATCTTATTGTGTCAGGATCGGTGAGTACCAAGCTCTTGGCAAGAAACAAGTCCTACCTAAATGGAAAGCAGATGTTAGACCTTTGCGAAAGCTCTCACTTTGAGCATTAGAAGCAGTTTCTGAGTGGTTTTCCAAAAAATGATTATTTTTTTTCTCTTCCGTTTCTAGTTCGATGAGAGTGTAAGGATATGGGACGTGAAGACTGGGAAATGTCTGAAAACGCTGCCAGCTCATTCTGATCCAGTCTCTGCTGTAAGTTATTTTTTTATAATTAATTAGACAAATGCTCTGGCTTTAATATTAACACTGTATTAAAGGCATGATGGTCTGCCTCGGCTTGCAGGTTCACTTCAACAGAGACGGCTCTCTGATCGTGTCCAGTAGCTACGATGGCCTTTGGTGAGTACTTGGATCCTCCTGAGACTCTCTGGCCACAGTTCGGGGAACATGGGTGCTTTTTAAAAGAACAAGCTTGCCTTTGATAAGAACTGGAAATGCTCTATGTCTGGCATATTTGCTCTGCGCTCGAGCTAAAAAGAATCCCTTATCATCCCATTGTAGCTGATGTGGATGACTTTCTAGTCATCTGGTGTGAGATTTATTTATTTTTACACGGAAATGTCTCTCAGTTAATTGTGTTATCTTTCATTCACAGTCGAATCTGGGACACAGCATCAGGGCAGTGTTTAAAGACACTGATAGGTAAGATCAGTCACACACGTGTTCCAATTTTTCTCGTTTGATTTGATTTGTTGCAGAATGTGCTAATTAAACGATTGATTAGTGACAGCAAATCTAATTAGTTTTGTATTGAGGCATGAAAAATGCAATCAGGTTGAAGCTTTGAGTTTTTTCAGTTTTGTTTTGTTTTTTTTAAACGTGTCTTTGTGATCAATGCGTTCTTGTTTTTTGTGTTTCTTAGATGACGACAACCCTCCTGTGTCGTTTGTAAAGTTTTCCCCCAATGGGAAATACATCCTGGCTGCTACACTGGATAAGTGAGTATAGACGTTGCTCAGTTTTGTGGCTTTCCTTCACACTATCGCATGACGCTTGCTAATCGGGGGGGGGGTGCTCGATTGTTGGGGTCTCTCACTGTAAAGCGCCTTGAGGTGAGTGATGTTGTGATTTGGTGCTATATAACTAAATCTGAATTGACTTCTTAAGGAGCTGTACAGTTTTTCACAAGCACTACTTGGATTTCACCAGCAGGAGGCAGCACAACATCACAGTGAGCTGCTGTCTGTTTATTTGACTGTCGATTTTAAACTTCCTTTTGTATTTCTTTTAGCACGCTGAAGCTGTGGGACTACAGCAAAGGAAAGGTAATTGCCTTTGAAAGCTGTTGAAAGGCTTGATTATCATTCTGTTCTTTTATTCTAACTGCTTTTATTTGTCAGTGTTTATGTATTAAGAGTTCAGAAATTTTAAATCATAGATGCACATTCCCAGTAGTGTCCTAGCCTCAGTAATGATGGCATTTTATTTTGCTTTAAGATGTGAAATGTTTGTTTAGTAATGAATAAAACTGCAGATTTTACAGTTTTGTCATTTTTGATTGTATAACACATACAAATAACTTCTGTTTTTCTAACATTTCAGTGCTTGAAGACATACACGGGCCATAAAAATGAGAAGTACTGCATATTTGCAAATTTCTCTGTCACTGGCGGGAAGGTAAGATCATTTCTTTGAGAAAATGAATGTTTATATTTTGTTTTTATTGGTGCTTTGAGTTTCAGTGTTACTTTAAAATTACAAAATGGTCCTTTTGAAATCACTTATGTGTGCAAACATAACTCTGAGCCTAAGTGCCGCTGCTCTTTTGCAGTGGATCGTGTCGGGCTCAGAAGACAACATGGTTTATATCTGGAACCTGCAGACGAAGGAGATTGTGCAGAAACTCCAGGGCCACACAGGTACTGCAGATGCACTGTGACTGAAAACGCAGATAGAATAGCATTTTTGTATGGGGACTAAAAGTCAGAGTTAGTTGTCTTTTAGAATCACTTTGCATTTATTTAATTAAATATTTGAAGGCGCAGCTCATTTTTAAGACAGAAATTTGCAGCTGTGTTTTAAATATTGTGTTCTGGTGCAATCTGTTCTTTTAATTTGTCATTCTTTAAATTTTCTTCCTGTACTTTTTTCAGATGTTGTCATTTCGACTGCCTGCCACCCCACAGAGAACATCATCGCATCTGCGGCTTTAGAAAACGACAAAACCATCAAGCTATGGAAAAGCGACTGCTAAGCCATTTTGGATCTTTTGGGCCACTTGTGTTCCTTTTGTTTTTTTATATATATATATATAATTTTCCTACATTTTATTGTAAGACAGGAGGACTTTTGTTTTCTAACAGAGAGCTCCTGCTGGATTGGAAGAATGAAATTAAACTCCATGAAATGTCATGACATTCAGCCAGAAGAACCAAACCAGACACATCATCCACACACAGTTCTGCAGCGGACGTTATCCCCTCATCAAAGCATGTGCCAGATTTCGATGTCTCATTATGGAAATTTGTGATTGGTTTTTTTTCTCTCCCTCGTTTTACTTTGCAGCAATATTCTGGTGCTTCAGTATTTTATTTTTTTTAAACACTGCATTAACCTCGATGTCACTGCCTCATAACAGTCTTCACAAGCACGATTCTAGTCTTGTACAATGAATATAATGGTTATTTGGTCCTTCGTGGTATTTTATTTTCTGCCTTTGTGTAACTCAGTAGTACCATTTACAATCAGTGACTTTAAAGAAAAGAGGTGACGGTATACCTGAGGACAACTACTTAATACTTAAGGACTTCGGATCTTAAGTGAGTGCTTTATGCCCTAACAAGATATTTTAAAAAACTTTTTTTTAGGGCAACAAACCAGAATTTGACACAAGTGCAAACATTGAGAATGTTTAAAATTCTTCAAGATTTGCTACAAAAATCAAAATGACCCTGAATGACCTTTAAAAAAAAAAAAAAAAGAAGTACTTACTAACACTTGACCGTTCACAACAGTGACCAAATGCAGTTGTGTTCCAGTATTTGTACATACAACAACGCCACGTGTCGCAGTTTGATTACTTTAGCTGTCTTTGTGTTTTTGTTCTCTGCTTGACTAGCTGATAGTTCTGCACATGAAGCCAGCAGGCTGCTTTTCCTGTAGTTAACCTGGATTCTATGTAAAATATGTTCGCATCTGACAGCTGTAATTCACATCTGAATAAAAACAGTTTTTGTATGTTTCACCCCGAGTCGTTGACAGTTTCATTTCTGTACACCTTCTAACACAAATCAACTGGAAACGCTCACTTAAAATTTTTTAATAACCTTTTTTTTCCTGTCCATGAACGAAGAACATCAGAGAACAACCCACGAAGAACAGATGACAAAATTCCATTTTCTTAAAAATAGACAAAATATAATGAAAGAAGATACTCCCATCTTGCAGTGACAGGTTAAAACATGGCAAAGTAAAAGCGACACAGTTACCAAAGTGCCAAAGCTTACTATTACTCCTGTCTTACATTTTCAATCTGAAAATTATCTCTTGCCGTCAAATAAGCTTTTCCACAATGTACATAACAGCCCACAGTGAGAAGGGAAAGAACAGAGTACATAAGCAAGGGATAAAATTACTTTTGTACAAAAATAGAGCTTTTACCAAGTGTTGTTTTTTTTAAACTACAACATTTTACTGTTTATGCCACAAAGAAAGCAGTGATTGTGTCACATGTTCAGCTTGTCCTGGTTACTTTTTTTTCTTTTTGAACATACAATTGTTAAGCAACACATACATTTCAGAGGGTTTCAAATCTTAACCATTTTCCCCTCTCTTTCATAGTTTACTAAGGTCCCATAAACTGCTGAGAAGCTGGTTTGAGTTTAACTGCTGCAATTCTGCTGGTTGATCAGGATTTTTTTTTATTAAGGTCAAAATGCAAACAAATCCTCGGGGGGGGGGGCAAACACCATGAAACGCTTGAAGAACACCTGCCATGAAACCGTTTGGTCTGAATCACTCGTCTCCTTCTTTCAATGTTGGAAATCCTTAAGGAATAGAGCTGTCGATATATATATTTATAAATATATACACATATACATATTAACAAAATATAGCATTCAATGTAGGTAATCATTCTTTGCAGGTGTCCATTTCTTTCTTGTCAAGATCGATTTATGGCTTAAGATAGCTGCTGTCACTAATCACAGTAGAAGGAGACATCGGACTCAAAAGAACAGGAGAATAATCGTTTTAACACTTGGGTCACCCGGTTGGAAAACGAGCATTGGATTGTTTTATCATCTGCTTTTCTTGATGAAAATCAGCCTCTAAAAATAGTTTCCTTTGAAATTGTATGAACGTTTTTGATTTAACAGACAAACAAGTATGTATATATAGATATATATATCTTTTTTTTTTCAATAATATAAATACTGTAAGCTCAAGCTGGCAGTCAATACTGTCACATGGATAGGTTGTAATATTCAGGCCACCTCAATGAAAATAGAGAATAAGAATCAAACACAAAGCCAATTGGTCTTTTTGACGTTATTGCTACTTTACTCAGTTTTACTAAGCACAGATACTGAGGTTTTGTCTGAGCCAAAGGAATATTGATGATAGTAATGCGGTTAGAAAGTGCCTTCTTTTTGTTAACAACAAAAACAACAACAACAACGACAACAAAAATTCAAGTTATGTTGCAGCGCTCTTTCTCTTCCACTAGAAGGAGCTCGCAGCTCTTAAACTGCTACTACATCCCTCCCATTCCTCTTACCCAAACTTCTCCCTCACCCAAAGTAAACCTTGCAGTCGTGCTTGAGCTCTATAGCATCTGACATTTCAGAGCCAGCGTGTATGAACTGACTTTTTGATTTTTTTCATCGTAAGACAAAAGAGATCATTGGCCATCTGGGGGATCAGTTTCACAGAGGTGGAATGACATTTACAAGTTCTCTCCCAGCGCGTGCTATTTATTATAAAACTAGCACCAAATAATGATGAAAAACGGACATACGGACATTTTACAGACTGGTTTGTTTTTTTCTGAGTCAGAAATCTATGGAGTCTTGATGACCCTCAAACTTGATTATAATTGATTAATGTGCTAATAAACTCAACATCAGTAGCTGACAGCTAAACTAAGCTCCGATTGCTTCCCACGAGTTTCATTTTTCATAAACCAACTGCGAGACTGGATATGATGAAATATACATGAAACACCAGCTGGTTAAAAAAAAATTGTTTTATCATTTTAAGCGTGGATTTTATTTCATACACTTAATTTACTTACATTTTCAGTGCAATTCAGATTTTCATTTATCCATTACTATCAAGCAAATTATTTTCAAAGGGCACACTCTCAAGACTCCACACATTTCCTCAGACCCCATTAAAAATCTGACTTTTATCAAAATGTAATGAAAACACAGTGCTCGGGTTTCTTTTTTTTCTCTTTTGTTTCCCAGGTTCAGATAGTGTAAAGAGTAGCAAAGATGCAGATATAGAAAGAAAATCCTATTTAAATCTTTTTAACCGTCATAAGCATTATTATTATCTGCAGTAGCAAAGCTGGTGCTTTTTTTTTTAAATTTGGTTTTTTACACTTGGTGAGTTTGTTTGAAATCCTGGTGACACCTGCTGTAGTGTGACCTATCACAAAGTTTAGGTTTGAGTACTTTCGCTGGTGTTTATATGTCCTTCTGTTTCTGGGCAGATTTTTGTCATCGAGGGTTACCATGTCAGAATTTGTTTTAGCCCTTACTTATAGTGGCCACATTTACTTGAGAGGCTTTGCCTTTTTGCCAGGCCACCGCTGTAAAGAGCAGTTTTCTCTTAATAACTTGCCTGGTTAAATACAAGTTTGAGTTAATTTCAATCAAATGTGAGTAAACCAGAGCTAAATAACCCCTAAATATCTTTAAAAAACAACAACAACAAAACCCTTGGTATTATTTTCTCCTGCCAGTAAAAAACTTGCAGTGGACCCACATTTGACAAACACATTTCTTTAAAAGATCTCAGATCTGTGGACAATCTTTGGAAATGCAATTGATGCATAGTTTTGCAGCAGCTGCAGCATTTACAGAAAAGCAGAGGAGGGGGGAAGCAGAATATGGGCATAAAGCATATTTATACACAACATGTATATATGTAGAAACATGGATATTTAACATTTCAGTTCAACTTATACGACACTTGGTTGTCCAGAGAAGTGCAGAGAGAGCGAGTGTGTGTGTGTGTGTCCCTCTGAGGTGTTAAACAATTGTGGCGTTCCTGATTGGGTCGGGGCCAGAGTCCACCTCAGAGGTCAATTACATCGACATCAGCTCTCTGTTTAGAAACCCGACTCCACGGTCATGAGGTTAAGTGCCAAGTAACAAACAAACAAACAAATAATGGCTCCTGCTGCAACAGCAACAAGTACATCTCTCACATACTGTATATGGTCTAATCCTAAATGGGTATCAAGAACTGAAGGTCCGAAGGATGGAGGCAGAGGTAAATTGTGCATTGCGGTTGTTAAAAGTGAAAACTGAAAATAACGTCAATACTGTTTCTGTACAGGTAGATATGAGGTGTTTTGAAAAGCTAATACCCGCTGTGTTGAGCAGAGTGTGGAGGTGTAAATGGTGTGCTGGAATTCACATGAAACGCGAAGTGGAGAGGGTGGAGAATGGACGATAAGGAGCTAAGAGGCTGGCAAAACTAGGACGTTTACCCACAGTGTGAGTGTGTACAAACTTTCCAGGCGTCCAAGCTTGTCGTGATGAAGGCCAAATGTTGGAAATGTTACTTTCCAAAATATATGTTGTTCCTCCGTGTGCTGGTAGCCTTTCAGAGCATCCAGTGGGCTGTAAAGCTTACAGTTGGGTACTTTAAAACAGCCTGAATGGTCCTGTGTGTAGATTGTACATAACAAACTTTCCCAACTCTCTGTCGAGCAATACGCGAACTGAAGGGTTGATAAGTGGACTACCACAACATTCTCCCCAGTGTTGCACAGTGTTTAGAGTAAGACATGGTTGTATTTGTTGGAATTGGGCAGAGACCTGAGGGTTTTGAGCTCTTGCAACCTTGTTAACCCACCTCTGAATTCTCCAGAAAGCTCACACATTGAAAAAAGAACACAGCTAGTGCAAGACCTGACGTGCTTAGTTGAGTCAGGCAGGAACAGACAAGTTCCTTTAAGCAGACTTATTTCCCCGAACCAGCCCGCCCCTCTTAATTAAGTTCAGTCCTGAAAGACAGTGAGGGCTCAGGTCCAAGTCTAAACAGCCCAAGGTTCTCAAGAGCCCACGATTGTCCCGATCACAACGTTGAGTGTCCAATTATGACATCATTACTGTTCAATATATGTGTGCATATATATATATATATATATATATATATATATATATATATATATATGCAAGAGCAATTCTGTCTTTATGTGTTAAAACCTGATCATCTCAGCTTTTTCTTGTCAAGGTGTAGGAAAAGTGATGATGAAAACAATGGCTCAATATGTTTCTTTTGTCCTCTGTCCGTCCTCATTTCAGTCCACCGTTGTCACTCGTCTTGCTGCGTGGTTTTCATATATAATATTTCTTATTCGTATTTATATTTTTTACAAGGTATAAAACAGACCCATGGGCGTGACGGATTCATTGTTTGAAAACATCTAAGCGAGGCGAGGGGGTAGAAGGGACGGAGGAGGAGAAAAAGAGGGAGGAAGGGGGAGGTTCTCCATCCAAGGCTGTCTTGTGATTTGTCCCTTGCTGGAGATTTTTTATTTTTTATTTTTTTTTAAAAAAAAGGAAAAAGGCCCCCCTCTTGATCCAAGGCTGATGAGGAGGGTTGGGTGGAGGTAAAGAGGGTTCAACCCCTCACCTCTATTATGTCATTTGATGTGGGGCTTCTAGCATCTCCATAAGGAAGGTGTCAATGGGCGTGTCGCCGATGAGCTTGAAGAAGAACAGGTGCTCTAGACACTTAAGACCGATGGAGCGCAGTGCAGGCAATCGCAGCAACAGCTTAGCAAATCTGTCACAACACAAAACAAGAATTTAGCACAGGATGAAAAGCTGAAATAATTTTAAAGTATTTCTAAGCTTGCAGTTTCAGGGGCATTAGTTTTGGCATAAATATGCACTTTGTCATAAGCAGG
The DNA here is from genome assembly GCF_964374335.1 of Astatotilapia calliptera. Classification (NCBI taxonomy): domain Eukaryota; kingdom Metazoa; phylum Chordata; class Actinopteri; order Cichliformes; family Cichlidae; genus Astatotilapia; species Astatotilapia calliptera. Next base: position 33,291,127 of record NC_137428.1, on the reverse strand, counting down.
CGCTCACCCATCCAGCTGCAAGTTATGATTTAAGAGAACTGGTGATGCTTGCACACACAGGCCTCACATTAAATATAAGACTAAGAAAAACCTGTTTTGAGCAAATGGCAAAACTTCAGTGCAAAACTATCACACAATAATAATTTTAATAGTTTTTTATGCAGCTGTAGATGGGTTTCAGCAAACTTTCAAGCTGAAAATAGCCACGAAAAAGCCACAGATGTGCCAGAAACTGCAATTCCTGACACAACCACTTGAGGCAGATTCCAAAAGCTAACCAGTCCCCATATACCCTCATGATAACATGCCCAACATGTTTGCAACCAAATGTAGTAAATATCTATACCCCCCTTGTTTTTGATGACCAAAATTGCCATCCCATTAAAAAAACACAAAGAATTAGTATCACATAAATCAAGCTTATACTATAAGTTAAAACATCATCTGTATCAACTCAACTAATACGGTCACATTTGGTTAAAAAAAAATCCAAATTCTGTCAATGATTCATATACCAATTCACAACATCAATTTTTGATATACAGTCTATGTCAAAACTGATAACACGGTGAACTCAAAGCTACTGATAAAACACGTTTCTTGTGTGGATGTACTTCAAGCTTTTTTCTTTGACTTCTACCTCATGAGAGGCTGTCTGGGTTGAGACTTTAAATATTAATAACAGCTGCAACAATAAACACACTCGTGCTCTTGATTTTCTCAGCACCGCAAACTGGTAATGTAACAATAAGGGCTCGGTGTTTATGATCTTACCTGCCAGGCTGATCTGGGTATTTCTGTTTGCAGTAGGCCTCTAAAGACGCGTAGACTTTCTCTCTCAGAGCTTCTACTTCGCCTGGGTTGGACAGACCTTTAGAGTCTGCGGAGAGTGGCAGAAAGAACAAAAGAATTCACTACACCACGTGGCTAGGCTGTGCTGCTGTTATTTGTACACAACTGGACATTCTTCTTCACTATAAAAAGAAAAAAAACCCCAAAGAAGTAAACAAGTAGGCGTGAAAAAGCTTTCAAATCTGCACTTTTGCCCAGTGGAAAAACTAGCATAACTCAATATGGAAAAGCATCTCCACATTCTGGGCTAGTCCAATTAAGACCGCAATTCTCAAGCTGCACCAATTTAAGCTTCACTGGACTCATCTTTGATTAACATTTCTGACGAACAAAGCATTGTGAAGTTGACAATCAATGAATGTACATTGGTTGTTAATGGCTGGACCAGATCACACAGTGTGTGAAAGAAAAGGACTGAGGGCCATTTTTGCCTTGCTGTTCCCTTCACCCCCACCCCCACCACCGTATGTTTTTTCTCCAGTCAGTGTAGTCTTGCAAACCCCTAATTAACAAGGAATCAGGCGGAAAAGTGAACAGGGGCCAGTGGGTCTGGGTATGGCCTGAACAAAATGTGAAACACAGAGGATCAGTGTGTCCAGGGTGAGCAGATCCGCAGAGCCCCAGAGAGATTCAGGGAGCCTCCCTTACTGAGTCACTAAAAACCTGGGTCACATTCATGGGTTAGTTCAGTCCACTTAGATTCCATTTGGATAAGGTTTAAATACAGAACAGCACACTCATAGCAGAAGTGCCTTGGCAAGACACGGGCCTCAATTAAAGAGCGCACTCTTTCTTTGGACCTTTGCGGGGGAACGTAGTAAAATTTACACAAGGTTGGCAAATTACAAAATAAATGAGAATTCATCAATTTCAAGTGAAAATGGTGCCTTGAGAGAATCAAGGTCAACTCAAGGAGATAGTTTCCATTACAAGCTGAGATACCAGAGCTGAGACATAAGTGATGCACAACGCAACAGCGTTCTTGAATCTAAATACGTTATATTTACTTTTAACAAAAGTCTGGCAGCATTTTGAGACCATTTCCCCAATGTGAAAAGTTGTTCCCACTGGAATTGATTAAAGCCAAATGAAAGCTGAGCCAATGAGAATAAGACACATTTGTCATGTTCTATTTTAAGCCTGCTGTGGGATAAGGTTTAATAATCAAAGTTGAAGAGTTTGTGTTGACTAAGCGTTACGCTTCGAGTCCTCAGTGACTCATATTCTATTCCTGCAACGTCTGTGTCGGCTGATTATAGCTAGAAACAGTAGCAGCACCACGCCACAGTGCACAAGATCTTTATACTTTTAATAAAAGTTGCATTTCACTGGAATACGCTGATGTTCAGAAAGAAAAAAAAAAGCCAGTATACAACAATTACTCCGAAGGAAGAATTACACAGCGCAGTAGTTTGATGACCCATTTCTCTAAAAGATTTTTAGTCATTTTACATTACTGAATATATATATATATATATATATATATATATATATATATATATATATATATATATATTTTTTTTTTTTTTTAATGAAAGTTGAAACTAAAAAAAAGAGAAAAAAGAAACAAGAGTTTGCATTGTACAAACAGCAAATGAAAGCTTTTATATAATATACACAATGGTTACCTGGGTTGAAAAGGACAATAGCTCGAAGGCACCCCAGTTCTGTCTTATCCATCTGCATGTCCCTCATCTTTGACACCAGCTCTGTCAGCACTCTGCACAAAAGCAACAGGAGACAGTCAGAGATGCTACTCAGGTTAAAATACTATGTCAAGAATATTTAATTCTTGGCTAATAGGCAATATTTGTGTAAAATGAAACTAAACCAGTGGCAGAAAATTAAAGATCACACTTAACTGGATTTTTTTTTTTTTTTTTTGCAAATGACACATTATTCTTGACTGGTGCATTGCAAATATGGTTTTAACCACTTTCAAGTTTGCCTCTATTTGAAAAAACATGCACACAAGCTTACTCTGGGCCCACACTGGCACAGTTAGATCAGTGGAAAAGTTTACAGCCCTGCAAAGTAATTATATTTAGTACATGGTTTTCATAAAACGAAAGCCGCAGAGTAAACACAAGCTGTAATCTAACACCAGTGCTCCCACTGTCTGTGTGTGACATCACGGGTGGGAGTGGTGGCGTGTGGAGTCGCTCGAACTCCTCACCCCACTTTGACTCGGTCACACCCTCTCCCTGGCACTCTTTATTTTCCCTCTCACTCCATTTCTTTCTGCTCCTCGCGCCCAGATAGTAAAGTCAATTGTGGCTCTTAGCTCATTCTAATTCAATTTGCTCTAAGGAGGAACAACAGAGCTTAAAAAAAGACAGAGAGGGAGAGAGAGAGGAAAGGGACTCAAGCGTTTAAGTTGATCAGTCTCTTCATTTGTATGGAGAAGAGACAGTGGACCAGATAAAGAAACATTATCAGTTCTCTGCATCTTAATGCTTGCCACAGTTAATAAAGAGATGGAATATGTCCTGTGGCTGTGAACGCTGATGACTGAGCGCACAGGCTGCTGATCAGAGGCGCAAGAAGGGAGACACAAAGAAAGTACTCAAAGTTTGACTGTGGCTTGACTGAGTCTGATGACAGCACGTGCAGCTGCAAATTCTCTGCTGGCTCCAAAACTGTGCAAGGAAACATGCGCTTCATTTGCAGTTTTTAATTTTCAAAATATAATAACAATCCATGACCAGAACTGTTCAAGAGTAACGTAGTTTAAAAAATATATATTTACAAAAAATCCCAAACCAATACAAACAAAATGTAAGATATATTTTTCTTATACGTTTGACAAACTTTCATAAGGGTGGTTCCTGCATCCAGCTGCGCTGTGACTCTATGGTGCATGGATTGTCTATATAAGATATGAGAGGTTCTGTGTGACCCCTGCTGTGTACAGGCGTAAATATTTTATATATTGGAGTCAATCAATTGTGCCTGTGCTGCTTGGCATTCCCCATTTTGTGTAACATTTCATTGTTTCGATTCAATGTTACATGAAATATTCTACAAGGGGTGGACATTTAATAGAATTTTAATCTCGATCAGAATTTTGTCTTCCCACAATTATGACATTTAAAATGCATACTCTGCCAATATAAAACGCAAAGCAAAAGCAATTTAGGCACTCTCTAAATCAGCACTTGATCATGTGTCTGTGTTTGCCTATCACAGCTGGTCCCTGCAGCACAAAGCTTGAAGTTGGACTAAAAGACAAATATACAACAAAAATCCAATGTCTGGCACAGCAGAACGCAAGGAGCTTGTCTCTTGAATTGGATCAACATCCGTTGTTTGGATTTTGGGGGAAGTGATGTTAAGAACAAATCATAATGGAAGAATGCTGTGAAAGAGTGCTGCTTTGCATTGCAGATGCAACTGAAAATATGCCACAAAATGCAGTATAATTAATGAATTAAGGCCAAGAAAAACAACTACAGATGTAAATTGCCCAAGTGCCAATTAAAGGGAGCCTGTACGACACAACAGCGTGTACATCCAGCTCACAAAGACACACTGGAATTGTTACAGTTATTATTCCACATTGGCAATATTTGTGCTGTATCAAAACCTCATGGGATTTCACAGCTGACAAAGACTTTGCTCTGAGTTTTAGTCTGAGTTTCTAATGCTAACGTGTTATCAGGAGAGAGACTGATACACCGATGAGCCGATATTATTGGCTGATATTACTCATTTGCCATTATATTGATATCAGTATTTTTAAACAGCCGATAAATAAAAAATTTAAAATATATGAAGAAACAGGAGAACTAACTTTAACCATGTTACAAGATTGATGCTGCATAGTTTGTCCACCAGGGGGCCCTCTACAACTTCTCTAATGCAATGTGTTTAGACCGCCAAATCAGCTGATCTGACAAAAGTTAGGCAGAGAATAAAGGACTAATCCAAATGTTTTTGTAACAATGAAACAAGTTTATTTTTAAATTTCTACAACATCTTAGTAAGGACTTATAAATAAATAAATAAATACACTTAACAAATGTTTTGTGTCCCTTGATGTTAAACAAAATATCGGCTGATACTAAATATGAGTATCGGTAAGACTAATACTTTTCTAACTCTTTAACTTTTATTAACTTAAAAAATAGGCCACCTTTATAAATCACAATATTATCAAAGCACTACTTTCAGGTTGCATTACATGCTACTCGAGCACACCTTTAGAAAGTGCTACCTAATATATTATTTACAAAAGTTTTTGGTGCAGTTTCTACATGAATTTAGATGTCACTAAGTCCAAGAAAATTTAGTAACCTGTCAAAGATGGCTCCCACTCCGGCACTGTGGGCGCTGTTGCGGTGAACGTGCAGCCCCGTTGCCAGCAGAATCCCGTCTTTAACCGCTATCGAGCGGTGCGAAAATGATGCAATGAGGAGCTCGTTCCAACCTGAGAAAGAGATGAGGAGAGGGACTGAGAAAAAAGTATGAGAAATAAAACCACTCACACTCTCCGAAATCCCCAGTACAAAAGTTCACACAGCATTCGAGCAAAATGAAACTGACAACAAAGGAGGGAATTCCAATGAATCAATTAAGCTGCGCACTAAAAGCATGCAGCTTTCTCAAGCACAGGCATCAGGTTATTACTAAGACATTTGAATCATGCTTTCTAAAGAGACAAGCGTGTAAACGGGATGAACTGCGCCTGCCATCGCAATAAAGACAACAGGCTTGATGCGCCAAAGCAGGGGGCTCGACACGGAGCGCCGAAGACACAAGACGCTGCCGTTTGAGTGACAGGGCTCCTTTAACTGTTCTGCCTGGCAACACCCGCCTCTTCTCCCCAGAGTTGAGTTTGGTATGAGCGGAGCCGGGATGCTTTTATCTGTGATACAGCAGAACTAAAGCGGTTATTTATAGAAAACCTGAGAGCAGAGACGAGCGTTGCCGAATAATGTCTCTCTCCCCGCTTTGCTGAAGTCTTTCCATCTTTTTATATGTGCAAAGGATAAGAATGATGGGAGGATTTATTTATTTTATTTGTTTTTTTAGGGTAAGGGATGGGTGCGTTATAGCATTTTTTTTTCCTGGAGGAGGATTTAGAAAATAATGGTGTAATTTAGAGTGACAAGCAAGCAACAAGGGCAATGTGTTGGGAGAACCCAAAAGACCTTCCTGCATGTGACGTTAGTGACTGTAGCAGAAGTGACAGATGATTCACTCTCCGTTTTACATCGCTGCTTCTGTGATGCTTGCTTTTCCTCATACAGCAGATGCATGAAGAGACTCTGGGTCTGTCTCTTGCATCAGTCACATGACCGAGAGGTATCCAGTGTTCTCTTTTTTTCTGACTATATTATTAATGTTCATGGGCATCTGTTGTATCTACAAATGTGACTTATTTAACAATGAAAACAATGTCCTGTGATTCTGTTATTTTTATTTTTATTTTTGTTTAATCCTTGTTATTTTAAACAGCAGCAATTACTTGCCTTTTTAATACACAGTCAGTGGGCATAATACAATACATCTTACACTGAGTAATCAGTGGTTTGTTGAACCAGCAAATTTGATTCAATTTATTCATATAACAATGACCATTGATTCCAACCCATATCCTGTTAATTATATATCATCACTGCCAATCACTGCAAATTGTTTGCTGGTTAGATCATGCAAAATACTTAAGTCAGCTCGACAGACCTGCTCGTAGAAGGATGACCTGGTCGTCCAGCGGCAGCTCAGAGAAGTGGGGGATTCTTTTAGCCCACTCAACCAGGGTAAAAAGTTGTTTGTCAGCTGCTTGACAGATATTTGTCACTGGGTCGTTGGGCTGCAGGGGACGAGAGACAAAGATAGAACAGGTTAAAATAAGTCAGAAAATCAACCACAGTGTGAATTAAATAAGATTGAAATGTTAGCTTAATAATAATAATAATAATAATAATGGATTGGATTTATATAGCGCTTTTCAAGGCACCCAAAGCGCTTTACAATACCACTATTCATTCACTCTCACATTCATACACTGGTGGAGGCAAGCTACAGCTTTGTGTCTTTTGGCTGAGAGCCTTGTGCTAGGGCATAATTGAGCTACAGTGCTATGACAACGTATTTCCCCACCCTTCCTGATTTTTTAGTTCTTTTGCATATTTCTCACACTTGCTACCAATGGTGGTACAACCAGGTATTAGGGTTTAGGGGGCAATTACTTTTTCACATGGTGCAAGGAAGGTTTCGATTTCCTTAACCTTTTAAAGCCAAGCGTATCGTATTTGATGCATGTGTTTTTGTGAGTTTTTGAGACTTCTATATCATCAGCATGACTTTTTTAACCCTATAAAATATAATTGGCATAACACATTTTTTAACACATTTTTAATGACTAAATTGCAAAAATATGGCTAATGTAGCAAATGTAATACAAATTAAAACTCATACATATGCAGATTAAAATTTGATATATCAAATATTTTTTTATATATATTTATGTAGAGAGATTTTCTATAGATTTCTGGCAGTTATTTCATGGTTCAGGTTTTAAAGGGTTAGTAAATTTAAAATATTGATTTTAAAACTCCATTTGTATTTACTCAGTATATCTTTGTCTAATATTAAAATTTGTGTTATGATCTGAAACATGTAACTGTGACAAAAGTGCAAAAAAAATAAGAAATCAGTAAGGGGCTTTTTTCATGGCACAGTACCTATAACTACGTAATCACACACACACTAACACCAACATGAGTGCCCGCCATGAATAATATCTTCTAAAGAGGTACGGTGAAAAAACAAACAGTGATTCTGTCTCAGCTTGTGGAGGAAATACCTGCAGAGAGCTGTCAGTGAAAAAACAACTTTCGCTGAGCTGACTCTTTCTTTGGGGACCTTTTAGCCAAAACACAAATCAGCCTCTCTGACAGCTAGTAGAGCTCAAGAGGCCCTTGAGAGGCTCCACTGACACTTTACTACAGAGCAAGTGGTTAGGAGCTCAAAGAGGACTTTATCACAGCACCAGGAACGGCTTTGTAAAAAGGTAAACCAATGTGCTCACAGTAGTGCTTCTAATAATGATTGTGTAATTATGCTGATAACCACATTTGGCAGAAATGACTTCAAGTAACACCTCTCAACATCATCGTGGATGAATTTGGGTCCTTTCAAATCTCCCGTTTTTAAGTAAGATCATTGAAAAAGCAGTTTCTCAACAGCTCAGTTACTTCTTAAAACAGAATAATTGCTACGATGCCTTCCAGTCAGGTTTTAGACAGAATCACAGCACTGAAACCGCTCTGACCAAAGTGTTCAATGACATATGTCTGAATACAGACAGTGGAAAAATGTCAGTCTTAGTTTTACTGGATCTCAGTGCAGCATTTGATACAGTTGACCACAACATATTACTCAAACGACTGGAGAACTGGACAGGTCTTTCAGGAACTGTACTAAACTGGTTCAAAACATACGTAGAAAACAGGAAATACTTTGTATCAATAGGTAACTTCACATCTGAGCAGACAAGTATCACATGTGGAGTTCCCCAAGGTTCCATCTTGGGACCCCTTCTGTTTAACATCTACATGCTCCCACTGGCACAGATTATAAACAACAACAAAATAAACTATCACAGCTATGCAGATGACACACAAATATATATCACAATGTCACCAGGAGACCGAGGCCCTGTACAGGCTCTTGGTAAATGCATTGAGGAAATCAATGACTGGTTGTGCCACAATTTTCTCCAGCTAAACAAAAACAAAACTGAGGTAATAGTCTTTGGCGCCAAAGAAAAACGATTACAGGTCACCAGAGAACTTCAATCTATACATCTAAAAACCACAAACCAGGCGAGAAATTTGGGTGTAGTGATGGATGCAGACCTAAACTTAGAAAAACACATTAAGACAATAACAAAGTCAGCTTACTATCACCTCAAGAATATATCAAGGATAAAAGATCTGATGTCTCAACAGGACCTGGAAAAACTAGTCCATGCATTCATCTTTAGTAGGCTTGATTACTGTAACAGCATCTTTACAGGTCTACCTAAAAAATCAGTCAGACAACTACAGCTCATTCAGAACTCTGCTGCTCGAGTCCTCACTAAGACCAAAAAAGTGGACCACATCAGTCCAGCTCTGAGGTCTTTACACTGGCTGCCTGTCCGTCAGAGGATAGACTTTAAAGTTCTGATGCTGGCCTATAAAGCTCTGAATGGTTTAGGACCAAAATACATCAGTGACCTCCTGACCCAGTATGAACCATCCAGATCCCTCAGGTCATCTGGATCCGGTCTTTTATCAGTTCCCAGAGTCAGAACCAGACACGGAGAAGCTGCATTCAGCTTTTATGCTCCTTATATCTGGAACAAACTCCCAGAAAGCCTCAGATCAGCTGAAACACTCAGTTGATTTAAATCCAGGTTGAAGACTCACCTATTCTCAGCTGCATTTGAATAAAGCACCAAATCCACACTTTAAGCTTAAATTTCAAAACTTACATTTAACTACTGATTTTATCTACTGTTCTGATTTTATCTGTTTTGATTTTATATACTGTTGTTTGTTTGTTTGTTTGTTAATTAGTTAGTTAGTTTATTTGCTTGTTTTAATCAATTTTAAATCATGCTTTTTATTTGTTCTTGTTTCTAATGTCTCTGTAAAGCACTTTGAATCACCTTGTTGTTGAATTGTGCTATACAAATAAACTTGCCTTGCCTTGCCTTTCTTCACTACGTTGCTGCAGTTCATTAAGAGCATTTGTTTATGCACAGCTCTCTTTAGGTCCCACCACAATATTTCAGTTGAGTTGATATTTCCACAGATTTGTGGGCCAATGCAACAATTGAAATATTTTTTTTCAGCCAATCTGTTGTGGTCTTGTTGCTGGCCAGTTATATACGACCAAATTTTGGTCACATAACCGGAAGCTCTAGCAGTCAGACAAATGGCCTCACATTTCATCGTGAGTTCATCGTTGACCCAAGGACAGAAAGGTCCCCAGGTCAAATCATCATGCCTCCACTTCTTTTCTTGACAGTTGGTATGAGGTGTTGTGTTTGGTTTTCACCAAATGTGATGCCGTGCATTATGGCCAAACACTCTGTCCAAATGGCATTGCTTGGGGTTTTCATCTCGAGGTTTGTTCAGTTGCAACCTCACGGACCTAAGCCATTCTGTCATGTTCTTTGAAGAGTGAAGAGGCCATACTTGTTCGGTCTTTTGTTATGAACTTCAACATTTAGCACGCTAACTGAGGCCTGTCTGAGATCTTTGTGCAGTGCATCATCTGCCCTTGGGGTGATTTTGCTGGGACGTCTGCTCCCCACTGGGAAGACTGTGGTATTGTGTTAACACGCACCTGAAAGCTCCAGACCGGCAAACTGCCAAAATTGCTTTTATAGAAGTTGTCATAGCTGCACCAAGAGCAAAAAAAAACTTGTCCATTGATAGACAACGCAGCATACAAAATGTAATTCCTGAAAACAAACGTTTCCCGCTCACCAAAAAAATGAAAGGGAAAAGAATGTGTGCACCTTTTTAGCTTTAGTCAACAAAATAATGGTATGAGCCTAAATAAATGCATGTCTTTTATTTAGAGCTTTTTTTTTTAACATACAAACTGAAGTTGAGGTGAAAACAAAGCCAGATTTGATCCTTATCTGCTAATGTATATCTAATGATAAGTGTGTTCTTTATAGAAGAAGACAACTTCTGCATGCAATGAATGCAAAATTGCAAAGACAAGGACTTGTTCTCCTTAACTGTCCTGTCACATTTGATTCAAAAGTATTGTTCTTTGACCCTTGGGGAGTAGCGGTAGAATACTAATGCAATGCATACATGCTCCATGACTAACTCAGTAAACTGTAACTCCATCTGGGCTTTGGGTTAAAAAAATCCACAACAATACTGCCATTCTCTGACAAGTAATTCACAGCCATCCCAAGAGTACACATGCTACTCTTGATATGCGTGTGTGTAAACAAAGGCTTTGTGAACATGCTTTTGTGCATAATTTTAAATCAAGTCAGCATCCCTAAATTCTAAGTAGCTCCACATGAACTCGCCCTCTGACAAAAACAGTTAGCAACTTCTCCCCAACTTCTCCTCCAAATCCCACAGATCGATGCTAAAAGCTAGGAGGATCCTGACATCAACTGCAGCTCTCCAGAGGAGATTAGCTCAAGATGAAGCAGAAAATATCTCTTCACTCACATTCTCCTTTTATAAAACACAGGGCAAAGACTATCCCATCCTCTCCACTACATTCCCTCCCTGCGGTGTGAAACTAACACACTGACTGCAGAGCATCACAAATACGCAGCTCAAATCTGAAAAACTTAAACCAGACACAAAGCCTACACTGTTTTGAAAACTGTAAGTCATCTTGTTTTTTTTTCTTCAGGGAGAGAAAGAAAACAGGCACCTTATGAATATTTCAGCATCTGATCTCCGTGGGAGATGTGGACGCCGCAGCTCAGTACGACAGTTTTCGTGAACTGCGCTTCCTCCCCAAAACATAAACAGATCCGGTTAATTCATTCCAAAGGGCACAGCCCCCCAAAAAACAAATAAAAACCACAGGGGGCTTCAGCGTGCGCCACAATTGAGCCACCGCTCCCCGTAAGAATACAAGTCCCAGGGTTCTCGTTAAACATGGCAAACCTTATGAATGTTGCATGGCTATCTTAGCTGTGTTTAGACTGACCTGGTTTCTTTGTCACCGTCTGTGAAGATGACGAGGAGAGGGGCTTACAACTTCCTCAAACAATTCATCTAAGTACAGCATTACATCTACTGTACTTACTGTTCAAGCCAAAGAGTGGACTTTAGGATGTTATCAGCCCCTGACCCATGAAAGGATAACCTCTACAGTTATAAAAAAAAATATATCTCACAGGTTAGGTAGAAAGACTACTTTTTCTTTTAATTTGGAGATTAGTGGCAAAAAATGTGGAGGAAAAACAGCAAGAACACCAAAAAACCCACCTGACACAGAGAGTAAGGTCATAAACGGACATTTACTGTTTTTTTGTTTTGGGTTTTGTTTTTGTTTTTTGTTTTTTTGGGGGGGGTAGCTTATTTAGGCATTTTTTTATACGTCTGCCACAAACAAAACTGTCTGCAATCCAGGCAAATCAAAGTGTTTCTAGCAAGACACCCTTCCACTGCTGCGGTCGATTAGCAACTTGCATTCTTCCCTATGAAATTTTCATGGGGAGACAAAAGATTTGCTCTTCAGTCTTTCATTATTGTGCTTGAACCACACTGTACTAGAGTGACAACAGAGAGAAAATTGGGTACTCACACAGATCAGGATAAAAATGAATTACTCAAGTGTCCCACTTTTTAGATTTAAAAAAAAAAACAAACAACAACAAAAAAAGCCTTTCTTCATATGTCATAATTACAGTTAACAGAAAGATAAGACCTTTTATTAAAATTCTCCATAAAGTAATTCAAATATAGTAGAAATAACAGCAAGAAATAACACAAAAAAGAAAGAAAATGGGATGTATAAAATGGAAGTAAACCCTAAGGATTAGTGAATGATAACATTTTCCCCTCTGCCCTTCCTACTTAGAAGAAGACCTCTCTCTCACTGACTAAAGGCATATTACTAACGACTGTTTAACTCCTGTTCTAGGTCAGCATGAGATAAACACACCTTATTCAGCTTGGCCAGACCCCGACCATTAGACAGTGGCGGTGGCCTATTCATGGTGTACACTCATGACCCAGGTCATGTGATTAATTACAACATGGAGCACTGGTTCTCAATGGAGACCTGGTAGGGGGGAGGCAGGGGAACAGCATTTGGATAGCAGAGGAGTCCTTGTGGTCAGGACAGAATGCATGCCAAGCCTCTGCCAACATTGCAGGCTTCACTTCAATTAAAGGATCCGCTCACTCAAATCAAAAAACAAAATTATATTTCATTTTTTATTCCTCGTCATATCCAGCTATACTTAATGTCCTGGTTTAGGGTTTATATACAGTAGTGGCTAAGAATTTTAAATGCCCACCACAGCCCAGGCTACCAATACTTGGTTGGTGGACAAACTGAGTGACACCAATTGTTGCTGGGCATCTCCTACCAATAGCCTGGAATCCAGTTCACCTTTGTGAGGTTTTCCGCTGCTTTCATCATCATGAAGAAGCCCTGTACCACTTTTATATATATATTCACATATATCTTACAGTAGCTTGGTAACATTAAGTGCAAACACAGCTAACATTATGAAAGATTTTTTATGGTTGAAGATAATTAAAGAACAACTTCTGTTTATTCTTCTGGCAACAGTGTTTAGCCTTGTTAGACTCTGTTACACTTTATCTTTTTGCTAAGCCCATTGACTAGTATGATGACTTTGCCTCTGGGGGCAGTGGGGATTTTTCACGGCTTCCAGCGTGAGGATATTGGACTCTCTATTCCATTAGCTACTCACTGCTCATGAGAGAAGATTCAGTTGATAAATATTTAAATCTCTAACAATAGCTAATATTCGTGAGATTATATTTCGATAAATACCTTTCCTCTGTCTTGCTTTCAATGCAGACATTTATTTTATTTATTTCCATGCATCGATTAAACTTTGGCTACAAACAGACAACAAAAAGAAACCAAAAAGCTCTTGACCCTTGATGACCCTGAATATTTGTGTATTTAACAGGCAGATATCTCCAGCTCCTTCACTTCACATGACCAAAGTGTCCTCGGGCAGAATACTGAATCCCAAATTGCCTTTGATACATTCATCGGTGTAATGCATTACATTTAATTTTTAAAACTATTTTCAGCATATTCATATGATTTCCAATATGATTTTGCTCAGGAGTTGGCAAAGAATACATTTAAAACAAGCCTTTAAACACTTTCATTGCGGTTTTCTAATCTGTTGTGGAGGCCCTTAGAAATCTTCCTCTTGGTGTTGGGCAGGCAGCGGGCATCGAGAGACCCAGCGTGGCAGAGCCCAAACACTCAGTGCATTAGTATGTCTGAGCTGCTAGCCGCTCCCCCATGAATCCCTACTCCTCCTTCCTCTCCCTATAATGCCAACGCTCATCTCCTACATTTCCATCTGGCCCCCCGAAAATAGCTCCCATTTACTCACATAACAGCCTTCACATTTCTACCTTTACTTCACAAGACATTTCCTTCCCCCGAAGCAGATGAATCCCAGAAGAAGTCCCCTCTCTCTCCCTCCCTCATTCAGTCTCACTCTCCCATCTCTCCCCCCTCCCCGCCTCCTTTGGTAGGCTTCTGCACAGCTCCTCTGTTTCCCATGTTTCCCAGCAGAATTCCTGAGAAAGCTGAGGCTTTGTGGTATGCTTTCAGGAACAGTCTGCCTGTTGCATTATTCATCACTCCTAGTCGCCACTGTGTCAAAGACAGCCCACAGTGCCCAGCTGATACTAAGGGGCATATATGAGGAAACACACAGCTGAGTGAAGGAGCTAATAGACCAGGTAAGCTAGTTCCTGAGTCCACAAGTGGTAACCTAAAAAGCCCCGAAGGAGATAACAAAGGTATTTATATTTGATATTCAGTAACATGTCTACCATCAGGCAGCAGGTAGATGAGAAAAACAGCCGCAAGCTTTAAAAAACAGGGAACTAAAATGTGTAATTTATCTGAAACATGGTTGATGTGAAACATTACTACAGCAAGCATATCCACATGCAGGCAAATCTGACTTGACTTATATGTTTGGCACCCTTCACTGCAGAACTGAAATACATGAAGCACTCACACATGGAAAGAATTAAAACAACTTGTGGACAATGGTGGAGCAGCTCCAGTGAGTCTTTTGAAGCATAAATTTCTAAAATATAACTCATAAGCCATAAATCTAAAAGTGAACAGCTCTTTTATACTAACTGCAAACCACTACATTTAGTATTTAGCATGCATATGCAGAGATTTTAAGTTGCCTTTTAACTGAGATTCATTGTATTTACTGTCCAATACCTAGGAGCTCCTAGTGAAAGCTGTTGGGAAGCTTTCACATTTAAGAAAATGACAAAAGAAAGAAAGAAGTCAGAACACAGATGTTGTGTTTTTCAAGCTTCCAGTCAAGATGTTGAAAACAATAGTGTTAAGCAATAAATGCAATAAAAAAGACATTTTGACAATAATTTAAACAGTAGAGGAGATCTAGAAATGAATCAACCTGTGCTTAATGCTAAGGCATTTTTATTGACAACTAATTTCCAGCTAATCAGAAATTAATAGTTAAGTATGACTAGTACCACCGGTATAACAATGGTGCATATCACTAATTAGTGTGAATGCTGAAAAGCATTCACAGTATTGTTATTCTTAAAGTGACAATTTCAATAAAAATTGCCAGTTATTTTAACTTAAATGAATTAGAAAAATGTATTATATCATTAAACAGTGCACGACTGGATGGGTCTCGCTTATTCAAAGAAAACAAGCCTATGGTGTCCATTAACACACACAAGTTGGCTTTGGACCAAGAGAAACTCTGATATGATTGTGACACATCAATCTTTCATGAACTCACTCACTTTAGCCAGACTGCAACAAACCCTTCCTCCTGCTACTGCTTAGTTTGGATAATGCGTTGATTATATTCCATTGCTGGCATGGACGCAGATAGCTGGAAACGGTAGAGTACGGTAGTTATATTTGTTATATTTCTTTGAAGTCCACCGACTGGAGCACATGCATAGCTGTAAACTAAATTCTCTGCAGAAAAGTCCATCAGGTCACAAAAAATAGACGGGCACTCGGAAGTCCGTACGGACCCTCACGGTCACGTCCGATGATCAAATTTCTGGCACTTGGACACAAGTGGAACCGAGCAGACTCACAGACATGGAAAGCATGATAAAGGTTTAATCGGTGAGGAAGGAGAAATATTTGAATAAGTTCACATCCTCAAGTTGCGATGAACCCAAACCAGTTAAACTGAGAGATTATTCAGTCTGGATATTTGAATGAGTTGGATGAGTTTGGTTTTCTTGAGAACACCATTGGAATACTGAATGTCTTCAGGTGATCGTGACTGAAGCTGTGAAGCCAGCCAAGATGAAACAGTTGACAGATAATCATCCTGTCAAGTGAGTAAAATACTGAGAACGAGAAAAGAACTCAAAGCAGTAACCACGGTATCAAATGGAGGGAACTAAATAGGTGGAAAAACTGACCCACCATCCAAAGTAAGTCTAGATAAATCACTGTGTGTGCGCCTATGAGTGTAAATATAAACATAAAAATCATATAATCTGAATCTGCATTACACAAAAAAACTCACCGAGTTTGATGGCACACCGAGGTTGGTCTCGATGTAGGTCTCGGTTTTAGGTTCTACTGCTTCCTCGGCTTCCAGGATCTTCTCCACGGGCATGTCCTCGTTGGCGCAGCTGGTAGACTCTACCTCATTCTCATTTTTCTCCTTGGCTCGCTGGCGCTCCTCCTGAACGGCTGCATGTAACAAAACTGGTTTCGGTCACTACTGCTGTTTTACAAGGTCAGTATGTGATCAAAAACACACTTTGAAAGAAAGAAAAATGCAAGCTAATAGGGTTTTGACTGTGAAGCTTAGCAGCTGTTTTGGTTCACATTCACAGTTTGGTTCAATGTGATAAATAAACTGTGCACTGCAAGTCCTGCAACTAGTGAACAAACATCTAGCCTGAGTCTGTTTTCAGTGCTGAATCTTCCCCTTTGATTAATTACTTGAATTCTTGCTGCGTTTGTGAGTGTGGAATAATTGTCCACACTCGGCTCTACATCGGTAGTGAACTAAATACATATCTGGTGCTTGTTCATGGCTGCTCGTGCTTGCCTGAGTCTGTAATTTAGTGTTCGACATTAAGTGCATCTTGGTAAGCAACTGAATAGTTCATAACTCCGAATGTACAATGCCAGCAAAAACATAGCCGAGAGAGTTTAATCATCAATAATTGCTTCAGCAGTGAGGATGGAAAACAGAAAGACCTTGGGTCTGCATTATGTACAACAAAGCAGCATGGAAATGTCCAAGGACATCTTCCAGTTTCCTTATCAAAGATAAGTCTTCTTTACGCAGTGCTCACTGACATACACAGATCATTTCTAGATAAATAAATAACATTTGGCCTGTCACTCTTTTGTTACACCATGAATGGAAGCCAGAACATCTAAAAAAAAAAAAAAGTCTCAGCACAAATCAGTGAAGACTTTATCGTGTCTAAAAACACATTCAAACGCAACCGTGCTGGTTCTGTCATCCGATTGGCTTGGCAAGCAGACACAGGAAATGGTTTGTGTGCCGAGCAGACACAGAGACTCACTGCGGCCGAGGCAAGAGAAACCGCACCTCCACCCTCAAGTGAGAATGAAAAAGACGCATGTCTGTGTGTTTTCCGTCTTTTCAAAGGGCTGTAATTCACTTAATTCAAAACACCACCGAAAAAAGTACTGTGGCTTTTTTTTTTTTTTACATGTTTTCCTTCCAGCCATGGATTAATAAAAAGCTCTTGACATAATGTGTTTTGTGATAAAGGGCTGTTGGAAATTTAAAGTCAGCATGCAGGTTTATATACACACACCTGGAGAGCTGCACTGCCACACACACACACACACACACACACACACACACACACACACACACACACACACACACACACACACACACACACTATCGCACACAATGGGGTTTCAGATCTGACTGAAGATCTGTCTTCTTGAGTTTCCCTTACTCTGGTTTCTATTCCAAGTCCCGAATCAGAGAGGCCGTGGTCTTGTTGTGGGGGGGAAAGGAAAGCAGGGGTTGTTAGAGGAGGAGAGGGAAAGGGGCCCCACTTTAGAGGAACTGCTGTCTGGCAGTGGAGGTCAGCTCAAGGGTAGAATACTTGTGTTGGAGTCAGGGAGAGGTGAGGAGGGCTGAAATCATGTTAGCTTTATTCTCCCCTCCTCCTCCTCTACTCTCCTGACTGGGAGAGCATAAATTCATTTAATCCTGTTTTTCTGTGGATTCGCTCAGCCTTTTGGGCTACTGTTGCCATGTTCTCCAACCACAGCCCCCCGGGCTGCATGGGGAGGCTTAGGCAGCATTGCAAGTGAGGCAGAAGGCAGTAAATGATAATATCCTTGAAAGGAATAAAGAGCCCAACAATGACATAAATAAAAACAAGAGAGAGGAGATGGGAGGCCAAGTAAAGGTCAGGAAAAAATGGCCTTAGATAGAATATCCTCCAAAACATACCAATGAAAAGAAGAAACCTATTCTCCTCATTAACTGTGTTTTCTTCAGTAACCACCCACAGACACCTGGTTAACACATGCTGCTGTTTTTGCATCCTTAGATCTCTTAGCCATCTCCAAGCATCAAGTAGTGTAATCTATGCACTCTTTTCAGTAAACATGGTTGCCTTGATGAAGAAAGGCAGTAACTGGCTTGTTCAACGTGCAAAAGAGTGCTTAACAGCACTGCTGAAAGGGCTAATATTTCTAACACCTAGATGGTGTGTTAAAATTCACACCTCACAGAATGTTTTTCTCCCCTCAGACAACAGAACCACTTTCAACCCCACTGTGAGCTTTCCCTGGAGACGCTTTACTGTGCTGCTCCATAATGAATTACAAAAGCTATCTGTCAATTCAGTGTTCACGTTGTGTTGCTGGGTTTCTTGAACTGCTTTGAGCCAATATAGCCATATTTAAAAAAAAAAAAAGAAGCTGAAGATGACATGAGAACTTGATATAAAAACAAGTGCATGGGTGAGGTTTGGCAGTATGCAGCAGACACATGTTTCAAGATGTGCCATTAATCCATTTCTGAAAAAGAAATGCAAAAAAAGGCAAAGTTGAGAACTGGTAAAACAGAGGGAATAAAGTGTAGCACACAAACGGATCATCAAAATGATTCTCCTTTGAACAAGGACGATTACGGGCAATAAAGCCGAACCCAGAGTACCCAGGTTCACCCCAAAGTCAAGATAAGTCAGGTTAAAACCTGCAGCCAAAAAATCCATTGGTTTGAAGTGCAACCGAATCCCAGAATCTCAATGAGAACTGAAGAGTCAGTGTTTCTCTAAGTTGTATTATGTATTTGTTTGGGGTGGTTTTCTATTTAATACTTGGAAGTAAAAGGTAATTATTATCCAAACACAACGACACCAGATAGTCACGTGAAATTGAATAATTAAGTGTTGTAATTATGTTTGTGTGATGTGAATATTAAAAGCCCGACAAGGGATGAGGGTTAAAAATGAGAAATAGCTAGAAACTCTATGCGCAGCACATCTGTTTCTTGCTCCAATTCAGAACTTGATAGTCTTCATTTCATTGTGTGCTATAACAGCAACAACTACCATGTGACTGTGATTCACCTGTTCAGTACTATGGAGTCCTTCTATGCACTTCTGTCAGTGTTTTTACTGTCATTATTGAAAGGATCAGAGAGATTAATAATCCCTGCCTTATATAAGAACTCACAGATGTCAGCAAATCCCTGGAGGGAAATTGCCAAAATTATTGGAAGTACAAAGAAGTGGAAAATCATGTTTGCTTCAAAAAAATCAACAACAACAAAGAATTGGCACCCAAGAGGGTGGGAAAAAAAGTCTTGTGAGTTTATTTGTTTCTATGGTGGCTGGCACCACATATAAAGCACTGGGGCTCGACCACAAGGCAATTAACACCACGGAAATGAAGCATGAATGATGGCAACGGCGTTAGCTACTTACGTCGGTTATGCCGTAACCCCGACAAAGATTGACTGCAGACGTTTAAATCTTTTAGTCTTAAAGACCAACGTCTGATTTAGAAGAAAAAAGGAGATGGAGCTGAAGATTCTGTTTTCAAGAAAGATGGGATTTGCATTTGCACAGACCCAGTCCATGTTAATAGCCTCTGAAAATGGGAGACTATGGAAAAAAATAAGTGTAATTCCTAAACAGGTAAAAGAAAACTTCTGTTAAACCTTTTGAATTAAAGCTCAAAGTCTCTGGTCAAAGTCTGCAGTCCCAGTAAAATAAATATCTATTTATGTGTAGGTAATGGTTTCCTTTTAAAATAACATTAACACTGAAAAATGACTGAATAATGGTAGAAATTGAATAATGATCTTAAACTGGGTTCGAATAATAGGCCCTATATTTCGTCCCATGTGGCTGATCGAATCTTTGAATGTCTTCCAAAAGGACAGCATTATGTGCACACCATCAGCAGCTTATAACTTTAGGAATGTGGTGCAAATTTTTCATCGTGCTGTGCAATTACAAGACATCATCCAGTTGGAGTACTCAGTTGGAGTATTAAACTTCACATATCTTGCAACATAAGTACAGCATCCATCTTTTGCACTGTGTGAAAAATGAGGTGGCTTACAATAACTAGGTAAGCTGTTCCCCACACCACATGTAAATTTCCAAAAATCATTAGAAGGAGAAAAAGACAAAAAAGGATTCCAGGAAATACAGGAAACATAAACTCGCATAGTTTCATAGTTTAACCGAGAATGTTTTTCTTCAGTCTACATTGCTGAAGTCTCCGTGTGGATTGCCTGCTCTCACAAACCCTCATTTGGTTTCCACGCACAGCCATGTTTGATTCATGGCGCTGAACAGATGAATGCATTCTAAAAAACTAATGCTGCAAGCAGAAAATTCTCTCATTTGAGATGCCGGGTTTTCTAAAAATTTGATGCGTCTCTAACATATGACGTCAGTTACCCTTGACATCGCTTGCTGGGTGAGATACAGTTGGTCTTTGCAGCTCTGCATCACTTGCCAAGTTTATCAAAGTATTCTGTTTTTTGTTTTCTTTGGCCTATAAGAAGTGGAAACTTTGCAAAGAAAAGGAAGGATTACATTTGACATGTCAAAGTATTTTATGTCAACTTCTAGGGTATTTTGAAAGCTCTGTCGTTAATGAAGTCGTAGTTTAAATGAGTATTTGTGTGCAGTGTTGGGTGTAATGCATTCCAAAGTAATGTATATAATGAAATCACATTCTTCAGTAACATAGTAATGTAACGTGCTCTTGTACTAAATTCTATCATTAGATTAAAGTTAAAATGACATTGTTACTAAAAGTTCTTCAGCTATCTACATGGGAGGCAGATAGAAAGGCGGAAACATAAAACATCAAACAAACTTTCTTTTTTTCCTGTGAACTTGTGCTACAATCAGATCATTTCAGTTTGCGTGCTAGAAGCAGAAAAATGGTGAAGTGGAAGATGGACATTACTGCATCCAGGAAACAAACAACAGCTTTGTACTACTAACATAACTTCGGCTCTTTGCAAAAATCTGCACAGCCAGCATGCTAACGCAAAGCTAAAGCCCAGATATGTGTGCTGGCCCCAGCCCAGCAGTCAGGCCCTAGACTTCAACAGGTAACAAAGGCAGTGATGAGCAGTCACGCTTGCAGCGCTGCAGCTTCCTTTTCAGCCTGTGCATTATAGAATTAAAGTAGAATCGCTGTGGCAATTGCTTTGAAGTGTCTTTGGGCTGTTTTTCAGCTTTGTGTTCATACATAAATACTGAAAGAAAGATCGTATGTGTGTCCTTATTAGAATAGGGATTTGTTTTGGTGTAGCTTAAGTTATATTGTTAACACATTACTGATGAGTAATGTGAAACTGATATATTGAATAATGCAACAGTTATGTACTGCACTTTCATTTCAAGTAATGACTCCGATACTGTTTCTGCACCAGTGTCAAACGCACCAGCAGTTTGAGTGCAAACCAAATTCAGAATACCTCAAAATTCTGGAATCTCAAAATTCAGTATATTTCTACTCACAGAAATGCCAAAAATACATATCATATGGACTTCTGAATGTACTCCTCGGCTACTCACTTCCCCAAAATTGAGCCTTTTAAAAGGAAGATTAATAAAGATAAGGAAATAGGAAAGTGAGACATTATCCTCAACGGTATGTGCTGTACCTTCTCTCTTCATGCCCATGGCTAAACACTTCTGGTAGCGACAGTACTGACAGCGGTTCCTCTGGCGTTTATCAATGACACAGTCTTTGTTGTCACGACAGGTGTAGGTCAGGTCTTTGCGGACAGTCCTTTTGAAGAAACCTTTGCAGCCCTCGCAGCTGTAGACTCCATAGTGTTTACCTGAGGAAAAGGGAAAAGAGATTGTTTGCTTAATGTTAGTTTTTGATCCTTTTTTTGGAAACATAAGGTGACACAGTGCACATGGAATTAGCTGAGTTGGCCGTTTTGCTGCTTCTTCATTAGTACACACCTATGACCTTACCAACTACAACACATTCGCGGAATTTACTGTGATTTCATGAACATGTTATTTACCATTCTGTGGTTACAATAACTCAAAGAAACACCCAGGAAACACTTTGAAAGAACAAAACAAAAATTATGATCACAGACCCTTCTACTAACCCTTTGGTAATGAAGGAAAAGAGAGGCTCACTAAAGGGAATATGTGAGGGGGGGGCAGTCTAATATGGTGTTGTCTGACCCTGTTTCTAACAGCTCTTTTTTGTTATTTATGACGGATGGAGTCCATTTGGTTTCTCCAGTGTTGATCAAACTGTTTCTTTGTTATCTCTCTGCTGGGTCAGACCACCAGAGAAGATAAATAAAGCCCCCGAGCACAGCTAAATGAAGCATGACTTGCTATTAAACATTGTTTTGATTTTCCCCCTTGGGTGCACACAGCACCAATGACGCAGGATGACAGTAAAACTGTCCAATGAATTAGATATCCACCTTTATCCAGAGGCTACAAACTTTTCATGGTTATCCCCAGAAAAAAATTAAACACATGGTTATTTGTTGGCAGTGTGGGAAAAAAAAGAGATTTAAGACAACTCTACAAAGATGAGTGCTGTGAGAGTCATTTCCTGGGATAACCCGTGGTTATCTGTTCACCCAGGGTTAATGTTCTTGTGGTTCAGGTGGTTAAGCTAGAAGTTGGCCAAATGATAGCCAATGTTTAAGAAAACTCTGGAGCAAGCTATTGTTCTTTGAGAAGCCAAAAAGGTTATTTACAATCTTTATTTATTGTGCAACCTAAAGTGCTACGTGAGAAAGTTTGATTTGGGACAAAAAAAGATTACAGAAATATTAAGGGTGCCAGACTTAAATGGAATTTTATGCCTTTTCTTGTAACACGTTATATTGACTTTGCTTTATTGTTATCGTTACCATCTTTCAGAGACTAATCAAAAAATAGCCTTAAATGACCACCCACCCACCCATCCGTCCATCCATCCGTCCATTACTGCTTATCCATGTTTGGGTCAAGGGGCCAGGAGTCTAAGGAGAGACATCCAGGCCTCCTTCTTCCTGGTCCCTGTCTCTGCCCTTCTAGGGAGACTCCAAGGCATTTCCAAGATAGCTGAGAAATGTAATTTGTCTAGTTTCAGGTCTTTCCCAGTGCTTCCTCCTGAAAATCCACTAAACAGGCTCTGGTTGGGCAAACTCCCATGCACACTCGAATATCCCGAAGAGGTTCCACGATAAAGACAAAAACCACATTGTTTCTCCTGAACACACTGTAGAATATATCTTGTATCTCTATCTGAATATAATTTGCCAGTGTCTGAACTCTAACTGTGTTGAAATGAAAATTAAGAAACTCCAAAATCTGCCTCTACTTGTCCCACTATTCATTGTACTGACTGCGTCACAGTAGGGATGAATGATGAGTTGCGCATGGTCGCCTTCAGACATAGCGCTTTCTTGTTTCAGTAAAAAGCGATTCAAGGTTAGGTTTCATCCAATCAAGATGATCTTTTGCCACATGATTTAGGTTCCTTTCATGTGCGTTTCTGTTGCTGCCCTCACATGCTTTTTTTTCCAGGAGTGGCTTTTTTCTGGCTTCCCTGTCATTTAGCCCAGATTTTTAAAGAATTCTGATGACTGTTGTCTTTCCAGGAAGCTCTCCCACTCCAACAAGCTGCAGTATGTAGTTCTGCCAGAGCATACTGTGGGGCCATTTTCTGACCGAAGTTCATGTGTGGATCTTCTCCGGAGGTTTCTCCATGTGGTTAGAGCCCAGGCTTGGGCAAGATGCTGTGTAGTCCTGTTTTATTTTAATTGGAAACAGTGCAATGTTATCCAGTCTAAGCTGTTTAGATTTTTTTAAATAATCTATTCCATGTCAAGTCTCCCTACAATCTTTTAGAAAACTGCATAAAATTCTTAGAAATTTCTGATTGGGAAGTGATTTGTGAACATGTTCAAATAGTCACCTAAGTGCTAAGCAGTGCTAAATGGACTTACATGGAGACGTTTCACCGCTCATCTGGAGTTCTAAATGATTAGTGGGAATTTCCCAGAATTTTAAATACTGTAGTGTAGAGGTGACTCCATTGTGTCTGCTGCACACTGTTGAAGCAGCTGTTAAAAATTTTAGATGCAGGAGATGCAACATTCATTGTTCATCAATCCGTTGATGAACAATGGCATTCCGATCACTGCATCCAGTTGGATGTTACTGCACCCAGTTGGGGGCAGACATCAGAAGGCCCATTTTGAGTAACTATCTATTTCAGGGTCTTCTCTTGTGTGTTTCTGGTTCTTGTTCCCCTCTACTCTTGTAAACCCCTTCTTATCCCAGAGGTGTAGGGCTCTTATAAACCCATATACTCCAATTTGAAGCTTCTCTCTAAAATGTGTAGTCCAAAAAGCCCCATCCATTTCCACTGACATCCTCCCAAGTGAACTTGGTGTTGCTGTTCACTGCACAGATGTGCTCTGTGAACGTTTCCAGTTCCTGTGTTTTGATTTTCCCCCTTCGCACACCTACCTTTAAAAACAGTAATCTCCAGTGAAAATAACCTTAGCCATTACCAGTTCACAAAAAGATTTCTGACAAGGTCAATTCTGACATTGAATTATTTTCATGCTTCCTTTGCAGACAGTCATCACAGTCTGATGTCACTCACCTGAGGAGCGGTCACCGCAGATGGCGCAGATGTGTTTGGTGAGTGACAGAGCTGTGCTCGAGGGCTGGGCAGGCACCTTCATCACGCCGTTGAGGCCCAGTGGAGGCTTTATGTCCTCCGTACTGCTGACAGAGTTCATTGGAGAGTTCAGCTGGAACATCAACACACAGAAACACACACGCCGACAAGTCACAATGCAGCCCGCTAAACTCAAAACATCAAAATCGCACAAGCACCGTCAAATAAATCACATAAGCTTAAGGTCAAATTCAACAAGAAGATTATACACAATAAGGACATTACATGAAACTGGAGTCATGTCACTCAGGGAGTACTGAACAATCTGAAATGTACAAAACAAAAGCCATATTAAGACTACTGATGCGTAATATAGATGGTCAGCAGCCCTAGCAACACCTCTTTTTTCCTCTGTCATTTCTCCCTTTCACTCTCCTCCCTCCTGTTCCCCTCATTTTCAGATCTAAATCTGGCGCAGCAGGATCCTGCACCACTCAACCCCAGGAACTCTTTTATTCATGCTCTCAACAAGCCCTGCTGGCTCCAAAATGTTCAGCGGTAGCATAACTCTACTGCAAAATTGAACAGTACAGCAGAATAAAGAGACAGCATTTGTTTTAGCAGCAGCGCAACTGCAGCCCTAAGTCTAACTTCAATAGTTGCCTGTGTCTCTCTCTCTGAAGGAGCTTTGATACAATTCATCCAAAAATGACCCCTCTTTGCTTTCTGCTGAAAGTGAAAAGCAAGGGGGAGGCTAATTATTATAACAAGCTACACGCTGTTTCCAGAGGAGATAAACGTTAAGGGGAAATGTATAAATTATTCACTAAATATACTGGATGGAACAGAAACAAGCCAACTATTAGTGGGAAAAAAATGACTTCATGAAAAAAAGTAAAAGCACTAGTCTGATTGACTGTGCTAAAACCACAGTAATTTTACATGATGGTAAGAAAGGGGGAAGGAAAACTGCATATAGTCAGACAAGTAGATTCTCCACAGGCACATTCATAACAGAGGGATGAGAGACAGAACACTATTGGCAGAGCAGAGCCAGATGTGTTTTTATTAAGTTACCACACATGAGAAATGTCTTATAGCACAAACACTTTCTGAGTTAAAATTAAGTTCATACTGTTGCAGAGAAACCCTGTCTATATCTGCTGGGATTAGGAATGACAGAAAAGCCATTTACATCTTATGATGACAGGGCTAACATATTTTGTCACTCTAAAACACACCCTAAGCTGTGTTTACACTCATCTGACAAAAGTACATTAAGAGCATAATGGAAGAACATAGAAAAGTATACATCAGGGCAAACAATGCCCTTTATTAGACGCACAGGACATAAACCAAATTCAAATTCAAATTCAAATTTTTATTTGTCACGTACACAGTCATACACAGTACGATATGTAGTGAAATGCTTGGACAACTGCTCGTGACCTAAAGAAAACAAAAAAGGAAAAGGCTATGAATAAGATAGGAAATAAATATGAAAAATTAAAAAGGGTAAATTTAACTAGGAAGGAATAAAATATAAATTAAGGTTAAAAATGAAATAACTGTACAACACAAATTAGAATGAAGGGAAAATTTAACTGGGAAGAATAAGATAAAATATATAAATTAAAGTTGAAAATAAAATAACTGTACAACAAAATACACAATATAGAACTATATAAGAATGTATGAAGAAATCTAAATATAAATAAATATATACACAATAACAGCAGCTGTACAAGTATTAACCGGAAATGAAGAATATAGTGACCAGTGTTGTGCAAAACCAAAGTCCAGAAAGTCCAGTGTGTGTGTAAGAACTGTATATGTGGGTCAGTACTGTGTGGTGGTGTGATTGAGAGACCGTATCGCCTGCGGGAAGAAGCTCCTCCTCAGTCTCTCTGTGTTGGTCTTCAGGGAGCGGAATCGCTTTCCTGACCTCAACAGAGAGAACAGTCTGTTGTTGGGATGGCTGAGGTCCTTCACGATCTTCCTGGCCTTGGTCCAGCACCGCCTGCTGTAGATTGAGTGCAGGTCAGGCAGCTCGGAGCGGATGGTGCGCTCAGCTGACCGCACAACCCTCTCTAGAGCTCGTCTGTCCTGCATGGTGCTGTTCCCGAACCAGGTTAAGATGTTTCCCGTCAGGATGCTCTCTATGGTGCACGAGTAAAAGTTCCTGAGCACCTTGGAGGGCAGTTGGAAGTCTCTCAAGCGTCTGAGGTGGTAGAGACGCTGTCGGGCCTTTTTCACCACAGTGTTGATGTGACAGGACCATGACAGGTCCTGCGTGATGTGAACTCCGAGGTATTTGAAGCTGTCCACTCTCTCCACTGGGCACTCGTTGATGACGGGGGTCTGGTAGTTCCTCTCCTGCTTAGTGCTGAAGTCCACTATCAGCTCCTTTGTCTTACTGACGTTTAGAAGGAGGTTGTTCCTCTGGCACCAGTTCTCCAGATTCCTAATCTCCTTCAGGTAGGCCGTCTCGTTGTTATCAGAGATCAGGCCCACCACGACGGTGTCGTCAGCAAACTTGATGATGGTGGTGGAGCTGGTAGTGGCCACACAGTCATATGTGTACAAAGAGTACAGCAGGGGGCTCAGAACACACCCCTGGGGGGCTCCAGTGCTGAGAGTGGTGGAGGCTGAGACATGTCCGCCCATCCTTACTGCCTGTGGTCTGCCAGTTGGAGATCCACTGACACATAGATGAGCTGAGTCCCAGATGCTCCAGCTTGGTGGTGAGTGTGGAGGGAATTATGGTGTTAAATGCAGAGCTGTAGTCTATGAAGAGCATTTTAACATAATTCCCCCTTCTAGTGTCCAAGTGAGTGAGTGATGTGTGGAGGAGATGAGAGATGGCATCGTCTGTGGAACGATTTGGACGGTAAGCGAACTGTAGTGGGTCCAGTGTGTCTGGTAGTGAAGAAATGATGAAGTCTCTGACCAGGCGTTCAAAGCACTTCATCACTACTGAGGTGAGGGCTACAGGGCGATAGTCATTGAGAGAAGCAGGGTGGGGTTTCTTCGGGACGGGAACAATGATGGACTCTTTGAAGCATGTGGGGATCACCGACTGAGATAGAGAGATGTTGAATATCTCAGTGAACACAGGAGCTAGCTGGTATGCGCAGTCTCTGAGGATACGACCTGGGATGCCGTCTGGTCCTGCTGCTTTCCTGGTGTTCACTCTCTTGAAGGCTCTCCTTACTTCATGCTCGGAGATGACGAGCACGTTTCCGGTGCTGGCAGTATCTTCCTGTCTGCAGCCGTTAGCGCCGCTAACACTAGCATTGTTGGAGACCTTAGCTGCAGCCTCGAAGCGAGCATAGAAAGTGTTCAGCTCGTCTGCCAGAGTCATGGCCGCGTTCGTCATACCGGTTGTTGGTGCTTTATAGTCCGTTATTGTCCTTAGTCCCCGCCACAGGCTCCTAGAGTCACTCTGTTGGAGTTGTGACTCTAGTTTCCTCCCGTAGCGCTGCTTCGCCTCTTTCACCGCCCTCCGCACGTTATATGACGCGGCTTTGTACGGGTCCATGTCCCCCGTCATGAGTCCCGTGTTGTAGGCAGCGGTGCGGGATCTCAGAGCGTCGCGGATGGTTTTATCCACCCACGGCTTCTGGTTGGGAAACGTTGTGATAGTCTTTGTCTCCACGGTATCATCCGCTAGTTTCCCGATGAATCCCACAACCGCTTCCGTAAACACGTTGACATCATCATCGGAGCTGTTTCTGAACATGCCCCAGTCTGCGTCATCGAGTGCGTCCTGTAACGCGGCCACCGATTGATCCGTCCAGCGCGCAACCTTCCTCTGAACCGGAACTTCCTGTTTCAGCCTTTGTTTGTATTTTGGCATGAGGAAGATGGCGGCGTGATCAGATTTGCCAAACGGGGGGCGGGATTGTGCCTTGTAGCCGTCCTTGACCGTAGTGTAGCAGTGGTCCAGTGTCCTTTCACCCCTGGTGGGGCAGGTGATGTGTTGATAAAAGTTCGGCGCTGCGCGTTTGAGGTTGGCGCTATTAAAGTCCCCCGTCACAATAAGCGCAGCGTCCCGGTGTTGTGTCTGGTGCTGTGTGAGTGCCTCATGCAGCTCGCATAAGGCGGTGACCGTGTCCGCTTGTGGTGGAATATAAACGGCACTTACAATGACCGATGTAAATTCCCGAGGTAGATAAAAAGGACGACACATGATGGACAGTAGTTCCAGATTTGGTGTGCAGGAGCGTGTGAGAGGAACAACGTTTGCACTGTTGCACCAGTTGTTGTTCACCATTAAACACACGCCGCCTCCCCTTGACTTCCCCGAGTCCCGTGTCCTGTCCATGCGGTGAACCGAGAACAACTCGGCCGGCTGGATGGCGTGGTCCGGCACCGCTGGGTTCAGCCATGTCTCGGTGAAGCAGAGGAGATTGCAGTCCCGAATGTCTCTCTGGAACTTTATCCTGGCCCTGAGGTCGTCAAGCTTGTTCTCCAGTGACTGGACGTTGGCGAGCAGGATGCTAGGCAGAGGTGTGCGGTGTGCACGAGCTCTCAGCCTGTTCCTGACGCCGGCTCGCTTCCCTCTAGGCCGCCGCCGCTTCCCTTTGTTCTCCCTCGAGATCTCACTCGGCCAGCTCGGATCCGGAGTTAAAAACTTCGAATTGTGAGTACATTGTATACCAATAGAAACAAGAGTGTCACTGTCATACCTAATGTACCCAATGGTGATGATTTTGCCGATTTAGAAACGCTGAAAACTAACTTAAAAAACAAAGACAAAGAAAAAGTGGTCGGAGCAGTCGTGACGGCAGCCGACCTCACCGGCGCCATCTTATAATTCCAAACAGCCACTGAGTTAATATGCATGTTGGTAAGTGGTTACACAACTACAGTTGTAGCTGTGGAATATCTTTATAACTGGGAATTACAGAATCTCAGGTTTACATTGCTACAATTCATAGAAATATCACTTAGATTATACATGAAACTAATTAGAATATTAGCTAAAAATGCCTTGAAATTAAAATGGGTATTATTCTGTTTTTATTCAGAATACACGAGTAAAGGTGGTAGACTTAAAAACTTTCAGGAAAAAAAAAAAGAGAAGAAATGTTTTAAGTGATTTTTTGCAAAATCACATTTATTGGATACACACGTGTGTCCCGGTGAGCACCAAATGGATTTTTGATCCACATATTGTTAAAAGCAAAATCATACTGAAAACTTAAAAGAAACAGACGGGCTGAAAATCAAAGGAGCTGTAGCTGAGATATACTGAATTTTAGTGAAGGGTCAAGCTCCAACAACCCTCCAGTCCAGAGTTCCCATATTTGAACTCATCAGCATGTTTCATAAGAAAAGAAAGTCAAGGAACAAAGCTCCTCTAGAACCATGGACAATATATCAGTTTAATTTATTTTTATTTCTCTATGTATTTTTACAGATCATGTATCATAAAGATAAGGCAGATAAGATATGCATACAAAAAGACTTTTATATGCAGCTTATATGTAAATATGTAAATAACTACATACTCAAATTGCAAGTACACACGGCCAAGATACTACCTGCACTGCACACAAACTGTATACAAGCCACTGTGGCATGTCACCTTCAACAGATTACACACCCTAAAATCTGATCCCTCTTTAATGCTGAAAAAAAATGTTAGCTGTGCCAAATACATACATATTGCTGGAAGCTACAATACACCATGCTTCCATTGAGAGAAATATTCAAGCCCATGGTGATTTGCCATCACATCAAATAGGAAATACTAGATGTCTCCTGCATCATTTTACACATATTTCCAGAGAATTCAGCATGACATATGGGGTGTCATGGGAACTTGGGAAACTGAGTTGAATTTCAAAATTATAGCTTACATAAGTTAGAATGTTTGGCTGTGTGAATGATGGATTAACTTGGGAGGGAGGGATGAGTGAGTTAAAAAGGCTAAACCTCCTTTCACCATAAGGAAATGTTTAGTTTACACCCTGGCACTCACCACTGGCCTGAGCCATGCACACAAACAAACACACGCATACAGAGGCACACACAGACAGCCTCAGTTGGAAAAAAAAGGTTACCATCCTGCACAGTTTCTTATAGTACTTTAGACATCAAATAAAGGTTAAAAAGGAAACATTGTAGAAAAACACAATACAATGCAGAATTTCAAGGGACACTAAAGGTCAGCAATGCATGCAATTCAATATCTGAATCAACTCCTGGGAGTCAAAGCTGATGTCATTGTTTTCTTCCAGTATAAGGCCACGTGATAGGAGCGTGACGAATCAATTAAGGATATGCAGTGGCTTACAAGATGCAATCAGCCAGAAAAAGTTGGTATAATTTTTGCATCTGGTTTTCAAGCTAAAAAAAAAAGTCAGTGTTCATTGTGTATCTACTTATAGCAGAGCTTATCAAACTTTCAAATACCCCCCCAAAAAAGTTTGCAACACCAGTCCCACCAATCCTTGCAGAATCTTACTAAAATAAATATCTTCAAAACTGGATTTAAAAGAAAAACATCCCGTTTGTTTTCCATCATTAGATGATATTCATTCAGATGAACTTCTTTTCATATCGTTCCCCTGGTTATCCAAGCAAGCCAAAAACCCAACTCCCCACTGAGGTTCAATGCCCCACCAGGGGGCCTGTCACACAGTCTGTGGAACACCATGGTTTAAGGGGTCCTAAAACAAAGACCTAGTGTTGATGCTAGTGGTAACTGTGAGAAAGAAAAAAATAAATAGAAAAGATTAGTTTGGATATAGCCTCAAATTTGCAGGACAAAAAGGATACAGGGATATACCTGCATCGCTTTGGCAGCACGTGAACACACCCACATCTATGCAAGTTTATCCACATGCATGCACAAACCCACATCATGAGGTCTTACCTCAGTTAAACGCCTGAGTCTAGTCCTTTCCCCTGGAGTGCAGCACTAACAGAGCTGTCTTCCTGACTGAGACAGTCTCTATCAAACCCTCTTTCTCCCTGACAGAAAAGATTCTTCCCTCTTACAATCTATTTTCAGTGAACCTGCAACTCAATCTCAGCAACACTGCTCCCCAACAGTGGGGTGGGCAGGCTAGGGGGGGACTTTTCTTTTCCTTCTGCCCATGGCGATGGAGACAAGGCAGGGAGATTAAAGTGGCTCAGGACTAGTTCTGGAAATAGAATATATGCACCCGCCCTTACAGCACACACACGTATGTGAACCATTGCAGGGAGGTATGCCAGTTGTGTGTACAGCTCAGGGAAACCCCACTAACAAGCCTCTCTTTAGACACCAAAGAGACACTTTAAGGACAAGAAAGCTTAAAACAGACGAGGGTCATTTAAAATCCAAGACTTTTCAACGTAACACACGATTCCCTGCAGAACAATGTACAAAACAAAAGAGACCTGAAATGGTCTAACTAAATTACACGTTTTTTCTCTCTCTGCAGGTGTTACATAACATGTTGTGGAGGGCATTCCAGTGATACATCCAGTACAGTGGGGGTCTGTGTCTGCTTGAGGGTGTCAGATTCTGCACTGAACTGATATGCATGATTATATGTTCTGTGCCACCTGCTGGCTCCAGCATTCTGCTGTAACATTCAAACATTAGGCTAAAGGTGATGAATTAATAGTTCTACAAATATGAATGGAAAAGCGACAGAAAGTATCAGTGGCTGCATGGAAATATATAAAAAACAGCACGTAAAAAGTTATTTATAAGTGTTACTTTGGTTTGGAATTACAAAAACACTATGACACATTGTGCCAAACAAGTGTTTTTTTATGTTGGGTCATGATAGCAACACATATGTGTGGTTCATTACAGTGAAGAAAAAACAAACAAACTAGAGGTGCACCAATCGATTCTCCGGGGACCAACATGGGACGATTTCCGACCAGTTAGCCTCCAGTATGGACACTTATGAACTGGTCCATTTTGTGGGTGCAAAACATGCACACAATGGTGCAGGTAAATCTCACACACACACTTATAGCCACACACTATCATGTTAGTGTGGAAGTTACCCAAAGTAATCTATGGCACACCACCACAAAAACGCTCAAACCAACAAACCACATACCCGATCATCCCCTGTGCATTTTAAAGAAACTACAAAGGAAAAGTGGCTAAAACTAAAGCTATCCAGAGCTCAAAGTGAGACACAAGCCAGCAACCTAAAGTATGTGGTAAGAACAAAGGATGAAAGCACAAATTTAGAAACAAGTGAGAAATAGAAAAGATTTGACAATGAAGCACCTGCCCTGTTATAGGTTAAAGGAATAAACGCACTGGAAAATGATTTAAGCACCTGACATTTGCTTTGTTACATAAATCAGTACAAATTGTAGTTTAATAATTCATTTTATTTTGAAAATAAAAATTGGAATTGGCCAATAAAACTGCAATCAGTTCATTTTTAAGCGAAACCAAAGTTTTACTATGTGACAGCAGCCAAAAACAGTACATCATGGCCTTTATTACACCAATATATACTCCAGTTACAAAGTACAAAAAATCCAATCATGAACCAGTGATCTCAAAAACTAAATATACTACAAAAAGATAAATGACAATACAATAAATTATAATATTTTATTATTGAAACCATAAAGAAAAAAAAACAATAGTTCAACAAAATAACGATGAAGAGAAAAAAAAAAGTGTATTAGTGCAGCTCACATTACTCATAATTCATTTTAACAGAAATAACAGAATATTCTTGGCAGCTGAACAGCCCCTGTGAACTATTAATATTCTATGACAATACATGGCGGTGGAAATCTAAAGAAAGGAGCGTCCCCTGAGCGAACACAGGACAAAAGAGAAAGAAGAGTAGAGACAGTAGAGGCCTGTGCTTAAGATGAGCTTAGCTCGATTCAGAGAGTCAGAGCACAGAGTTTGCTCGTAAAGATACTTCAAAAGGAGACATCAAATCCTCATGCACCACTCCTTAATGCACAATCCTCATGTGGAACTTCAGTTACTTTGCTGTTCAAGGGCACCTTTGTTAATACAGAGAAAGTTATCTTCACTGGGTCTTTTCAAAAACGCCCTTATAGAATTTCTTCATAAGGTTTTCCATTAAAGAGCGGCACAACATGACCACGAACTGAATGTTCTACTTCACAACCCACTGTTTCCGATCACACTCCTGACACTTGTTCCGCTCCCTCTACTGTGCTTTGCTTAAGAATTATTAATTTTTGTAACTTTAATTTATTTCTGCTTTAAGGCATGAAACTGAAACTATCTGCAGCTAGAATGTAAAAGCAAGGAAGTGTGAGTGGACCTGATACAAATCTGCTGTTGACACGAGATGAAGTCTAACCAGCTGTCGACTGAGAGGTGAGGACAGGGGATCAGGTAATGATCTAGCCTAATGATAACCCCGAGTCCCCTTTCACCTCTGACACATTGTGACAATCACTTCCTTCTAAAAGAACACTTATCTTGGGACTCGTGCAAAGCATGGGTGGAATGAGTGAGAACTTTCCTCTCATCGCTGTGTTGTGTGTGTGAGTGCTATCTTGACATGCATCAACAGAGACGGGGTATCAGGTTTCACACAGGGAGGATGTGGTGATGGACCCCTCTTCTGTAGCCTGTGGGCTTTAGCCACAGTTAGATAACTTATGAGAGATCTTAAAGACACTTTTTTTGAACGCAAACAGCTCACATAACAAAAACTAATCAACGGACACATGCACAGCACAGCTCATGCAGTCATTTGTGGATGAACTCTGAGATCCTCTGCGAATAGGTCCTGTCATGTAACAGCAAATTACATGAGTCATGCTCAGGATGAGGAAACAGGAAGGAAAGGCAAATTCTAGCTATTACAGTATACACTGTATGACCATCATGATTACATCCAGCACTCTCAGAATTACTGTCAAAAAGACATTTTTTGGCCTATGTAATGGAAAAATGTCTGTATACTTTATGCTTCTACAGACTGCAGTACATAATGTGTACTTACATTGTACTTACATTAAGCTTTCTAAATACACAGTAATTAAAAAGCACCGTGTTACCATTATATTCACCCCTACATAGTCACTGCATTGGCCTATTTCAAAAAGAACAAAACGTTATAACAGGAAACAATAATGTGACTATTTTTTGAACTGCTTACTTAGCTGAAGCCTTGGTGATTGCATGTGGAAACCTTGTATTTATGGAGGCTTTTAGCATAACAGTGAATAATTAAGTCTCCCTCAAAAGTCTCAGTGAACGAAAGGAATCAATGAAAAATAAAAAAAGGATCCCTCACTTACACATGGGATCACAACGTGGCCATAATTTATGTATTTTAATAGCTTATTAAGTGAATACATACATTATTTATCAACCATTAAATAAAGCCTTTGGTTACAAAATATAAATCCTTCCTAAGTATGTCTTTTTGTAAAATAGCTCCGTGATTATTGTCACTAAGCTCTATTAAAACGCTCTCCCTACTCTCTCCCAGTAGAATTTAGCAGAAGCAGACATTATTCCAGACAGCTTGGAGGTTTCTAACACTCGCACCATGCTGTGCCATAGCAGATAAAATGAATCATCGCAAGCACTGCCAGCTTATGTGTGTGTGTGTGTGTGCGTGTTTTGACAGAAACTTTTGTTGCAGTGAAAAAAAGAGGATATTAAGCCTATCAGTGCTGTGGAAGCAGTGAGCCTTGCAGCAGTGAAGCTGGAATACACACAGTAACTTGCAGCTGTTGTCTCACCTCAGAATGGCACTGCTGGGCATGGATTTTGTCTAAGTGTTTTTGGAATCTATTGGAGTTTTTGCACATACTGGGGTGGGTTCACGGCATGAGTGGATCTATGTGTCTATGTGGATATATGAATTTCTGGAGTTACATGCAAGCACAAGCGTGCATTATCATTTGGTCTCCATGTACATGTGTAAGTGTGTCGTTCTGGCTTTGCGTGGGTGTTGATGAGCATACAGCAAAAGCCAGGGTGTTTCCTGCATAGAGAAATTGTTGGTGCCACCCAACGATGTTTTAATCAGAGCCACCAGAATTTAGTTTCAATAATTATTTTAATTAATAATCAATTTGATTGAGTTTGCATGGAATTCAGAAGATATATGCAGCATAAAACTTGAATTATTATTTTTTGATTAGTGTGTGACCTAGAATGCAAATACTCTGCATATATACATTTATAATGGCCAATGATAAAATTGTCTTATTCCAAGGGAAAAAAACAACAACAAAGAAAACAAAAACAAAAAAAACCTCAGTTTTTGCAACCTTTGAATAAACATGTATTTCTAACTGATAAAATGAGCTACATGCTGTAATACTGTCTGACTATTGAAAATTAGAGATGCACTAAATGATCACCCAGCAACTACAATCATATGTATTTGACAGGCTGCGATGGGCTGATTAATCTTAGATAAAGATTCTGTGCTAATCCGTCATAGCTTGACATGCACTTGTCCAGAAATGTAACTAAATATAGGAAAATATGTCACAACAACTGCAATATCTGTGCTAGATGGAAATATGTCGTGCAAAGGACAAAAAATTAAACACAAATTGAATTAGGTAAACTGCGAATGCCAACAGCCAATTATCTAACAATATATCATTTCCTATTTCCTCATTTTGATAGCACTGAAAATAAACGTAGGTGACTACAAAGTCTTTTAATGATTTATTTGAGCTGTTCTCTTTGTTGCAATATTAAAATGACTGTTGTGACATCAAATAAAAAAAAAAAAAAACAGGAAATGGGGGCACAAGTTTGAATGTATTTTGGATTTTTTTCCCTAATCTAGTCAGCAGGCCAGACTTCAAAATTATTGAATTATCAAATTATCAGATTTATTATCAAAATCTGGCAAGAAAATTGCAACTGATGCATGTCTACAGAAAATGTATGAATAATGTGCTGCACTTGCACTTGAGTTGTCTGCCATTCAGTATTCCCATATCACACTCTTTGTGAGAAACTATTTCAAAAACTGTACACTGGCATGTCCTCTTTGTTGTAAAGATGGGTCACTATCTTACATTTCACTTCGAGATGGATAAAGACATATTTTTGCTTTCAAGACAGGCACCAGTCCAGAGATTAATGCTCTAGTGATTATGTTATCAGTGTAGCTTTTTAGATGTTTCCTACCGTGCACCATAAAAATGAACAAAATTATATGTCTTTTATCAAATAAATAAAATAAAATAAATAAAATTAAAATAAAATTATATGTCTTTTATCAAATAACACATAATCTGGCAGCAATTTAAAGACCATTTCAGTGTAAAACCACCAATGAATTTAGCAGTGTTTTGCAAGTCATTTAGTTACATTTCCATTTTCCACCATTTGGCGGATAATGTGATGACAAATCCAACTGCTTTTAAATGATGAGTCTTTTACTTGGGTAATAGTATTAGTGTCAGGCAACTGGATTCCCTTTTACTTTCCATGGCCGACAACAAGTAAACAAGTACTTTATTGATGACTGTTTCCGACTGATTAGCTCCCTAATCCTAAACAAGATGTTGGGTGATCAACACCAATTCTGCCAGAATGAGGTTTGATACTGAACATCTGACATTTGCAAGATTAAACTAATCTGTTTCAACACTCTTTTCATAGAAAATGTCAGCCTTGCCTTCTTTGTGTAACACATCTTTCATTTTTAGTTATGAATGCTGAAGAAAATAATTTATTATAGGACTGTAAAGAGTTTATAAATATAAAATGACTAATATCTGTGCATGACTTCAAGTTTTACAGGCGCCTGGGCAGTGACAAAAGTAGAATTAGTCATACAGAAAGTGTCATTACACTTCACAGACATACCACAGCGTACATGTCTGTCCACAGGCTGCATTGAGTTGCTGTAATATCACACCAGCAGATGCAATTAAAGCCCTGAAGGGATTATTTCAAGCTTTAAAATAAAAGTGTGCCCTCAAGGCATTCAAACAACAATGTCTAGAGCCTGCACTATGAGGCTGCACCGTGAAACTTAAGCCTAACGTTAGCATTTCAATCCCTTATAGCTCCTACCTCCTAAATGGCCCAACTCCTGTGTGGCACAACACAAGCAGAACACACACAGGCCCAAGCTTTATCACACAATCCATCAGCTATTGAAGCCTTGTAAAATAAAAAGTTATGGAAAAAATAACAAAAATAAGATCACTAATAAAAAGCAAACAAAGGAGAGGGGCTTTAACGTAACTCTTTGTCGAACTATTTTCTATAAAATCTGCATTCTCCCCATCAACACAATGTATTAATCATTTGCTTTAATTCCGTCAGAACTGCACTGCATCTTTACCTTTATAGTGCTATGGGAAAAAGTGAGCGCTAAATTGGTTTCAAAGTTTTCCTTAACACATCTAAGCTTTGATTGGCGTTAGAGAGCCTTGATTGCTCCCCTAAGACCTTACACACAGTTCTTTTCTACAGCCATGGAGCCATGATGTCATGCAAAGTCCATCAAAGACCACAGCAGTGGAAGGGACCTTTATTACTCCCACAGAGAAAGGGGCTAAGGTCCACCTCTCTCTCTCTTTCACTTGAATGTGCTGTGTTTCAGGCTCCTAGCAACACAAACGCCTAAACACGATGTACTGAAAAGTGGCACATGACATCACGGCCGCCGCTCATTTATAATTTATTAAACGCGTGTTCCATTTCTTGTAAAACATTTACACCTTTTTCACATTTGTGTTGTTGAGTCCAGAAACAGTCGAGCTTAATGTGTATTTTGAAAGCCTTACTGTGAGACACTGGTCTGTTGTTGGTTTAGGATTTGCTGCGAGGTTTCAGTGGGAGGACAGAACCCAGAGGGGTACAGACTGCGTCTGGAAAATGGTAGCCAGCCATGGTTCTATGATAAAGAACCCCTTTTTCCCAACAGCCAGACAATTCTCCTCATTGTCACTGCAAGTGTGAACTGTGTTCCAACCACTATAATCCCTTCCATGTGTTTGGGTAGTTGCGGTGTCTGTGATCGGGGGACGGTCTGTCTTCTCAGTAAGTTCAAGCCTACAGACATAACCACTGATGAGTTTGATACTAAGAAGCACGACTACGGTTTGCCAACACACCCAGAGCATATAGCTCAAAAGATGTCTTGCAACCTCTCCCTTCATAGAACTCCAGAAAATATGAGTTGACAACCCTGGCAAAACCACGAAATAAAAGACAAAGTATGCGCTTCAAATAACACACAATATCTTTTATGTATAGTATGTTTGCTGACAATGCATGGTCCTCTTCACAGAGAAAGAACATAACCGCAGTATGTCATTGTGTCTGGATGCTCGGGACAGAGCTGAAGGGGAAGTACTGTTGTTCAAGATGTAAGAACTGGCTGATAATAAAGGACTGTCTCTCTCTTTACATGTGGTTAGCTTTTTTCTGAGGATGTGAGACTCCTGTATGAATAGGACTTTTGTTCATCTTCTCCCAAGCTTTCATCATGTTTTCAATTAAACCTTTGATGTAGAGGATAGTTAAACCTTGCTGCTTTTCATTTATACACTGTTTTTTATTGAAAAATATATAGCTTTTAGGGCAAAGTAGGTAAGCACGATTACCACCTGACCGTGCATGTCCATCTATAAATGTAATCTTTCTACTGGAAGATGCTGCTGAGTGCAGCTGATGGTCAAATAAGGTATTCTTGTGATTATTGTATTTTATAATACTACATATGCATGTATGATCATTAGAAAGAAAGTACAGTATATGCAGTTTGGTGTGTGTCCACGCCTGTGCATTGTGAGCCGTTAGCTTAGGCAGGGTCTCACACTGGTCTGGGCGGTTAAGTAGTGAAAAAGGCTGAGCTGTGACCTCGTTCCAGTTAACTGCTCCTGACAAAAGCAAGTCAGCCGAGTGTTAAGTCTAAGTGGCATATGCCGTCTGACTCAAATCACGTCTTATCAGATGTGCCGCGCCTCACGACCACAGGGCAGTGCCACCATCTTTATGCTCTAAGCCACTGCACTTTCAAATCAAACCACTGTTCCCCACCTTTGCTGAGCAGCAGCAAGAAGCCTCAACAATCTCGGTTATGGAATCACTCATAGTTAACCGTTTACAAGACCAACTGTACAGTTTGGGTTTGGGTGGCATTCGAAATATGTAAAACACAGGTGTCAACAATAACATTTTTGTTTTTCCTTTCTTTATTCTTTAGCATTAATGAAATGAGAATTTTTTTTTAAAGCTTTGCAATATAATGATAGTATGCAGATACACCTTAAGTTAAGCATAATACTTGTGTGTATACTGCTTCTCTTAGACAGACTAATCAAAAAAGTCAGCCAAAATGATATTTTTTCTTGTTATCTAAAGATATTTTAACATTACAAAAAATGTATTTTCATTATTTTTTGAATAATAAAGAAACAATTAAATCGCACCAGTACGGTAACCTTCGGTTTGTTGGACGCATTTGCCCTCACATCAACTGTTTCAACAAATGAACCACTACAGCACTGTAAATACTAAACCAGCTATAATTACTGTAAGTACAGTATTAAAACAGTTGGCACTAACTGAATCAGTTGTTACTGGTTCTTGACACAGCTACTAAAAATGGTGGGATTGGCTGTGAGGCGGTACAAAAATACCCCAGTATGCTGACACCACAGGATATTTTTCATGAATGCCATAATGTAAACATATTTTTAAGATTAATGTGTACACCTAAAAAGTTATATCAAAACACTAAAGCACGTGTAAAAGATTCATTGAGACAGAGCAGTTTTTCCCCACAACCTGGTACACTGACAGTTGCTTCAGTATATTTCATGATTTACTTTTAATTTTTCAGGCATCTGATTGGTTTATAATTGAGCTAACTGCTAACTAGCCGTTTTTGTTTCTCTGCTCAGTTGGTTGTTGTGTGGTCCTCAGTGTCATTCAGCTTTCTCAAGTCTCCTGTCCCACTATTGGACAAATTAAAAATCCACCATAGTCTAATATCAGCTCTCCACCCCCACACGTGTGCCTCACTATCATCACAATGTAAATCAGTGAAAAACATTGCAGGTTCAGCTGAACCCACCAAAGTGTTTTGCTAACTAAAAATTTCACCTGCAAATAAAGAATACCCCTCCAGGACAGAAATGGCAGTGCAGATGAAAGTGTTGGAATCATAAAGTGCCCAGGAATAAGAAGGAGAGGGTAGGGAGAAGGACGAGGGGCTTTCTAGCAATGAAAGATTTTGGCTGCTTTCACAAAGTGCTCCTAATCCACTCTAAACTCCATTACATGTGGGACACTTTCACTAAGAAGACACAGATAAGCTCAACAATAGCGAGGAGAGCCCATCCAAAAAAAATAAATAAAAAATCAACAAACATAAAGAAGGGCAGCAACCACATTTTGGGGGGAAACTATTTCAATTTTAGATATGGCACCAAACTGAAACTGGGCCACTGTATGCTTTGATGTCTCAATTGTTTGCGTGTATGCATTTAATAGCAAAGAAACCAAAGCTTATTGATGGAACAAAAATGACAGAGACAAAGGGAGAAAATGGAGATGTTGTGACATAGACAAGGATAGAACAAGACTGGGAAAGTGGACAGCCAAAGAAAAAGGATGGATGAATAGAAAGAGACGAGAGTAAGATATGGCAGGGAAAAAATATGCCTCAGATATAGAAGTAAGAGTGACAGAGCTAAACTAGTGTGGAATCCCAGTTGAATAGGACTTGATTAACTGTGCCACAGGGTCAGAGCAGGGTCTCTGTCTGCTGGGGCCTGGCTTACGAAAATGATATGTGTGCATATATGTGTGAGTGTGCAAGTTTTGACTGTAATTTGCACTTTTGAAACATGTGACTGCAATTT
This sequence comes from Astatotilapia calliptera, assembly GCF_964374335.1. Taxonomy (NCBI): domain Eukaryota; kingdom Metazoa; phylum Chordata; class Actinopteri; order Cichliformes; family Cichlidae; genus Astatotilapia; species Astatotilapia calliptera. The sequence goes on along the minus strand of NC_137428.1, from coordinate 33,249,544 downwards.
GCAAGACACGATATACGTAAATGGTTTTTCTGGTTGGCTTAGGGCAGCTGCACTTCTCTGTGATCTGAAAGGGAGCACAGAGAAAACCTCATGAAACCTAGGATGAAGGCTTTCTGGTTTCTTACAGTATGAAAAATGTAGCATTAATGGGTGTTCATTTTGCCCTAAACACACTACAGCTTCTTGCTACGAGGCTTTTTTTCTTGATCTTGTGTAATAAATACAGTGCACACCTCACATTTACAGAGATCTGCTTTTGCCCCTCGTTAAAAATGGACAGTAGCAAAACTTTTGGTCAACAATATCTATATAGAAGAATTAAGAGTTGTAAAAGGTAGAAGGGTCATTAACTTAAATTTTTGCCTTTTGTAAGTGCCTCTTGTTGGCCCCAACAAAACAACCAGCTACTAGTAACTCACTTTTTTCCTCATTTATTTCTTTGTTTTTAATTTGAATTACAATTATAGAATATATGAAATCCACTTTATGGATATTGGATATATGGTAATGGATATTTAATTTCCTTCATCACATTTCTTCCAAAAATAGCTAACTTTAAAAAACATTTGTTAAAACGCACAATAATAAAATTACAAAGTAACTTAATGCATTTTGGAGTAACATCATATTTAAATCTATATGAGGAAACAGGTGGAATTGATTCTATTAATGTTGTAAATTTGCAATATTGTACTTTGCCTAAAATAAAAAAGCAACCCATGATGTGCATGACGCTCAAACCTCAAATGAAAATGTAATTAAAACTAATGAAAATCAGAATTTGGTCTATAATGAGAGATCTATAGTGCAAAAAACTGTCAGTTCTTTATTAAAACACAACATATAGACAGCAGTCTAAGTTCTCCAAACTTTTTCCTTTTGATACAAAAATAAACCACACTGTCCCTGCAGTGGTTCTACTGACATTTTGCAGACCACACACCTGTTGACCATTTTGGACATTTTGGATGTGAAAATCCTGCTGACAGTGTAAGATGTAGTGAATAAGGTCCCAGTCGCACCTGGCTTACAGACTGATCAGTGACCACCTAGCAACCGCTCACTGTGAGGGATAATTTAGCACTCCCTGACCACTTGCAAGTTGCTGAAGGTTGATCAAAAGTTGCTGGGAAGATAAGACCTGCATATTGCTTTCGCCTATAATTTGAATGAAAGTGATGGATCTGTCTACAAACACCGTCCAAGCTCTCCAAGCTGTACTGAAACTTTGAAAAGTGTGACATAAACCAGAAACGAAGACCATTTGCCTTCAAACCAAAAGTTTTGAAACATGCTGGCACAACTTCACAACTCGTTCTTTCGCACTTTTTTAGTAATACTGCTGCTTGGCCAATATTTGGCAAGCTTTTGCAAACAAACATGAGAAACTACAGACATTCATGGAACTCTGCTAGCAATTAAAGCTATCAGTAGGAGGTCTTCAGTCCAGCATCTTCTCTGTGACCAAATTCAAGGAAAAACTCCCTTTTAACAGGAAGAAACCTCCGGCAGAACCAGGCTCAGGGAGGGGCAGCCATCTGCTGCGACCGGTTGGGGTGAGAAACCTTTGGGCTAACCACGAGAGTTCCAGGTTTAAACTATTTCAGGTATTAGAAAGTGCAAGCAACAGCTATGGCTGTGAGTATCAAAGAAATATATCTTTTGGTTTATCAGAAAGTGAGCAGATAACTTGTTGTCAGTATGCTTACTAATCTCTATAAAATCATCCTTAAAATGTAAACTTTTAAAAGTGTCTCTTAACAGGCCTCACCTGGGGGCTAACGCTAGGACCGTAGCCCATGCCAGGTGAGTTCATGGAGTGAGGGCCCATGGGTGAGCTGATGACAGAGAAGGGTGAAGCCAGGCCATTCATTGGAGAGCTCAGCGTACTGATGGGAGAGTGGAGAGGGCCTGAGGGCCCCATGGACGTTGGGCTGAGTAGAGATGGGTGCATTCCACGGTGGGAGGTTGGTGATCCCAAGGGCGAAGAGGTCACCTGGCCTGATGAATCTGTTCAGGAAAAAAAACAAAAAAATTACACATTTTATCTTGACGATTCCAATGAGCAAAGAAAATCACTGATAATAAACACGGGTAATTCTTACCATCCCGTCATATTTTCTTATGATAATAAGGTCTTTTGAGTTTGCCTTCATAAGATTTTCAAAGCAAAATGAGACAGGAAAAACCTGATGCAAGGCTTCACAATTTGGACCAAAAAGCCACTTTGATAACTAAGTTTTGAATAAACACTCAGAATTCTTCAAAACAACGCTCTCACACTTGGTTTCTTCCAGCCAGGGTCGTTGGCACCGCAAGGCTAGCACATCTGGTAAAGTGTGAAGGCAGTTCTTTAATGTGAGTGCTGTGCAGGAAAATGGACAATTCAGCAAAAAACACTTAAGACAATTAAATCCAACAATCACCAATAGTGGAAAAACCACAAAGTCAGCGGCTGAACGGTTGTGGGTATGGGCAGAATGTCATGAAAAGCTTGTGTACATGAACCGGGTGTTGGTTTTCTTTACTCTGCTGTTTTTCTCCACCATCATTTTTGATGGATTAACATATCCTGGGAAACTTACAAGTAATGCACCAACCATAAATGGACATAGTTTCCAGGTCTGAAAAGTGAAGCCAGCGTAAAAGTGCCTTAAACTCATGTAGTTCCAAAAAAGACTTGTGGTTGCTTAGAAGTGTATGGAAAGTGACATTCGGCTTTCTTAATCTGCAACTTCATTAAACACTTTCCTGATGAGTCTCACCTGCTAGTCTCAGGTCAAACTGAACAGAAGATTAAATCCATTTGTTCAACTGTGGTCCGTCTAAGAGTCACAAAGGAGAATAATCCAGGAAAGGCTTGCTAGCTAATGATTTGTCAACCATAAATCATTAGCCAGCGAGTGCACAGTTTCACAATCTCATTCATCCCTAAGTCACTACATCTGGTTTCCAAGATGGCTATGCCAAAAAGCTGAAATCACAGATTTAAGTGGGACTTCACAAACCAGTAGGTGATGTCCTGGTGGCAAGATACCCCTTTTAAACTGTCTATGGTCTTCTCTTTAACAGTCAATCCTGTTCCCAGCTATGTGTATAATGCTTAACACAAAGAGCAGAGCACACCGTGAAGTAAAGGCAAACGTAGATATACAATGAGACAAAGGAAAGAAACAAGTGTGACATTAAAAGAAATAAAACACAGTAGAGACTTATGGATATGGGGGGCCATGGATGTGGTAAACACTTAAAAAGACTGTATAACTTTACAAAGCAGTTCTGCTGCTCTCTCACAGACTGCTTCGTTCTGGTAAACTGAAGTCCTTCCTTGAGGCATCTACGAGGTCAGGGATATACACTGGATTTATATTGCATATAGCTTATGAATGGGGTAGTAGTGGGCTCAGGAAAATGACAAGCATGACCTTGCACCACAGCTGAGGAGAATCCTGCAGTGACTGAGACTGAAGTCAGAATGATAAGGATAAGGTCATGTGTACAAAAGCTCATCTGCGCTCACAGCCCCCCCCCAATCATCAGAGCTACTCTTTATCTTGACTGAGCTTTCCATCTTTCCATCAGCTGTCAACACAGAAGATATGAGACAGGTGAGAACATTAGCAAAGAAGTACTGATATGCTGTGCTATGTCACTGAGACTTTGGCAACTTTGTTGTATGTGTACTGATAACAAACCTCCTGTCTCAACTTTCAACACTGCAGTTCAGTAAGTAACACTTATCAGTAACTGATTCACATAATTAGTTTTGCAAGCAAAATGCTGAACAATTAAATGTTGCAAAAATGTCCATGAATAATAATAATAATAACAATAATAATAATAATAATAGTGACATATCTCAGTGTCTCCAAAGACATTCCCTCATTTTTGTATTTTAATTTACAACAATTTCTCAATCCATTTTTATAGCTGGCATTAGAGAGCTGAGGTTCACATCAGTTTCTCTGTTGTCCTTAAATACCCTCCTTTATACCCTGTCCTATTTTGACACTGCAAGTTCACTCTGTCTGCTCTCTGCAGTGGGAGCATGGACACATGTTATGTAATGAGTTGGAGTGTGGCTTGTCTATCACGCTCCCACATTTTGTACGTGACCAGGTTCCTCTATTTTCTGCACAGTGGAAAAAAGCAGATAGCTAAACTAGTTAAAGGCAGAGATTAGCAACTTTAGTTTCTTTTAGGAATTCTCCCCATCCTTTTTATTGCTACGTAGCCAAAGTAACAGCCATACAAACTCAAATCATTTAAAGAAAAATGCTACAAAATACATTTGCAGGAGCACTGGTTTTAGCAGCACTCTGCACTGAGTACCAGTGCAGTTTTCAGCTGAGTCAAACCAAATACTTCCTGCACATCTTGCTTGACTCAAAAGAACTTCCTGTTAGAAACGACACACACACACACACCCACACAGAAACACCCTATCCTTTGGAAAATAAACAAACAGACTTGTTAAAAAAGGGGCTAATAACAGCTCTGTATCTAGCTATGTTACTTCAGTGTTGGATCCCATGACTGATACTTCTTGAGCTTCTATCTGTATGATTAGATTTTTTCCTCCAAAAATATGTGCCCACACACACATAGCTCCAAAATAATTCCCATAACCCTTCTTCAACTGGGTTTCAATTCAAGCAGATAAAACGAGAGGCGGTATTAGAGTTGCCAATCTGCCATTGTAGCTCTCAGTGGGGGTGGAGGGTAGGGGAGAGTGGGACTCAGCAAACAGAATCCCAGCAAGGCCCCACCTAGAGGGGGGGATGACAGAGACAGGCTGGGAGGTAGATCCGCCTGTTATGTCTCTTTTTTCCCCTCCCATTCATTCTTTATGTCCCTCTTTCTTCCGACAGCTTTTGGAGAAGAGGAAAATCCAAAGCAGAACACTTTTCCCCTCTAATGTTCCCCCTCTTTATGACCAAGCAGCGAACCATGTGGTCACACTGGATTGTATGTGGATGGTCTTGTTTGGACAAAGCTCCCAGAACATAAAGATTTCTCAATGCGAAATATCTGTGTGTGCGTTTGAGTGTACAGTATGCGTGTGTATGTTTACTCTTGTTGGAGTTGGGTTGCCAGTGTAGGATTACAGCAGGATGAAAAGGACTCTGTCCTAATCCTCCCCGGAGAGGAAAGCAGAAGAGAAAATTAGGGTAGAGGAGACAAGGAAAGAAAGGATAAGGAAACAAATAATGGTTGTAAGGACAGAAGAGTGGAGAAGAAGAAAAAAAGCAGAAAGGAAGATCCAATGAGAGAAAGGGAATCAAGAAGAAACAAAACAAGAAGAATGACAGAAGAAAGGAAAGAAATGACTAGACTGGACAAGAAAAGTAAGCAAGGAGCAAGATGGAAATAAGGTTCCTCTGTACATACACAAGACATGTGCATTTAGGTTTAAATTAAGCTTTGCCAAGTTCTCCTTTGAGATAAAGTCCCGGCTCACACAACAAGATCTCAAATTCCAGTTTCTGTTATCAGTTAACTATAAAAATACAACTCAAAGAATCTCTGTAAAATCTTCAACCAACACTTTGACTTTAAGCCCAACTAATCAAGGAAAAAGAAGTGGAGAAAAAAAAAAGGGGGGGGGGGGGGCAGCATTGCCACTCCTGCCTGCGTTTCTTCATATAGCCAATTCCATCTTAACCTGTTAAACTGGAAATGGGAATATGCATCGTGAGCAGTCTTGGAAAAACAACCTCTGGCAGCTGTTTGCACTGTATGCAAGATATGAAATAAACCTGTTCAAAAGATAAGAGTGACTGTAAAGCCAATCACTGAAAAAGGGCAGGGCAGGTAAGAGCAAAAATAAAAATTAAGATAAGACTTTATTGAATCCATGACGGGGATTTTTTTTGCGTTACCTCAGCTCAGGTACAGATATCATAATACAAATAAGTACAATCAATGAAAAAATAAGTAAGATAATACATTATATACAACGGTAGCACACACAGTATGTGATTATGGATATGGTTGTGGAACTATGCAAGACATAAACTATATAGCTTAACATAACTATTGTACCACTACTATTCCTATGTACAGGGAGTGCAGAATTATTAGGCAAGTTGTATTTTTGAGGAATAATTTTATTATTGAACAACAACCATGTTCTCAATGAACCCAAAAAACTCATTAATATCAAAGCTGAATGTTTTTGGAAGTAGTTTTTAGTTTGTTTTTAGTTTTAGCTATTTTAGGGGGATATCTGTGTGTGCAGGTGACTATTACTGTGCATAATTATTAGGCAACTTAACAAAAAACAAATATATACCCATTTCAATTATTTATTTTTACCAGTGACACCAATATAACATCTCCACATTCACAAATATACATTTCTGACATTCAAAAACAAAAGAAAAACAAATCAGCGACCAATATAGCCACCTTTCTTTGCAAGGACACTCAAAAGCCTGCCATCCATGGATCCTGTCAGTGTTTTGATCTGTTCACCATCAACATTGCGTGCAGCAGCAACCACAGCCTCCCAGACACTGTTCAGAGAGGTGTACTATTTTCCCTCCTTGTAGATCTCACATTGGATGATGGACCACAGGTTCTCAATGGGGTTCAGATCAGGTGAACAAGGAGGCCATGTCATTAGTTTTTCTTCTTTTATACCCTTTCTTGCCAGCCACGCTGTGGAGTACTTGGACGCGTGTGATGGAGCATTGTCCTGCATGGAAATCATGTTTTTCTTGAAGGATGCAGACTTCTTCCTGTACCACTGCTTGAAGAAGGTGTCTTCCAGAAACTGGCAGTAGGACTGGGAGTTGAGCTTGACTCCATCCTCAACCCGAAAAGGCCCCACAAGCTCATCTTTGATGATACCAGCCCAAACCAGTACTCCACCTCCACCTTGCTGGCGTCTGAGTCGGACTGGAGCTCTCTGTCCTTTACCAATCCAGCCACGGGCCCATCCATCTGGCCCATCAAGACTCACTCTCATTTCATCAGTCCATAAAACCTTAGAAAAACCAGTCTTGAGATATTTCTTGGCCCAGTCTTGACGTTTCAGCTTGTGTGTCTTGTTCAGTGGTGGTCGTCTTTCAGCCTTTCTTACCTTGGCCATGTCTCTGAGTATTGCACACCTTGTGCTTTTGGGCACTCCAGTGATGTTGCAGCTCTGAAATATGGCCAAACTGGTGGCAAGTGGCATCTTGGCAGCTGCATGCTTGACTTTTCTCAGTTCATGGGCAGTTATTTTGCGCCTTGGTTTTTCCACACGCTTCTTGCGACCCTGTTGACTATTTTGAATGAAACGCTTGATTGTTCGATGATCACGCTTCAGAAGCTTTGCAATTTTGAGACTGCTGCATCCCTCTGCAAGATATCTCACTATTTTTGACTTTTCTGAGCCTGTCAAGTCCTTCTTTTGACCCATTTTGGGGACTGCAAAGCTCTCCAGCGAGTAGTGCGGTGCTCTGAGCGGATAATTGGAGGTGAGCTTCCCTCCCTCCAAGACATCTACAGGAAGCGCTGCCTGAGGAAAGCGGGGAGGATCATCAAGGACTCCAGTCACCCCAGCCATAAACTGTTCAGACTGCTTCCATCAGGAAGGAGGTTCTGCAGCATCCGGTCCCGTACCAACAGACTGAGAGACAGCTTCTTCCACCAGGCCATCAGACTGCTGAACACGTCATAGACACCTCAGCTTCACTACTGGAACTTCAACATTATGCACTCCACACTGTATATAAATGCCACTTGTTTTGCACATATTCAACTCTGTATATTTTATATATTATTATTATTATTATTATTATTTTTACTATTTAATTTGTAAAAATGTGGACACACACACACACACACACACGTAGGAAAATATTTAGTATACACATCCAGAAATGCATACACTATTATATATTGTACATATATTTATTAGTTTCAGGTTGGCCATTCTTGTATTTTGCTCGTTTGTGTTGTTGTGTTTGCACATCTCTGTTGCTTGTGGGGCTCGCACACAAGAATTTCACTCGCATGTGCTGTGCCAGTGTGCCTGCACATGTGATGTGACAATAAAAGTGATTTGATTTGATTTTGCCAAAGGAAAGGACGTTGCCTAATAATTATGCACACCTGATATAGGGTGTTGATGTAATTAGACCACACCCCTTCTCATTACAGAGATGCACATCACCTAATATGCTTAATTGGTAGTAGGCTTTCGAGCCTATACAGCTTGGAGTAGGACAACATGCATGAAGAGGATGATGTGGACAAAATACTCATTTGCCTAATAATTCTGCACTCCCTGTATAGACATGTACACACACACACATGTGCACACTAAATATACATTTGTATACATATACATACATATATACCTGCGCATGTCCATACACATAGAAGGTCCATTATGCATGAAGTGGTGACCGTGGATGTTCACAGTGTCCAGTGAGTCATGACATCGTGATTGAGGAGTAATAGAGTCTAACTGCTGTTGGGATGAATGATCTGTGAAAGCGCTCCTTCCTGCAGCGAGGGTGTTTCAGTCTCTGACTAAAGGAGCTGCTTAGCACACTCACAAACTCATGCAGTGAGTATGTGAGTGTGAAGCATACTGAAGCATTCGCGAAATGAGTGGCATCTGCCTCTCTTCATTGGCAGTGAGGCGGTGGAGAGGGTGAGCAGTTTTAAATTCTTGGGGGTAACTGTGACCGAGGACCTGTCCTGGGGCAACCATATCACCTCAGTTGTACGGAAGGCCCAACAGCGCCTCTACTACCTGAGGAGACTGCGGAGCGCACACATTCCCAGATCTCTGATGTTGAACTTCTACAACTGTGCCATCAGCAGCGTTCTGACGTATGGATTTCTAGTGTGGTTCCCCAGCTGCACCAAGGCCGATCAGCAAGCACTCCAGCGGGTGGTGAAAGAAGCTGGCAGAATTATTGGAACAAGTCTGCCAGAGATCAGTAATATCTTCCCCACTCGCTGTCTGAGGAGGGTGCACAGTATCCTGCGGGACCAACATCACCCTGCGCGCCACCTTTTCCATCTGCTGCCCTCAGGGAGAAGGTACAGGTCTATACAGGCCAGAACATCCAGACTGGCCAACAGCCTGTATCCACAGGCTGTGAGGCTCCTGAACTCTCTGCCCCCCTCTCACGGACAATAACCATATCCAACTTCTTAATAGCAATGAACTGGTCTGCATTGGTGCATCATATCTTTATTCTCTTCCCCCTCCTGCCCCCCCCCCCCCCCCCCTCTTTCTTAAATAGACAACTATCATATCTGATATCATATCTCACAGTACAATAATATTGAATGGCTTGCATTGTTGTATTTTGTCATGTTTCTCAGGTCTTTGTCTGAATTTCTACGAACATTATTGCTAAGGATTGTCTTATTGCATTGGAGTCACACTGGGTTAAATATGTACACTTGGGTTTTAAGGGGTATTTATTATTTTCTTCTTTGTTTTGGGTTGTATGGAAGCCCCAAACGCAATTTCATTGTTCTTGACAATGACAATAAATAAATAAATACTAAATACTAAATACTAAATCTGTCCAGGTTCTCTTAGCGTCAACTTAGAAAAAAGGGTGACTCACAGCTGTAAGCCACTTAGAGCGTTGCCGACTGCAGGCTCTCCCTGCCAATTTGTCAAAATCGCTGGGCACACAAAAACAAGTGACAGCTACAAATAAGCAAATTAGAGCTTGTTTTGCTGACAGAGACAAAGTTCTCCACTTATCACCTCTCCACTTCATTCAAAAGTCTCCTACATCTAAACAATGCCTCCCTCCCTTTAGCTTTCCTTTCTTGCTCTTTCGTTCTACTGTTGAGTGTTATTACAAGGGAGAAATTTTGCCAATTTATTATCTAGCTGTTACTCACTTGTGTGTTTAAAGATGATAAACGGATGAGAATCAGATAAGAAGGGATAATGAGATGACAGATCAATGCAAAAACAGGAACATGTTGGAAGCAACCTGTTTACATTTTTTCTGACAGGTGAGCTGCTGCAGTTGTGATTAATGACCACCCTCTCTCCAGAAAAAAAAACGACACCATCTGTTATCTGCACAACAGCACTGGTGTAAACAGTACAAAGAATTTCTGGTCTGTACAGGATTAAAGTGAGTGGGATGTTAAAAGGGGTGCGATTTAACTGGCGCGGAGATGGGTTTGGTTGCTAGCACACGCTAGACAGCACATTTTATTCATTCGTGTAAGCTAACAAATTGTTTTGTAATTTTAGACAGCAGGGGCAAAATCCCATTCATATAGTCTCATTCTAACAGTCAATATTTTAATTTAATCACCTTTACTTCCATAAATTTAACCACTCCTACTCTGGAGAAATCTATAACTTATATTGCACCATATGAAGTTGTGCTTAAATTTTGGATGGTTGCTCCATTTGCTGGTAGTTGAAATCATGTCTCAGAGGTACAGGTATTCAAATATAAAGAAATCCTAACCATGTGGACCTATTTGGAACTGTTCAGAGCACCTTGTTCAATTCATGCCGCAAAGAGATAAGCCAGTTCTAAATGGTAAAAGGGGGATTAACGCAGTGCTAGCAAGGTTTACCTGATAAAACATCTGATGAGTTTACTTATCTACATTGTGCGTACATCTTGGATTTAAACATTTTCAAAGCATCTCAAACAACATGCTGGATCAGTCTGCTTGTTAGCATTAAAGTAAAACAATCAAGCAGGAAAAAAACCCTCGCCGTTCAATTTTCAGCAGCTGATGCACATAAGAACTTGTGACAACATGAAAAGATAAGCAACCACTGTTCTCACATAAAGACTACAAATAACTCAGCTGCCTTCAGAGCTAACACCATTGGTTGCATTCCCTAACGAGCCCATGAGATTGTGTTGCCCCTGCCACCAGCAAGGGATGATGCATTATAGATGGAAAGTGCACCACTATAGTCGGAACAATCCTGAGAGCCGATGAAAAGTGTGTCTTTCCTTTCTTTAGACTGCTGTCTCACAAATGACTTCTCTGGCTTCATATGCTTGTCCTCTCAGCGTCTCATTCACCTTACTTCGGAACAACCTGTTTTGTCTAACCTTTTTAAAAACACATTCACAATCATAGCCATGTGCCTATACAGAGGCAGACAGATGCTCATTTTTCATTCCATGCCTAACTCTGCTCCTCTATTATTCATCTACTAGTGCCACAGTGGAGATTTAGTATAACGCAAGGGCGTGGGATGCTACAAAAACAGAAAGCGAGAACAGATAAATCTCAGTAAATCACATACTTTATGTCCAGTTGCCTTTTAGCTATTAAATCTCCTGAATCATCATCAACAGAATTGACTGTCAGTAGACAAAAATCATAATGCTCTCTCTCTTTCTGTGTTTGTGCATACACCACTGCCAATTTTAGTTTAATACCTCTATAGCTTGTGTCCAATCCCATATTCTCTGAAGACTTTGTTCAGTCTTTCAGTGCAGAAAAAAATGCAAAAACAAACAAAAAAAATATCCAAATGGGCTTGATGTAGACCCTTTGCACAGACGACGTGCTTTCTATACTAACCGTGATTGGCTATGGCTAAGTTGGGGAATGATGGCATAGGTGAGAGACCGGCCAGGAAACAAATGATCATTACACAGACCGACTTTGCAATAAACGAAGCAGTCATGAGTCACTTGCACCTACACTGTGGCACTTTAGTAAACTGCAGCTCCAAAGAAAAAACTGGATAAAAGGGTGGCATGTTAACAATAACACGGGCCCTGTTTTTAATGCACCCCTCTACCCCACACCTTCTGTTGATTTGAGGCACCAAGCAGTATTTTTTTTCCCCTTTTTCTTTCTTTTTTTAAATTCTTCGGAACAACGTTTTAGGACATCGTCTAGGTGAGTCACTTTTGAAAAGCACAGAGCGGCACAGAGCGAAGCCGGAATGAAACACTAGTCATTAGCATTTCTCCGGATGTGTTCAGGAAGAAGAGAGAAGAGGAAAAAAGAGATTCAACGAAATAACCCAGGAGATTCAGTGGGCTGTGGAAAAAAAAAACAGAGCCCAAAATAACATGGGAGTTGGTATTACGGTTTCATTTTTAGAGTTTTTACTGCTGATGTCTCTATTGCCATGACGACAGCGGGCTGATATTTTTCTCAGTCTTCCATAAACCACTTTGTGTATGCGCTTCAAAAACTAGATCATTATTCATTGTTCTTTTTTCTCCATTAAGCTTCACACTTTCTGTGTGCGCGCATGTGTGCTCATTAATTGGGAAATGTCTGTCTACTGTTTTCCACTACATAAACAGACTAATCTGGTGCCCTCAGTTATGTCCAAAGTGTAAATATCTGAGTCTGATATGTTTACTCTGTAGATAGGAGAGAGGAAGTGGGGCTGTGTGTGTGATGGTGTGTGTGTGTGTGTGTGTGTGTGTGTGTGTGTGTGTGTGTGTGTGTGAGTGTGTGTTTATTGTGTATAAAAGATGGTGTAGGGAGCAAGCTTGTGATTGGCTGATGAAATATCAACTGGTTATGCATATAATCGGCGCACACTACTAAAAAAGGTTTTGTTTTACAAACTTATTATGTTCATAAAATTTCTGAAATTTGGATGGAAAAAAATCCTATTCGCATTTTCCACTAGTAAACAACCTGTTCTGGCTCTAGAGCATAAAAAAATCTGAAAACTTCTGTTTGCAGTGATGCAAAAAATATGGATAAGCGAGGAGTTTTCATATATCTAATAAAAATGTAAGTAAGCAAGTAATTTAAGCTATAAATAAAAGCACTAGCTGTTCATATAGCATTGTGGTGTGGTGATTAACACTGTTGCTTCACATCAAGAAGGTCCTCGGTCTAAAACAGCATACTCCAGCTTCCTCCGACAGTCCAAAGATGTGGACTTAGATTAATTAGTGTGTCTAAATTGCCCAACAATGTGAATGGTTGTCTGTCTCTCTCTATTAGCCCCACGACAGGCTGGTGACTTGGTGTGCCCGCCTCTCACCGTAGGGCAGTTGGGATAAGCTCCACCAATCATTAGTTATTATTAATCTCTGACTCTCTTTCACAGTGTCTTTTGTTCTGTCTTCCTCCCTTCACCTCCAACCAGTTTCGGAACATGGCCGCCCCTCCCTGAGCCTGGTTCTGCCGGAGGTTTCTTCTTGTTAAAAGGAAGTTTTTCCTTTCCACTGTCACCAAGTGCTTGCTCAAAGGGGACCTTTTGATTGTTGCTGCTTTCTCTCTATTAGGGGCGACCATGGTTCAGGGGGTTGGGAAGCTCATCTGTACTCGGAAGGTTGCCGGTTCGATCCCCCAGCTCTCTCTGTCCTGGTCGTTGTGTCCTTGGGCAAGACACTTTACCCTACTGGTGCTGGGCAGAGGGGCCGATGGCGCGATATGGCAGCCTTCTGTCAGTCTGCCCCAGGGCAGCTGTGGTTACAACTGTGGTCTGCCTGCACCAGTGTGTGAATGTGAGAATGAATGAATAGTGGAACTGTAAAGTGCTTTGGGTGCCTAGAAAAGCACTATATGAGTGGTTCTTAACCTTGTTGGAGGTACCGAACCCCAGCAGTTTCATATGCGCAGTCACTGAACCCCTCTTTAGTGAAAAATAAAATATGATGTTTTTCAAATTCAAGACATAGATATGCTTTTTACTAGTGCACAAAATGAGCCGTGCATGTCACGGTGGAGGCTCTGCCGAACCCCTGAGATCGACTCACCGAACCCCTAGGGTTCGATCGAACCCAGGTTAAGAACCACTGACCTATATAAATGCAATCCATTATTATTATTCTAACGTCTTCACCTTACAATATAAAGCTCCTTCAGGCAAATGTTGTTATTATTTAGCGCCATATATATAAAGGGAAGCAGAAGAGAACGTTCACTAAATAATCACTGGTGAAACAAATAGTTAGTCATTATATTGTAGCTAATTGAAGCAGATTTTTAAAAATAATACTTATTTTCAAATTCCAAATATTTTACCCTGAAATAAACCCTCTTTCTTCTGTTGACGTGAACTTGGCCTTGTGTTTTCCAGTGGGATTGATGCAATAAATGAGTCAATAAATAATAACAGAATTTATGTATTATGTACTTCTTGTAAATCTTAGTGGAAAGCTTTGTAAGCATTTATAACTTAAAAATAGTTTGGATGGTGTTTCTCACACATGCCTCAGTGTTACCTCTTTAACGCTGTCTTACTTTTAGAAACGAGTGGTTGCAGACAAAAGAATCTTATCAGCATCTCTGCTGACTATGAATTTAGAAAGGTGTATTATAGGCTCATTAAATGGGTTTTTGTTCTTAGTCCTTTGTTTCCTGTGGTCTTTGTGCTCATTATGCTCCTTGCACAATTAACACTATGCTACAAGATTAAAACAAAATACCATGTTTACATGTTTTTGTCATCTCAGTTTTTATTAGTCAAGTCCTCCATCCTCAATACAGTAAGTGAGGATTGAGGACAGTGCAAGAAGCCACATGGTGATCAAGGAACTAGATGATATGATCAGACAGGCCAGCTGCAACTATACCTCGATCTTTATGACAGTGCTAATCAAAAGTATCCAGACTCTCTTTATACTGTCTGTTTAAGCCCACATCTGCTGGGATTCATGAACCAACTTGTAGATTAAACAAGAGAGTGTAGGAGCAACAGATAAAGGCCTTAATGTGGGATAAGTGGCAGAAAAGAACCAAAACAGGCCACCCATAATTTCACAGTAGGTGGGCTGCTAACAGCCATCATTTGATACACTGTGTTGATATAACCCGCTTCTTTTTGCCTGCTGAAACAACTGCCCTCATTAAAGACTTAATTCTCTCCCTCCCACCTCCCTTTTACTCTTTTCTGTCTCTCACAGGCTTTATTTTCCTCCCATTTCAGTTCATTTCCCTGATAGCATGTGGATAAAAGAGCCAGCTCCTAGGGCATGCTGGTGCCCTCAGTGACTCTTAAGTGTCTGAAGAGGCCATGAAGCTGTGGCTAGATGTGGCTAGGTGCCAGCTAAGCCACAGATTACTGGCACTATTGCTAACAGTGCCCCGGCTGCCAACACTATGATCTGCTGTTATGGCCTAATTGTTCTCTTTAGCTCTGAGGTGATATACCATGTCTCCCTGGGAGCTCCACGCAGAGCACCAACCAGCTCGTGCACAGAGATACAGTTGACTGAGGTTGGGCCAAATTCTTATGTACAGATCATTTCACACACTGCTTGTAACTTTCTGGTCTAACCTTTAAACAAGGCAGATCTGAAGAGTTTGAAGCAAAGCCAAATGCAACTGGTTGAACAACCTGAGAAATTACAAAAGGAACTGTGAGCATCAAATTTAGTTTAACATATTTCTCACTGGGTAAAGACACACTTTAGAAACCTTGCTCATCATGTGAATGCCACTAATCACCAAGCTTATCCTTATCCTTCCCATATTGCTTTATTTAAGTATGGAATTACTTGGTGGCTGTTTGTCAACTGCACTGTAAATTCAGTCATGCTCAGTGATTTGCTAGAATGAGAAGGGAAGGCTTTCTTTGTAACGTGTCTTCAACTAGGGCCATATAGACGCCATAAAGATTTAACCCAAGGAACTCTGAAAAATCAACAGTAACCAGCACCCTCAATTTAATGTAATCTCGCCAATATCATGAGGAAGCAAATCCAGATATTTTATTATTCATTGTCTGTAAGTTAGAAATGTAAACAACTGCTATACAAAACCACAAAAAAGCAACAAAAAATTTGCACACGCAAATACACAAGACTTAGCACCCCCAAAGTAATACTTCTCCACCCCTACTCCAATGACTATGAAGGATGAAAAAGTTTTGAATGTTAAAGGGTGTCTTTGTTCTGTTTTTAATGCCTGCACAAGTGCAGGATCATTAATATCTAATCTGGCTGCAAAACTGCTCAAGGTACATACAGATATGGGACTATTAGCTGGTTACGGATTATAATTTGATGATTAAATATTGAGCTGAAGTTAATTGTATTTGCTTTACTTGAAGAAAGTCAAACACACTCGAAGTACTACCTATAGTAGGTAGCTTTATTTACACACCAAATTCATTTACACACATTTCTCACTGTGAGGAGAAAACTAGTACACCAAGAGATAGTGAAGAAGGCAACAAATGGAGTAAAAAGGCCAAAGGCACAAAGAATGAAAGCAACATAGCTACTGTGAAGGAAATGTACTCAACAAATGAATGACAGCCATAGTGAATATATCTCACTTGCTGTGCTTTGGTCAGTGGCTTATGTCATAGACATCAACTGACAATACCAGTTGATCAAAGACATGGCGTTGAGCGATAATTACTTCTGCAGCCTGCAGAGCAGCTGTCGGGTGAAGAAGATTACACTGCAACTGATGTTCTTCAGCTCTGTTTGAGTATTCATTACCACAGCAGCTTAGTAAGTCAAAAGAGGTCAGTAATATTCGAGACCGTCAAGACTGACAGGCTCTTTGAATGACCTTAATCAGATAATGTGGAGGTTTTGGAGGCGATTTTTGAAGTTTGCAGACAAAAGATGATGAGAAAACATCACCTTTACCACCTGCTTTATTATATTATAAATCTCTATGATTAAGATTTGCAAAGCAAAAAAAAAAAAAGAAAGAAAAAAAAAGTATTTAAACCTTTTAAAGACATGTAAGGTTTCATGGCCAAGACTGCTATGAATACATGTAACTGGGGAAATACAACACAGCCAGGAAGCTTCTGATTCATTGAACTTCCTCTTTTGTTGAGCCCAGAGATGAATATCACAACACAGACCCTTATCTGACTTGCTCACTGCCAAAACACACTTGAAGGCGCACGACCGAGTATATACTTACAAACACAGAGAGATAATGAGCTGACAGCAAAGCACATGACTGAATGCAATTTAGCAACAGCGGGTACAAAGAATCAGATCAATTTTTTTTAACTTTCATACATAGCTAGGCACAATGATGCATTCATCATTACAAACAAGGGTCATGTTTCTGCAAGGTCACGCTCATGAAATAAAATGAAAATGGTTTGTGTAACGACAAAGAAAGAAAAACACTAAAACAAACCTTGAAAATTCTCTCTCTCTCTCTCTCATATTATATATATATATATATATATATATATATATATATATATATATATATATATATATATATATATATATATATATATATATATATATATATATATATACTCAGAAAGTATTAGAGAACAAAGTGGTTTATTTTTGCACATAGACTATAAGAGGGGCCTAAAAGCACCAGTGTCAACAATTAAAATAATAAATGGTTGCTCGATGATGTCGTACAACTACACAAACTGAAGTTATCTGAGGTCTGTGTGGCCAGTATTTCTTTCTAAGAACACTGCAAGCCACACTACAAATAATAAAGCCATATGATTAAACCAACTAAACAGCTGAATGGATTTCTGTATTTCACCTTCAGGCTAGTCAAAAATGAATCCAGAAACTTTAACTGATCTTTTTCTGCAATTTTTAGAATAAAAGTCAGCAAAAAGCCATCACAACTAAGTAAATAATGAAGAGCAGTCTTTAAAAGGTTAATACAAACACTGCTAGCAGGGAAAATAAATGTAAATGCAGAAGATTTAAAAAAATTCAGCATTATATGTGGAGGAGTGGAAGTGAAAATGTTAGGTGTGTCTTGTATTTACGGTGGAGTCATAAAGCCATCAGTGACTGATGACTAATTATACCAATTACCACGACGGCAAAAACAAACTGCCCCTACCCTTTGGTGACATCAGGATGAGGAATTTGTCACTTCCTAACGTGTTTGGAGACAGTGGGCGATTGACGACTTCCATTTGTGTCAAGGAACCACTGAAACACTTCAAAAGCTGAACACTGTGTGTCTAGGCTCTGTTTATGTGGCTGTTTACTCTCTGCAACACCTGGAATTAGCCCAAGGCAGATGTTGACCCACACAGAGCCTTATGTCCACCCTCCCTGCACTCATTTGCCGAGTCAGTATTCAGCCTATAAAAATGGTAATCGTCCTCATACACAAATCTAGATACAAAAATACAAAAGTAGATTGTTCACATTTAGTTCTGAGACACAGAATCAACACCAAAGCTTTATTTCCCGTCCCAGCGGAAAGATTAAATATACTGACTCTATTACAAGCCTTTTAGATGTCTTCCACCCACCTTTTATTTTCCCATTTTTCCCCTTATGATGATTATTCTTTTGTTGTAAGCTGTGAGGTGCTGGTCTGTTTGTACTGAAATCCAAATGCAGAAGGAGCTGGCTCCTGGCCGTAAGCTGGAACTGCCATACTCCCACCCCCCACTGCTTCTCCTTCTTCCTCTGGGGAACAAGCCAGAGATGAAGGGAATGGGAATGATGGGTAGAGATGGACTGATCGATGTATGAACACATAGAATGAGCGGCTAGAGATTCATAAATAGATAACAGAGATTCAAATGGGGGAGGAAAACAAAGTGCGAGAAAGTCTCTCAGAGAAAGCTTATAACACTGGGGGCCGCTCGGAGGGTGATGGGAAACTATGTGTGTACGTGCTGCAGGAAGAGGCCTCGCAAACTGGGTGGGAACACACGCGCTCCAATAAGACCAGAGGTTGTGTGTCCTGAAGAACACGCGTGTGTGTTCTGTCAGTTCTGTCACTGGAGGAGTGTACTTTGGATCAGTGCATTGACTCACCGAAAACAAACACAAAATTCTGCAGGCCAGAGGATCGGAGGCACGCTGTATCCAAGACAAACAAGCGAAATCATGAAAATATAGTTGCATTGACTGAGGCCCAACCTTACCACCCCCACGCCTCCATCCGCCCCCTTCTCTTGCTCTATTGCACACAGACAGTCTGTCCAGTACACACAAAATCAATTACCTTTTGGCCCATTATTAACAAAATAAGTCAGATGGACAACTCAAACAGCTTGTGTCAACAGCGTAACGTTTCTCCCCTGAATGCTTTATTTCAAACCAACAATTAATTCAGCTGCCAAGTTCCAAAAGAGCTGCTTAGTGACACTGCTGGTTCTAAAACTCATATTTTATTTAAGCAAGTGAAAATCTAAACACCGCCCTGTGTAGCAAATTTGCTGCAGAAGAAAACAAGCGACAACTTTGGAAATTTCATGAAAGAGACAATTGTTCTTAAATCAAGGTGAAAGCCAAGCTGTTGTCATGGCCATGTGCTGTGTTTTTGTCTGCCTATTAGCAAGATTTTGCAAAGACTAACTGACATGTTGGAGAGCCCATTAACCATTAACCACAAAATGATTTCTCTTCAGGTATCCTTAAGATCTGTGTTTTTGTAGTGTAGACCTTTGTAATCTGCATCTCCAACAAGTATTTTCTGCTAGAAAGGACAGATCACATTTGATTTAAAATGTCTGAGCCTGGAGAGATGATTTTCAGGAAGATGCTAGATCAAACAGGGATATGGCTCATGGCTGAATTACCAGCATGGGACATTTTTCATGGGGTCGAGAGAGGTTGCAGAAAAAAAAGAAAAGAAAAGAAGAAAGCGCAAACACGGTCAACTGAAGCATCTTGAGCATCTGCAGGTCCTTAAGTGGAGCTGACATATATGTGGATCAGAGTCTATAGATGCATGTGTCTTACCCCTCCCCAGTGCACATGCTTTCACATTTAATTTTTCCCCATACTTCCTCTCCTCTGTTACTGTTTCCTTCAATGTCTTTCCACATCTTTTATTCTGCCTTTGCTGCTCATCACAGGGACTCCCCAGAGGTGGAGGATAATCCCTGTTCGGAGCAGCAAGTCTTTTATGTCCTGGGAAGACACACTGGTTAGAGTGCTGCCAGTTCTTTTTCCTCTCTACTGATACCTCGATCAGCTTCCAAGCCTTGCTGTCTCCCGCTCTCTCTCTATTTCTTAATGTTTGTGCTTTTGAACATGTTCTTTCATTATATAAAACCCATTTCTTTTGCCAGGGATGCGACTACCACTACTAGCCTGTGTTTACACAGCATCAGCAAAACAAAAACACAACGAGTCGGATGCATCTCGAGGTATTGGAGAGGAATCTGCCACTGACTGATTCTATGCACTTATGTATGCTCTGCATGTTTTCTAAAGCGCACAGTCAAGGTTATTTTACAAGAATGTAATAGAAATGACTCTAAAAGCTATGTTCATGCAACTAGGACTATTATTTACTGTTATCAACTTCAGCAACTCAAGGCTGGTAGCTGCCCTTGGTCACTGAAGATTTATTTGTCATCCACCACAGCCCCAAAAATATATTGTTGCATATTTCAATTGCTATACCATAGTCTAGCCGAATTCTTTTCAAATCAAAATCACAAGATATAAAATCACCATTGAATATTTATTTTGGTCCAGGTTGTTATTTCTCTGCCTTCCTATACATCATTCTTGGAAAGTCCAGAAGATTGTGGCTTTCAAGGAAGAATGTAAAAAAAAAAAAATGCAGCCCAACACCAAAAAAATGTGTAATGTTGATGAAAAAGCCAAAGACCAGCCAAATTTAAGGGGAGTTAAGCTAAAGCACATCCAATAATGCTTGTATACAATTGCAAGTGCTTCTTTATTTCCAACAGATTCACAGCCCTGCTTTTCAATTGTAACCTATAAACATAACATTAGTGAACCATGACCTCCATCAAGCAGCCTGTTCAAATTAAGTCTTGTTTGAGATTGAGTTGGTTACAATGGCGTCAGATATTTAATCAACAGTTTAAGCACAAAAAAGGATCGTTTTTTTAATGCAAATGTTTTTTCTCCATTTTGGTAAAGAAATACACTTTATATGTTTTCTTTAATACTTGTATTATTAAAGTGAGGTTTTAGTACAGTTTTATAAACTGAAGGCTGAAGAGCCAGGTTAAACTTACCACATAAATTCACAGGTTGCTTTCGTTTAACGTTATTGAAAAGGAAAAAAAAGTTACTGTGTAAAAGCGGATATCTGATACATAATCTTGACCTTAAGAAAAAATTACAATGACAGACAATAAACCCTTATAACAAGCTATTTGGTGAAGCACAAAGACTTTTTCAAAGCTTTGAAAAAGCTTCACTATCAGGAATTTGTTTGCGTTTGGCCAGTGCAAAGAAATCTGAATGGCATCGACTAACAACACCGCAGCAGCTCTTAAGTGACAGTTACTATATGTTTTTTAACCAGGCTTGAAAGAGGAAAATCTTTGTAATAAAATAAAACATATACATGTTGGAAAAGCTAAAACATGTGATCCCTTCGACTAGTCTCAGGTGTACACAGAAACATGGGAAAAGTTTTCAGGCTTTCAGGCAGAAAATGAGTCATTCTTCCACTCTTACCACCGAACAATGATCCCTCAGTCCTATCAAAAGGTTCCTTTACTGCATGATACTTTTTTCCGATGATGCAATGATGCAGCACAGATTCTCTGTGACATTTGTGCTGGGAAAGTAATTTTCGAGAAAGTCCTTTCCCCATCGCTAAAATCCATATTTCTTCTTGCCTGTGCCTCTCATGGCCTGGATGCCCGTGAATTACGTGTTGAGATTGGCTTTGTGACAGAGGCCAAATAAAGTGGGTGTTATGACTGGCATGTAGAACCACTCCTGAGAAAAACAGGTGTCGTTCATTGGCTTACACCAATGTGCCCATAACTGCAGAGCCATGTGATTGGTGGAAGGAAGACACCACTGCACAGAGAGGAAGCCGCTGATGCCAGGCGTGTTTGTGGGCATGGGGCAGCGGAGGTGAAGGGAGAGAGGGAGGATGAGGAGGGAAGCGGGCGCCGCAAAGAACAGACCACCTGGATTACAGGCCTCAAAGGCCAGCCTGACAGAGTCAATCTGAACAACAGTGAACAGAAGACAGCCAGTCTGCTGACTTCCCCTCTCTTGCATTTTCACTGGCAGTCTGCCAACAAACACATGCTGCCCAGCAAAACTTTCAAAAGAGGCTTCAGCTCGGGTTTTTCCACCAACTTAAAGGGCTTTTTTCCCCCTTTGCCCACTGAAAAGCCAAAGTAAACTGATAGACTCAAAAACACAAATTGCAATATTAAAAAAAAAAAAAAACATTTAAAAGAATACTTCAAGCCTTCATAAGATGCAGAAGCAATGCTCACATTGAGATAACAATCCAGCATTCTAGGGTTAACAGGATAAATACATTAGCTGTAGGCAAATACACTGGGAATTACCGGTTGATGGACCAACATTAGCTGACTGGAAGCTTTTAACATACCACTCAACCCGATCACTTACAATTTTTTCTTATTTTTATTAGACAAAATTTAAATACTCACTTATACACCAAGTCTGTAGTACTGCGAAAAGTATTTGTCCCTACCTAATTTTTTTCCTTCTTTTTTAAATCCATGCAAACAGATTTTGCAGAATCTCTAATTATAAAACCATGAATT
Organism: Astatotilapia calliptera; assembly: GCF_964374335.1. Classification (NCBI taxonomy): domain Eukaryota; kingdom Metazoa; phylum Chordata; class Actinopteri; order Cichliformes; family Cichlidae; genus Astatotilapia; species Astatotilapia calliptera. The sequence goes on along the minus strand of NC_137428.1, from coordinate 33,227,154 downwards.
CTGACTTTAACTGAGGCAAGTGAGACCTTCACTTTTTTTAGATGTTGTTCTGGGTTCTTTTGTGACCATTGAGACATTCTTTTGTAGGCTGGCCACTCATAGGAAGGTTCACCACTGTTCTCCATTTGTAGATAACGGCTCTCGCTGTAGTTTGCTGGAGTCCCAGAAATATCCAGACTGACAAATGCCAATGACTTTGTTGCTTACCTGTTTTTGGATTTCTTTAGCTCGTGGCATAATGTGTCGCTTTTTTACCAGACAGGTTCCTACGTGTACGTGATTTCTTGAATCAACACGTCTGTGACAAATGTGGTTAGCTTTGATTTAACAATAGCGGCAATTGCTTTTCAATTTCAAATTTGGAGCTTTTTTCCTTTAATAAAGGAAATTGTCATTTAAAATCTCATTTTGTATTTACTCAGGTCATCATTTCCTAATACTAAAATCTGTTTGATTATCTAAAACATGTTAGTGTGACAAGTACGCAAAAAATAAAATGGCACTGTGTATGAGGTCTTAGTCTATTCATACTGTTTAGTGTCCATGTGGGCTTTCACAAATGAATCAGTATGTAACTTCTACAGACTTCGCCCTTTACCCAGACAGATGCTCCAGTCTAGCCAAAGGCTTTAGATGTGGTGCAAGAGGAGTCATTTCTTCACTTCAATCTATTTTCTTTTCTTCATATTTCTGCCTTTGCTTTGAGAAAATTATTTTTCCTGCCCTCTTGGCACCTCCACTGTGAGGTCACTCTGCCATATCTAACAAGGATCCTTAAGGCAACGAGGGTGTGAATTACTCTTTTCTTTATCCTTGTTGCATCCAGAAGTACAACACAGAGGAGGAGACAAAGAAATGAAAACACACAACCTTCAACAGAAGACAAGGGCTCAACCAAATCAGCAAACTAATGGGAGGAGGCCACTGGCAGATAACTTGCACAAACAGGCACACTCCTCTTTACCACACACATACTGAAGTGTTTTGCTTGGACTCAAATCCTTGCGATAGGGAATGTTCAGATGCCTGGCTGCCATCTTCTCTCAGCTGAGAAAATGCTGTCCTCTTGCCATTGGAGTGTCAGAGGAGGATAGTGAGGAGGACAAGACTCCCGCGGTTGTATATTGCCTCTGTAGATAAGTTGCACATTTTTCATAAACACACACAGATGCAAACACTCACCAATTAGACGAGCAAGTAGCAGGCCTAAGTTCCAACCCCCCTGATCCCCTTATCTACCCACCAATTGTTTTAAGTCATAAATATGTTACCACACATGCAAACACACTGCAATGATTTGCCATGCATGACAGCATGGGTATGAATACATAAACATAAAAGAAACCATGAAGCCATCAACAGATTATTAATTTCAAAAGCCCCACGTACACCCACCCACCCACCCACACACATCGGCTTTTAGAGTTAAACTATAAAAGATGATGTGCCTCGCATATATGCTTCAGCAAGTATCTGAAACACATAGATGAGGAGGATATTAAAAAAGAGCAAAAACAATAATTAATCACTCAATTTATTCAATGGAATTTTATTCGCACATGACATATTATGTATTTATGTAACTACTAAAAATACATTCGAAAATGTTTACAATTTTTAACCATTAAGTGGCTACTTTGCTTGGCAAGTGACCTGTAAAGTCAAGAATTCACAAACCGACTTATCTTAAGGCTTGTTAAGCCTCAGCTTTGTTAAACAGAAAAATATAAACAAGGGAGGATGACACCTCATGGAAAAGTTGCAGGTCATTCCCCTTTTCTGACAATCACTTAATTAAACTCAAAATGCAACATGTGTTTGCCTATTTTGAAAATAGCAAACTGCAGCTCCGCTATACGGCTATGTTACAGAGCGGCATGAAGCAGGATATCTGACAGACAGACAGAGGAACCAATCTGAGTGCTGTGCAGCTCGGCCCGACGCTGATTGATAGCTGGCTGTGGATCCTGAGGGGCATTGAGAGTTTAATCACCCATAACTGCAATTACAGACGAACACGTCAGACTCATAAAGCACTGAAACAAGATGAGCACCTCCTTCCTCTCCTCCCCTCGGCGCACATCAGCCAAATTCCACTAAAGCTCAAGGAGGAACAAGGGAGCTGAAGGCATAACCTCAGAGAGAGAGACACACACACAGAAAATCCCTACCTAGTGCAAAGCATTACAGAGGAATTGCAGAGCATTAATTAGTACTTTTAATATACTCATATGCTATAAAACAAGTCATTATGCACTCTACTTGTAGTACTGTTACCTTGTTGTGAAAACGAGTGGGTGTGCCATGTTTCTATAGAAGACATCTACTGTAAGGATCTCGAGGAGCCTTGATATACAAGATTCAAAAAGACTTTACCACAGCATCAGTGAACATTAACATATCAAATATGCAAAGCCACATACACACACTTATACCTAAAGCATGCATGTGGATGTGCGTGAGGGCACACACTCCTAATGATCACATAAAAGCTTATAGCACAGCATAAGACAGGCCTTAGGATGGATTAAGATGCACGCCTTTATCAGTGGGTTCCCACAATCCCCCCTAGAATATCTCCGCTCTCTCTTTCTCCCTCACTTTCTTTTTTTGCTCTTCTCAGTCTTTCCATTTCCTCCATACCTTAGGGAGATTGCTAGAAGGAAAAATAAAGAAACAGAAACATTCTTCAAATATGTATGTGAATGGACTGGCCGCTGGCAGAGGGTCACCTCCGCTCAAAGCAGCAAAGGTCCAAAGTAGTCATATTAATACTGAGGATAAGATTAAAAGTAGATGAAAAGGACAGGCTCCTTTTGTCACCAGGTCAAATGTTGGGGGGGCTGGGTGGTGTCAGAAGAATAGCTGATGCCATGATGGGAAACCAGAGATGAGAAAGCAGAGGTGGGAAATGGAAAGCAGATTTTTTCTACAATGGTTTCATAGAACTGCAGGTCTAATAAACACTGTGCGCCTACCTTCTCCACATGTAAGGCTTTTTCCACCGTCAAGTATCACTTTGCCGCTAACAGCTGCTATAACAGACATTTCTGTGTAGGTAACCTTCCTTACTCTGTCATATGTCAATCAACAGTATACTTAGCTCCCACTGGTTGTTGCTTCAATCGCTTGTGTCAAAGTTCAGAGAACTTTGACAGTTCGAAGTGTCACTGATCTTCCATTATTTGAGCTATGTATCACTGCTATTCTATTTCTCTGTTAACACTCCTTCAAGGAGGGGAAAAAGGGGCTCTTTGGGTCAAATTTTCAAAGAACAATAACTGTCATTGACTACTTCCTCATACTATAAAGCTGTGCAAAATACCCATAATAAGCTAAGGTGACAGCTGGAAACAGACAACAATTTGAAAAACATGAAACCCTTCACAGCTGGTGAGCTAGTACCAGAAAATGTCAAACATGAGCCCAGAAATGTACATCCAGTGTAATGCCAACGGAGGGCCAATTTAGACCTCTCCTCTCTTTTGGAGTGCAGATTAGAGACAAGCTTGAGAGACAACCTTTAAACTCTGGAGTTTACCGGGGGGCACGGCTGGTCACAAGATCAACAGAGCAGTTGATTCATGACACAGTGGCTACATTACAACACACTGCTGTCTGCCACATCTGGTCCCTTTAATAAAGAAGCCTTCTGCCAGGGGCAGTGAAAGTATTCCTTTGTGAACAGAGGAGGAAAACATCCCATCTTCCCCCTGTCATCCCCACTCGGGCAGATCTGAGTGTGTTCCTCTGCTATAGTAAGCGAAACCTTCCCACCTGATTGGCTGCAATCTACTCATCAGCTGCACAATGATGCGAGATAAAGAGGGTGAGCTGCCCTGTGTGTGAAAGGTCAACGCCTCTTGGCGCAGGGGAGCGCACACTATGTAAACAGGACAGGCAGAAGGATCAATCATGTAGAGCGTATTTATTAGTTTAGTTGGCCGAGAAGTACATCCACTGGAACATGATTCAGGACTAATCATATGGAGAAAAAGAGGCAGAGGAAAGAAACGGGGAAGGAGAGGAAGCGAGATGGAAAGAAGAGGGGGGGGAGTAAGGATGTAGGTTCAAGTAGAGACTGAAAGTATTTTCCTCCACCTTTCTTTATGTATATATTTGCACAACTAAAAAGACTGCAGGGTGGGTAAACACAGAAGAACTTCAGTTTCATCTTAGCTGAGCCATATGAACAAATATTGCTTGATAAATTATGATTGCTCCATAAATATAATAATTATATCCACAAGAAGATAGCGAATAAAAATACATTGATTCAAATTTCTTCACAGATTATTTTTTATCACATTTTGATAAATATATATGTTTCCCATTACAGGGCTTCAGCCGAATAGAAAATATGTCATATACACACACCTTCATGTAGACCTGTTTTGCATGTTAGACTCCACATTTACTGAATTTTAATAATTACTACACCAACAGATGATATTAGCAAGAGCCTCACCTCCCATCCCACCATGACTGGGTGGCTGTAGCTCAGGTGGCAGAGCAGGTCAGCCACTAATCAGAAGGTCGGTGGTTGGATCCCAGGCTGCCTCCTGGCTGCATGCCAAATATCCTTGGGCAAGATACTAACCCCGTGTTTGCCTACTGGTGGTGGTCAGAGGGCCCGGTGGCGCCTGTGTCCGGCAGCCTCGCCTCTGTCAGTGTGCCCCAGGGCAGCTGTGGCTACAATGTAGCTTGCTATCGCCAGTGTGTGAATGTGTGTGTGAATGGGTGAATGACTGAATGTAGTGTAAAGCGCTTTGGGGTCCTATGGACTAGAAAAGCGCTATACAAATGCAGGCAGGCCATGACTGTTGTTTCATCTGTGCGGGAAATGGGTTTTCCCCATTTACTTAGTAAAATCTTTTTTGCCAATAATCCAGATGATGGTCCGCCTCACTGCATGCTGTGCTATGTGAAATTTTCCTGGCATCTTTCAATATTTGATATGGCACACCCAATAAAAGCAGCAGTGGAGTTTTTACATCATCCATACTTACAGGACATTTTGAATATTTCTTGGAGCACTGATATGTTTTCTTGTCAATCTTTAAATTCACTCTAATCAGTGACAATTCCTTGGAAATCCACTTATCCACTAACAAATACATGTTAGCAGATAGTATGTGGTTGCGCATGTCCTAATATGGACTACTGCAATTCATTATTATCAGGAAGTCCTGAAAACTCGCTGAAAAGCCTTCAGCTAATCCAAAATGCTGCAGCAAGAGTACTGACAGGGACTAGAAAGAGAGAGCATATTTCTCCTGTTTTGGCTTCCCTTCATTGGCTTCCTGTTAAATCCAGAATTGAATTCAAAATCCTGCTCCTCACATACAAGGTCTTAAATAATCAGGCCCCATCTTATCTTAATGACCTTGTAGTACCATATCACCCTATTAGAGCACTTCGCTCTCGCACTGCAGGCCTACTTGTTGTTCCTAGAGTATTTAAAAGTAGAATGGGAGGCAGAGCCTTCAGTTTTCAGGCCCCTCTTCTGTGGAACCAGCTTCCAGTTTGGATTCAGGAGACAGACACTATCTCTACTTTTAAGATTAGGCTTAAAACTTTCCTCTTTGCTAAAGCATATAGTTAGGGCTGGACCAGGTGACCCTGAATCCTCCCTTAGTTATGCTGCAATAGACGTAGGCTGCCGGGGGATTCCCATGATGCATTGAGTTCTTCCTTTTCAGTCACCTTACTCACTCACTATGTATTAATAGACCTCTCTGCATTGAATCATATCTGTTATTAACCTCTGTCTCTCTTCCACAGCATGTCTTTATCCTGTCTTCTTTCTCTCACCCCAACCGGTCGCAGCAGATGGCCGCCCCTCCCTGAGCCTGGTTCTGCTGGAGGTTTCTTCCTGTTAAAAGGGAGTTTTTCCTTCCCACTGTCGCCAAAGTGCTTGCTCATAGGTGGTCCTATGATTGTTGGGTTTTTTTCTGTATGTATTATTGTAGGGTCTACCTAATAATATAAAGCGCTTTGAATCGTGTTGTGATTTGGCGCTATATAAATAAAATTGAATTGAATTGAAATTGAAAAAAAATTATATTTTACTGCTTTATTTTACTGCTGCTGCTGTTTTTGTCTTAAGATCCTGTTGATGTCTGACGTAATGATCCAGAGCTACAGAAAACACCTGGAAAGCCATAACAGATTATTTGCTCATGTCAGAAGAATTCCATCTTTAGCATGTTTTTTTTAACTTTACAAGGCAAAAGTATTTTTTTTGCGTCTTTTTGAATTCTTTGTTATGTTGACACCAGCAAATTTGCAATTGTGTATAAACACTACCATACATCAGTCTTCAGGGGTTGTTGTTCAAAATTGATTTTAGTACGCCCTGATATAACTAGTATCTAATAAAAGCAATAAGGTAGCCCCATGATGGATTAGCAACCTGTTCATTGTGTTTCCTGCCTTCAACAATACACTGTTGCAGTTCTGAGCAACAATACACAGTAAGGTCAGTAATCTTGTTTTGGACCTGACGATTAAAATTTTAAACAGAAAAACTTCCTTTTATTTTTTATTTACCCTTAGTGTAGTGGATCAAACATGAAGTAAAAAAAAAAACTCTGCAACCACTGCAAACATGATGTCAGACATGATCTCCCTGATGTTGATTTTAGACTATGATCCTTTTTTAAATTTTTTTAAATTAATTTTTTACTAACAGAACTTGCCAATGATCATATTTAAATAATGTAACATGTTCTAAAGTTAGATATTAACCCTCATTTCACAGAACCCTGCGCTTACTTTTAAAAGTAACGTACAGTATATGTGAAATCTGCTTTTGTGAAAGTACAGAACATGTCAGAAATCTTTTTGTAAACAAGACAGTATAAGTAAAAGGGAGTATATATCTACAGGTTGCATAAGGTTTTGTGACAAATATTAGGTCATATTCTGGGAAATACAAGATCAATAACACAGTTTCACAACACCGAGAGCAGGTCAAAGTTAACCTCTCATACTTTCTTCAGATAATATCAATATCTTAAGTCCTAATTCATGCAGTGAGATAACAAAGTGCTGTAAAACTGTTAAATACACTTTTTAGCATGCTGCTCAGAGAATAGGGTTGTGCTCATTATGTAACCTGCAGGACTGCTGTGGTTAGGCATTAATTTTTGCACTCCCACATACTAATTGTGTTGCATTCAAAAATAACCATTATGTGGACAGGTAGTCAGAAGCAAAAATGCTTGAATAACAGCAAAACAAAACTGGTGATAATAGACCTGTTTGTTTTTCCATGAGGTCTAAATGCTCCTTTAACCCTTGTGACCTCTGGCAAGGCAGATGGAGGCCAGAAAGCACAGCAAGCTGTTGTTGTATTAAACATAATGATGTCTATAGATACTTCAGCTCACATTCAGCACATCTCCAAGTGTTTATGCTGGTGTATGCATCCGCGCGCACACCAGTATAAAACTTACATTCTGTGTGCAGCTTTTCTGTGTCTCTCTCTTTTGATACATGTGTTTTTGACACTCAATAGTCTGTTTGGTTGTCTTGTTTCGATTTGCGCGTCGTGCCACTGAGCGAAGTCTGAATAATGGTGTCGGATGAGACAGTGCCACCACAAAACTAGCCCGGCTGTTGTGTAATCACCAGGCTCACACACACGTGCCCCGTCTGTGTATCACAATACATGGAACAGATGGCGGGGAGGGTGTTAAATAAACACAAATACACGCTCATTATCAGCTTGGGTTACAGGCAGCTGCTGCCGCTCATTTTGCCTTTGACATAGATGTCCTATAAAATCGCATCCCGATGAACACTTCACATAGAAGGGTGAAAACCAAATCACAGCAAGGCAACCAAACAAGTCATTTCGGATGCGGCGGGGTATTGGGAGTGGACAGTTGGGGTTAAATAATGTGAGGGCTCAGCTCGTTCTAATCACTCCCCTGAATGGTACACGCTAAATCTAAAATGCAATCTGCCACAGCTGGCAAAGAGATGAAAGGAACACAACATTGTAAATACAATAGATACAGTACATCAGCACATCAATGCAGGTGTACATGCACATTTGAGTCCAGAGACATAAATACAAGCACGCAAAGACACCCATAGCTATACAGCGACTGATCCTGGAAAAAGCAAGGCATTAGGCCTGCAGTGCTTTTCTTTCTGGCACTAAGCTCTTGTTCTGATGCTGAGGAGCTCTTAACTTGACCAGCATTAATAGATGGCCACTAAATGCCCCATGTCTTCTAGATTATTTCATAATATCTAGCGCAAAACTTGTGTAAATGATTAACTCCTTCTTACTTCAACCATGAGAGGATAAGATGTGATATGACACCCGTGACACATATTAAGTGTCAGAAAAGGAGAAAAACAAAACAGCAGAACTTACAATGATTGCCTTAATATGCCTTGTCTTGTTTTGACTACCCACCCAAACCCCACCTCCCTATGCCCCTAAAAAACACAAAACAATATTACAGAGAAGACTGGACCGGTGACTGTTTCCAATTTCTGTTTAATGAATGACCTCATTCTTTTCTCCACTACTCTAAATCAAACACAGGCACCTATGAGCACGTGGCACTTGTTTTGGATCTGCTGCATTTTTTAAACATTACCCATTTTAATTGATCTCATTGCACTGCTTTAGCTTGCCCCTTTCAATCTCCCCACATGTTTGTGAACTTGTTATAGTGATTCATAAAGGTCTGGCTAACTGAACCGCACAGCAAAACCATCTGATAAATAACATCCGATGGTGTGTCAATGCTAAACCATCAAGTTTAAACTCTCACTCTGCAATCTTTCACCGACTCTGCCACCAGCTCTTAATATGACTCTTCCTTTACCCGTCCTCTGTATAAAGTCATGCCACCACTGCTGCACAACTACACCAGTCGATTAGCTCATTGTCAGTGACTGTAATGGACTTTTGGACACAATGCCCCCATGGCGTTTGGTGCGCTGTCCCTACTCCATCACAGTCACATTGACTGACCCGTCTGCACGGGCAGACACCAAAGGTCAACTTTCTGCAACAATGCCCCAGGTCTGCCCAGCACTCAGAGCCCAAAGACAGTGGGTAAGAGTATGGCTGTTAATTGAATTTATGGCATTTTAGGTGCACAAAGTCCACCAGCTTGCTTGTTGAGCTATCAACCACAATGATTGAGTAATCTGACCAAAGTGTTTGAGTGTTTACAACATGCATGATTATGTTCCTGCTCTTCTAGTCTCTGCTGAGTACATAACTGAGGGATGGAACTGGGATGTTAATTGTAATAATCTAGCTTTAATACTTTGATTTTGCTCATAATCAAACCAATTACCATGGTCTTCATGAGACGTCACCTCAGTTGTTGTTCTGTTTGTTTGGCAAAACAGGGGCTAAAGCTTTAGTGCTGCTAAAGCCAGTTCCTAGAGGGCCACCAGCTTCTCAGACCAACACCATGTCCCAACAAGACATTTCCATTAGGCACTGCATTACCATCACTCCGTCAATTGCTTTCTCCATGCACCTCAGGAAGTGGCTCTCTGTGGAGAAAGCACGGAGGATTGCAAACACTTCTCCCTCCACCTTTCACATCCCAGCATGTGCTGGCCTGCATTAGCACACTCGGATGGGCCTGTTGCTGTGCAGTGGGGGACATGTGACATTGAGATATCAGAGTTCTGCCACCCTGCCTCCACCCACCATCCTCATACACACACATACAAACAGACATTTTTTTACAGACCTCTCTGGCCTTTCGTTCTCTAACCTACACCCATCAATTCTTGTTTTGCCCTTTGCAGGAGTCCAAGGGCGGAGCCTGCACGAGGTGAGGTGGCAAGTGATACATTTTTGACCTTCCACTTCATGAGATCGGCTTCATTGACATTCGGATACAAGTGCTCGTTTCCACTGCCTCTCCCTTCCCCCACCACCAAGCCAGCTATAATGCCAAGCATGTCGAATCACTTTAGCATCAAAATACCAACAGTCATCTCCCCCGTCCTCTCTCTCCTGCTAACTCCTTACCCCTCGCTTTCTCTCCCCCAACAACCCTGACTGTCCGTTTCCCTTTCTCTCCCCTCTGTTTATCCTCCTCTGGGGGTGGAGGGGGGGGGGGGGGGGGGCGCACAGAGTGGGATGATCTGTCGCTGCCACTGCCTTTCCAAAATCCCATTGACAAGGACAGAAGCAACTGACCATAGTGAGCAGAGGAATGGCTAGAACTGCCCCTGACAGCACTGAGCCCCAAGTGCACTCTGAAAGGACACCTGAGCTCCCTCACCACCTTGTTGACAAACAGGCCAGTGAACAAACAAGAAGTGAATAAGTCTGCTGTAACATTATGCTGGATCTCATTTTTGTTTATGATGGAGATGTTTGTAATAGACAAAACAGACAAAATGAGAATGTCTACCTCCACAAAGTCAAACTCTACATTGAAACTGCAAAGATACATTACAGGTTATTAAACGCTTCTGCATTCTTGTTACTTTCAATCGTGACTTAAGCCATGCTGGATGTTGCAAGCGAAGGATAGGAACAGGGAAACCATGGCCCAGAGAAAAAATAAGACTTTTGACCTCTTCCTTCTGTCTGGCCTCATCCAAATATCTTAGGTTCATCCAGATGCTAAATGGTAGCTTTCAAGATTCTTCATCATCTTAGAAAACAGAGAAAAAACAAAACAGGCGCCACAACAGATGGTATTTCTCAAAATCATGTCTTTTCACTCTCATTGTTTATTATGGTTATCTATCAAACATGGCTTTTTTCCACTGGGAGTAAATATTTTTGTCCATTGTACTTGCATGATTTATCCAAGCCTGTAGCATATTATTCTGCACATAAAGAACACAATTCTCACTGATTTTTTGAAGAGTATAGTACAGTAAATAATGGCTAAGTGTCCTTTTGTAAATGACACATGCAATTTTCTTGTATCTTGGTGCTTTGATGTTTGTGCATGGTTAGATGAGGCCAGTGCCCCTCAACACTTAGTCAGCCTGTCTAATATAAACAGGGCACTTTGGATCACGCTCAAGGATCCAGAAAAGCTGCACTGCAGGCTGATTCAGATGTTTCTATCAGCTAGCCATAGCAGAGATACAATCAGGAGTGAGATATCTGGGTCAAGATGCACGCATTCATTTATATTCATGCCATTGGTTAATTTGCCCATATATTCCAGAAGAAACCGACGTGCTTGGCTGTCATTAACATACTGTTCTGTGTTAGGCAACATGGGGCCTCAAGAATGAGAACTTGCTTATTCATGTTTAATTGAAGTTAATAAAAAATGCAGGGTTTATTTTTTTTCCTCCATTTTTTTCATGCAGATGCAAAGCCTCACATACTGTACTGTTACTCTCACTCAAGGGGTCAAAATAAATTCCAAGGACAGCTGGCAGGATGAAGTTTCACCTTATCTACGTAAACTGTCTCTGAGAGAATATATTATCTATAGTCTAAATATAACGCAGCAGTAAATAAAAAAAAAACCAAGTGCTTTCTGCTGAACTCCTCACTGTTTTTAAAGGGGGGGGGGGCAATGGATAATTTGTATTCCACTGTAAGATTAATTAGGCATTCAATTATTCTGTACTCCTGATAATTTACATTTAAATGCTGCTTCCAGTGCACAACCAAGATTTAAATTTAAACTCAGAGCCTTTGAGAATCTGAGCTCAGGTAATTATTCAAGTTCAACTCCCAGTCCTCAACTCCAGCACCCATATTTCCACTGTGGAGATGATAATGACCGCACCACAGCGACGATATGACAACTTCTGTCCATCCCCCATGTCCACGGCTGCCCACTCTTTTCACTCACCAATGGGTCTGAGCTGTAACAATGAGCTAGCATTTCACTCTGATGGTGCTGCTCTGGGATTAAGGGCTCAGAGAGTTATCAAAGGCTTAGTCACTCTGATTTCTAGTGACCCACCGAGGATGGCTGCGGATGGCATTCAGTACCAGCACAGAGACCTCCACCTCTGCAGATGCATTCTAGCTGCTGTGGCAGCTGGCCACCAGGGGCCATGTCACTTTAGGGAATCCCATGGGACCAGATGGACAGTATTTAGTGAATCCTCCTTAGATAAAAGGACTAGCTGAGAGATTATTAGAGAGCAATACAAAAAGAACATGAAGGGCAAATGTGAGGACACACACACACAAACCTCCTATCACAAAAATCAATACATAAATATCAATTATGGGGGAACTGATGGCTCAACTAATTAAGGTGTTAATCGTGGGAATTAAATTTAACACCAGAATCTATTTAGCTATCTGGCGAATTTTAGTTTCTTTATATTTTAGTCTTAACATTGTGATATTTTTCGCTGTATTGCATTTCATCCACACACACACACACACACACACACACACACACACACACACACACACACACACACACACACACACACACACACACACACACAAAAACTCAAACATCTAATTAACTCTAAAGTTTGGCAGTTCTTATCGTAGTGAGGACAAACACCAGTGCTCTGGCTATAAGTAAACCACATACAACTAAAAACACGCAGAAATTAACTGGGCTTAGCATGAGATGAGTTGTGATTCTTCGAATTTGTGTATTAAAAATATAAAAATAACTTGTCTGTCCCGATGAATGGGGTTCAGGACCCATAAACTGCAGCTTAGTTACTTCTAGCCCTGTTGGCTTCTGACCTAGCAGGAAGCAGCCGGGAACAGCACTGACTCCAGCCAGCCAATTAGAGAGCAGGGAGCACGAAGCACACTGAGGCTAACGAGCTCCCTCCCTATGACCCTCCTCACCTCTTCAGGACCCCACGATGGGAAATATGAGGAGCCGGGAGCCACTTTAACTAGACATTAACCCCACTTCCCCACTCCAACCGCTACTCTAAAACCCTGCTGTGTGACCACAAGGTCCACAAACACATGCTGCCTCTCTCCAGAGGCCCACCACATGGAGTATTTCTGCAGAACTAATTCTGAAAAGCAACACACAGAAAAAACAATGAGCAAGTAAACACATATTTCTTGCAAGGAGATGGAGCTGTGTCACTAGCCCTACAGTTTACGCTGGGCTGGTTCTAAGTGGAGGGATAATGAAGCCTCTTTCCATGTAGTCAGAATAGAAAACGGGTTCCAAATGAATTGGCAGGATTTGTGAGGCAGTGAGATAATTCTGAGGCACTGCAATGAAACAGGGCTGCATTAAACACTAATGCTGCTTGGTATTATGTGTAATTGTTACTTATTAAAACATAATCAATAGAGAGTTAGAAATCACAAGATAACAATACACCTGGAGGGTTAATCTCTGCAGGTAGTGCCGGATACTCAAGATTGAGTTTCTGGTGCATCAGTCACATCCAGAACTAATGAAATAACAAGAGAGGGAGCCAGTCGTGATCATCTATGTCCAACATCCCCACCCCCTTTTCTCTCCAGGCAGAATTGGTCCTGTCATTTGGACCCTCCAAACACGGACCATATGCGAGTTCAGCCCTGGCAATCAGACTGCATTGTGGAACAGGCAGCTGAGTTCATCAGGAAAAAATTAGCCCGCCGCTCTACAGGCCTCGCTCCCATTGGCCAGTCACGAGGCCTGCTCCGTTTGAGGGCACCCCAGACATTCCTGCGGATAATCTTTTCCATTCCTCTGCTCAGCTTGGTGAGGACAGACCAAATCACAGCACAAGGCTTGCATTGTGAAGGCCTTTTTCAAAAAGCTCTGTTTTCAATGCTGTCTCTCTTTTACACTCGCTCACCTCATGCACCACATTTCCAAAATAGAAAAAAAAATATCCCATCATGACTTCTTGTTCTCATTAAAAAGCAACAGAAAAAAAAGTGAAAAGAGGCCCTAAATGTTTTGCCTTTTTTCTAACATTATCCTGTGGAAAAGTGAGGTCTTGAATACTACATTTCTCACGGTCCTTTTCCAGTAAAAGTTTGTTTTTGAAAAGCCCAAACAATGTAAAACCACTGAAACCGGAGCCGAGCCACATCAGTGTGCTGCCCGGAGTTCAGCAGATCACTGCTGAATACAGCTCCCCCGGGCGAGGCTCGCAAGCCTTCCCAGAAACCTGCTGCTTGGTCACCCCTACACGCCTCACGCCCCCCACAGCAACTTGTCATTGTGGCCATAGTTGGGCAGCTGGAACATCATGATTGGAAGACAATCACACAATCTAGGGGCACTGGTGAATTTATAGAAACATATTCCATAATTAGACCCACAGATTATTACAGAGTCTATAAACTTAGACTCCAGAGCGGCTAGCCACCCCTCTGCTGCTATGACTTAACAGTTAGGTAACTTTCTCTGGAGGTATCCAGTGCTCTTGGCTGCTTAACACACCACCGATTTACTTTAACAACTCATGCGAGAATAGCAACAAGAAAAGAAACTTCACTCCCCTAACTCCTCCTCTCTTCTCTATTTGCCCCTGAGTCTGACACAGACAAAATAATCTAATGTTACTTGTAACCTGGTGTCCTACCAGTCTTAAAATAGCCACAACACAAAGACGTAAAACCTTTAACATATTTCAGTGAGACTACACAACTTATCCAGATAGTCCCAATTGTTCGGAAAACACATCCACCCTCATTATTAAACTCTGACAGTAAAATATGTTGCAATCAATCAAGACAACTCTGCAAAATACACAAAGATGGGGGCGAGGTTGGTAGAATAACTGTGCACCTCATCGTGCTGAAACTTGTCCATATGAAAGTATTTGCCTGTGAAAGAGAGGGTAGTGGGTTCTCATTTTCTCCCCCCTTCACAGAGCAGGAAGAGAAAAGAAGACAGTTAAGATTTACTATTGATTTTGAAAAAAATATAAAAACCAATAATATTTTAAATAAATACACAAACTATGGTTAAAAAACAAAACAAGACGCAGACTCCCTCCGTGAACACTTGGCCAGTGAATTTTTGGATATAAAATACCATCTCTTCAAGATTCTACTTTAATAGTTAGCAGTGTAAAATTTTGCAAGAATTCACCTATAATTTATTCAATACTGCCAACACTGTGCAGTCACAGTGACCTTGACCTTTAACCACCAAATTGAAACCCGTTTACCTTTTAGCACATGGTGTACGTTTATGCCAGGTGTAATGAAATTCTCTCCATGGCGTTCGTGGTTTGCACAAGAGTGTGACAGACATGAGGTGACAGTGACCTTGACTGCTTATGAGGAAAATCTAAGCATTCCCTCAAGAGTTAAAGTGACTGTTTGTTCTAAATTGCATGGCATCATTTAAGAAATACAATAATATGAGAATAGCATGCAGATGGACAACAAAACCCACAAAGCTTAGGTCACAATTTGCACAAGCATTGAGGTATAAATCTTGTATACAACATGAACAATATTATTCCATTCAAAATTTCCCGTCTTTTGAGCCCTTTCAGTGTTTCAAGGATAACAATGTGTCTCATTCTCAAGGGAAAACGTTTACTGCAGTAACAACTACAACAAGACAAAGAAATGAATAAAATTAGTGTAATCTTATTATTAAATTGGATTGCATCTTTTCTTCTTTTGGATCACTGTCAGATTTAATAAGACGATTTAAAATGTGGAAAGTCCTAAAGGCAATTTTGATGCAGACTTGAAAGAAACATGCATGGATACTATCTTTGGTTATCACGCACAGATTGTACAACAAGACTGATCAGATTTTGTAGTTAAGCAAAACTTATGATTCAAAGCCTTGAACTTTTTGTTTCGAATTGTGTTGGTAATCCTTAAAAAGGAAAAAAAACCCACAAATTTACTGATTATAGAACTATTTGAGTTTTTGGACATGAGGTGTTTTCCCTAGCTTTGAAAACGTATCAACAGTTCTCGAATGTTTAATAAGATTTACTCGTTATTTTTTAAATCCAATATACCACCTCAATAAATGAATTCCTCAGATGCATCTGAGAGCACTTAATAAGAAAAAAAGGGGGGGGGGGGGGATCAAACAAAACAGGAAAGAATTATGATTAATTTGCAGTTCAGTGCAAAATGAAACAAAATAATCAAAACTCTGAGCTAATTTGTTTCTAAAAGGAAATGGATTTCTTTCAGAAAATGTTTGTATTCTCCAACAACAGAAGGCTAAAAATATAAAGGTTTTTGCTTAGGAAAATTGTTTCAGAACTAATAAAAAATTTTTAGATTTCGATTTTAGAACACTTCTACTTTGTGCAGAAGAATCAAACAGATGTTCTCAGAGGTTGTTTGTTTTTTTATAGTGTATGTTGAAGTGACTTTGTCCTAGCACACAAGTCATGCTCTCATCACAAGGCAGGCAGCTCAGCTGGTAACAGCACTGATAATGCTGAATGAGGGAGCCTCAGGGATGGAATGATAAATGTATCAGCATTAACCACATGTTCTGCACAGTTTGGACCCCTATTCATTAGCCACATACCAGACAGTTCAGTTCAGAATACCCACTGATGTCAGCCTCTGCTTGTCTGAGAGGGCCGACTGAGATGGTGGGAGGAAGGGGGCCATTCTCAGAGCACCTCTGTTAACTTGTCCATCATTGGGGCTCCACATGCAAAGACACCATTAATCATAAAAACCAGACGGAACACTGCCTCCTGAAAGGGTCCCCGAGCCACACCTCAAACCAGAGGTTGTGAGGCGTATACATGTATGTGCATCAGGTTTGGAGATGACTTCTTACCTCTTAGATTGCACAGTGTATTCCCTCATATTTTCCCCAAGATCAAACAAAAGAACAAAGCAACATAGTATCAACAAGAAGTTTAACAAGTTGGTGTTACCTGAGGATAGACGGCGGTCATGGAGGGGGCACACACCACTAAAACAGGAACAAGCGTCACCTGAGCGACCTCGCTGCATCGGAGGAGCTAGAGAGCACTGGGGCTTCAAGAACCCTGTAATGAAAGAAATACAGAGAAATTAAACACAAAAGACAGGAGGAATATGGAGAAGATGATAAAGCAGATTAAACTTTGACATTACAGTGATTGGGCCACCATCAGCACCAGCATACTGTTCAAAATGTATAGCTTTGTCACCTCTTGGCCAGGACTACCTTGAAAAAGAGGTTTTTAAGCTCAATGGGACTTTTCCTGGTTAAATAAAGGTTACTAATAATAAAATTTGTAATCAGGTGTACATCGCCCTAAACACCTCTCTTGTGGCACTGAGCCAGCTCACTGCCCATGAGTTTTGTATGTCTGTATCCAGCCTTGAAGGCTCCACAGAGTGGACAGAACCTGCAGAGCGCTGGCTAGGGCTGGTTTGTGGAAAGGCAAAAGGCTTTTGGGCACAGCACTAAGGTTAGTAGCTCTGTGTGGTCAAAATGCCAGAGTAAGTTGGGGTGCCTGAAGGGGATGGAGGAGGCCGTCATACTGTCTGTCTCAGGGGTCGCAGTGGTCATTTTCAATAGGGAAGCCATTATCTGGCACAATAAGGCAACTGAGGATGCTGTATGCCCTCCAGGCAAGTGCTCACAAGTCACTGACATCATCCAGCAAAGAAAAGCTCAACAAACAAATCTAGATTGTTCAAAACAGCAATGTTTGGAGAAATCTGTCCTGAATTATAGAACCCTAATACTATCCCAAAGTCCTCAATTTGATGAACTTAAAACAAAATAGAGAAGAATACAGGAGGTTCATGATGGAGCTTAAAGAACTACAAATCTATTAATATCAAATTACAAAAATGTCCCAGACTGAGTAGCACTAACCTTTATGATTGATGATGATACCATTTTTTATTATTTCTTATAAATGGACTGAAAGTGGAATATGAGTGGTATTTTGCTTCACCTACAACGCAGCCAAAAGGAAAACCTGTGTGTGCAGAGAAGCAGTCGCTCCATCTTTATTGACAGGGTAGCTCAAGCAGATCTTATTGGCATTAGAGGACCTCTGCAAATCCAAACTTTATTCACTCCTTAGGAGGACTTTTGGATTTTCTGCAAACATCAAGAGCAGCAAGCGGAAGAGCCCTCCCCATCGCTGTTGTCTGAGCCCAATAAAGCTCCTTTATTACCACCATGAAAAACATGTCACTCCAGATGAGCTCAGAGAATGACATTTAAAACAGGCAAAGAGATATTGAATTAGTTCCCCATGATAAGCTGTCTGAGATGCTGATATTTATTTTTCCTGCTTTTAAGGGTGTACCATGTGGAAGTGCATGTGCAATCATATGGACATGTGAGCAGGTGGGGCTTTCTTAATCGACACATTCATTAGTATTACAGATGATTCAGGGACTGGCAAGATAATTCAAGTCTGGATCAGTCAGAGCAAAGAGACAGACTGAGGTCATCTTGAATATCACAAATTAAATAAAACAGGCAAAGAGGAACACATGAAACTAAAATAAAGCCTGTTTATTCTCGTGTCACGCATATCACTTATTTCACTGTTTAATGAGCATCATATCATTGTCATCAGATGTTGGAAAATGTCATCTTAAAATAACAGCAAAGAGTCCCGAGCCCCGCTTTATGGGAACCATGAAGATTACAGGCATCTTGGATGAGGATCAATCAAATGTTTGCGATTCAGAAAACAATACCCTAACAGACTCTGTGTGTGTGTGTGTGTGTGTGTGTGTGTGTGTGTGTGTGTGTGTGTGTGTGTGTGTGTGTGTGTGTGTGTGTAAGTTCTGATTTGTAAGTGCGCTGTCAATTTAATGGGATTAGTCCAAACCATAATGCAGTTAAATCTTTTACTCTTAGCTTGGAAGCCAAGTATGAGTTAAGATCATTTCAATATGATATACCAGATTATATATTTGTGCAAGCCATCTCATCACCACCCTAACACAGTGACTCAAATCACTTTTATGGCATTATTAATTACAGATAAGAATATTCTATTGTAGACTATGAAATAAATTAACATGACTTTTCTTTTCTTTCCAAGCTGAATAGAAGGACATCAAAATGAATCAACCACACCATTTTTTAACCAAACATACACACAAGAGTAGTTCTTCAGAAGGAACTGTGTCAGGACTCATGGAGAAGGAGAAGAAGGGTGCAAGAGAGGGGGAGGGAGTGAATCTCGGAACACAATAGTTCTGCCATACTCAACCATATTTTTCCCGTCTTTGCCAAATTAAGTTCTTCAAAAACACGACACACTCCCGGTTGAAGAAAGGGGCTGGAGGCCAAACAGTGACACATGGTATAGTGCTTCGAGTAATGTCACTAAACATTAAGGAATTTCCATATGAGCCCTACCTACCTCCCTACCTCCCAGTCAAGTTGCACTTTTCCAAAGTCAGGAGTAAACTAAGGAGACAGCAACACCCACCTCCCACAAAAAAAAAAAAAAAAAAAGCCTTACTCTGAAAGCAATCCACTGGAATAATGTTCCCACGAGACAAAGTAATGTTAAAGCAATCTGAAATTTCACTACAGAATAAGGAAGAGGTAAAGACAAAAGAGAGAAAAATTCGTTTGAAGCTGAAAATGATCTCAAAACCTCAATGTGTATTGTAAAAACACCTACCATATATCAAAAAAATGGTTTAAAAAAAAAAAAGGAAAAAAAGAAGGAAGAAAAACTAAGTTGGTTACGTTGCTGCTGATAAAAAACTTGAGTTTAAATCTCAAAAACATAATTAAAAGGAATGAATCATCAAATGTTTAGTTGGCAGCTGTAAAAATACTTCAAGAATGATACATTTGACAGGAATCCGTCTTTTTTTTTTCTTTCTGTTGGCTCGATAAATCATTTTGAGTGAAGGGCTTTACATTTTAAACCCTGAAGGACTTGATGAAAGTGTACGACATGTATGTGCAGGTTCCAGACCTGCTGTTGTAAAAGGTAAGGTTGGTACATGTCTCGTCATTAAATCTTCTCCAGCACTGCATCATTATGCCTTAGTTCATATACTCAAGCAGGATCTTGATTACTAAAGTGTTTGATCTTGCACTTCATTTCTAAGCGGCAAGGATCTCATTGGCTTTAATAACTGCATGATCCAATCTTCCAGGGACAAGCTCAAAACCTTCCTTTAACAGCCAATCGGCATTATCCTTTCCAGCCATCATGGGGGATCAGGGCAATGTAAACACGCTGGGAGTTTCCTCATTAAAGACAGCCTGCTAATGAAATCCCATCCAGCATTTACAACCTTGTGCTAATGAAGGCAAGCCTTTGAGATGTTCTGCTAATGAAAGAAGGGCTTTTTATTGATATAAAGCTAATAAAAGAAAGGCTTAATGACAAGGTTCTAATGAAACAAAGGTGTGTAAATGTGGCGTTATAACAAAACCCACTGATAAGGTGAAATCTGCAGCATTTTCATTTAAGCACATTTTTTATTTACTGCAGATAAATAAATGACTAGGTCTCCAGAATTTACAAGACCTCACAAACTGGGGCCTGTTGAAGAAAATGCATTCAAGCATTTATGAGTTTAAGGGTTCCTAGCTGAATTCTCCTGAAGAGTAAGGATTGTTCATGTCCTACAGTATGTTGCCAGGGTGAACAAGCCCAAGGTCAAAGTTCATTGGCCCGCTAATGCATCTCCAAGGTGCAATAAAAAAGCCCTTCCTTTATGGGACTTCAGGGGCTAAGATCCTGATAGAGTGCTTGGAAGGATGGGACAGCGGGGGCCATCAACCGTTACTGTTACCATCATGACTGGCACCTTCGGCTGAAGGAGGCCTCAAACCTCCATGCACAGAAGGAGATTTCAACTGCTCAATTGTGTTTGCCGACATGTACTTGAGATATGTATTTTACTGAATTCTCTGTGTATAAAATAGCATACAATTACGCTGATTATGCTGTTCCAAGTCCTTCTGTTTTTTTTGTTTGTCTTACATCGGTTTATTGATTTTTAAAAATCCCCATTTTTAAGCCCCACCTTAAGCTAAATTTTTATTTTATTTTTCTGTGCTCATGATATAAATGTATTTTTTTTAAATTTATTAATTAATCATGAAATTAATTGGCCCGGTCTTATGTTAGCACTATGTCAGAGGTTACTGTAACACACTGTGTTTATATTTTAAATGACACACATCAAGCGTAGCTATTTACTTTCATCTGATTTCCATCATCCACCTACATCGCCTCCTTATGCCTGTAGTTACCATTCAATAAAACAAATCCTGTGTACAGACGCAAATCTTTTTTTTCCCCCATCTGTTTAGATATATAAGATGCAGGATCCATCCACTGATAATCAAACATTTCTTGAGTGAAGCATTTCTCTCAGAAATGACAGGAATGCTGCCCTTATTTGTTGATCATCAGCCTGTCCCTGCGTGTATTTGCTTCATCAGCAAACTGTCTTCCCTCCCACTAGATGAAATCTATTTTGAAGAAGGAAGCCGTGCAAAAACATGTCATTAAACTTGCATTTATCTCAGCCAGAGCAAAGTCTGGGCAGATCTATTACGACAACAAAGCCAAAAAAAATTTAAAAAAAATCAATGATCTCTAGAAGCCATACCTACTTGCTGATAATAGCAGGATGCTTGTTCAAAAAATAGCTATGACATATTTTACAAACTTGGAAATAATGCACTTGTTGTTTTTACATGCCTCTCTGTATTGATTACACGCCCTCATTCAGTTTCAGAAACACTACCTCTGGGCTAAAATTTCACCTTAGCTTCGACCACGTTAGACAGGTGTTAAACTTTCCACATTCGTGAGTATGCAAGCGCCCATTTGGGTCCAAGTGGGTACATTTTAGTGAATGCAGGCTTCTGAGCAGACCTGTCTAACCGTCTGGTGAACAGGCACTATACATGCACCTTTTTAGCAGGACCTCAAGTGGACTTGGGGAGAAAAAACATATAAGAGGAATTCCTACTTCCCTGGAATATAATCCCCCTGTTAGTGAAACCTCAGGGGTCCCTGAGTATCCAAACCAGACAGAGGTCAGTGAAAGACCTTATCACACACTTGTAGGATTTGCAGGCCTCTGCTATGTATTTAATTTCTAGCCTAAAACAATAAGTTCCTTTTATCAGTGCTGATTTGGCTTATAAGCAGAGAAACTGAAATCTAAATCAAAAATTTGCAGATTCTGTAGGTTAATGACTTGCTCTTCCTTCCGATTATGAGGCTTATTTTAGTCACAATGAACGGTTAAGAAAAAATCTGCTGACACAGACCTGTGAAGACCTTGGCAGGAAGACATAATTTTCAGGTTCAGCCACAACAAGCCTAGATTATTTGTAGCAAAACTACCTTTGGAAGGAAGTTTATTAATCATAACTGAAAAACAACAACAACAACAACAAAGAAAAGAAAAAACTGCGACTAAAATCTGCAACACCTTTTTTTTTTTTTTACTTTTAAGTTGTGAGTCACAAAACCAACTGCTGCTGAGGTCTGGACTGGCAATAAAAAAAGTTAACTGGACAGCTTTATTGAATGACTTATTAAGCGACTGTGTTTTGTGAGACCTAAACTGAGGTGCTTTTGAAATGAACAAGAGCACCTTTCTGTAACGGTTCTTAAAAAAAAAAAAAAAAAAAAAAAAACATGCCTTCCTACTTTGTCTGAAACTGAGTCTGCACTTTCACACAGTCAGGATAATGAAGCTGCCCTGGTGTCACATTCGAAGCTGCAAAGCCTCTATAGAAAAGGTAGAACTGACATGAATGACCTTCTTTAAAACAGTAACATTAGGGCTGTTATTGAGAAGCCTGTCTGTCTATAACCTATAGCCTTTTTCTAGTTTTGATAACTTTTGTTCTCTAAATATAATTGACGGAAAAAACGTTTGCTTAATCAATAGAGAAAGGTAAATATACAGGTAATTGCATTAGTTGGTATTGGAATGTTAAGCAACAAAACCAAAAGCAATAACTGACATATCTATTTGTCCTTTCATTTATACATAATTTGGGTACAAGTAATCAAACCCACCACCTCCATCAATACAAGCTGTTGGATTGATTGTTGTTCTCAATATATGCCATACTTTCCTTCCATAAACTTTAATGTTCTGACACAAGAGTTGTGTGACAATTCAACGCAAATGACAGATGGAAGTGTTTAGGCATAGCCTCCATTTCACCTGACCACTCAGTAGGGTTTCTAACCAGTTACCACCAGTCCAACAGCTGCTGGTTGCCAGTACATTTGCAGAGGAGTGTGCACTACAATCTACACCACCTTGTTGGCTCTTAAATGTGTTGGACTAGAACACTTTTGCTTTTTTACTTCCATATCGACCTTATAATCACAAGGCATGACATTTGCTAGTCATGCTGATAAGAATGTGCATCACTGTCTGCACATAACTCTCAACCAGAGCTCAACACAACAAGCAGCAACTCTGCTTTATGTTTCTTTACTTGTTGCATTGAATTCTGCAGGACTAAAGTTTGCAGAAAGACCCAAAATAAAAGCCATGCATTGTTTGCCAATATATTTATAGAATGACTCAAACTTAACTGAAAGCTTCCAACAGGCAGGCATGTGCAATTTTCTTTTTCTTTTCTTTCCTTCTTTTATTTTTGCATAAAACATCCCAAAGCAGTAGTGTTTAGCAGAGAGGACACAAATGCAGCAGTTCATGTTCGCATCTAAGAGTTCTAGGTTTCACTTAGTGTGATGTGATGAAGCCAGCAGAAGGACTCTGATGAGCGGACAGACAGAGGCAGGAAGAAAAACTAAGAGTGTGGTAAATGAGGTTAGAGGGGAAGGGGGGGGGGGGGGGGGAAGGGGGGGGGGGGGGTTCAAAGGCTACCTTTCTCCAGGGCAAATAGGGGAACAAGGGTCTCACTGCCGCCCAGCAGCCAGAGTAGCTCCTTGGGCAAACGACTCTAATCAAATTTGTGTGATTGGACTCAAAAAAAGCTGTAAGGGTAAAAGAGGCTCCTTTCACGCAGGAAGGACACAAGGAAGCATTTAAAAATCTACTATCCCTCTGCTGATCTTTACAGTAGCCGTTCACATGACGGACTATCTGCCCACACCAGCAGCCCTTGGCAAAGCACACACTGGCCCTTTCTCAGCTGTGAAATATTAGCACCAGAAAGGGAAAGATAAAACTTTGTTTTATGTGCTTCCTCTAATGGATCATGGGTGGAAATTCAGGCCATACTTTGCAGTATTCACCCTGCTCTGCACGGCTTCAGTGTAGCATCAAAAGTGCTATTTTTAGCTGTGATTAATAGTTGCAATTGGACACGGTTCTGGCCTAAGTTCAGGGCCTCGATTTTATTTTTCCTTATCATAGTTGACATTTTAGAGTGATCAAAGAAAATTATGTTAGAAAGTAATGTAAAAAAATGGCTGAAATTATTCAGATTTTTGTATAAAAAAAATTGAAAAAAGAAGCAGTTCATGGTAATAAAATCGATGAGTGGTAAAGGCTGAACCTGTGGGAGCGGACACAAGCTATGTCCGAAGAAGATGTCGTGAGGCATCGCATTGTGGATTGCATCTAAGGTTTATCATTGAGGCCAACAAATACGATTCTTCAGGTTTAATTTGGACAAGTAAATGTGTGTGTCAAGGCACACTGGTACAAATGTTGTTTAAGTTGATGAGAACTGTTTTAGTGGTACCCATATGCATTCAAAAGGTGAAATTCTCTCCACTTTAAAAGGTGTAAGGAAACAGTTTTGTTTATGAAAGAAAGAACGGTTAGAACTTAAGGGACCTGGTGTTTTATTTTGAAAATCTTTATCCCATGCACTAATTTTTACATTGGTTAATTGCATTTTAGTTCATTTCATAAAAAAGAGTGACTCTCCTTCATGTTATTTTTTTCCCTTCAGAAATAAATAACTGTTGAGATACATTTTTTGCATAAAATACAGATTAATTTAATCAGAAGGTATTGGTATAAATTAGTAATACAACAAACTCAAGCCCAGTTTCATTTTATGATACACTCTAGCTTTTATCATAGTTATGTGGGACCTGGGTTACAATGGTACACAGATGAACATTCTGCAGGGAAAATCTAACGCACCAACAGCTGAACAGAGATGCTCTCTGGCAAAATGAAGGTGTGGTACTGTGTAGCGACCTGTGCCCCACTCACTGTCTGCCTGAGTCTTAGCGGAAGGTCCCAGAACACGCTTCCTGTTAGCTTGCTAAATTGTCTCCACACGCCCACGCTTCCATCTCTACAGGAGCACACAGTCTCCCATTAACCACCTCCTGTTGCCTCAGCCTAGTACATCTTCAACCCACATGCCGAGGATGTAAACATGTACAAACAACGATGGTCAAAACAGAAGGAAGGACCTGTGCTGCCACAGACGTCATCTATTCTTCTCTTCTGAACAATATGTTTTATAACTCTGACCCAGATTCAACAATCAAGCTTTACGCTTGCTTAAGTCAAGACTTACATTAGCATTTTCTCATTCTCCGTTATTGGTACTTCCAGTCTCATTTGAGCTGACACAGTCAAATTCTAACCAACTCAACAACAGCGAAAAGTTTAGTGTTTTCATGTTGGCTAGAAGAAGCTTTTACTTCTGAAATTACTGATAATAGAGGTTACACGTGGAATGCTTCACAAGACTGTGTAAAAAGCCTTTAACAATCCAGAAATTATTATTTTCAATTTTTACCAACCTACAACCAAAAGATTGTACAACGTCCTCACATTTTTTCTTAATCATCAGTGAAATAATTTGCTATAAAAGCATTTTTAAAAAAACAAACAAACAAACACGCACACAAGGTAATTTGGAGGTTTTTAGACCCTCATGAATAAGTACATCAGTTTAAAAAATAAGTTATAGCAACATTTCATAAATACTTCAATAACAAAAAAATACATACATATGTTGAGAAACTGAGTCTCCTATGTGAAATACATTAATGTGAAGTAGTACATAATTCAAAACTTGAAACAAAAACATCTGGTGCTCCAGCTGCTCTGCATGGGTGTGGACCAAAAACCAGCATAACAATAAAAAAAACCAGTGAAATTCATAATACAGTAGAATAAGAATTACACAAGGCAGACCACTTGCAAGACAGTTTCAAAGACAAGGATAAAGTGCACTCTTTGTCTAAAATGCTTCTTTACGTTGGAGCCATTAAATATGAATGGAAAATTATAAAACCAGCAATACTGATTCCAGATTTTTTGACAGGAAAGCTCCATTAGGGTCAGATGACTCCAGATTGAAAAACAAAAACAAAAACAAAACAAAAAACACTTGCATAATCCTGTCCAGGCTTTCAATTCAACATGAAATCAGTTCTAAAATATACACTTCTCATTCAGTATCAATATTTCAGAAAGACCCAAGCTGGACTTAGAAAGAATTGGACAGGAAGAGAGTGCTTATGGAGAAAAGTCAAGTTTTGGAATGAAGAGTTTGGGCCAAAATAACCAGTGGAGACAACGGGGCTCTCTCCAGTATAAGCCTTCATGCATCAGGTCCGATATTATGGACATACCTTAAGTGTGCTGAACCTTAGGGAAACGCAAAAATGCACATATACTGGAATTACCAGAAAACTCATAGCAAATCATAGTTCTTCATTCATGCATACATTTTATATGTAAATATATAATTTATAAGTATATAATAGAGTCTGTGCTCATATATGAACAGTTATAAAAACTTTGGAAAGTCTTAATGAAACTGATTTTCCACCAAAGGTTTAAGTAATCCTCTGATCTTTACCAAATACCTGGAAAGGTTCAGTTTTCCAGGAAAGCTCTGGCTAAAGATCTCAACTTGCTCTTTGGATCTTTACACGTGTAAAAACTTGTGAAATACTATGAGGAACCCAACCTTGCTGAGTCTTTTGGTTCAGCAGTCAAATGCTTACTCTCAACTGCAAACAGGTTCATCTTAATGACTTTTATTACATTTTATAGAAAAATATTACATTCATGCCACAAGCACCACAACTGCATGCGATTCATAATTTTTTCTGTGCTTCATCTCTAATTCTAGACGTCATTTCAGACTTGGTAGGTCAACCCACTGATTGCACTCCTTTGCTTGTAGATCTCAGCTGACATTAGTGGAGTGTATCCTGGATAGGTCGTGAGGCCATTGCAGGGCTAACAGAACGAGACAGACCACCAAGCACACGCTAAACCTATTGGCAATTTAGAATCACTAATTAACTCACCATGCATGTCTTTAGACTTTGGAAGGAAGCTGGAGCACATGGGAAATATCCATGCATTCAGTGACATGTAAAGTGTGTAGTGCTCCATGAGTGAGTAAAACAGCCGAGGCTTGTTATGGGTTGGAGTATTATTCCAAAGCCTGAGTGATCTCTCATGCTCTTCAGGAACAGATGCATGCCACACATTCCAAGAGGCAACCAAATCATTCCAGTTGAGGATATGCCAAGCTGGCTGGAATTACGCTTTCATCCAGATAAGTGTCAGTTTATCCATCTATCATATCCTCCAATCTAAATGGTATTGTTTGAAAAGTAATAAAAACACCACCCCTTTCCTTTTTCTCTTGAAAAGCTTCTGACAGCAATGTTTAGCTTAGCACAGGTAAAACTGACAACACGCACAAAATGTCTACAAATGAATAAGAAAACAAACCTCAATTTGCATGCACGTGCATGACAATCAAATGGAGAACAAGCTTATTGATACTGTTTAAGGGCAGATGGAAGTGTACAGTTCAACTTAGCTTTTACAGAGAAAAAGGAGAAAACATGGAGAAAAGTGTGTTTCCAACACACCTGTAGTGTCAAAGTTAAATGAAAAAGAAAAAAAACTGTTGGTAAAAACTCTAGTAGGCTGTCAAGGACAAGTCATAAATTCAGTAATAACTCTAAGTTGGCGTCACATCTTTTATATGAGAAATGTCTCATTTTTTGAAGTTGGTTTGTTTTAAGTCCATATTCAAGGACAAAGTTGTCAGCTACATTGTTACAAGATATTAACACATCATAAGGAAAAGACAAGTCACTGGATCAGTCATGTAAAGGAGCAGCTGCCAACACGTGGATGGACCACGAGTTGGGAGATAAAATGAGAAAGAAGAGGCAAAAACAAGTGAAAAACAGACAGTGAAAAAACAATGGGAGAGCAAGTCAATGGAGAAAAGGAAAGTGAGAAAGAGAGAAAAAGGGGAGAGACAGCCAGTGGGAGGCATAGAGAACTAGGTCAAGTCACATGACTGGGATTGACTACAGGCAGGATTAAATATCCTACAGCATGTGGTCATTTACACAACAAATGTAGATTTCATTTTATAAATTATTTCTCTTCCATGGGGGAATGAGGCTCAGCATAGCAAGTGTGTAGCTACTCTGTATGCTGGTTGGAAGCGAGGCTTTTCAATGAGCACAAAAACAGAGCATTAAAGACTTGAGCGAGCCGTTCCCTCTGAGACAGGAAACAAAGCGAAAGCCTGCGATAGCATGAAAATGATCATAACAGGAGGGGACACGGTTCCAGCAGGAGATGGTTCCATTGTGACAGGCTAATGGCTGTAACATACACTGCCCATTATCCTGGGTAAATGCAAAGGACAGTGAAATGTTACAAAAACAAAGATGTCACGTATTTTAACCACTTACAGTGTGACAGCAAAAGTGTGCCAGCAAGCCTGAACACGAGGTCTTGAGGAATATATTGATTCATACTCATATTATCGAAAGGCTAAATGCAAAACACACCACATAAACAGCATGGTCCGTTCTAGTGGTGCCTGCATGTATGTGTGTGCAGAAGGAGGCACACCCACCGCTAGGGATGGGTACCGGTGTCCGGTGCCATGATGGCACCGGTTCTGACATAAACGGTAGTAACCAGACCGAAAAGCAGCGCACATTTCGGTGCTTTATTTCGGTGCTTTTTTTCCCTGAGCTGTGATACACTTCTAGCCAATCATTTTACGTTTCCGAGGATAGTAGGCGGGGCCAGGTACGTACGTTCTTTTATGCAGAGCTACAGATTAAAAATGCCCAAGGCGAAGCGGTCAAAAGTCTGGCTGTACTTCATAGCAAAATATGCAAACTCAGCAGCAACAAGTGCTTTAAGCTGATACTGTCAAAGGAGGTAACTCCTCAAATCCGATGAAACACCTGGCGACGCATAGCGTTTTTTTTTTCCCCAAAAACCAAGAAATGCACTGTATTTGATAGCTTGCTGCGAGACCTCACACCGAGCGCATCTACTGCGGTGTGGTGCCTGTTATCGGACCCGGAGTTAGCAACATACCCAAAAACACGAAGAGGAGAGTCCTGGCCCCTAGCCCTGCCAGTGTAGCAGAAATGATGACGGATGATGATGGCAGCAGCAGCAGCCGTTCTTCTCTGCGTGAGTAATTTACGTTGAGTAGGCTAACCACGTTATTACATTAATGCATGTAAGGTGAACTAGCAAACATCATCATAGCTACATGCGGCTGTCTTCTTGTTTGATGGCAGATACTCCCTTCACCCCGGCCAAAAAGGCTAAAATGACCAAAGAAAAAGAGGGAAACAGCTGAATATGAGCGGTTTTTGGACAAAGTTTGTGTTTTTTCCATTGTTTATGCACTGCTTCCAGCCAAGAGTGATACCATATATGCCCCATAGCTGCAGAAAAGGCTAACATTGTTATCTTTTTACAAAAACCAAATCAAATCAAATCAAATCACTTTTATTGTCACATCACATGTGCAGGTACATTGGTACAGCACATGTGAGTGTAATTCTTGTGTGCGAGCTTCACAAGCAACAGAGTTGTGCAAAATACAATAATGTAAACAAGCAAAATACAAGAATGGCTACATCTGAAACTAATAAATATATGTACAATATATAATAGTATATGCATTTCTGGATGTGTATAGTAAATATTTTCCTACGTGTGTGTGTGTGTGTGTGTGTGTGTGTGTGTGTGTGTGTGTGTGTGTGTGTGTGTGTGTACACATATTTTACAAATTAAATAGAGTAAACAATAAATAAAATATATAAAATATACAGAGTGAGACATGTGCAAAACAGTGGCATTACTGTACAGTATGGAGTGCATAATGTTAAAGTTCCAGTAGTGAAGCTGAGGTGTCTATGACGTGTTCAGCAGTCTGATGGCCTGGTGAACCAGCTGAACATGAGAGGTTTTTGGACCAATTTTGTGTTCTCCATTCTTTAAGCACCGGTTTGAGCACCGTTTAAGCACCGGCACTGTTTCAAAAGTACCGATTTGGCACCGGTATCGGATAAAACCTAAACGATACCCATCCCTACCCACCGCAGGTCGGCACAACAGGAACCCAGTCCGGCTGCAGGTAGGGGCTGGCTGGGTCGAGGTAATTTAACTTTCAAAATAAGAGCAAAGTGATTGCCCACTAGCAAACCAATTGCAGATGCCACAAAAAAAGTAATAAAAGAAAATGTCAAAACTAGTCATAATCATAATATTTAAGAAGGTTAAGAAGTTAACAGTGGAAATAAAAATTGGTGAAATTTTCACTGACCAAAACAGCCTCCAAATTAAGCTTTTCAATAGTGATCTGGCATCATCATTACTCGGAGCTTGTCTGAATGCAATAGTATGAGTGAGACATTTATAGAGTAATGCAGGATGGCATGTCGCAAGATGCAAAATGTCACTAGTACCCCATCAACCCATCATTTCCACCACCATCCATCCACCCTACTCCACTGAGGAAACTGCAGCTGCCAATCAAGCACAGAACTGCAGGCTAAGCTGGCCATAAGCTCAGTCAATCCCCTGAAGCCCAGTATGTGGAATACCAATCATTCATTCACTGTGACTCTGTGGTCGGTTGAGAAGAGGAGATACACAGCGGAAACATAAGTGTGTGTGTGTGTATGTATACGTGTGGGTGGGTGTGAGAGAGAGAGAAAAAAGCTGGTCAATGGACTGAAATCTGTCACTTCCTGTCTAACAGGAGATTCTCCAGCAAATGAAAGCCAATCAATGTGATGTAATGTAACACCAGTATCCAGAACAACATGTGCCCCTTTGGCTCTGATCGGTTTGACCCTCAGGTTTTGAGGTCAGAGGCCCAGCGCTGTGCATTTTCTATCAGACCTACAACAACAGCAAATAAATGATTCATCTGTGACATACCTGACACAAATATTTGGGGAAGCAGAGGCTCAGGAGACAGAGAAAGACGTTTCAGAAGGTTGGTGGTTTGATCCATCAGAGAGTGTGAATGTTAGAACTTCAAATTGAGTAGAAAAGTGCTTCATAAGTGCCAGCCCATTTAAATTCTCTTTCTAAATAAAGTGAAATGGTACAAAGTGTAATTATCTATTTTTAGATTTTGATAATTTCCAACAAATTAATGAGGAATTTAGCTTTGCTTAAGCCTCTTACACAAAAACTCACTAGTTGTAACAGGGATACTAGAATAGAAAATCAGAGTTTGTTTTTTTGCTTGAATTTTTTTTAAATAAGACTGCAAGATATAATCTAATATTTTATTTTGACGTTGTTTATGTTTCCACAGCTCTGCACCTCACAGCGTGTACAGCCTTGGAATTTAAGGTTTATAACTAATTACTTACCCCAAATCTAAACAATCATTTGACTTGGTGTATATATTAGAGTCATTTATGATGTAAAAGTAAAACTCTCTGGTTAACCTTAAAAGAATTATTTGCAGTTTTACCGTGTGCGTGTTTTGTATGTGTGTTTAAGCACTGGCCCTAAGGTGCACAAAAAACGACATCAATAAGAACAAAGCCCTTTTTTGATAGCGTGGGGAGCTCCAGGTTAATAGGTGAGAGGCACCTTTCGGAAGCTACCTAAATGCCATGGATGACCTCACTCGCATGTCTACCTGCAGAAAGCACAAGATATGATGAGCCAGTGAAGCGCAAGACTGCTCCAAAAATACTAAATCTGCCTTCCAGGGTAAAAACTCTTATCTCAAATAACAATTACTGACCAAGAGAGACAGACCGTCATATTTGTTTAGCGCTGAGCAGTGGTGCCCCCTTTCAAAAACTGGGGTCCAAAGGAGCAAAGTTAATTTGGATCAAAGGATGGGCAAGTGGACAAGCCAAAACAAGGTCATTCTGCAGGACCACACAGAGATGTGTGTAAATACAATGGCCTTAAGGCACGTGGACAATGTTTTCTAGTGTAGCTTGATGTCAAGGTAGTGTGTATATCCAATAATCCTCGGTCCCTCCGGCCATTAGATTCAAATTTTAAAGAAAGCACAACCCTCTAACTAAACTCACTACATTTCTATTTTTTCCTTTTTTTTACATGTTCCTCCTCTATGAAATGATATCAATATTTAAAATAAGTATTAGAATGCACTGTAAGCTAACATCACACACACACACACACACTAGTATCATCAACATCAGCATTCCTAGAAGGACGTGCAACTTGTCAGCTCAGCCAGGCAGAAAGATGTAGCTCAGCTGCAGAGTAACGTCGAGGAGAAAAAAGAACACAAAATCACAATCCTCACAGAAACACAAATGACTGACAGCGTATTTGCTGTCAGACACCAGATAATAAAGGAAATTAGATCAAAAACAGGCTGAGCGAGATGATTGTAATAGCTGTAACAAATAATTATGATATTTCCAAGGCCTAAAACTGAGAAATGTTCAGTCAAAGACTATGTTGATTCATTACCTTACTGATTGGAGGCTAACTGCTCTGTATTCCCTATATTTCTCCCTTCATCTTTCCTGATGAAGGATGAAATGCCTGTCATTTATCCCCCCTCTTTATAAGTATCTCTTTCTTCCCCTCCACTCACCATCTCTCTTCCTCTATCCTCCTTTCTTTCTTTCACTGATCACTGCTCTGTTCCTGCCTGTACATACTGTAGCTCTCAAGGGGGCCCCGCATAAGTAAGCCCATCAGAAGGAGCCCAACGATGCATCCCTTTTGATCAGCACAGTTGCCACATTAGCATGTACCTCTGTGCTCTCCTCTGCACTCTAAGAGAGCTACCTTCCTGTCAGCGCTGCCGACCCATGAGGAGCCTTGCTCAGGTAAGACAGAAGGTGCTTAGAGCCCATCTGAATCTTAATCACTAATGAACACAGGCTTGCTTCACCAGTGATGAGAGGGGAGAGAACCGCTCTTGTGATCTCACCGAGGAGACAGACAAAAGCCTGGTTGTGCATCTGTAATGTACTGTAAGGGCCTCTTAGCTGAACAGAGCACTGCAGACTCTGTGAAAACTAAGTGATATAAAGCAAGTTGAGGCGTTGATTAAATACTAAGGTCTTTCGGGCCGACTTGGGATACTACATCTGAAAGGAAGGCTTGTGAAATCATTCTTCGTATTTTTTATTCAATGACAACAAACCACATAAAGAAAAGAAAAAAGAAAGAGAAAATGTTTTAAAAATAACAAAAGCCCGTTTGTGTTTCTGTAATCACACACAGTGGCCCTTTCACAGCTATATCAGAAAAGTGCGCTAGTTCTTTTATTTATATACATATATATGGTATTTTTTTAAGCACTACGAGTAAAAGTTTAAAAAAAGTGGAGGAATGCTTTTCCTTTTTCCTCAGTTTTATGAGGAGCTGTGTTTGGCGCAGGTCTGGCCTGAGTCTGGATCCACAGCCGGGTGCCCTCTCACTTCTCTGCCACTTAATTAGCCCAGCTCAGCACAAAGGGGAGTTGGTCACATGGGCCCAATTTGGGCAGCTATAAAGTCTACAAGGGCTCTACATGCATTACTTTGGGAGTATTTACATGCATGCTGCAAGAAGGTAAGAGACTTTGAAGATGCAAAAAAGAGGAAGAGAAAAAAAAAAGGACACAGAAGAAGTTAAAAGCAGAAAAAAATTAAATGAAAGGAGGGGAGCCTTAAATTCCAGGGAATTTTTCCAGATGTTGCACAAATATGCTGCTGAGGCAATCCAGATGTGCTCACTCTGTTTATTCCCTCCTTCTGCTCACTCTTCCAAGGACTTTGCTTTCTTTGCCTGGCCTCTCTCTCTCTCTCTCTCTCTCTCTTTTTTTTCCAGCCCCTCTACCCCTTCCTCCTCCA
The DNA here is from genome assembly GCF_964374335.1 of Astatotilapia calliptera. Lineage (NCBI taxonomy): Eukaryota > Metazoa > Chordata > Actinopteri > Cichliformes > Cichlidae > Astatotilapia > Astatotilapia calliptera. The sequence continues at coordinate 33,193,224 of NC_137428.1, read as the reverse complement.
AGCAGCACACATCTTTGTTCCCTGATAGTCCCTTTTAAGTGAGGGCTTTAATAGCCCCCACGGCACCTTAGCATCCACTAGATCCTGCAATAAACATCCATTCTCATTCTCTACAGTCCATATGTGTGTGAGTGTGTGTGTGTGTGAGTGTGTGTGTGTGTGTGTGTGCCACAGAGACGGAGATTAGCTGTCTCTTTTTAATCACTCTTTGGATCAATTAACAATTAACTCTGTTACTAACAATAGCTGCGCTGATGAGGAAAAAAGTCATGCACTGAGTGAAGCAGGACCAAAATAAAGGCAACATGCTTCCTGCTTTCTCTTCCCTGACTTCACACTGATCTGTTTTTCTTTTTTCATTTTCACCCTTACCATCACCTCTCCCTTCCCCTCACTTACATACAATCACTGTCATCTCTGCTGAGCATGCTCCTCTCCCACAGAGTGTGACCCAGCCACAACCCCTGACCTTACTTCTCCCAGACAGCACACTGATTCCCATCTGCTCCACATATACCACTTCATGAATCAGCGTTGGGGACTCCACCCGCAGTACATACACGCTGTAGCATCAGTTAATCATCCCGACGGCATACAAAAGCCAACATGCGTAGACTTGTACACAATGAAATGTGCATGCTCAACCACAGGCAGAAACCGCTTTAGGATCCTCAAATATATTTTTTATAACGTGGCGAGAATAACACCTTCAGCTCGTCATGAAAAACTGACATGAGTCAATGTATATAGTGAAAAATATCTGATATGAAAGCTGAAGACCAAGAGCATGCTTGCGCACACAGACACATCTAAACAGCTGAACACTGCCAATAACAACAACTCAATCGTCAGCCTTCTCCCGTTTCCAGTTCTGGGCTAAAAACAGAAGAACGCATCCCAAATGATAGTTGAACTTGTCAGAGCCGTTCATGCAGGCAACTGTCAGCACTTTGGTATGCAGAATGCTGACGACAAAGACACGGCCGGCACCTGCACGCTTGCCTGTCTGTCTGTCTAGTAAACCTGGTTTTTCAACACTCTTCCCCTAAATAGCACAAACAATATTCTAGATTATGTGGGAGAGTGAAAGAGGAAAAAAAAAATCTTACTTCCCTTACTCAGGCAGAGATGTAAAGCCATGTATATAATCCATTTACATTATCCTGAATGTTTTCCTTGGTTGCACAATGAGGGGGTTTTAAATAAGCATTTAACTCGGTATTCACTTGATGCGCTTTCTGCATTCATTCATTCTACTTTAGAGTAGCTAAGTAGCCTTGCTCAGTTAAAAAAAGAAATAAGTGCACCCAGCATTGTGGACTCACTGTGGTCAAGATGGGTTTATATTAGAGCAATTTACTATGCGTTTCATGGCTGTCTAGTTATATGCGGCCTTATTGTTTTGTATTAAATGGTTCTACGGTGTGGTTTTATTGCGAGGCCTGTCTGCAAAGCAAATTTCCCAAATGGGACAGTAAAATACTAAAATAGATTATAATAAATACACTGAATATTGAGGCTGAAGGGAGTGAACAGCCACCTAAATGCTCCTGATGAAATGTCACTTGTAGAAAAATGTTATATTTGAAAGCATGCGGTGCTTTTCAAAAGTGGAATAATTAGCACACTAAATTCATCTGTCTTTATGTGATATTGGCACTGCCCTTTGTGTGTGTGTGCATGTGTGTGTTTTATAATCCTTTCTAGATAGACAGCCCTTCCTCCCCCTGCGCTATTAAGAGCCTTCCACCTTTGCACCATTGAGTACATTCCTAAAACCAGACGGCTGTAGCATGGTCTGTAACCACAGGTGACAAAACCCTCCAGACTATCCGCACATGTTCATGTCTACATGTGCACAAGCACACAGGTGCGTGTTGTTAAGCCAGGAGGCCACAGTCTGGGCGGATGTATGAACATGCTAGACCTGTAGGCGTCAACAAACAGTTAATCGGTCTTTCACTACTGCAGGTGGACGAAAAAGCCTACAGAGGGGCCCTGTTATCTCACATGTTATCATTCTGCACTTGTATCTTTCATGCATGAAAATCTGATCTGTGGCAATAGTGCGAAAGCTCCGACTTGTTAGACATATTTAGGCTGCGAGTCTAAATCTGAGCTGACCTTTGTCAATCTTCTTCCGTATGCTAATATCCCTCCATATCTTCAAACTCATCGGTAACACAGACTGGAAGGTAGTTCCTGTAATAGATCTACTGTTTATCATAATTGCAGTCACAGCCTTTAATCTTCCAGGCAGATTTAAAGGGCCTCTGCAGAAGTTGTGCCCAAATCCAGTTCTTTTATTCTAAGGTGGGCATGAAAGTCGAACAAAACTTCCTAATGCCTGGTATTTTGAGAGCTCACAGTTATAGGATGAGGAACTACTCTAGCTGGACAGCAGCTTCAACTATCCTCAATTCAAGCAGGAAAGACTCCAAGGAAAAGAAAAACAAAAAGACAAAAATAATAAACTACAGATTTCTGTAAGTAACTAGCATCACAAGACTGGCAATATAAAATCACTTTTATTTTTTAAGATTTATTCAATTCAATGGAATTTGATTTTTACATATTTCTATATTATATTTCAAAAATTTTGTTTTTATGTATTTATAGAACACCAAACAACAACAACATTTGCATCAAGGCTCTTTATATTGTACAATAACACAAAGAAAATAGAGTGCTGTAATCTTCATATTTAGAGAAACTGAACAGGATGGCAGTTAATGCAAATGTGGACATTTGGAGTGTGTGGCAACTGGGAGCAAATGTATATATATTATTAATGTATAATAATCAATACAGGGAAAAAAGAACAGTCTTGCTCGTGGCTACTGTAAAACTGCCACTATCAACAATATAATCATTTTCTGCAATTGAGGCAGTTGTGAACAGCAAGCACAGTCATTTAGCTGATATGAGGACATTCATTTTTTCCAGTGACCACTGCTAATTTCCCAAACAAATGACCAATAAAACCCATAATGTCATATTTGTCAAGTAAGCAGAAGCGTTTGTTCTGATACAATAGCACAAATTATTAATGAGTAGGTCTCGTAATATGATTGTACAATGTGGCATCATAGTGCTTCGATTAGTGCTAATGATGCAAATCCAAAAAAATAATACAATGTTCCATCAATTCCCCCTAAAATTTAGGATAAATCCTAATAAAAGTTGATTGAAAAGATGCTTGAGCTCCTAAGGTGAAGAACTGTTAAAATAAAAAGGGCTTATGAGGAGTTAACGAGTTTTCTAGACGAGGAAGAAAATAAGCTTCAGAACTTTTCTTTTATTTTGGGAATATTACAATACTTGATAATACCATTTTTTCTGATTAACACTGGGATAACATTAAATCTATGAGGTCCCCTGAAAATGTGTAGACGGCAGAAACACAATGTTAGAGAAGTGAGTCACTGGTTATTATAAGGTACCCGTGTTTGCACCCATGGGCCACTATGCCTTATTCTGTATGGGCCTATTTTATATTGTGACTATTCGCATACAAGTTAATTTTCCAGGTTCAAAAGCTTCTCCGTGTGTTCAAAGTAAGCACATACAGATTCTCTGTCTAAATTTGAAGTTTGAGTTTGAGCTTGTCTCAGATTTGACACTGTGAGTCCAGCTTGGCTCGTTTCATTTCACGGCAGTAGTACCTGGCTGGGAATAGTACAAAAACTGAGGGACAAAGTTTGTGATTCAAATTAGAATCTGGGGATCATTCTTTTATGTGTGAATATATACATATAAATTATATCCAAACATATACATTTGTGAATTGATATTTATTCAGTGGGAGTCACATTACTGCAGTGACTACGACTGTTATTTACAACTGCACCTTTCTCTTTTCACTACTATCACTGTTTCTCCAACACATGAGCCGTGTGTGGAGTGAAGCTGATAAAACACAGAGGAAGTGAAATAACATTAAACAAGTTGACAAAAACTCATTATGTAATCTTAAGTGTAAAAAAAAAGTGTTACTCCCATTTTAAAGAGAGTGAGATAGAGAGAGAAGCCCGGCGAGGAAAGTGTCATCGTCTGAGGTTTTCAGTCGTGTCAACTCAGTTAACCTCAATCTGCCAGCATAAAAAGAAATGCCGCCATGAAATATTTCCAAACTGTTTTCAGCCTTTTGTTGTCGTCACCCTCCATGCTGTACTAGCTCACCTGCACCTACTGCTGATGTGCAGCTTTGTAGGCCCAAACTTTCTACTTTTGGAAATCAGGATCAGACCAATATCTATCTATATTCTATATTTAATTCAAATATAACACTGATGCATCATAAATGCACATGCACACTATATATTTTTTAACAAGACATAATGTAGAATAATGTGTCTGGGGTTGTTTCAGTCAGTAGCACAAGGTTCAGAGGACAGTAGTGTGGAGTCAGCTGGTAGCTTCATGAAATGTTGTGTTACTCATATTTTTAAGTATTTTGTGAAATAAACTGCCTGAAAGTAATGGTTATACCGCCAGTTTCATTTTTAAGACTACAGCTTAAGAGTCTCAGAGAGCACCAGTTGATACATACATTTATGTCTTCACTCTGTAAAAAAATCAGATTTCAGCAAAAATCCCAGCTATTCCTGTCATTTCTAGTGATGCTGACAAAACCAGCATTGAACAGAGTGTAGTAAACTTAAAAGTAAAAAAACTTAAATAAAAATTACAAATACCGGTAATAAAAAACAAACTTAAAACCATCACCTATGCATATAACATATGCAAATACAGCATTTGAACATTAGGCTTAAAATAAACAAGCCAAACAAGGCGATCCCAAGCACAAGAAAGTAGATAGCGGAGGAGGCCGATGTCAGTCAAGATATGCATTTGATGGTGCACAGGTGAGAATGGACATAACTCTCACTCTTTGCTCTCAAAACTGCTGCCTTGTCTTGCACCCAAACATCCGCCCACTGACACAGAGTCATACTTGCACATACAGAACATAACCAGGGAGTTTCGCATGCTCTTTTCGTGGCCTTGCGCCCAGCAGTGCATGAAAGTCCACCCCCATGGTATCTGGCAAGGTGACAGACACGGTAACAGAGTTGGTGATGGTGTTGGTGAGGAGAGAGGAGAAAGGAGAGCGTGGGACACGCTGGGACACCTTTCACTGCTCGTGACCTCCAAAAGAAACTGCGACGGAGCAGCATGAGACAATCTTAATCATCTTACTCCGTTTCTGCTGTGGCAGCCTGTGTGCACATGTACATATTATACATACGGACGCATGTGGGACATGTTTGAAAAAGACTGCGCAAATACATTTGGTTATTGATCAATTAACAAATGAATGGTAATACACCCATCCAAAGATCTGTAGGAAAAAAAGGTATAAATGAAACTCAACAAATTAAGCAATTTGTTAAAAAATAAATAAAAATTCTGTTGTTCTCATTGGGGCCAATTACTAGTGGCTTGAGGAATAGCAAGTGGGCACGAGGAAGTATAATGACACGGAGGAGCACAGCACATCTAGGATTCTCTCCTTTCGTCCTCCCTCCCGAGCGAATACTCATCAAAGCATGTGTGCTCATAGCATAATTAATAAACACATCATAACCGCTAAACAGACAAGTTATTTTCATGCATTACTGCAATCGCAGAAGCAGAGTCGACAGTTGTTTTCATTACTGCAAATATGCCAACTTGAGGGATGCGCAGAAGAGGACAGGGTAGTTAGCTTCTGACAGCCCCCCGTTTTCTCATAGCATCTTAATTTCATAACAGAAGCCTAACATCCAGCGCTCTTTTTGTTATTCCTTCTTTTAATTGTTACTGTCTCGGCCTGCATTGACTTTCTTGTCCTTTTCCTATTCTTTTTTGCGATGCACACAGAAAAGAGAGTTTTGGCTTGAGTAGGGCAAACCGACCTTGCTCTCAATTCGAATTATGAGTGTGATCTGGTCAAATCCCCACAGAGACTCCGTTTCCACTTCAAAAGAGTGGCTGTACGCACCCTGAATAATGCCAGCCCACAGAAAAGCCATTCAGACACTCTCAGGACCTGCAATAAACCCCGAGACCAGTCGAGCTCACAAGATTGCAATACAGAACACATAAGTGCTCACAGCAACGACCAAGTTTCTGAACAAAGTGTGGCTGTAAATGATGAAGTCGATTTAATCAACAACAATTAAGCAGTTAGTGGCTGCATGAATAATATATAAGAAATATTCTCCCATTCAAGCACTAAAATACGTGCTTTTTTGCTACCGCTTTTATTTATTTATATATATATATTTTGACCTTTCTGCTCTTTGATTGAGTAGAACATGTAAGCAGTGGGTCAAGGTCACCTTGGGCTCTGAGCATTTGTGGCACTCGTCTATTAGCATTTTATAAATAGACTCATCCTTAGTCGATCTAAGATCCTATCAAAAAGATAGGAATATAAAAAAAATGAAGAAAAGGTTACTCAAAAAAGAAAGGTGAAGAAAATAAAGAAAAACTACGCGCTACTGTCTTTAAAATTTTTAAAGGCCAGATCAAATGCCAAAGGCAAATTCTTTAAATGATCAAGTATATGGGGAGCAAAGGTCAAGGTCTGTGGTGCAAAGTTCAGTGTGGCCACAATCAATAAAGACCTCCTGTGAGCAAGGAGCTTCTTACACAAATAATTAACGAGCCTTTGAATCATTCCATGATTTGTGCATTAGAAAGGCTCCAAGCACTTTCTGATTCGTACTATGTTTAGAACATAAACAAGTGTGGGCTGCAGAACAGAGATGGAGAGAAAAGCGTGACAGACTAAATATGCATGGTTTTATCTGAAGCCAGTGTGGCTTCTTAGTCATGAAGTATAATTACTGATCAGCACAGATGTTCCTTTAAAAAAAAAAAAAAAAAAAAAAGCAAAAAAACAAAACACTTTCTGGTCTACATGTGTTTGGTGCGCTCAAAACTGAACATAAATCTATTTTTTTCCTCTCATATAGTTAGGTTTGGATGATGGCATGGGTGATGGGTGGGAAAGTGAAGGGCGGGCACGTAGAAGGTGAGCACATTTTCTTTGATTTGCTTGAGTAAGAGGCCTTGTGGGTGAGACTGGGAGAGGAGAAAAAGAGAAAGGAGCTGGAGAGAGAGAGATGTCACTTTAAGCCATTAAGTCTTGCAATAAAACCCCTCCAATAAAAATGACAGCTGCAGCCCCTTTTTCCTCAAAAGGGGAGCAAAAGCATCACATCAGGAACAAAAAACTGGACGGCCGTAAAAGACAAACTTGGCCAAATGCTTTTGGCAGTGTAATTCCATCAGCCCACTCCCACCACCACTACCACACACACACACACACACACACACACACCCTCCAGACACACAGCTTCTTGCAGTATTCGCTTTGTTCCTGAGTTACTGCCAGAAAAGGAATGTAGCCTTCAGAACCCCCACCCCGCCTCCTCATCAACCACTACCACTGCAAATCTCACTTTTTCATCAAACACCATGAACTTCATTGATTGTGCACATCTGTGACTATGTATGATGGGGGTACCTTATGTTCCCTCAAACAGAAAGCACCAAAGAGTTTAGCTCCATTGAACTCGGGAAAAACAACAAACACCTCTTCAGCAGGCCTAGAGTGAGCAATCAGACGCTTTGCAATAGTGTTAAGCTTAGTTTGTGCTTGCCACCATGTGATTACAGCTCACTTTGGTGGCACTTTGGCTGGCCAGATATCTCCCAATTTTTGAACCCTCGTGCGCAGAAAAGGTGGCGCAAAGGCAACGGTGCATGAGTAGTGGAGGGAGACTGCTGCAACAGCTGGAAAAGATGAGACTTTTTAGTAGAAAACTGTTGAAAACCTAAAGATGTGTGTGTGTCTGAATGATGTACTTCATATTGTTACTCTCTCTATTGTGATTCCAACGATGCAGTAGTGTATTATTGTTAGCAGTGACACCTATTAATTAGGAAAAGAATGCAGCTAGTCAAGTCCATCCCAAATGTAAACGTGTGCACTGTGATCAAAGCATCACGCAACCATGGATTTAAATAAAGGATATTAAATTTAGTCCCATTAATGACTACAAAGGGAAATTAGAATTTTACATCAACATAGTTTAGGAATATGCTTGTGTTTATTGGGACTGTATGCCCAGGTAGCCTTGTTTGAAATACAGGTCTGACTGAACTTTTTTTCAGTTCTACACCATCGCTACCATGCAGACAGTAATTTGACTACCATGCCTGAATAAAACAAAGTTTCATTATAAAAAGTAACACCCTGCACCTTGCATGCAACGTCTATCACCAAACTTTTTTTTTCTTTTTTCTTTTTAAATTCTGCATCTGCTTGAAGCACAACTCACTATACAGACAACATCTAAAATGAAGCGGGCCAAAAATTACTTAAAAAATTGATCTGAGTGATCTGAAAGGCAGACTAAAATTAGCAAAAGGGAACTTTATCGCTGTCTTATTCACAAAGAGTCACCACACTTTGTGAACAGCTCCCACAATCAAACCAGGAATCTTTCACTTGTTAGGTAAATGTGAAAACCACAAACTGATATACTTGTCAATTAGTTTTGTTTTGTTTTTATTAAATCAATTCTTTTGTTAAAGACTTTTTTCTGTTTGGAAACATTTCATCTGTTTCCATCATATACATATTTGCTGTTTTTAAATCACGTCTTAAAACATATCTATTTACCTTGGCTTTCAGCACAGCAGGACTTGTTGATGTCTCTTATTACGTTTCTTATTAATTATATTATTTTTTAATTTTAGTGCGTTATAAGTAAAGATGCTATGCTATATATTTGATGCATCAAATACACAATTAATTATAAATATGGCTCTACATTTCTTACAGTAGTCTGTGACTTACTGTAATCAGCACAATTTTATTTAATTGTCCAAATGTGCCTCTGAATGCACTACACTGTGAATAACATACTCTACAGCATCTTCTCATTTTCGACCACTGATATAATTAATTATAAACAAAAGTCAATATGACCAATAATAGCCGGGCACGCACAACATTTAGCTGGTGAGATTTCATTAAGAAAGACTTCCTAGATGTTGACATATTAGCCATGAAATAATCAACCAAACAGACACTCAATACTTATGGAGCAAATGACTTTGAGAGGAAAAAAGACTTGAATTCGGCATGGTTAAAAACCTCTCCTTTCCTTTCATGTTCCAAAATGTTTATTTCACTGACAGACTCTAAGCCCAGTAATTCTCGGACAAAAGGACACATTCTCCTTTTAATGTCATCCATTCAGTCGCCACAGTTTATTGCCAGATATGAATGGAGGATGGTAGACAGTGGGATTAGGCAGCGCATGAGCATCCAGTACTGGACATACGGTGCCAAAGAGAGGTGTCGTCATCGCAGCCAACAAGCGATCTATAATTGTAAAATGTACCGTGTGTCATCTGAAACAGTATCACAATTTCTAATGTGGTATGACAGATAATTACCCGGGTAAGCGCTTAATCAATAAATTCAAGGACTTTGCAGATAACGGCGTCCTTGAATTAACAATAAGCGCTCGAGTGGACCTTTGATAGAGCAAGTGCAAAAATAAACGGCAATTTAAGGACACACAGATTAAGACTATAGGCGATGAAGAAGTTGCTGATACAGCACGTAGCGCAGCTTGAAGGGAAAGATGTGGGCCAACTCTGATGGGAAAGTGTCGAGCCTTACACCAGCCAGATACCACAGACTTTCAGATACCACTTTGTTTTCCATATACGCTCCACGGACCACTCTGGTGCTCAATTAGGTAAAGTGAAACTTGAATCACTTTCAGCATGGACACACAATACACTTGCACCTGTAATAACAGCCTGTCAGTGTGTGTCACACTGGCGGTTTAGCGTATTTCTGAGAAGCCACATAAAGGGCGCTGTGGCAACAGTGTCAGCAAGCGAGGCCTGTAACTGAAGAAAGCCGCCCAGTGCCTCAGAAGTCCCTGTGAATCTCCTTGGTGCATACAGGCAGCTGATGATATGTGTCAAGGTGTAACACGATGCCCCCATGAAAGTGCAGCAGACACAATAAAAAGGGCTCGCCTACAGCTCTGTGCCCGTCTGGAACAGGGGACAAGGGTCTGTTTCATTCACTTTGACAAACTTACAGTAGCAGTCATAATTAATGATTTACGTTGTTCTGTGTCTTTAAGCTGGAAAAATGCAAATGACCCAAATATTTAAACATTAGATCCAAACAAAAACACAGGCACTTATTAAAAATATGTTGCATCAGCTACTAGAAATTATTACTCCTGTGTAAATACCCTGTTCTCCTTTACTTTCTGGAAAATTAATGTGACTAATGTGACATTTGTCACATACAGGACCCTTCACAAACGGAGACCTTAAGTGGAAAATTCACCTCCTTTAAAAAACACAAACAAAACTATACTCAGAGGTTCCTACACCTGTGTCACCTGTGTGTGCTGGCCTCAGGTTGCCAGTAGTTCGTTTACCTGAGCAGTGTGCTAGGAGATGTCAGGCAATGTTAGGAGAATTTTAAGCTCGGGAGCCAAGTTTTATACTGCCTGTTTAAACCACAAGTACAAACGGAAGTCAATTTAGCCGCGAGGTAAACCAAGTCACGTTTTTTTGTTTTCCTTTATGTTTTATTAAGGACTGCCACTTCAACACAACGCACCGCTAGACTTCCACAACGCAAAAGCGAGGCATATTCTGCTTTAAGGATGGTAACATAAGTTAAAAAAAACATAAACAAATAAATACATTGCCCGTCCTCTAAAAGGTACATGTGTCTGTTACGCGTATAATTTATCAATACCTGCTTGCTAGTTTAAAGCTTCACCTCGGTGTGCATTTTTCCCCCTCATGAAACTTACAAAAGTGTCGACGGCCAAAGTCAAAGCGTAAAGTTTTCTTGCTTCTTTTTTTCTTTCTAGAGTTGATTTCACAGCAGCGCACGCGAGGAATGCGCGCTCTACAGCGAGCGTTGTCATCTGTATCACAGCCAAATGTCATCAGCTCAAACGGCTGAATTATAAGCGCAACACCGCGAGGATAAGTCTGCTTTGACACAAAGATAAACTACAAGTCCGCGTCGGAGGTAAAATTCTGTACAGCCACGGCCGCTCCGCCGCGTCAACAGCCCCAAACGTGTAGATGCATTTTGGCAACTCGCTCCACGCGCTGTCAAAAGACAGAAAAGGGGGCAAAAAAATATCAGAAAAAGACAAAGAGACGCAGAGCGAAGACACGTTGCACACTAATATAGGGACTCAAGTGCGATCACAAAACTACCGCGTTCATATTAAAACGATGCAATGTCATTAAACAAACAAACTTACCCAATGACAAGAATGGTTTGGTTTCCATGTCTAACTCGTAGGTTAGCTCATGCCAGCTGAAACCACCGCGTTTGGGAGTTTTCTGTTTTTTTCTACAGGCGGCTGCTCGAATAGACCAGACCAGGGCGCTGCTGCTGCTGCTGCTGTTGACTTCTCGAAGAAGACAGAATTTGCTCAAAGCGGTAAAAGTGACAGATCGATGTGTGATGGTCTCCGAAGATAACCTAATGTCTCTACCTCTGTTTGCTCACTCTGCTGCTGCGCTCACACTCCTTTCCTCTCCCTCTCACGCTCAGTGTACAACTCCAACTACTGGATCTGCACTGCAAAAGGGACCTGCGCAGGGGGTACTCCCACAAACGTAGACCGGGCTGCAGCGACACGGAGAGAAACTGGAGGCTCGCTGCGTGAACTTTGAAATGAGCAGCGTGTAAAGAAGGGTGGACGAGACCGCACGGCGCAGTCCATTCCGAATATGAAAGTTTTCGAAATCAAGTGGAATCAGTTCAGCAGCTGAGTAGCAGCTACTTACTTTTTCCACCTCTTATCTCTTGTTATTTTAACCTGGTCACACGTGTTGAACCTCGGCTATTGGCTCAGCAGACACATTTTTCAACCGCATTTACTCACTGCCGAGGGCAACACGAAATGAAAACACGAAAAGCACATTGAGCTACACAACCGGAACTGGGATTTTGGTGGAATTGTAACCAATCTAAGTCCCATCTCATATGTGCTTTTATAGATTTAAGTCACTTTTTTGGAACTCTGGTAAGAGGACATTTGACATTCTTCTTTCAATGTTCTGCGCATTCAAATGGTGAATGAAAAAGTCAACAAAGCCATACATTTCTTCTCCTGCCACTAGATACTCAACAAATCAAATTTTAACCAGTGAAAAAAAGGAAACTGAGTATTACTACACACTCCAACTCTTAACAATGAGTTATTATATTTATACATCGTGAAGGCCAATAAGAAAAAAGGGCAAGGAAAGACTTCTCACTACTTCCCTCAACTCCTTCCACTGTACATCTGGTCATATGTATTAAATTCCTACTCTAGCTTTCCAAAAAAGGAAAAATTAGAAAGGACAAAATATGCATTTATCACAGATACAAAAAAAGTTTAGGTTAGAGTCACAGAATCCCCTCTAGGCTGTAGCTTTACAGCAAGCAGTAGCACACTCATTTGCATAACCCTCACTGCATTAGGCCAATGTGCAGTCTAGATCATTCCTCTGTTATTGTTCTCTGTGCCATATCTGTGCAGTGCCAGTGGATTCATGTCACATCCACCTTGTGTGCTCCTCCTCCCCCTCAACATTCACACATGAACCAGGAACATGTTTCAGGAGGGTGAAAAATGTCCTTTCTTTGGCACAGATTGAAAGGGGGGAGTAGCTCAGATGCAAGGTTTGCATTTTCCCTTATGCGGTGCATATTGGAGCAGTGGAATGTAGGCATACGCCTCCTGCAGCCATCCTCTAGGCCTCTGTGATGAGCCTGCTCCTGTTACAAACTTGAAGGTGTTCGCCACGTTTGTACTGAGGCAAGATACATAATTAATGCAATGCATGGCACATCAAAGATCAAAGACAGTTGTGCAAAAAAAAAAGGGAGAGGGAAATTAAGTCTGACTGGGCACTGATTCGAGGTGTGTTTGTGCACGTGTGTGAAAGAGAACGTCTATGTTTCTGTGGTGTACAGTGGCATGGGTGGGGTGTCTATGTGTGGGGGTGGTGGGGGACTACCCAGAAGATTGTCCGTTGTGTTTGTGTGAATTTTTCTATCATCTTTCTTCCACATTATGCAAACACAGCTCCATCTGATTATTGATAACTGCTGAGGATGTTAAGTGAGTTGACACGCTGGGTGAATGCGCACCAGAAGGGGCTGGAGAGAGCAATTGGGCATCCTGTTTGTACTTAGCTGAGTAGACAGTTTTGCCTTGGGCTTTCACTGTGTAATATAAGACAGACATAACACAATCCTTTTAAACACCTCGATCAGGCTGGGTTCTCTCATCTTCCCGCTAGAGCAGGCTATTTAATCCTCAGCTTGGGCTGTGATTAATAGCACTTTGACCCTTAACCTTCATCCATATAAATTTTCTGGAGGCTGTTGTGGCTCTTCCAAAGTTGTCACACCTCTCCTCCTAGATGCCTGGAGTATACACTTTCTCTAAATATCTTTTGGTTTAGTTCTTGCTTCTTGCCTTCTGCTTTTGTTTCTCCGCTTTATGCAATGTGTTTGAACCTCAGGGGATGAGAGACCACCACTGATATGATACACTCTGCTGTGGTTGCTTTGACAGCCCCACCTCCTCTTTCCCACTCCCTTGAAATGAGTGATAAATGAGACAAGGTCTCCTTTATAGTATGACCATTCACAACAAACTCATCCATAAAAGTTATTATGGCATCCTTTAGTGGCAGTGACATGGATACCAAAAACTGAAGATTGTACAGATATATACAGATATTTTTTTAAATCTCAAAAATGATTAATGCTGAGAAACACGTCAGCATCAGATCCTGAAGGTCTGAAAGGAACTAAATATTTTAAGACTAGTGAAATAAATAAACAAAAAACTAAACCAAGGTTGTTAACAAAATAAAAGAAAGCAAGCTGCCACACAAAAAGTAGAATTTGTTCTTATCTGGAGGACGTGTAACTTCTCTTTTTTAAAAATGTGACTTCAATTAAGTGGGGGGGGGGGGGGGGGGGGGGGTGCTACGAGGAACACAAAAGCATTTTAGATCATTAGCCTGTTTGCTGAGGTGTTCAGCATTGTCCGCCCCAAGGGAAGGTCTTGATCGTCACAGCCCCGGGTTCACATTCCTTAACCCTCAGGGTCAGGGCTTTGTCTGAGGATAGCACTGAGGCAACTTCCCCTGCGGAAATCAACAAGAGCAGCTGACACACTGAAGGCTGGAGACACTCACAGAGACAGGAAGAAGTACCACTACACACAAAGAAGCAAGTACATGGTCAATCTTGCCTATTTTCTCTTAAAAAAATGAGACAAATTTTAAGGCAATGTGTAAAAGGATAACAGCAGAGTGTGTGTATGTTTGAAGGCATTACATTCAGTGCACATATCCATCCTTTTACCATAATTTCTGTACAGTTCAAACAAAAAAGGAGTCATGCTTGTGATGTGTTGTGTACACAAGACATATATCATTACGTTTACCTTCATTTGTATCAGGATTACAGTTGGACATTGTGTGTGTGTGTGTGTGTGTGTGTGTGTGTGTGTGTGTGTGTGTGTATGATAGCAGCGATGTTGATTCAGCAATTTCATAATGCACTTTTCCTTTCAAATCACAAATGAAAACATAAACCTATTTTGAAACAATCGTTGGGTTGCAGTCGTACGTCTGCAGTGCTCATTTCATCCCATATATACATTGCCAGTTTTCAACACTCTATTTTCATTTCATTGGGGTAGATAAAAGCTTTGTGGATATCGGCCCATCAAATCAAACTGATAGATGGAATGAATCTAGGCATATGTCCAAGAAATGGTAGAAAAAACCCCAGTATTTTCTTAAATTATTACAGCACATTCTGCTAAGGGCTGTTATCAATACTAAACATTACATCAGCTCTATCACTGTTTTACCATGCTGGGTTTTGAATGCTGCCACAGGCAGATGAAACTCCCTCAATGGAACAGTCTGAAGCTCAGACATGCATCATTCTTTAATATCATATTAAAGTGAAATTGGCTACATTTAAACAGACATGATGATAAATCTCATATGCAGTTGGCCGAAACAGGTTTTATCTTGGAGGGGAGAATCACCTTCCCTGAAGAGCATCATCTTCTCACCTGCGATTGAATCCAGCATTATTGCATGATGATGGAGCTACTGTGCTCCTGGAGCCGACAGATTGAGAGGTTAAATTATGGCTGTGCAAAGGGTTGAAGGTGTAGTCAAACATTTCTTTCTTTTCTTTTTTTTAACCATCCCCTTCTTCCTCTGTAATGGTGTGGATGAGGATGATCGAAATAAGAAAATAGATGCGTTAGATTTTATTTTCAGATATTATTTTCCAATAAATATAAAAAATATGAATTTATTTTGATAGAATAAGCCATATTTTCGTTCCTTCTCCCCTTAGTCATAGATGCATGAACTGTCACCTGCAGGATGTCCCATTTCTACCAGCAATCCATCCAAAACAGAGAACCCGTCTGTCTTTTGTGCACAGAAACTAAGAAGTGTGGGTAAAAAAAGTATCTGCACAGACTCATAAAGCAGATCTGACAGCCATCTAGATCAGCAGTTATTTCAACTATATTATCCATCACATCTTTTTGTTGTTTGCAGCATTAATATGTTCACTGAACAGATTTTGCAAAAGGATTTTTTTCAATGCAATGCTGCCATTTTGTTTTGCAAAGCTTGGCTGCTTCGTGTCGCATTGTTGCCAGTCCTGCTTCCTAATCCTGCTTTGATTTGCAGCATTGTAACTAGAAATCAGAGCATGTCCTGCAACAAAGCATAGGTCCCACACAGTTTGAATAATTTGGAGGTGGCATTTGATTAGCTGGATAACAGTCTTTTTAATACTTGTATCTAAAATCTTTGTGACAAATAACTTTTTTAACATGCTGCAGCTGCTGTGTGGGGTAACTGAATACACAGATTTGGACACATTACAATCTAAAAATAACAATTAAGTGGAATGAATAAATATTTAGCTCTAAAGCTAGGATTTACATTTTCAAATTATTTAATATGGCTATAACGCTCTTCGAAACTCTTATGTGTTCAAAGTGACTTCCTTTCCAGTCAGCACAGTACAGCTGACTGAGAGTGTGACTCTGTTGGACTTCAGCTGGGTAAACACTCCCTACTGAGGCCAGAGATCTTGTGTACACACAGGGCACAGCACACATTCAGCAAGGGGGGCCTCACAGCGCTGTGAGGATGGATGGTATAACAAGGCCAGAACAGTCAAAATATGACGAGAGACCACCCCATCTGCTGAAACCATTAAGTCCCGATGAACAGATACAGGCTTTGGTTGGGGTCTAGATGTGTCTGCTCCACACCTATTGCCTGCTTATACATGCCTGTTTACAAAGATGCAAAATGCACACATCACACGTTGAGAGATTCTCAGACTCCCAGTCAAGGAAATTGACTCAATGGTGCTTGAAAGAGAGTCATTTCACTGAAAGCAACATTAGAATGAAGTGGAGTAATAGGACCCCTCTTCTCTGGCTTCCTGCACACTCACCTTCAGACCAGTTCCGTCAGTTGCAGCTAATAATAAACCCCTGTGAGTCAACTGTGGTGGATGTGACACCGATAATACATTTTTATTTGCTAAAATCAAAGTCATTTTTCATGGGTTTGAAAGGAAACCTGTGGAGATAAGCCTCAGTGTTAGTGTGTGGGTAGTCCAGTTAGCCAAGTAATGCTAGCCATCTATTCATCTATCCATCTATCTATCTATCTATGCAAAACTGGTACAAGATTAAAGAGCAACAAAAAAGGGTGTGATGTCTAGGTAAAAAGATGCTGTTATGGGAGAGGACTCCTGTGTCTCCTCATTGGTCTCCTTTGGCACTGATGCAACAGTAACTCTAGTTGCAAAATAATGAAATGGGAGGGACAGCTCAGTCTCAGAAATGCCCCAACCAAGTGCGCCAAGGCAAACATACCAAGAGACATGCAAGCAGCTTCTTCTCAGTAAGTCGCTGTCTATTCTCCTTTCTTTTTTTCTTTTGAAGTACACAGAAAAGGATCATTATCTCTCTTCAGTATAATTCTAAGATAAAATGATATGACACAATGATAATAATAAAATACATATACTGCAAGTAAACAATATTGTCCAAAATATCAGTATGCTTTACACACCCACAAACAAAGCAGCAAGATCTCAGGAGCTTTTTAGATAACAGACTTAAGACCAGAGTTGGGAAGGTTACTTTTAAAATGTATTCCACTACAGATTACAGAATACATGCCCCAAAATGTATTCTGTAACGTATTCCGTTACGTTACTCAATGACAGTAATGTATTCTGAATACTTTGGATTACTTAACATATTATCATGCTTTTTTTCAATTACATGAATGTGATTTATTACTATTACTGAAGACTACTCGCCATAGCAATATCAACTAGATTTTAAATCTTAATATAAAATGAGTAACAGTAGGGTGGACATTGCAGCGAAACTATTCCGCGCTTATATAAAACAGGTCCGCGGCTCCGAACCGTAGTAAAGGGACCTCTGGCTAACATGTCGGGTTTGTGTCGGGCTTGTAGCCGTGAACTAGCTTTACTTTGTTGTCTGGGTCAAGTTTGCTAGCTAGAGACAGAGAGAGGCGTTGAAAGGCTGCTGCAACGGAACTTATTGTTTTGGAGGAAAACACGAACACAGTGTACAGTCGAGTCTTAATAGCTTACTTACAGCTGGGCTGGTCAGGCACTCTTCTTGGCTGAAGTGGTTATTATTATATTTACATGCTTCCAGCTCCCGTTTCTGCCCGGTGACAACTCCACTCTCCTTTTTCTCCCTCCCTGGCGCTCACAGACACATAAATGTCCATTCTCCCTGCAGCACGGACTACACTGCCCATGAGGCTACATTCTTTAGGACGTTGCCTGTAACGCTCTGCTATTGCCTTCATATTAAATCATTTTTAAAAATATTTCCTCACGTCATTGAGACACAGGCATTTGAGCCTCTTAATGCGTGTTTTGTTTGGGTTTCCACCGGCGTGGAATTACCAAAGATAGAGAGGGCATAGCCTAATATATGAAACAGGAAAAGGCCGCTGGGTAATCCCTTTATTTCACCAAAGTAACTGTATTCTGAATAGCACCTTTTTAAATGGTAACTGTAATGGAATACAGTTACTCATATTTTGCGGTACATGTACTCTGTTACTCCCCAACACTGCTTAAGACTAAAACATATGATTTTTTTCTTGGAAATTATTACGTTTAAACATATTTCTCAAAATTAAAATGACATTTATTTTTAAACTTATAAACTAAGTTACATAAAGTCAACTGTTTTTACATGCAGTAAGAAAAGAAAAACAAATAGTACCTATTTACAGAGAGTAACTGTATTGTAGAGATTTTGTTGTAGAAACAAACTTCCACATTCCATAGACAAACATCAAGAAGCATGCAAGAGACACACAAAACATGCAATATTTCATTTACACAATTAGCAGTTCCCTCAGTGCAATTTTTAACATACAATTATACAGATTTATTTCAATGGTATGTTGAGGGGCAGCCACTTTCTATCCTATAATGTCCAGTCATGGGTAAAATGTAAGTTATTACTCGATACATCGCAGGGTAATTTGCTGGAAAACCCTTCTTCTTCATCCATACACTTGCATATATATGAACACTACATTGGCATTTTGTCTGCATGTGTCACTACAGTAATCTAACAAAAAATTTAATTGGTAGGTATAAGCCGGAGGCCATGACTCTGACTAACTGGTTAATTTTACACAGTTCTTGCTTGTGCAAAAGCCTTTTTTTTCGTCCCTGAAGGAATTCTGGCATTCTTCAAAAGTCACGGAGACCATAAGCCAATCAGTATAGCTGGCTTTCATTACTCATATTTTGATTCAGTTCTGACTCTAGCCACACACACACACACACACACACACACACACACACACACACACACACACACACACACACACACACACACACACACACACACACACACACACACACCAAAAATCCTTAAAAGTATCATTGTAACATTAAAAATTAAGAACATCATGAGTCTTTAGTAAAAGTAAGAGTGACTTAGTAATGAACAAGTTATTTTACTCAGAGGCAATATAGTGAATTTAAAGTTTCAAAAGAAAACAAGAAACAATCACACATTTTTCAAGACTTTTCATTTAAAAGCAGCTTTATCTTGTCAGCTGACTACTGGAGAGCTGCTCTTCCTTCACACATTATCTGCCTGTGAACTGTGAGCCTAGGCGATGTTTGTGTGTGTGTGTGTGTGTCTGGGCCACACTCTCGTTGTGATTTATAGCTCCTCTCACACTCTCCCCTTCTGTCTGCTGGTCAACTGCCACAGTAAAGGCAGCTACAATGAACGGCTATGAAGAACCATAAATCTGGACACTTCCTACCACTGTCTCCCATTTCAAGGGGAAGCCTGTCCTGTTGCAAACATGATTAACCCTCTTCCTCTTTGTCCACAACCCCTTGCACACAGCTTCCAAACTCTGTCTCCTTTCCCCCCAAAAAGAGGCCCTGTTGCAGGGAAAAGCAGAGCCTCCTTCACACCTCTGAGGCGAGGAACCCTCCAGATTTGCCATTCCTTCCCCATGCAGGAAATAACCATTAATGTTAGACTATGGCTGTCAGATGTTAAAACTGAGAAAAAAGAAACCTAAATGTATAAATTGTTTTAACAGCAAAACAGTAAAAGTATTCATAGAAGGATGAAAATGGTACCCGAAAGGCTCATAGGCTAAACTTTACATAATGCTTCAGACCTGTAAACACTGTGGGTAAATAAATAGTTACAAATAATGTGAAGACAAACAAAACAAAACAGTCAATCTGAGGAGTTACAGCATTCCTCCCCTGCAATATGCTAGGTATAAAAGCTAAAGCCTTTAAAAAAACTTTTCTCCCAATGACAATTTAAGAAAAAAGTTTTCAAAGGGATTTAGAACCAGAGGACTTCTTCAAGATGAGGGAAACGATATTCCCAGCATGCCAATTTGCAGCTTAGCAAGGCAGTTTGCTTGGTGCGGGGAGGTTTTCAGAGCCAGAATAAAGACATGTTGTCATTGAGCTGCCCGAATACATCTATGAAATTTCAGATGAAAAAGGGAGGAGGGTGTGCTGTCAGCAGCAAACGGGTCCTTCAGTGAACTGGGGCAGCAGACCATAGCCTGAGCCTCCAGCTGAAGTCCCAGCCTGTACAGTCTACCCATGACCAGAGGAGACACACACACAAATGAAGCACATACTCATAATAATCATCCCTGAGCACACAAAAGGACACTGGGAGGCTAACTATACGACCACCTGCCTACTCACACCCACACACATACACATAAAGACACACATGCACGTTCAAATGTACGCATACCCACACGCGCAATCATTAATAATGTAGAAGCACACACAGATGCTTGATCTCCTTGCTGTCAGTCAGGCTTTTTTATATTGGGTTCCAGCTGAGGACACTGATGTAACGTTCTTTGAAAAACTTTATATGGCCAATCAAGCTGTGGCTGTCAAATGTCTTTGAATTCTGATCTATTAAAAAAAGTGTCAAAATATTACAGTGGTATGGCTTGTTGGCTGGTAATAATTAACTGGTTGTGGAAGATTTGATATACATTAGTTGCATTAAACAAATGCCTCTATCAACCTGCATGGCTACACTGAATACAATCATCAGTACAAGAACTATGTTCAGCTGTTCCCTTATTCATAAGAGGCCACCACGGCAGGTACCGCCACATGTTTGATTTGGCAGATTTGTTTTTTATATGCCAGATGCTCTTCTTGACAGAATCCCAAAGGGATTTGTATTTTCTCCTGGGATCAAACTGGGGATCTTTCACTTATTAGGTGAATGTGTAAACCACTCCATTATGGAATCACTGAAATCACCAGTTTAATGGTATCACATTTTTAACTAGCATGTGCTAATGTTTAACATTTAACGTGATGCACATTTTCTAGAGATTTCAACAAAAATCTTTTATATCAAGATGTATCTTTTTATAACACAGCCTAAATAAATGGTTGTTTGTACTATTTCCTGTATATATTAAGTGTCTGTCTACCTGCTTAACAGAAATTTTAGACTACAATAGGGCATCATAAGAAAACATATGTACTATGAACTTTACGTCTTGTAAGTTCAAAATATTTTATTTGAATCACATTCAGGATAACATATCTGCAGCCCGAATCAATACAGGAAATCCTGTCGATGCTACTGTAGATATTGTATACAGACTGCACAAGACTAAACAGTTATGAGGCAACTATTCTACAACATCCAAGTATGACCTCCAGCAAAAAAAGTTCAACAATTAAAGAGTCTAATGCATTAAGTATTCCTAAATCTATTTCCTATGCATTTATTCTTTTTAACCTTGTTGTAGTGTGATATTTAAAATCTGTTTTGTAAAGTGATTGAATTTTTATAATATATTATTTTGGTAATATTCCACATCTACTCCACTACAACTGTAATGCCAAAGAGTTAACGCTATCATTCCACTGATTTCTTCATTTATTTTGTGAAAAGTTTAAAGAAAAAAAAAAAAGCTAAGTACGATGATGGTGATAATGAAAAAAAGTTAAGAATAAACAAACAACAACGCAGTCCCTGTAAGTGTTTCTATTGAATTTACAGGACTTTGACATCATATAAAAAGCTGCAGAGCCTGAATGTCCTTTAAAGAAATCCATTTCTCCAGGTTTTGAGAGCAAAAACATTATCAGCATGCCAAAGCAGAAAGCAAACATCCAAGCATTAGAGATTCAGTGTATGGCGGACATCCTGATGACTAATTCTCATGTCATTTTTTTCCATTATAAATAAGGCCCAGTGTGGTTAGGTGTGGGTGGTAGAGTCATGCTCCTCTGCTGTCTAAATTTTTGATCAGAAATTAGCTCACGCCCCCTCTTTCCCACCTTTCCTTTGCTAATAGGAAAAACACTGATGTCATGAGCCCATTAGCCATGTGATGATTTACACTCAAAGGGCCCAAGAATGAGATGCCACCTGCTCACATGCTCTTTTTGCCCCCCCTGAATTGCCCTACCTCACCACCTACGTCTGAAAGTGTGATGAGGTCATTATGTCATTATTCCGATAATGCCGTCAATGACGTCCCAGCCCCAGTAACAACACCTGTTTGATGCACCCCATGGGAACATATACAGCAAACCGCTGGCATCTTTTCTTTACTTTCTCTCAGATGGGGTGGGGGTGGGGTCAAAATAAATAAATGACAGAGTAACAGTGGTTATGCAAATCTCATTTCACATGCATCTTGTGTCCTGCCATGCTTGCTTGGCAGCTCACAGCTGAGATTGCAGGGCAAATGACAGCGAATAGGCTTAATATGAGTGATTTCCTCTGTAATGATAATGCGACTGTGCACACTATTTGTGGCAGGCACAAAGGGGCACATTAATAAGAGACGGTTCGAGTTAATGTGCAAGCGATCAGGCACACAGAGTACATATATTAAAACATGTGTTTTACTTCAAGGGCAGAGAACAGCCTGCTGTATTATTCTGATTCTTACCCCCTATTGTTTGTCTTGTTCGCCTCTCACTCTCTCACTCTACAAGAACTGTCATGTGCAGGACTTCCACTATATTATAAGTGAAGTGTACAGTAATGCTTTTGGAAAGATTCTGGTTAAAACAGCTGTTTAGTGCTGAATCTGGAACCAATGTTAATGGTACGGTAAGTAAAACAGTGCAATCTTATGTGATTGTAAACCCTTTGTAGAATTACTCGTTGCCCTTCTATTCATCCGCAACTCACGCTACAGCTACAAAATCAAAGACAGGTTTTAGAAAAGTAAAATTCCCTGCCAAAGGTCACATAACAAAATAATATTGACCAAGATATGAATGGAATTGGTTAAGAATTTACAGCTGAGCATTCTTTGGTCTGATTTTACCTTACCATTAAAGTTCCTGGTATTTCAGTGAAAGTAAACTCAATTGTAAAGAAGTGGATTAAATGAATATCAAAAAGCACTTGTGTACCATGTCTCACTGAAGAGCCAGACACAACCTCAACATCAAAGCGTCACCCGTTATGCTTCCACTTGTTGGACAGATACCTCTACTCTGACAGCACTGCTGTCATTTACACAGCACACCAGAGAGACAGAATCAAAAGCAGACACATCAAAAAGCTGCCAAGAGTTTTTTTTTCCCCTCCCATCATTTCATTTCTGCCTTTTCAACCTCGCTCTCCTCACCCCAACTCCTAATCATCAGCCAAGCAGATTAGCATGTCACTGCTGGGTATCCAGTTCTCCTTCAGAGGGGCCCCTAGATTTTTTTCTCTCTCTCTCTTTTATTCTGAGCGAATCAGCCACTTCATCGGAGTATGAGGGAGTCACCAGTTAGCTAACTTCATTGTACAGATGGGGTCAGGGACAGGTCAGCTCCCAGGCTTATCCAGAAAGGATAGGCTCTGGCCTGGCTTTGCCCTGTGGTCTGCAGTCCCTCACCCCACTACCACCAAACTCCTATCCTGTTCTTATCTTCAGCTCTCCCACCTCCCCACTCTGCACCCTCAGGACCTGAGACGCTTTGGAGGTCAGCAGCCTATTTGCGAGGACACTTGGCTCTTCACAGGGGGTGAGATATCCTTTACAAGAGCTCCTGTCATCTGGACAGTGAGTAATGAAGCCAACTTGGTGACAAGTACTGATGAGCAGCCCCGGGCTGGTTTGGGATCCATTGCTCCACAGTTAATGAAATCACTGGTGGTTGTGACTACCCGACTCCTGTCGTGGCAAATTTCTTCTGGGGGGTCACTTTTAGAGTCTAAGGTCACAAACACGTCAGCTTTTATTTATTAATAAAGCTCAGGTTCATGCAGATACCAGCAACAAGTAGCTTCTGGGGCTATAGAAACACTGGGTTCCCATGGTTTGATACCTCATTGGCATCCAGACAAAGACTGGTGATGAATGGCCCCAAAAGGGCTAATAAAACATTAACATAGACAGTTAGTCTGATGGGAACAGCATGATGGATTAAAAGATGACTCCTCAGTTTGTGTGAAGCAAATGTCTTTCTTGTTATTTTGCTGTACAGGGGGAAAACAGCACAATACGAGCTTTGACAAAAACCACACACACAAAAAAGCAACAACAAAACAACATTAATAAAAACAACATGGAGTCACGTTGAGGTCTCGTTATTTAACGTGTTTTTTGGCTGTGTAGCCGATGGATGCTGGAAAAAAATGACAACTTGAGGTGCAAAGCTGGACACAAAGCGGTCCTGCTCCACCTCTGGCATCAAGTCAGTTGGAGCAGAAACATTCATTATTCACAAGCTCCATGCTTGCATTAGGTAATGTGATAGGTCGTTCCCAACACTTTATATGAAGCATTTTCAACTGAAAGCAAATATGGGCTGCCACAGAACAGAGTTTTATAAAGTAAACCAATTCCACTGGTGAAAAAATGAATACTGCATGTTGTGCCTTTCTCCAGAACTTCATCTTATTTACAAAAAACCCCCCCAAAACATGCATTTTAAATCAGATATTCTATTTTTCATTAAAAGATACAAAAACAAAATGAAAACATCTATTTTTATGATGGTGATATTTAAATTATCTTCATACTTTAGAAATTACTACACTATATGAAGTTACCATCTAAACGGTACTTTTTACAAGGTAATCCTTTTTAAAAACTTCAAATGGGATGATGTGAAAGTGTAAATCCAGCTCTGCGAGAAGCTTAAATAACCTTATGTAACCCAAAGGAGGAAGACAAGCTTTGGCCTATACTCACAGCTTGCTTTAGACCAACATTTTCAATTAACTGTACTGTAAAAATGAGGCTATAAAATTAATTGTTGAATTTTGTACACAAGGCAACTAAATGTCTTGAGCAGTCACAAGCAAGAAAAAGATCACACACAGTTACACTGAATGCAAAATTATTTAAACATCTGCCGTCAGCAGATTTAACCAGGTGACATATGTGGCTAAAGGTCCGTTAGCAGCTGTAGAAGCCAGAACTGAGGCACCTGCACAGAACTGATTTCAAAGGAGATGGACTAAACGTTCAGTCTGCGTATAAATATCCCTCCCAGGTGTTCTTTTCTACTCAGTGTTTTCTCATAATGTGATTTATCAGAGATGGGATTTTAGTGTTTTGTGTCTTTGGTGTTGAGGGCTTATTCTTTAATGTACCACCTTCTAAATATATCTGGTTTTCTAAAGAGGGGAAGAAAAAAACAGCACACTGTATCCGCTTCCCTTCCTCCCCACTCTCAACCTGAAGCGCTTATAGCTCCGCATCAGGGATGAGAGAGAATATTTAATTTCAAAAGATTAAAAAAAAGTGTCAGACCCTGTGCTGCACATCCAGCCAGGGAGGCCATGGATTGCTGCTGTCTCCCTTGTGTTCGCCTGCTGTGAGCTCATGGGAGGGAGTCGGACTTATTCTTTTGTTTTGCTTTTGTTTGTATGGAAACAATTAAATTAGTCAGAGACAGACTGTAGAGATATTCTGCGGGGCTGGAGTCCTTTGTAGTCCTTTTGCTATACCAACAACCGTATTTGTTTAATTTATTCTCATTTTCTTGCTTTGTTGAACCATGTGTGCTAAAAAAATATATGTACAGAATGACTTACTTTAGAGGATGCTTTACCAGTTTATTGTTTGGAATATTTATCTATTCTAGAGGCACTTTCTGCAAATGCATAATAACTCAAATCCTCGGAAGCCTGTCTTTGCCTTGACATCCCATTCTCCACCCATCTAAGGCATACAGAAAGAAACAAATGCACAGTATTAATTGTATCAGCCACATGGTTCAACCCTGACCTCTTACACTCTAAATATCTCATTGCCTATTTCAGATTCTTCGAATAGACAATGTAATGCTCAGAAAGATAAAAGCTGAAGTTTATACATCACATTTCCTTTGTTCTTATGTTTTGAAAGAATAGTAAGAAATGGAAAAAAAGAAGATTAGCCATAATACAGAGGAACAATAACTCAAGCACAAGGACTTTCGGACAAAAGCTAATCATGTTTTCTGTGGTAGGATCCAGAGAAGAAACACATGGCAGAATTTTAACCCATCTTCTTTCTCCTGCTGTCCTCTTTCTAAAGATTGTGCTACAGCGTGGGGGTGAAGCGAATATAGACCTTATAGGATAGTTCTATTTGAATTCCCATACAGTTTGACTCAAGCTTTTGTTTGTCCACCACAGAGTGTCTGCTCATTGTTGGCAAGTAGCATCCTATATAGCAGAGAATTTTCTGTATTTCTGTCTTACATCCCCTCATGAAAATAGGTCTGCTTTTCAAATACTGAAGATAGAAAATGCCATAATATCTATATGTTCATACATACAGGGACTGTGTTTCTATAGAGTTATGTAGAGTAGAAAAAAACTTCATGTAGCTCTTATGATAATACATTGATGTATTAGTCAATGTTAAATCATAATAACACAGACTTCCAGAAACATAGGTGTTGCTGTTCTAGCAACCAATGTGAAATATTCCTATAACCAATATATTGGTTAAAACTGGAAA
Source organism: Astatotilapia calliptera (assembly GCF_964374335.1). Classification (NCBI taxonomy): domain Eukaryota; kingdom Metazoa; phylum Chordata; class Actinopteri; order Cichliformes; family Cichlidae; genus Astatotilapia; species Astatotilapia calliptera. The sequence continues at coordinate 33,166,578 of NC_137428.1, read as the reverse complement.
GACCCCAGAGATACTGAGGAGTATCAGAGAAGTAAATAATAAACGATTTACAGATTTAAACGAGCGAGTCATCCAACATAATGGCGCACCCACCATGGTCGCTTTTATCCCCCACTTTTATTTTCTCATCAATGACTGAACAGTTACAGGGTGGAGGTGTTCATGCTCAAAAAGCAGTGACCATAACTCCATCCATCCACACAGTCCTGATCCCAGCACAGTAGGAAGAGCAACAAGAAGACATGTAGAGGCTTTGTGCATAATTACTGCCGAGATGAATGTTCTGTCTGCACCCAACTGCTCCCGTCCATTTTTCTTTCTGATGAACGAGGAAAGGAGACGGCACCCTGTCATCTGCTGCGTTGCTACTGGCAGCAACAGTAAATCTCCGACTCAAAGTCACCCTTGCTTTAGGATATCAGTGTGTAGTGGGAAGGAAAGGGGGATGTTAAGAAATAGATAGGTGATACCCCCCACCCTTCCTCCTAAACACATGCATACAGACACATGCCCTACACTGCTGTAAATTCAACCCAAACTGCAAACTTTCATACTTTCCTATTGTTTGCAGCTCTTTTAAGTGATGAATTGTGATTGTGATGCAAAACTCATACAGTATTTATCAAAAAACTCTGAATCATTCCAGAATATGACATTTAAAGGCAAAGTGATGGCAGCTGAATGTTTCACAAAACTACTCCCAAATTGCTAAAGATACTCCTGCACCACAGTATATTTGTGTCTATTATGAAGCATCTTACCCGCTGAGAAAACAGAAGCTCTTTGAAAATCAGTGTTGTCAACATTACCATTCAGAACGGGAATAACATTTATTGCAGTTTTGTTAGCTATATAGTTATTTTATTGGATGTCTTTCTCTGCCATAAGTGCAATCTGCAAGATAACTTGACAGGATTGTCACATGTTCTGAAAACCTTTGAATTTTTTAGACCTATTTTGTGGTCCGATAATTAATAAAATGTATTTAAAAAAACAGTGTTCCAGGGAATAATTTAAACATTATTATTTTTGTTAAAAAGCGATCTAAGAATTAGGCAACAATTGTTCGTGGATCAGATGAAATTAGAATGACAAGATGGGCATTTACAGGCAAAATGCCCAGCTGTGAAGGGCTGCTGCAAATAGGACAAATAAGCAAATAAGATAAACAAAACAAAACAAAACAAATTTTTTTTTAGTAATTATTTTGAACAAATAGAGTCCAAGAATAAAAATAAGGAGCTGAAAATGACCATAATGCTTTGTTTCGCTAGCAATAATACATAGACCTTAGGTTTACTTACTTAGGTTTCTATGCTTACTAGGTTGTTTTGCCTGGTAGGTTATTATGGGATTGCTCAGTTCAGAATATTGATGCTGTTATTGTCAAAAAAAATGGAAAGCAAAGTTTTTGGTTTCATGGACTCAATGCAGCTTCTTTAGGCTGATAGTAGCCCAAAGACAAATACTTTTGTCTTTGGGCTACTATCAGTAATGGGACATAAAGGTAGTCCAATCTAGCAGGAAACTGTGCTGCACTTTCATATGGAGACCGCCTTGAAGACAATAGTGAGCAAATTTAAATCAGATCTGCAATATATAAATAACTTGTGTTACATTGTTGTAATTGTCATTTAAGTGTTTCTCTGCATTACTTTCAGTTTGAGATCAAAGGCTATTTAATGTTGATATTGCAATACCAATTTGATTCAAAAGAAAGAGATATAGGTAGTCATCTTCTCTTGTTATCAACTTTAGACCCAGTTGCAGCCTGAACTAACCTACATGTTAACATTAACTGACCTAGATCGTATATATTGAATATACAATGCTGTGCAAATATTGTAGTTACTGAAAGAAAGGATATATTAAAAAATAATGCCAACAGTAGCTGAGATTTATTAACATCAACAACAAAAAACATTACTCATAGCGATATTTAGTGTTTATATTTGTGCCAGCTATGCTTGGTTTTTCAAATTCAGTAGGTTTCAATAATGTCCAAGAACCGGATGCTCCAGTAATTTTGAGAAAAGCACAACTTGCTTATTAAACGTGGATTAAAGAGCAGATGGTCTTAAAAATGTCAGTGGTTTTTGAACTGTTAGCTCATGATAACTTGAGATCTCTGATACGTTTTCCTAATTAATTTGGGATTTGACTTATCCAAGGGGACTCTATCCATAATCATCCTAAATGTGATCCCATAACTCAGTCATTCTCCCTTCTTCTCCATTCACGTTTGCCCAGCCAGTAACCTCCTGAAAACAGGTAATCCACACTCTTTAAACCCCATAATTCCCTGGATGAGGAACAACTTTCAATAGGTTAAAGTCACTAAGTTTTTCACTTTATAAACACTAGAGACATCAAGTGATTAGTTTAATACAACACTGGCTATTTCATCTGCATCACAGTGAGGATTACAGCATGAGCATTAGCAGTGAATAAAAAGTAGTGATAAACTGCCACTTTTTTGGTCCATTGTTGACTTTTTTGACGGCCCTATATGTTGAATACATTGACGGTGGACAGATAAAACCAGTCACTGTAAATATTATGCACCACATAGTAAAAAAAAAGTGATTTTGGGTAGGGTATACCCAGAGGCTGTGTAAAGTATGTAGCTGGGGGAAAGAAGGAATACCCAGATCCAAAGCCGGGTCCATGCATTTTGGTCTCTTTGAAGGCTTTTTTCTCTCTTTGCGCTCTCTCGTTGTGCCTCTGCCTCCCAACTCTCCTTTGATAGCTGTTTGTTCTGTGTGGCTTTGACTATGAAAAAAAAGCTTTGTATGAAGGTGGCAGGACATTAAAGTCTGAAAAATGTTTCATGTACCGTATTTCTTTCACTGAGACTAACTCTGTGTATCTTAGACGGTGACCTAGCAGTGCCTCAGACGCAGTGAGGATGTTTTTGTTGTGGAAATTGGAGTGTGAAAAGGTGGGACAGAGGGTTACCACAATGGGCTTTGTTTATGTTTTGTTGTTGCTTCGCGTTTTTGTCACTTTGAGTTGCTCCTTTACTCATGTTCATTTTCCATCCTGCAAATACAGAAAGTCTCCTCTCTCCCAGCTCTTTCTTCCCTCTCTTTCTCCCCACTCATTTCAGCTTTGCTTCACTTCTCAGGAAATAACCTTCTATTGCCTTTTCTAGTCCCAGAGGACTGAGAGATAGAATCCCTCCTCGGTCTAGGGAGTTCTGTGAAGATAGTGTAACAGTCTTTTCTCACAGTTACAGCTCCAGGCTCTGCGAGGAAGCCTCTGCTCGTCTTCCACCTCCTCCCTCCTTTCCTCTTTCTAACTTTCTCTTTGCAAGATTGGAGCAGTTCTCAACAAGGTGTGATAGTTTATGAGAGGCAGTGGTGCAGAAGAGGTGAGACTGGCAGTTACCAGCTGCTAAAAATCCCATTTCATGCTTCCCATCGTAGCTGGTGTTGCTCCTGCATACTGGATATGACTCCGACCAGCTTGCCAAAGCTTTTCCAAAACTATAAAAGACTTTAAATTCCTGTCCCTCATGCATACAGAAGCAAAGATAATAGCAAAATCCATGATTTTCACTTCAGCCAAAAGTGCCTTGGTGTTTTGGTATGCCCACCACTTGGATGTAAAGACCAAAATGCCTCCATATCTCAGTATTGTCATGAACCCTTAAGAACATTTCTTTTGGTTGTTTTTATTAAAATACCTTGAAAAATATAATACAAATTGAACTAAAATTTTGTAACTATCCACGTTGACCGAAGGATAAAATTGACTAAATGCCTTTGGAATACCTAAACTTTTCTCACTGGCATGACATCGAATATACACAGTTTGGCCTTCAGGGTACACCTCAGTGCCTGAAAACACTAGATGAGATTATATTAGACACTAGAAGCAAACAGTCCTGTGCAAAGGCTGACAAAAACATATTAGAAGACAGGATGGTTGGAAGAGGGTTGTAAATCATAAAACTGTAACCCAGGAGAATTTGGTATGTGTTCTCTTTGGGAGCATTGCTCTAAGACTTGTTTACTTAGTGTTTAGTTCCATTTTCACTGTTTGGTTTGGTTTAGGCATCAAAACTACTAATCCGTGTGTGTGAAAAAACTAAAAATTGTGACCACAAGGTTACTGTCTTTCACACTCAAAACCTCACAGCCCCTACTTTCTGAAAAAACAAAAAACAAAAAACAAACAAACACTAGGGTTAAATGTGCATTTTTCCTGCACATACTGCACCACGCAACACAGCAAAGAACACACCAACAAATAAAATAGCAAGTTTAAGCTTACATTTTGATCTTTCTTTTCACTAAAGTAGGTTAGCTAACATAATATGATGATTTAACAAGAAAAAATTATATTTTATAGTAGCATGACTTTATCTAAATGACTAAAACAGACTCAGATCCATTCAGGTACATCTTCATATGGGTAGGAACCAGCTGACAGAAAGTGGCATTGAATAGCAAACAAATAGCTGCAAATGGCGGTGCATGGTGGTTCAGCTAAGTCTAGAATTAGGTGTATGTGGGTGTTTAGCATGTATTTGACTTTTAATAGTCCGTGACTCATAGCGGATAGTTGTTTATTTAACCTTATCATTGGTTGTCATCCACTCAGGTGTGCACAGGATGGATTTCAAAATGGAAACACCATTTATTACTTTCTTGTGAAAGCCTTTTCCTTCTCAGAAATAAGCCCCATGCTCTAAAAACAACTCTTCATAGGCAGTGTTATTTGAACAGATTATAAAAGTACTGTAGTTATGTAACACATTTGACTCATTTTAAAGTCAGTTTGCAGAACTGTTTTCTCTTTCTCTGTCTCTCTCTCTTTTGTGTTTTGATTTTGTAAAACCACAGAGTACAACCCCAGATGACATGAAAGAGATAATAAAATGCAGCAGTGTTTTTGAAAAGAAAAAGCATTGTGTTGAATGAATGACTGATTAAAGCCTTGTTAGAATCTTCCTTTTAATGTTAAAATAGACATGAGACAGCACAGTTCCAACAACTTATTTATTTTCCAACTAGGACATAAGAAATTCAACGATTCGCTTAGGCCATTTTAACCTAATACTAACGGTAATGGAAATAATAATTCTGGAGCTTACAAATACTTTCATAGCAGCTCTGAATTCACTTACAGTATTTTTAACATTCTGTTTTGACATTTTCTTGAGAGGAAAAATGAGAAAGGCAGGCAGTTACTTAAAAATAAAGGACATTGATTAGATAGTTGTATAACTGCACTTGATAACTCAGGAAAATGGTTTAATTTTGGTTATGTGATGTGTAATTTAGGAATTAGCCTTTGTCGCTTTGTTCATACTGTGTCAAAACCTCATTGGAGGTGTGATTCAAACCTGAGTGTTCAAATGTCAAGAATGACAAACTGCAAACAACAACCAAGAGAAGCAAAATGGCAAAAAAAAAACAACCCCAAACCTTTGTATTTGGTGAAGTCATCAACAATCTAACTAAGTACCATTTTCATAACTATACAATAAGCTGATTATTTTATTGTTTTATCAGTCTTTTAAAGCTTTAAAGTGTGCACCACAGTGTGCTGGAGTCCAATGTGATACCTTGAAATATCTTTTGTCTCACCAACAATCCACAAATCCATCCATCTGGAGATGCTATCCGAAATGCAGAGAGACAGACAACCCAACACTCATATCCTCATTTATGCTGAATTCAGAATGCCCAGTTAACATAGCGAGCATGTCTTTCGACTGTGGGAAGAAACTTCCGTAGACAGAAGGAGAACATGCAAACTTGACACAGAAAGGCCTCAGGCAAACAGGAGATTTGAACTCAAAGCCATCTAGCCATAAGGTGACAGTGCATGATAAATGACTTAAATCAACAAGATAAATCACAAATTATAATAATGAATGAATGAATAATGATGAAATCAAGCTAATATACACAAAAATATAAGATGTAAAATGGATAGCTTTTAGTCAGTTTTATACAATAAAATAAACAAACAGATTTTTTAAACAGAACAAACAGAGAAGAATACCCTCTCTACATTCAAATTAGAATCCAACCCAATCCAGTTTTATTTATAAAGCACTTTAAGATACCCAGGACAGGACCAAAGTGCTGTACAGAAAATAAGTTAAAAACAATAGAATAAGAGAAAACAGCAAAAATAAATAAATAAAACACATAATACATAAAAATGTAAACACCCCTAAATTAAAAAACAAGATAAAACGGCATAGAGTCAACTAAAAAATACTAAAATAAAACTAAAACTAAAAACCAACATCTCACATTGTGTCGAAGGCCGTAAAGAGGTGGATTTTCAGGAGTGATTTAAAAACAGGTACGGAAGAAGCCTGTCTAATCTCTAAAGGGAGACTGTCCCACAGTTTTGGAGCTGCTACAGCAAAAGAACGATCTCCTCTAAGTTTATGCTCAGTCCTGGTACATTCAGGAGCAGCTGATCAGCTTACCTGAGAGAGTTGGTGGACATATAAGGCTGTAGCAGCTCAGAGAGATAAGATGGGGCTAGGCCATGGAGAGCTTTAAAAACAAATGAAAGAATTTTAAAATGAATCCTAAAAGAAATTGGCAGGCAGTGAAGTGAAGTTAAATAGGGAAATGTGCTCAAACTTTCAAGTGCCAGTTAAAAGATGAGCTGTGGCATTTTGCACCCTCTGTAGATGAGTAATGTATGATGCACTAACCCCTATATAAAGTAATCCAGATGAGTGCAAACAAAGGCATGGATAACAGTCTAAAAGTGCTGCTGTGAAAGAATTGGCTTTATTTTTGCCAGCAGTCTTTTTATCATTTAATTTTAAAAAGTTAAGAGACATCCAAACCTTAATGTCATCAAGATACTGAGGTAATGGCTGTGTGGAATATGCACCTTTTTTCTTTAGAGGGACATAGATCTGGTAGTCATCAGCATAAAAGTGGAATACAATGCTGTGTTTTCTCAGTATAGAACCAAGAGGGAGCAGATATGAAGAAAAGAGGAGGGGGCCAAGAACTGAGCCCTGTGGGACCCCACACAAGAGAGGAGCAGAGGACGACACATGGACACAAAAAGTTTGCCCCGCCAAGTAGGACCTGAACCACTCCAGTGCTGTGCCCCTAATGCCCACCCAGTGCTCCAAACAAGACAGTAAAATGGCATGATCCACTGTATCAAACGTAGCTGTCAAATCTAAAAGCACCAGAACAACACAGTCCCCAGCATCAGTAGCTAAAAATATGTCATTAAAAACCTTTAAAAGGGCTGATTCAGTGCTATGAACGGGTTTAAAACCAGAAAATCTAAAACATTTTTCTTTTCCAGGAAGGTCATTAATTGGCTGTGAACTATCTTTTCAAGAATTTCGGAAAGAAAAGCTCAAACTGTGGTTTACCAGCTTGAGAACCAAAGGTCCAGCTGCTGGTAACACCTCTTTTAAGAGTCGAGGAGGGACAGCATCATTTGGAGATCCTGCAGGCTTAAAACGACCAACAGTCTCCTTTAAAAAGGACAGAGTCACCGGCTCAAACCTGTCAAAGATAGCAGAGCAGGTAGTAGAGACTGAGGGGTCATGAGCACAAGGAGAGATTTGAGCCCTGGTGGAGCAGACCTTCTCAATAAAAAAGTGTAAAAATTTTTCACAGGCTTCAGACGAGGGCTCAATACAGTCAGTATGTGTTGCACTAAGAACAGAGTTAATAGTTTTAAATAAAACACGCAGGTTGTGACAATTTGACAGAATAATGTCAGATAAGTGTTTTCTTTTGGCATCTTTTACAGTTTTTTGATATTGACGCCAACAGTCCTTTAGCATCTGAAATGACACTTGTAGTTTGTCCTTTTTCCACTTGCGCTCAGCTCGATGGCACTCGCATCTGACAGCTTGGGAATGAGGGCTAAAACACCCTTTAAGGAATCCCAGGTGGATCTTTTTTTTATTTAAAGATGGAGCATTCAAGGTTTAGTGTTTTCTTCACTACAGAAATATGTGGCGTAATCACAGCAAGAGTTACAGAAAATCAGGCTGTGAATGTCTGTGAGTCTGCCAGAAGTTTCAAAAACACCTTCAAAATATTCTCCCAGAAGAACCCCACAATGGCATCACATGGAAGCTTTTTACGTTGCTGTTTTTGTGTGAAAGTGCAATCAAAAACGATTGCACAAAACGTACCTGCCATGAGAAAAGGCAACTGCTTTTCAGAGAACATTAGATAAAACTACAGTTTTATTTTATAACTTTATAGTGAATATAAAGCCAAAGATCAAGTCTTTTAGAATAATGTGCCCTGGGAAAAACAAATCAACATTGTTGTTCACAGTAGCGGCAGACATTGTTGTTGCAGACCAAAGACAACTTTTCAGGAGATAAACTTCATACCAACTGTCAAACATGGTTATGGAAATGTTATGGTTTTTGGGGGGTGGTTTGCTGGGACTAGGCGGTATGTTGCCATTGATCCAAGTATGAATTCTGCATCATATCAAAGTTTGCTTGAAGATGATGCAAGGCTGAGTGAAGTGAAGTTGAAGTGGATGGTCAATAAATAGATGGAAAATGAAGAAAATGAAATGGCCTTAAAACATCTCAATGAATTTAGCATAAAAACGTTGTTAAGCTATTCAGCAAACTGGTGATAGAGTGATGGGGCCAATGGCGAGCCTCTATTTTATAATTTTATAAAACAGAACAATTTCAATGAGATGTACTAATATATATATATAACAACACCCAGCACGCCCCTGCGGGCAGTTTATCCTTCAAGCTCGGGTCCTCTACCAGAGGCCTGGGAGCTTGAGGGTCCTGCGCAGTATCTTAGCTGTTCCCAGGACTGCGCTCTTCTGGACAGAGATCTCCGATGTTATTCCCGGGATCTGCTGGAGCCACTCGCCTAGCTTGAGAGTCACCGCACCTAGTGCTCCGATTACCACGGGGACCACTGTTACCTTCACCTTCCACATCCTCTCGAGCTCTTCTCTGAGCCCTTGGTATTTCTCCAGCTTCTCGTGTTCCTTCTTCCTGATATTGCTGTCATTCGGAACCGCTATATATATATATATATATATATATATATATATATATATATATATATATATATATATATATATATATATATATATGTATCATGGAAGGACAGGCCCCTGCACGGTATGTACCACCGGCAGATAGAGGAGGTGGCTGGTGCGTTAGCGCAGTTAGCGCAGTTAGCGCAGTTAGCTCGTTAGCGTGTTGGCCGTCCAGCCCCAGGCACGGGGCGATCCGCGGTAGCTCGTTAACGGAGATTTGCGGTGTTGTGGCGTTAACGTCATTTCAGATTAACACTGACAGCACTAGTGGGAACACAACGAATATGACTGCACATTAACTCCGACAGCATCCTAGTGCAAAGACAAGTGGAAGCAGACAAAAACAACAAGCACGCATGCTACAAACTTTACCCGAGTCATTTAGACAGCCGTTAGCACATGATTCTCCTTATGGGGACCTGATATGTTTAATATGCTGCTGAGAATATAGCCCAGAAGAAGCGTATAGTATAGCTTTTATTTTGGAAAGAGCCATTTCTCTGTAATAAACTCTCTTTTCCAAAGATGAGTGATTTCTCGATCAGATAGATTTATTTATTTTTTATTACTTTGTTGTTTCAGCAACATTAAATTTAAAAACTGTACTTTTGAGTTAAAATATATATTTATAATTTTAATAAATGATAAATTAAAAAGGCATGAACATTTTTTTTGTATCGAAAAAATATCAAACCATGACACCAATGTATCGAACCGAACTGAACCGTGAATTTTGTGTATCGTTGCACCCCTAATAAATATGCATATATATATATATATATATATATATATATATGGCTTGTTTACTTTACAGTATTACGGTACAGACTGGATCAGTCCAAAGCAAATTACTATCATTATTATACAACATTTTTTGAGAAACCTTCTACATTTTGTATGATTCCAGAGCATAGTGTCCACAATATCAACTCTGCAGCACAAAATCCTCATAGACTGTGACAACAACAACAGCATCCCCCAGACTTTTGGACAGTAGCTGCACTCTTTCACATCTCCTACACACTTGAACAACGTCTGTTGTGTTTTCTTGACACATAACAAGCATTAGCTGAAGCTCAGTGGGATTCTTAGACAACAAAGTTCTGTGTTTTGGCGGTTGATTTATGATGTGATTGTATGTTTCAAAAACCTGCGGCATGGTCACATCAGTGTTGGTGTCATCCCACTCATTTTGTCTGACAATGCAGGACGCAGGCCAGGCATGCCTTGGCAAGGTGCCTGAAGGACAATCAGCAAGAAGCATGGAAATTGTATTTCCATTGTTTACAGGATAATTCAAGACCTCAGGGGTGGGGTCTTAGAGTTTGTTTTCGTCTTTTCCTCCTTTTTGTTTATGGAGCATAAATATTACATGATTATCAAAAATTAAAGAGGACAAATTTGGGCTTTAAGCATAAAATTCAATAAAATGCAAATAAAGGATGAACATAATCCTGGGGGTAGGTGACAAAGAAGTATTTATTTTCAAAAGTAAAAAATAATGCATTAGCAGGGTGAAAAAAACAGTACAGGATATTCATTTTCCCCCCTCCCCTCACCAGCATCACCCTTACGTGTGAATAACGTTTGGATGCACCCGGAGTCCTTAATTCTTCTTCCTATAACATTATATGAGCTATGTCGGTCTTTCACTATTTGAAGTGAAAATACTGGCTTCATTGTGTCTGAGGTCTAGAATATACAAAATATATGTACACTGTAATATTTAGCAAAGTGTTGTTTCAGTCAAGGTGCATCAAGCAGATATTTTCTGCTAAGCAGCAGAGCATTTCACAGGGATAAAATTATGAGGAGAGATACAGAAAAAGTACTTTACCAACAGAGCTGGCATACATCAAACACATTTATAAGACAGTTAATATGCTAGCTATGAGAAACAATTTTGGCTCCAAATAAACACTGATGTTGCTCTGTAACAGCTTGATATGTAAATTCATTCGTTAACCAGTTTGCCATTTTAACCAAAAGATGATAAATTTCAGTGTTGTTTTCTTCTTTCTGTTGCAACCAAGTTGCCAAGAGAATAGATAATGCAGACTTGAAATGGCCGAAGGTGTGTTCAGGACAGGACATGTTTTACAGTGACTGTAAAACAGTCACTGGGGTCTAACAGAGACCCCAGCAAGTCAATGATATTTGGTGACATCAAGCCAAATGGCCAACAAGACACCTCTGATGCAAAGTGAGCAATCCTGAGATAAATAATCAATGAGAGTGCAAGATATCATTTATTGACATATAGCAGTCAACGAGGCAACTGGACACGGGAATGTAGGGAAGCGACCATCTGTCATCTCCAAAGTGATTCATGCAGATAAATAGGCAAAATAGGCAAATAGGTATCCAAATAATTCTATTCAAGTCTTCTAATCACTTCCATGAGAACAGGTGTATAAAATCAAGCATCCAGGGATGCAGAGTGTTTCTACAAACATTTCTAAAAGAATGGGTAGCTCTCAGCTCTCAGTTAACTTCAGCTTGGTTCCATGATAGGATGTCACCTATTGAGTTGTGAAGTTTCCTTGCTACTAAAAATTCCACAGTCAACTGTTAGTGGTATTACAGCAAATTTGAAGCAGTTGAGAACAACAAAAGCTCAGCCATGAAATGGTACAGCAAGCGACATAAAATCAGAGAGTGGAGTCAGCGGCTGCTGAGGATAGCGTGCATAGGTTGTCAGCTTTCTGCAGATTCAGTGCTACAGACTTGCTACAGACTTGGCCTTCAAATTAGCTCAAGAACAGTGTATACAGAGTTTCATGGAATGGGTTTGTGTCTGAGCAGGTACATCTTAGCCTTACATCACCAAGCCCAATGCAAAGGACTGGACTCTAAAGCATTGGAAACATGTTATCTGGAGGGACGCCGTCTGGCTATGTCTGCCAATCTGATGGATGAGTCTGGGTTTGGCGGTTGCAAGGAGAGTCTGACTGCACTGTGCCAAGTGTAAAGTTTGGTGAAGTGGGGGATTATGGTGTGGGGTGGATTTTCAGAAACTGGGCTCTGCCCCTTGTTCCACTGAAAGAAACTCTTTATGCTTCATCATACCAAGACAGTTTGGACAGCTTTTCCCATTCCAGCATGACATTGCACCAGTACACAAAAACGCACAACCTGATAGAACACCTTTGGGATGAATTAGAGTAAAGACTTTGAGTCAAGCCTTCTCATCCAACATCTGACCTCACAAATGTCAAGTTAAAAGACACTGTAGAATGTTCAGCACCACTTATTAAAAGATTAAAGTGAGTGTGTACAGAACTTATTGAGTCTATACTTTTCACCCTGTGTGGATTAGAGAAAACTCAGACTTGTGCATCCAATTCTTTTTTGTAAGTTTTAGGTTTTTTCTTCTTTTTTTTAAAGTCATTAAAGATGCATGCTGCACAATCACTGTCCCTAGAAAAAGAACTTAAAGTTCAAAGAATGTACAGTGGTCCCTCACTATAACACGGTTCACCTCTCACAGCCTCACTGTTTCGCAGATTTTTTTTGTGTGCAATTTTGCATGCTTTTTTTTTTTTAACAGCACATTGTGTTCTGTGTCCTGATTTGCTGTTGACCATTGTCAATCAATCTCCTCCGTGCCGTGTCTCCTGAACAGTACAGAATGCGTTCAGCTTATCAAATTTACATAAATCTTCAATCACAAGCAGTGTGACTCTGAAGTGCTGTACTGTATGTTTGTAAGTTGTCTCCCCAACAAACACAACACTGTCCACGAAAGATTTGGCACTGTTAAAGGCACCTATGGTAGCAACCAAAAGGCAGAGGAAGATGCTAACCACCGCACAAAAAGTTGGACTTCTGGACATGCTAAAGGAAGGTAGAATTTACCGTATTTTTCGGACCATAAGGCACACCAGTTTATAAGGCGCATTAAGTGAAACAAAACAGTCAGATAAGTCAAACTTTACTCAACTCATTCTTCTTGCTTCCTCCACTTCCGTACCATAGAATCATTAATGTGGAATTCTCTGGCAGCTGCTCTATTCCCATGTTCTGGACCTGAAAACAGGGTTTGATCTTTGGTTTCATTCTATAATACTGGACTTATTTTTCTACAAAGGTTTGAACTTTGAGAGTTTTTAAACAAGAGAAAAAACTGTGACAATGTTCATGCCTGTCTGAGAAAATATCTAAAGTGTGTAGTGAGGGGTTTTACAGCCTTAAAACATCTATAATAACTGCAAAAAATAAAGCTGACTACTTCGTGGATTTCACCTATTGCGGGTTATTTTTAGAACATAACTCCCGCGATAAACGAGGGACCACTGTATTACAAGCCGAAGATTACCATGACAATCATGCCCATGACTAAGTGTATGTAACCTTTTGACCACAACTGTAATTACTATAGTCCACCAAATATTTAAGTATCTTGATGTGCAGTGATTCTTTGTACATGATCATGCGTATCGTTAGACTCAAACAGAGGACTGAAATACATTTGGAGAGTCTTGCCTGTTTTGACCTCCTAGCCTTGTGCCCTTTGCCACCCCCGTCCACCAAGTCAAGCAGAACAAAATAAACAGCAAACATACCCCATGACCACAAGTTAGCGCTTCGCTGCTCTATTCACAAAAACCCCACTAGCACCGCCTAGTTAAAAAAGCCACACTTCCACCCCAGAAACACACTCCCACATAGAATCAACCACAGACACACATTTGTAAAAGTTGCGAGCAAGTATCATCCTCTGTGGAACGTGTCAGAACTGAATGCTTTCACCATACGTTGCCATATACTATTTTAAGATAACAATCATCTTATTGTGGCTTCCGTCCATAAAAATGTTAAAAAGGCTGTACAGGATGTTCTGTAACTCTTTAGAGCCTGAAAGTAAATTGCTGGGTCCAATTCTACAAAAAAAAAAAAAAGTTAATGCTTGTGGAAAGTATAAACAAGGAGAACACAGCCAGACACCAGAAAATTAGACTGTAATTGTAGTCTAGGCTACAGATGATAGATAGTAACAAATGCTTAGATGCAGTGTTTATTTAAGGAAGCATAAGCAAACCTAAAGAGTAATGTCACCCAAGGTAACAGCTTTCATTGTTTTAGCCACAATGGTTTGTTTATGGTTAAATAACCATTTGTTTACTGAAGACTCTGACCTCTATCTGCAGGCTCACTTATGCACTCATCTCTATTATGCATGCGTGTGTGTGTGTGTGTGTGTGTGTGTGTGTGTGTGTGTGTGTGTGTGTGTGTGTGTTTGCATGCATTTTTGTCTTCTACTTCTTAGCCATCAAAGTGCCATCACAGTGTTCTTACACTGAATATTCCCAAAGGACAGCAAAAAAAATTGCTATTAATAAAACTGTTTTTAAGCATGTTTTACTTCCTCTGTTCAGGTTTTGTTATAATAAGCAGGAGGTTTAAACTTTAAATTAAGCAGTAGTTAAACAGCAGTGTCAGCCTCTCGTGGCACCCGGCACGCAGGATGTTGAAAGTGTAAAATAACAAGCTGGCAGAGGAAATACAAGTAAATAGAGTATGTGACTGTTGCACAACAGCATGCAGCCATGCAGAGTGCTAGAGACAGCGGTTTCACTTCAGCTCGCCTCCTTTTGTGGAAATCCAGCAGGAGTGGCTAAAACTTGGGCTGTGATTAAAGCTGAAATGCACAAGAAACATTTTTTTTTAACTGCTTGGCTAAAAATTTAGATTCTGAATTTGAAAGAAAAAGTTACTTATAGTAAGGTTCTTGCTGGTTACACCAAACAGACCTTCGGCTTGTTTTTTTCTCTATTTTTACTTGCTCTGAACATTTTGTTTTTCTGTGGCACAAGTCACACTTTCCATAGCTCTATTTCCGTCTATGGGTTAAAGTGCAGTGCAGACAAAAGAAAGAAACCACTCAGTTGGCTAACATCCTGTTTTCTCAAATGTGCCTGCCACTTCTAGACTAGAACCAAATAAAGTATATACTGTTTATACATGTGTACATGTGAGGGTTATTAAACAGAATGCACCACTGAGAGTCTTTAAGCCATTATGTGTGTTTTTGTACAGGTAAAATGTTATGTTATTATTATATAATAAAGAAAATGTTCAAGTTTTTCCAAGTTGAAGTGTGAATGTTTCCCTCACATCAGAACTTGTCTTATTCCTACTTAGAAAAGGTGAACAGGTCATTTAGTGGTATAATGTGCTTCTGTGGATAACACCTCTAAGAATTTGTAAGGCTACAGTGCTTTCACAAAGCTGAGAAATGAATGTGATACTTCATGCAAAAGATAATGCTCCTGTTTCCAAGAAAGATATCAAGATGTCGAGTGTTGTCTAGTGCCCTCAGTTATCTAATCATCTACACATAAGTCCACAGCAGAGCTATTGAATAAGAATAGTAACAGTGTGTTCGCGATCCTACCAGTGCTGCCTCGATCATTTGTTTAATAGCACCGTTTTTCTATTAATTAGCTGTCCGTTACATTGCTGGTGAAATTAATGAAGTTCTGATTTAAAAATGCAAACGCTTGTGGATTATAGGGCAGGTTGTGACATAGCAGCATAGCAACAAGGACATATGACAAATCAGATTTTTCTTGATGATAACGCCCTATGAAACCACCTGAGCAGACAGTAATGAATTTTTGCATCACTTCATTATTCCCTTTATCAGTTCTGTATTTTCCTTTCCTCTTTGCATTTCCTTCTCTTCTCTGTAACACATCTCAGAAAACTATTCCCTGAAAATGATTCCCTGAAAATGAGCAATACTGCTAATTTAAACATCTGTGCAGCACAAAACGTATAACATATAAATATGTCTATTCAACTGTTTGCTTTTTCAATCATTTTAGGTACAGCCCTTACATCTGATCATTTTTAGAGTATTGTTTTCTTTAAATTGTATCTTAATGGTGGAAGGCTCTGTGATGCTTTGGGGCTGCATTTCAGCCAGTGGTGTAAATTTATGCAATTATGAATGTAGAAAAAACATGCAGTAACATCTGGAAATAATCTTTTGTTACAATTACAATTACAAAAATACAAGAGGAATAAAGGCAGTCATACCAAATACTGACTTTTAAGCTTGCTTGAACATAACATGTCAAAACTGTGTGTTGTGCTAGGCCGCTGGCTACAAAGCAAATTGCCCCTTGGGGATAATAAAGTTTATCTTGATCTTGATAAACCAGTGTGCGATATTAGACAGGCTACATGCATTTTTCTTTAGCAGTCTATATTTAGCCCCCTAGTGGTTTAATAGTGTTTATATGGGAGAAAATAATCACCATATTTTTGGGGTTGTTGGCTGAGTCACAAGAACACAATAAGGCAAACCTTTTAAATGTTCTAATCATATCTATAACTTAAACCAATGGAAAATCTTTATTGTGACATTCCCAGATCATAAATGGATTAAAAGATCAATTTTAAAAAAAAGTAGAACTGATATCTTACATTTGCTCTAGTCCCGCTACACATACATCGATTGTATAATATAGGTGATCAATTATATTTATCAGGAGAGAGAAAAGTTGCTTATGAAATAACTCCTGCAGTCAGAAGTGATAAGACTTGTGTTCCAAAAACTGGCAACAATCAAAAACCCAAAGACATATGTCCTTGGGGGTGCAATGACAGAAAAGGGAGAAAACATCACCTCTTCACATCATTTCACATTTAATGCCAAACCAGGCAGACTACTCTACATTTTGTTAAAATATATATACGCAAAATATTAGTAAAGATAACCTAAAATATAATTGCTAAATTAAAGGGAAATGTCCTCATGAACCTTTAATTGCATCAATGACACGAGTTATACTGAAAAATAAATCCTCCGTTAACCCTAATGTAAGACCCAAGCCTTCGCCAAGCCTTCTAACAAATTGCACTATGCAGTCAAGCTCTGACTTCTTACGATATCATATGATCAAACACTGAGATGTTGCCTGTCTTTGTCAAGGCATTGCCTGTCACTGTTAGGCCATGTGGTTTTGTTGACTGTGCTTTCTGAGGAATGCCGATAAGGCTCGGCGGTGTGATCCCTTGAGCTGGGAGGACTCGGCACATGAGCAGAGATCCATCAAAACATATGTGAAGTGGACTTGTGGCTGATTGAGGTCCTGATATTCCCTCCTCTGGTCCTCATTAGGGAGAGGAATGGGGGGAAGGCAGGGGGGTTCTTTGCCAGAGGGACTATGGCATAATGAGAATAGAGCTAGAATAAGGGCTGCTGCTATTCTTATTCAATAGCTCTGCTGTGGACTTATGTGTAGATGATTAACTGAGGGCACTAGACAACACTCGAGCTTTTATATCTATCTGTAAAATACATGTATATGTAATAAAGCTGTCTTGTAGGGGACCTTATATTCTGGTATTTGGTGTGCTTTGGAAATCTGAGAAAGTTTTTCATTCATTTTGTGAAACAGACTATTTTTGCATTTCTGCCAATGTTACCTGTCATAGTCTATATTTGTAAGAATCTTCTAATATGATTAGAAATTAAAGTAGCAGTTCAGATTTGTGGCGATGAATATTTGATTACAGTTAAAGGACTTAGTTAGACAACTTAGCTTCAGATAAACCAAATGGGTAAAGTAAGCAAAATGTTAACAGCGATGCTCTAATTGTGCTGAACTTTCCTGGTTCACTTTCCTAACAAAAAATGAACATATTTTAAATAATGTTTGATTGCAGTAAGTAAAGTTTATATTTAAATAATATTATATTTATATTTAATCAGCAGGGTGGTGTTAGCACTGTTGCCTTACAGTAAGAACATCCTGAGTTCAGTTCCACGATCAGGCCAGGGTCTTTCTATGTGGAGTTTGCATGTTCTCCCTGTTTTTGCCTTTGTTTCTCCCTGGGTACTCCGGCTTCTTCCCAGTCCAAAGACATGCAGTTAGTGGGGATAGGTTAATTGGAAACACTAAATTACCCCTAGGTGTGAATGTGAGTGCGACTGGTTGTCTCCTGTCACTCTGAAAAAAAGTATAATGCATTTCTGGGAGATCACTCCAGAGTCTGTGTTTGTGGAACAGGAGCGGAGACACAACCTCCTTTTTATATAAGCTTTGACCATGGGATGGTCAAGAGTGATTAGTAAATGGATATGCATATCTACCTCAATATGCTGGTGCAAGACCATTGACACTTTAATTAAAAATAGAGCCAGTGCAGTAAAAATACAGACATTTAACATCTATTTGTTTAAAAAGCATCCACATGAAGTAGTTTGAAATCCTTTCACTGACAGACCAGCCTAGAAGTAAACACAGTGTGGTGAGTGATGGAGACTTCCTCTGTATAGCCCAGAAAATGTGATGTAACACATTGAAGGTGAAAAGTGGAAAAGCTCTGGCTAAAGTACAATCAATATTACACTGAAGAGCTGTCACAACCTTTAGTTATTTTTATTAGATGTTCTTTTAACTGAGGTGGTCCTTTCTTAAGAGATTTGGACATTTGGTATAACTGCATAATTTGTCTTGTAAACTTGAAGGAATTACATATAAAAATGGGAACTGAATTTAGTAAATTTATACTTCTTTTTGGCAAACTAAATCTGTATGTGTAACAAACATTTTCTACCTTTTTTTATGTTGGGAACAATAAACAATTAGCTCCTGCAGCTGTTGTCAAAATTGCCCTGACATGATGATCTGAGATATCTACAGAATAATGGAGCAGGACAAGTCCAGTCTCCAGCTCACCGCAAATGGAAAAAAGTAACCAGATGGCCCAATATACATGTTTCATTTATTAACTAAAACCTAGTCCATGTTTCGAGTGTTTTTTCTCTCTCACACAAACAAAATGGCAGAGATTAATCTTCTAATGACCACTCCACTGAATTTTGCAACACAGAAATAGGTTGTTATTTTTCTAGGGCTGTAGGTTTACTGAGGAGCCAGGTGGCAGCTGATAAGCATGACTGTTTTTTTTCCAAAGACAAATGTTACTGAATGTGCATATTATTACTTATTTGTTGGTTTTCTTATGAAATAATATCTTTTTTTCCCTTACCTTTAAATCACTCTTCCAATGGGAATTATGCATTTATTCCATACTGAAGCAGCAGTTTGTCACTGTAATAATTTTCCTCTGTGTTCTATCTCTGTTTGTAGACCTCAGTCAATTATTGTCACAGTTTCCACCATTCCTTCCTCTTCACACCCTCTTCACGACAATATATGTGGTGTTCTCTGTGAATGATCTAAACTCAGTAAAGAGTTGAGATCATCAGCTTCATGAACCAGGTAGGAGGAGAGGTATAACTGTGCTATATAGGCATTCAATATTCATGGTTTAAGAGGCCAGACTATTCGCAGTCATTAGTGCACTTACTGCCTCTCTGCCATCTCACTCGGCAGCTCATCATAGAGCCAGTAACTCAAGACATGTTCTCGTGCAATAAATATGAGCCCATCAGTTCTAACAATCCCTTCACCTTACACAAACCGCCACCTCTTCAAGTTCTTTAAAAATGAAAAAGGTGCTATGAGTCTTATTGAGATGTGAGAATTTTGAATGAGATAAATAAATATTATAAACTCCTCCTGAGGGCTACAAGATATATCTAAGAGTAGGTTTGTACCATGTCTGCACAATATTGTTGCTATAGAAACATTGTGCATTTAGTTTCCCTACTGCATGTAGCACAGAGGCAAGCCTGGACATTTCTGAGAGTGAGAGCCAGGTATCAGCCTCCTATTGCAATTTATTACCTTAAGGGGGAGAAAGTTCTACAACCTTGAAAAAAGCACAGAACTTTGCAAAATGTGCAGGAAAAGTGTTCCCATTAAATGTGGAAACAACAAAGTTCTTTCAAAACAGCTTTGAGTACAACCAGGGTACAAAGGAGGAGGTACTAGCAGCTGGTGATGTGTGACCCAAATATAAACAAATGACTCAGCCAAGCATCGATAGCTGCACTCACTAGTTGGACTCCATAAGACAGGAAGAGCAACAAGAACAGCAAATGGAAAATACAGATGTGGTTATACGGTGGAAAACCAATGGCTATAAAGCTCAACCTAAGGTGGAACGTTTGAGGAAGAAAATATTTTTCACTTTTATTTATAGTAATTATTATGCAGGCTCCTGAAGAGTCACATGGTTAAGTTTCTTAGGTTATTGTTAAGCGCTTATTTTATACTTTTACTTAATATTTCCAGGAAAAACACAATCTAGACTACACTTGTTTTTATTTTTAGCTTACCCACTTATCACTGCAAGGTAAGAGCATAGATAAAACATTGTTCAGCATATCTCATTGATCTTTCTGAGTAAGCTTCAATAGTCCCTTCCTCCTCCTCAACCATCAGAGTCTCTGTTAGACCCAATTTCTAGATGATCACTGAAAGAAGTGTTCTGATCAATCTCTCTGTAATGGAGCACATAAAAAAACAGGAATTAATTAAAATTCACAGATACTGGTACTCGGTGTTTAAATGCATTTGATTAAAAACAGAAAGCAAAACAACAACAAAAATCCAAAACGCAGCTTCTTTCTCAAGCAACAATATACAAAAGAAGTAGAAAACTATATTTCAGCAGAATATATAGCTTTGAGTATATTAAATTAAAATTTTAATCACTACATTGTTGGTTGCACAGATGCTTTTTTGTGTTTTAAAAAAATGGATATACTTGTAAATGAATGAGCATGCTTGATGGTACTGCAAATTATTTATATCGACAGTCCTTTTATTCTGACCTCTTCACCAGATGTCTTTTATCTGAATAAATAAACGTGGTTAAAATAAAAATAAAGAAACGATTTATGCTTCAAAGCAAAAGATTAATTTCTGGCTTTGGATTAGGCATTGCAAAATTTATGTACTGAGATGAAGCTCAGATGTTTCTTTCTGCCACTATATTATAACTGTATTCCTTAATGATTGATATTTAATTGCTGCCAGTAAAGTAAATCTTAGGTTTCTACTTTTTTTTTCCCATCTGAAGCTCAAGTTGAAGTCCTGAGCCCTTTCAGTAACCAACTGTCCGTCTCTGTGCTATTCTCTTCCTCTCCTTTGTTTGTTGTCTGGTTTAGGAGTGCTCCATGACACCATTTGTCTCCATAATAAGTTTTAGTGAACAGCGCTTTGGTGGGCCCACCTGCAAGAACCCTGGTGCTGGTCGCTGCTCACCACAGGCCTCCTTGGAGTACCCACAGAGGAGGAGGCAATTAAGGTCTGAGGAAGGAGCAATAAATCTCCATAAACTTCAGCTAGCCACTCTCCCCCTACTTTCGCTGGACACTCAGATAATGCATCTCTGCCACTAAAGCCCCCATATGGACTTGAGAGGAGATGAGGAAATTTCCCACAGCTAAACAGCTCCTTCTCAAAGTCTTTCATTGGAGATAAGCCCATAATTCACATTGGAGAAAGTTTGGACAATGTTGCGCTGCTGAAAATATTCAAGATTTTATTGTTCAGCAATACTAGCTTTTTTTTTTCTGGTTTGGGAAACTTAACCTATTTATTGGGCTGCCAATAAGCCTAGTGTTTAAATCTAAGCACCAAAGTCAATCACTTTATAAAAAAAAAAGCAAGCTAACTGTGTAGAGGCTGGAGGTGGGTAATACGAGACTGCCCTTTGTCAGGACAGTTTCATGATAGATGGCAAGCTAGGACAGATTTATGGGTAACAGAAATATTTTTGGTCCAGAGACCATTTTTACAGCATGTCTATGACATGAAACCACTTTTTGTGTAAATATCTAGAAAATATTATTTAGCAGTGCAGTTGAGAGGAAGACTCTCTGGTCTCACTAATCAGACAGGACGTGCAGCGGAAAACATCCCTCTTGAGAAGGAAATGCCTGCTTCCTCTTTATCATATTCTTAAGGACATGCTCCTCTGCAAAGCTGCTGATGTATGGTTTTATGACCACCACCTAAAGACAAATAGGTAATGTGTGAGTGCTTATGTGCATCTGTTAGATAAAGAATAGAAAGAGACACACAGAGAGACAGAATGGTGCAATTTATAGCTGTTTTCCCCCCAAAAGAATTTAATTAAAAGAAAAAATTGAATCTTTTTGAATATATTTCGCTATTGATGAACACTGTATCCAACAAAAGTAAATTTACAGTAACGTACTAACATTATAAGAACTGTATGCAAGTCTCTGTTTTTTCTTGGCATGTACTTAAATGCCTTTGTGTGTACCGTGTATACCAGGCAAGCAAATAACTCTTATTGGCTAATGGCTTTAACTCTACTGTGTTTGTAGCCAGATTTCAGAAAAACAATCTTGTCAGACTGTTTCTTCATTATTCTTTGGAAAGGACAGCATAGTTGAGTTTGGAGTCTCTTTTCTCCCACTGGACTACTTATTTTTAGGATGGATGCCCATACATGGTCAGCTCGCTATTTTCTCCATCTTACTCAAACACCTCTATCAGGGTTCTTAATGATAAAAACACCTTTAATATAGGTAACATTTAATGATTTCACAATTCATATTCCTTTCAATTAGCTTAATACTTATTTTGATACCGATGTTTAGCGAAGAATTTCAGAATCACTTTTTAAATCACTTATCACTAATAATTTAAGTCACTAAGGACATCATCATCAAGGGGAAATTGGTATTGTTTTCATCCTCTTTACTGGTCACATACAGTATAATGCGCAAAGCAGCCACTACAGGCACAAAGGTTTCTGCTTGGTGAGTGCTGAAGGGAATACATGTTCTCAATGGTAACTTTCCTTATAATTATATTATTATATATTATTATATTTGCACTGCACAAAACATAATGTGGATTGCACAACACTGGTCACTATATTTTTCATTTCCAGTTAATACTAATACAGCTGCTGTTATTGTGTATATATATACACACACACACACACACACACACACACACACACATATATATATATATATATATATATATATATATCTTCATAGATTCTTATATAGTTCTATACTGTGTATTGTGTATTTTGTTGTACAGTTATTTTATTTTCAACTTTAATTTATATATTTTATCTTATTCTTTCCCAGTTAAATTTACCCTTCATTCTAATTTGTGTTGTACAGTTATTTCATTTTTAACCTTATTTTTTTTTATATTTTATTCCTTCCTAGTTAAATTTACCCTTTTTAATTTTTCATATTTATTTCCTATCTTATTCATAGCCTTTTCCTTTTTTTTCTTTAGGTCACGAGCAGTTGTCTAAGCATTTCACTGCATATCGTACTGTGTATGACTGTGTACATGACAAATAAAATTTGAATTTGAATTTTATAAAGTCGAATATCGGCCATGTGAGTTGACCAGACTTCATAAAGTTTGTGTGTTGAAGCAAACATGGGAACTGGCTATTTTATGACTGGTCACTTTCAGCGATAAACAATGTCATTGATTAAAGACTATATGGTGGTAGGACTGTCCTCATTTTCCAAATATTAAAAACAAACAAAAACTGGCACAATTGGCTCTGATAACCTCATGTAGGCTACTGACAAAAAACTCCCCCCAAACTATTATATAAATTGGACACATAGACATACTCTTTAATTTAGAGAATCCAGGTAGAAGTGTAAAAATGCAATTCTTAAAATATCAACGACCTCCTTTTTCATTTTCAATCAATATAAAATTAAATATCATCTATGAACTTAACCTAACCAAAACAACATTGTTTAGAGAGATGCTGAAAATGGTTACCATTTGAACAAAAGCCTTGCAAATTATCAAAGTGATGAAACTGCATCCTCCGTTTGAGTGACTAAATATGAGTGAAAACTGTTACTGAAGTTGTGTTAATAGTTCTTTCAGCATTTGCTGCTGATTGATATGTAAAAGGTGTCGACTTGATATGTGAACCATCGTTCCCCTCTGCCTTCAACAAACAAGCTACCTGTCTGGCACAATTTACATAACACACATCGGGGGGGGGGGGGGGGGGGGGGGAACTGCTGTGTGAGTGTGCATGTGCATATTCTACCTTTCAGTGACCTGGAGATGCACTGTTTCTGTGCACTGGTAAAACCACATGTGGAGGTGGCAGTACAGCTCATTCGATCCCTACACCTCTGTGCTGTTCTTTTTTCCTCCTGCCTATTTCTTCTCTTCGGTGGCGTGATATCATTTTACCGGGTCACCAGATTTCCCAAAGTCACACTGGGGCCATGTTGCTCACCTTTTGACTTTTTTACCTCTTGAACTTAGAGAAATTTCCTTTGATAGAGGTTAAGACTGCCAGCTGTCATTCTCACCTCCCACTTATTAAAGACTGAAACGATGTGCAGTAGAAGGTGTGCAGTTTAGTGAAAGTAAAGAGGCAAGCAACAGAAGAAAACTGATAAGCATCGAGCTGTACTTGTAGAGCAGCTCATCTAACATTAATGGCAGAGTAATTGCTTTGTAACAGTAACACTTACTAGGCCATCAATAATGACCAGGGAGGTGAGTGTAGAGTTACTTGGTCGGGATAAGGGTCCATTGTGCCTGAGCTGAAGCCACAGGATAAGCTGAATGAGCCTGCAGTTATGTCGGACAAATATTTATACAGTATAATGTTACTAGAACATTCTAACTAGAGGAGACAAGAATAGGCAGGGTGATTGAAAAGTCAGCTACACATGTACTCCAATTCTACTTTATCTAAGGATCTACTTTTGGATCACTCACTAATCAAAGTTCAGGAAATGCATTAATGAATGTGATCCCTAAAACTTAAAGAGTATTTCTTTTTAGGGTACTGTGAGAAGCAGAGTTCTCGAAAGCTTTTATACTGTTCAGTTATACTGTTAGGTACGTCACCGTGCACTCAGCTGACAATTTATGTGATTTGTTAAAACTGAGAAGATAAGAGCACTTGCCATCAACCAAAGTCAGTACACATAATGAATACTTTATTGTAGTACAACACATTATGCGTTAAGTTCCCTGCAGCACAAACTCCACCCTTGACTGAAGACAGGTGTATTTAGTGGTTTTCAATTATCTGCAAAGAGCTGGTCTTTTTGTTTAAGCAGGCTAAGTTCATGTCTAAGTATATAATTTTAAACAACTAGAAAACCCAAACATATTCTGTGAGTAGTTTTTGGTTTGGATCTATTGATCTATAGTCAATCGAAAAACATTTGTGTATGCACAACATTTTTATTAGTCCCATCATGCTGCAACAGACAGAAGTAATACTATAATAAGGAGCTCCAACTTGAACTTGGCTGTTTCAGCAAAAAATCCATGCTCCTCTACTGCCAGAGTAGTTGTAAAGTAGTAAAAACAAGAAAAAAGTGTTCAAAACACTGTCATGGTCAGGATTTAGTCTCGATATGTCTTCAACTTAACATGCTGTGGAGATGCTGTGTCAATGTGTTCATCAGAGCCAGCCACAACCACTGACCACTGCACAGCTGCAGGATGCATTCATCCAGCAATGGAAAAGCAGTTCTTAACAGCAGATCCAGCCCATTACCAGGTGGGTGACTGCTTGCATTATGTGAGTGTTGTGCACTTCATGAAAACATCTTCATTACTAATTCTTCGCATGCCTTTTCATTTTATTTTTTGTCCATCTGTCCAAAAATAAGCACACTTGCTTTTGTTGGTATCAGTTTCTTTTAGGTAAAAATGTTTCACATCAATCTTTATAACATGGCATGGGAACATTTAGAGTGGATGAAAGATTGCAACAAAAACATATAAAAGAAAGTCTACATGAAAAGATTTTGTTCAATAACATCTCCTGGAAACCTGAGTTGGATGAGCAATTAAGAAAATGAATAGAGAAATAGATGAATAGTGTCTAAAATGTTTTTGGCCTTCATTGATTGGCCACTACAACACAGCCCATGTTGGTCATTCAGCAGTAATATATCTTTAATTCACTTTAGGGCAGCGGTTCCCAAACTTTTTTTGCTGAGCCCCCCTTTGTTTTACAAGAAAAATGTTCGATCTTCAGTTTTTACACGCTTACATATACACACGCAGTTACTGTCCCTCCATTTACAAAGTCAGAGGCATCACGGTGTGATTGTTTTACATGTAGTTGTTTTTTCCTGTGTAATAATATTCAACATTGCTATCAATACATTTTTCAAAAAATGCCTCTCTGTGCAAAATGAGTTCAAAAACATAAACAACTGTGGGATACTGTTTGTCCGTGATTTGAACAGGGGAACTGTCACGGTCTGCAGACAGGCCGTGCGGTGGTGTGTGTGATGGACCCAGGTGCATACACAAGTGAGTAGACGGGAGTGGACTTAACAGAAAGCGAGCCTTTATTATGGCTGAAGACAAAGTGCACAAACAAAGCAGGGATGGCGTGACTAGACTATAACTAAACTGGGAAAACTAATACTGCGACAAACTAAGAAAACTCAGACTATGATGATCACTGCAAGGACTGACCGTGAAAACATGGAGGTGAGAACACAGACGACGCGACACAGACTGTACGAAACACAGAGACTAAATACACATGAGGGAAGATCAGGGGAAGTGGATGCACACGGGGAACACAGGTGACACTGATAATCATAACAAGACACGGCAGGAGTGAACGTAACACTGATGGGAGATGGGCAAAGTAAAGCAGGAAGTACGCAGAGGTTCAAACAGGAGGAGAGAGAGCACGGGGAGAACGCAGACATAACGGGCTGGGGAAAACATAGAATAAAGCACAAAGAGAGACGAGGGCTCATAAATACACAGAGGGGCACACAGGGGGTAAGAGTCACGAAGGGAAAACACATAAGGAACAACGTAACAGATCAACCCAGGAAGCATGGCCTAAATAAAGAACAAAATACAAAAATACATGAAAACTAAGAATACTGGGCCCACATGGCCCAGGACCATGACAGGAACAAATTACGGCAGGATAAGCCTGATATTATTTGTATCCCGCTGTAACTTTACTGTATAAAGAGCTAACATCTCCAAAATGTCAGGAGTAGTTAGTCTTTACAACAAGTGTTTGTGAACTAAAAATCAAGAATGTAGGATACTGTTTGTCCGTGATTTGAAGAGCCCAGCGCTGCTCCCGACTACTCCCCTGGGGGGCAGGCCCCACACTTTGGGAAGCTCTGCTTTAGGGTACGCTTATTTGATTTATGTCAGATGATGGTACATATAAAATAGTATTGATACTGGTTTAAATCACCTGTTTTAGTATTACCACAGTGACTAATATAAAGAAATGTATCAAAATGGATTTGTTATTTGTGACACTCAAAGCTGAGGTAAACAGCCTATTTTTGTATGAAATTAGTCTGAGAAGTAGATAAACACCTTGTCAGGGCTCTGTTTTCAGGCTTTAAAATCATGGGTCTCTTCAAATCAGAGAAGACAATAAGTATATTAAAGAGTGAAATAAAATGGAAATAAAATGTGCTGGTGCCAAACTTTAGGAAAAAAGAAGAGGGAGCTGGATATTTGTCTGGACTACAAACAGTACTACATTTACAGGCTGTTCATGTCTCTGCTAAATAACCTTGAATTCAGCATTCATGTAAAGGAACAGCATCAATTTTAAATGCCAGTTGAAATCCTCAGAATTATGCCAAATTCTGTTGAAATGGAGACGTGTCTTTGAGATGTTGTGAAGAAACTTCCTATATTTATTATTCAAAATGTTTTCAGAAACCAGTACTATGGTTATGTGGAAAACCATTTTCATGCAAAATAACATGTAAACCCACTTGAGTACTGAGTGATTATGTTACAGAGCTGTGGCATACAATATTTGCACCCAATAGAACTTCAGAAAGTACAGCTATGTGTAGCCTAGTAAATAAATTGTACTCTAGGTGAGCATGAAAAATGGCCTAATTAGCCTAATTCTTTCCGTAATGAAATGAAAGAAGTGTGTCTTTCTTTCGAAAAATTGGAAGTTAAGACAAATACACCAACTTGGGTTTTGAGGTTATATTAAGTTGCCATGTGACCTTACATGCCACTCTTCTCACTGCCAAAATAGCCCTCTGAACATCCACAGCTGTTGAAGCCCTCTCTTTGAACTTGCAGCAGGAGGCCTCAAGCACCGCCTGGCCCTAAGCTATCCCGCCTCCCCACCAACTTTGCAGTTTGTAACCATAGCCTGACGTGGACTTTTAAGAGGGCTCAAGCCTCCCACGGCAGCTGCTCGGCTGGTAAATGGATCCACATACTGTAGGCAGATCACCTGAGAGCTCCAGGGGTAGATCACTGGAGAGCTGCTCATGTGTCCTGCTGCCTGCTCTGTTTGCAAAGAACCACAGAGAAAAATACATGGAGGACCCATGAGACTGACCAGAAATGAAAACTGCATACTTTAAAGGCCAACTGTTGTATTTAACAGACACTGTTCTACAAGGTGTATTGTAAAACTGAGAATAAAAGTATGTATCATTGAGAAGAGAAGTATGGTGCAGAAAACCAAACAAACAAATAATTAAAAAAAACCCCCAAAATAAATAAACAAACAAACTGTGTACTTAAGGGATAAATGCGCGGAAAGTAGGTGGTATCTACTAGTGTATAACACGCATTAACATTTATGTTAAAAATATCTGACAATTCAACTGACTTTTATTTATACTTTTCTTTCTTTAAGCATCACTGTTCTTTTTTCAGCAATATTAAAAAAAATAGAACACATAACAAACCAAAACAAGGAGTACTTTTTCCAGGTGATTTTTTTTCTTTTGAAAAAAGGAACAAGTATTTTTTATTTTTATTTTAGGCCATTTGATTTTATTTATTTGTTTTTAAATGTGTGTTATTTTCACTGTAAAATAATATTGCTCATTTACTATTATTCTTTATTTATCCCCAGATATCCCCAAATAATTTTATACAGTGCAATAAAAAGCTGTAGTATTATTTATATTCATATCATGGATTATGCCATTAGTACAACTAATGACTGACTAAGGCACTGACTCTCTAATAAGAAATAGATGTCAAATGGAAAAAGACTGGGTCACTGGTACAGTGACAGCTGGATGGGACATATAGTCATTAATGAGCAGTGACTAATTGCTTCATTACTCTTTGGGATTACAGTGAATTTCTATGGGATTTTTTAACATTCCCACTTCAAACAGTAATCATGCCTCTTCTTTTCTCTCACTTGGGTGTGCAGTGCTTCAACCATTCAGTTTGTCACCCATGAGACCATGTTATGAATTAGAAAAACCTGTTTCCCACACCTTCGGGATGCCATTAAAATATAACAACCTTGAAAATATTATTAATAATATTGGATGTCTGCAGAAAGTTACATTTTAATGTTGCTTGCGGAAAGAGTCAAAGTCTGTGCAGAAAGTCTGTTTAGACTGGGTCAGTGACTGCTAGGACAAAGTCTATGTTAATGACCTTATCTCTGTTTACAGCTGAAAAAAAAACTGTACATATAATCCATTACTGCCTTTTTCTTATGAGTAGTGACCCTAGTTGATAGAAACATTCCAAAGTAACAAAGAACACTGTCTAATTTGTCACAATTCATATTAAAAGAAATAACCAAAAGAGACAAAAAGACAGAAGCTGTAAATCAGCAGTAAATAATGCCATCATCACACTGATTGGCACTGTTTGTCCTTCACATTGCTTCATGGCTATTACTATATATTGCTGTCAGCATGAAATTATATTCTATTTTTGCTCTGGTCAACTTGCAGTAACTCCTTATAATCACAGCATGAGCAAGAGCCTTCTATTACTTCAGCAGAACTAGAGACCGTATGCTTTATCACAGCTGTGATGGCTCATCATAGATCAATATTATCTTGTCAAAGATAACACTTTTCTTCAGAGAGAATCTTTACTTAGCATCTTTATTCTGTAAAAGAAAAAAAAGTGAGCTTTTAGTTGGTTGCAGAATGTGAGCCATGTGAACAGCCAATTTCTAGTAAGACCTACCCTGCATTTCTCTCCCCCCCCCCAAAAAAGAAAAAAAAAACCTGATATACACTGTTTTCCTTCTTCAAAGCCACTGTGATATCTCACTATTGGATACATTGCTATGACAGTTTACATTTGCATTCATGGTCATGGGCTTTGAAGATCCTCTTTGTCAAATTTATTGACAATGACTGTACTGGATGCATTGTTATAGTGTTTTTTGCATTCATAAATACACATTTATATCAAGCTCAGGGTGATTTGCAATAAATTTGATCATTCTTTTTATTATTTGGAACCAAAGTCAACAGTGAAACACATATAGTACTTTGATTTATGACATCAATTTAAGCCTCAGCTGTACAGATGTCATTTTGCTAACAAGCTAAACCAGAATGTTGAGCAGGGTAAACATTATATCTACAACATATTACTATTTTCAATGTAATCATGTTTACAGGCTGTTATCGCTGCTGTTGTACTTTTGTGTAACTGGAGTTTCTTTCTTTTTCTTTAATAAAAAAAAGCTTTGCGAGGTGCGCCTCAGAAAATCATTAACAGGCTAACTGCAATGTTGAGGTGCTGTGGCAGGTTAGCTGCTCTAACCCTCTCTAACCTGCCTTAGCTCTTGCCACATGCTTTCATTTTTTTTTTTAATATTTTGAATAGTTATGTAAACTAGCCGGTGCACACTGATGTATTTTGGTTTATTTATTTTACTAAGATTATCTTGATTGTCACTCTACAGATGTGATAGTGTTACTAGACATGCTGAAGACAAATAACTATAATGTTTTTTTGGTTTGCTTTTTTGAAATGGTATAATATTTTCATTCACCACAGTCAGGTTTTCTTTAATGCACGGACCACATATTTATCGTCAAACAAGTAAGTACAAATTTCCTTTGAGGTGAGGTTAGTGTGAAAGGAAGGAGGGAGTGTGGGGCAGACTGAGGCTGCAAGGCAGCAATCACACAAAACACATTTGGAGATCATTATAGAGCCAGTCATGCTGAGTGACTCCAACAGACTGAAACACTGCTTACAGTGTTTAAAGTGGATTTGATGAAAGCTTTCATTCAGTCCAGCTCATTAGTTTGAGCCTTGGATTGTACACATTCTGAGATTACTCACTGTGGGCCTGTGCTGAGCCGCCAATGCCAGAGGGTTTACTTTTCATTTATTTCTACATAAATAACTCAGTAGAAGCACAAATCTAAAGCAGAACACCTAATATGTTCAGAAAGCATAGCACATGTCCTCAACATCACTCTGCTGTTTGAAAAGCAATATGTGGGTAGCATTTCAGGCAACTCTAGCAAAAAAAAAGCAAAAAAAAAGAAAAGCTTTCACTGCCAATGTTTCACCAAGCCTATATTAGAAATAATTTAAAAATGTGTAATAATTTGAGCAATCCTATTGAAAAGAATATTGTTAACCTGCTGGTTATTCACACAAGTTGAAGACTTGTAGCCGACCATATGGCAACCATTGGCTACTAGGCAAAAATGTGTATTCCCCAATCAGCTGCAAGCGGTTGCTTTGCTAAAGCGCTGTTCACGTGGGGCAAGAGACCTGTCACTGACCCTCTGGTCACCACCACCTTGGGAAAAAATTGTTTTCCGCAACTAGCAAGTGGATATTGGAGTTGCTGGTTGTTGTGGTTGCCGATAGCAGCATGGAATGTGCTAACATGACTGCAAACACTCACAAACTATTTACCTTCAAAGTAAAAGCTTTTTGAAATGTATTTTGTTGCAGGGGAGAATGAAAGGCACCACTTTTACTTTGAAGGTAAGCTGTCACTGTTTTTGGTCTGAGGGTAAATGGTGAGTATTTGCAAAATTCTGACTAAAGCAAAGATTTTTTGTTCAACTTTTGCTTGTCAGTAATAAACAAATATCCACTTGGAAATTCTCTTTAAACATTTCCACATGCAGAACTAAAGTATCAAAAATACCTTAGGGCAGTGGTACCTTTAAATACAGACTTTGAGTATTTGGCCCATAGCTGGTGAGTTGACTACCTCTGTCTCTGATTCCTGTACACAGTACTGCATCACTGTGCTATAAGAAACACATTTTCCACCATTACCTTTAATAGAATTGAAAAACCTTAACACAAAAGGGTTTAAAGCCAGACCCTATTAACATCCACTCCAGAGCAGTATTGTTGTACTTTTCTAGAAAAACATGGCTCCCAATGTTTCTTAGAATCCATTGAAATTGTGAATGTAGGCATACTCTGAGTGTACAGGGTTGTTTGAGTTACTTCAATCCTTATAGATACGTGGACCAATGAAGAACAGGACTGTAAATTGAATATAGAGTCTCCACTTGAAAAATGGCAAAAAAAATCAATAATATTTTGCATGGCTGGATCGTGAAGGTTCCAAATAGAGCTTCAACATGCAGCAAGAAGAAATGTGCCGTTTGACGCCCCTACACCTCCTGAAAATCCATTGTTCCACTGAAGGAAAAAGGACCCCAGACCATTACGGTGCCCCATCCACTGTGGCACGTAGAAAACATCTCAGGTGGGATCTGCTTGTCATGCCAGTAACGTTGGAAACGATCAGGACCATCAAGGTTATTTTTTTTTCTCATCAGAGAATAAGACTTTTTTTCCACCTTTCAATGTCCCATGTTTGGTGCTCTTGGTGTCCAAACGGTCAGTTCTGTGGCGTTCAAGGAAACAAGACCTTTGAAGACGTTTTCTGTTTGTGAAGCCCTTCAGTGTCAGATGCCATCTGATGGTTATTGGGCTGCAGTCGGCACCGGTAACATCCTTAATTTGTGTAGAGGATTGTCTGGTGTCTTGACGGACAGCCATTTGGATCCTACGGCTCAGTGCTGGTGAAATTTTTTGGGGTCTTCCACTTGACTTTTTTGTTCCACAAGCCTCAGGATCATTTAAGAAATTCCAAATGACTGCCTTACTGGGTCCCACCTCAGCAGCGACGGCACACTGCAAGAGACTCTGCTTATGGAACAAAAAGGAAATTTTTTTTTCCCTTTTCCATAAGAACGTCATGACAGTGAATCCACGTTTTTGGATAGATTTGGTCTTTTAAAGGCATGTGGTCCTAAACCTTTGATCAGCTGCAAAACAGCCTATTTAAGTGATGTTTTCAATAAACTGCATGCTCAAAAAATGTTTTGTCTCACTCCCATTTATTCTTGTTGCAAGTTGAACATTACTTGGAAGCTTGTTAAGATTCAACCATGCACCTTAAACTTTTGATCTGGACTGTATTTAGGTTTTGGACTGTTTTGGAGTGTTGATTGGATAAAATAAGGTGTGCTGTTGGCTCTGGAAGTAAGATTGGCAATTTTAATATTTTCTAATGTGCCCTTAAACCAACATATTAATTCATATTAATGTTCTCTAGAGATAGTTAAAAAAGGAATTTGTTGAAGAATGGATTACACAACACTATTACTGAATTAACTGAATTCAACTTTTAAATCTGATGGCTGGCAGTGAGGCTATACACTGGGAAATTATTCTCACTGCAAGGTCGACATTTAGCTGATGCTCTTATCTAAATGTTAAAGATTGGAGCCACATTTCTCTTTTGTTCTGGTCTCCTTGATGCCTTGAAGCCTGTGTCCGAAAGCATTCATGCGCATGGAATGATGCAGTCATTCACCAACATGGCCCTAGGCCCTTACGGACGGAAGACAGAACAGGCTCCTGTCTGACTCAGCTCAGGTCCACACAGTGGGCTGTCAAAAACCATCATCTTCATACACTCCTGCAATCAATACCTTACAGCCTCCTGACAGAGTGTGTTAGTGCAACACACTCCTGTTTATTTCGTACTCTTAACCACAAAGAGGCTCAGTAAAAGGATAGCGTGGCAAAGGATATAAAAGGGAACAATAACATTTTTAGTGACAACACAAAGTCTGTTCATTCCTACTTTGTTGGCAACAGTGACAAAAAACAAATCAGAGGGTTTTGCAACAGCAAAGTGTTGAAGTTATTTCACAAATTCCCACAGTTTGGAATTATTTAATGCTTTTTGTCCATGGCGCCACATAAATGCAACATTTATTTTCTCTTGCCTGCTAAAGTTGCAAGCAGGGATATTTTGCAAATGTTACAAGTTGTTGCAACAATTCTTGCTCAAAGTCTGTGATTTATAGCTCAGAAGCTGAATGCTTAAGCCTTTCCAAAAAGTTTTGACATAGGGCTCAACTTAGGAAGCTCTGGACGAGTCTATACAATAATGCTATTTGTGCTACAGCACAGTGCTGTACATCAATGTACACTCGCAAGAGAAGAAACACATTAAAAGCAGTGAAGTTAAATATGCTTTAATTCAATTACATTTATGCATTTTTTGTTGCTTATTGTGAATGAAAAACTACACCAAATAAAATCAGCTGAACTTTAAAAACCTTGACTTTAGAGTGTTGAAATATCTATCTCTGGAGGACTGTTAGTGCTGAAGCACTGTTGAAAATTTTCACAAATTTAAAGTTAGCAGTAAGTTGATGTAATTAAAGCAGAGCTTTGGCTGATGAATAGCTACAGTGTCCTCATCTCAAAACATTACTTTCAGAATTTGCAAATGCAAAACTGAAGTATATTCATTTTGTTAAAGATGCACCAGGAAAGCCAGAAATGAGAATGAAGATTTTTGACCTTTCGCCTACAGTACAAATGTCTCTATGGAAATTATATGTATGAGGCAATCAAAAGTACAGCCATGGAGTTTAGTCTGTATAATGTAGCCTGCTGTCAAAGTTACCATATCTGTTGCAACATCAGCTACTTGTGTTCCAGGGCTACAAGCCAGCTTGCCCTTAAAACACACACATACAGTGAGATGCACACACATACACACAGACACACAGGAACACACACAGACACACTTGCAAAATCAATAATCTTCAGTCTCACTTGACAAACAAGCACACCAGAGCCTCTCTGTGGTATGAGGGTTTTCCATCCTGCCAAGTCTTGGTTCCAAAACTTGTGTATAAAGTTGCATCTTCTTTTTTTTAAGATGTTAAAAATCCAAAAGTTTGCTTACAGACTTGTGCCCAAACTCAGCTTTGTTCCACAAACAGGAATAGAGTACAGATATACTGTAGTAGCTCCAAGTCAGACTTTCACCTTTGAACTACAAAGACTGTGTAGGGCTCAGTGCCAAAACAAATACATTCTGTCATTTATAATTACTTTCAAATCATTATAAAATCCTGCTAGAGGTTTTAATGACTTTGAAAGTTTTTGTTGAAATAGTGGTCAGAATTATAATTAGGGCCGGGTCACATTAGATTTATCAACAAACTTAAGACAAGAATTTTGATAAGGAATGCATACTACGCATAGACATGCGTGCACAAAAAATAAAACGAGAAGAAAAGAGTAGTATTGATATGCCAAGCACAACTCTGCATAGCAAAAGAAACTCTATTATTGCTAATAAACTGTGATGTGTGATATATAAACCCTCTGCTTGACTCACCCATGCTAACGTCCAGAGAGAAGGGGTCCATAGTGAGCGGTCTCTGCCAGACAGACTAGAATTCTGTCTTCCACTCTCAGGTGATAACTTGTTCTGGAGATCAGAGAAGGTCTATGTATGTCAGACTGTTCTCCCAACAAACTCTTTTTTAATCTTTTTTTTTTTTTTCCGGGCTAGCTCACTTGCAAAGAATGGACAGTCCCCTGATGCAGATCAATCTGTTTAGAACTCTCCATTCTGGGCATTAGGAAATCCTGGCTTTCTTTGGGTCTAAAGCAATCGAAAGAGAGCAGTGCATGGCTAAACTCCTAAACAGGACTTTCTCATGCTTGCTGGTACCTTCCAGGACAATGCCACTGGTGATAGGGGTTTGTTTTTACTATTTTTTATGCTTCAACACCACTTTGTGCTGCACATGCCATCATACAAGAACACAATAATGAATATTATCAGGGCTTCACACACTGGTGGTGCATGCTAATTTGTATATATATAAAACCATACCGGTACTACAAAATGCAAAATCCAAAATGCAAAAAAAAAGAAAAAGAAAAAGAAAATCTCCCCAATGAACAATCAACAAAGACTCAAATAAATGAATAAAAAAAATATTGCTAATATTCAGTTTCACATCAAAAGCTAAACCTTATATCGAAAAATAAAATTTCCACCATTAAGGCAGTGGACAGGTCATTTGTCAAACAAGTTTGCAGTCTTGGAATGATATGTAACATCATTCCATCATATAAATTGTGGCACAAGGCCATGGACATGTATGAGCCTATTTGATGTTTAGACATCTCAGGGTTAGCAGTTCAGTCCCTGAACTGTAACGGCCCAGTTCAATGAGCTTATTGTGTCTTTCTAGAGTTCTTGTTCATTGTTACCGTGTTCATTTTCAGAACTAGATTATACTCTAAATCAAGGTAGTTTTTCCTTCCTTCCATCAATTTGGTCATTTGGGTCATGTTCATTCCCAGCAGTCACTTAATCCATAATGAATTTGCTTTTAATATTTGAGATTCTTGCTGTGTCAAAACCTATTCGCTCTCAACATCCATAGAGGTGTACAGTTAGATCCACCTTTTTACCACTGTACACCATTATCAATATGTGACTGAAGTCCAGACTTTTAACTTTTATTCAGAATCAGAATCAGAATACTTTATTGATCCCTGGGGGAAATTATTTTTTGTTACAGCGCTCCATTTTAAACCAACATTAAGACAAGACAGACAATACGCTAACTAAGAATAGTACAATATATACATATATATACATACATACATACATAAGTCACTTATAAATAAATATTTGGAAAAGAAACATGTGTAGTTGTAGCAGCAAACAGTGTGTTAAGTGGATGTCAAGGGATTTTACAAAAATGTTGCAATGTAATGAAGTTTAGGCATTACATAAATTATTCACAATTCCCACATTTTTTAAGGCTCAAAATTAATTGGATACACTACCATAATTTTAATTATTGGGATTGTTTTAATATATGGATGAAAATCCTTTGCGCTCAATGAAAATGCTCTAATCTCTGTTAGGACTTTCCTATAGCCACCATTAGTTTCTTCTTGTTTGTATGTCTTTCTGCATTAAGTTTTTCTATGTAATATGAAATTGAAAAGCATGCTCCACAGCTGAGATCATGGCTGACATGGCCACTGGAGAATATACAATCTCTATGACTTAAGAAACCCCACATTTACCCTCTTCTCCATGCTTTTTGCTTCCTATCATTCTGCTACAAGTTATTCTCACTTTCATCCTCCCAAGTAATTTTTAGATGGATACAGGTTCTGTGAAGATTATGTGTGTGTGTGTGTGTGTGTGTGTGTGTGTGTGTGTGTGTGTGTGTGTGTGTGTGTGTGTGTGTGTGTGTTTTCTTGTCAATTGTCAAGTCTAATATTGTTCATCTTGTTCTTAAGTGTAATCAGTGGTTTGCCCTGACATCTCTTTGCGCTTCATATTTAAAATTGCAGTTAAAAATCTATATAACTCAGCACTTAAGATGTTATTTCTGCTTCATTTCTCATGAAAAAACAAGTCAGGAAGCTTCACCTATAATACTGCTAATTAGTCAATTGTGCGATTGTCAGCAATTGTCAGTAATTGGCCAAAAGTGTTTTTAAGCAATTTAATCCTAAGTGGCAGTAATTAAAAACATTTTGTGATATTCACATATTCACAAATGTCTCATACTTGTCAATCAAAATATAGATGAATATATTCACCATGCAGGGAAATAACAATTCTTCACTTAAAAATAATACAGTTTAAGTATAAAATATTTCATGCATATTCACTTTTAATGCATTTTCAATATCTCCCCTTGCTCCATCCAACAATATAAAGAACTCATTCGTTAATACTGATAATGCTTGCCATGTGTCTTTACTGTACCTTATGTCAAATAATTTCTCTGCTCTTTCATCAAAAGTATATAATTATCTTATAGCTGCTGCTATCAGCTCTGCTAATATTTTTTGCAAATTCTTTGCATCCACACTACTGAAGATGCTCCGTATACAATATCTTTGTCTGTCGATATTTTTTAAATGGAAACTTACCTAGTAAAATACATATGTGCATGTGGCACCTA
The DNA here is from genome assembly GCF_964374335.1 of Astatotilapia calliptera. Taxonomy (NCBI): domain Eukaryota; kingdom Metazoa; phylum Chordata; class Actinopteri; order Cichliformes; family Cichlidae; genus Astatotilapia; species Astatotilapia calliptera. The sequence goes on along the minus strand of NC_137428.1, from coordinate 33,128,594 downwards.
TGCTAATGATCCAAACCCTGGAACCAGCACCTCCTTGCAAACTTCCGCAAAAATTCTATTACATAACATTAAAAAACAAAAGTTTGAGCACGCAATAATTGTAATAGTCTGGCCTAAAAAATAAAATCAAAAGTACTCTACTACTTTATATTTTTGGACTATATCAATATCATAAACCAAATGAACTAACCTGTCTTTTCTGCAAATTACTGGGCAGCCAGTTATTAATTCACCCCATTGGATGAACTGCCGTGAAAAAACAAACAAACAAACAAACAAACAAACAAACAAACAAACAAACAAACAAACAAACAAACAAACAAACAAAAAACAAACAAACAAACAAACAAAAAACAAAACCCTGATTCATGATGCTACTAAACCATGCACTAACTTTTGATAATTTATTTCATGCCATCCTGTGGTTGATGTGCTATATATTACCTTACCTTTAACGCCCACATTCTGACCTACAGCTTGACTTGGAGGTCACACCCCTTTGCACGGTCACTGGGTAAATATTTCCTTCCTGATTCAGCAAAGCAACGTCAGCTGGGAGGGACAGACTGGCTTTGGATTTCAGGGGCTGAGCCAGACAGACTTGTTTGAGGAAAAAACACAAAACAAAACAAAAAAGATGATAAAAGAAGCAGTAAAGGCTGGTTGGTTGTTTTCTTAATGTACCAAGGAGTGGGATGATTGGCCCAAGGAAGATCTCTGTATGTCAATCTTCTTAAAAAGCAAGGTCCATGCTGCTTCAATTAATTTCTGGCCTTGAGGGATTCTTGACCATTGCTTGGGGCTCCAGAAGTACACACACACCACATGTGAATGTAGGAAATTTGAAACCGTTTAAACAAATCAGTGAAGAATATCAGTTACTTGGATTCCTGCTGTCATTCAGTCTCTTACCCTGCTGCACAGGCATTTGTCTCCATTTGATTGACTATGTTGTCGTTTGCAAAAGTAGGAAGAAAGAGAGAGACATTTCTCAATGTATTAAGACAAAGTACTTGCACATTATTTCTCCTAGCATAAAACCACACTGCAAAATTATTGCAATCACATGTAGCTGGCTTTTAAGTTGAATACAGCTAATAAGCTATTGGCTGTCTGTAGGACCTCTGACATTTGTGTGAGTGCATGTGGATCTGTCTAGCAGACATGCACGTGTAAAACACAGATGGTCAGATGTAATAAACATGGCCAGTGTTTTTGGCTCACATAAAGGGCATGGCGCTGGGGTTTTATTTCATCACAGCCTTGGGGCATTAATGTGTTCATCCAGACTCTCAAGTGGTCTTTATGAGGGAGAGGAGGGAAGCCTGTTTCCACCTTGTTTGAAATCTTTTTTTTTAAACAGGGTGTGGCAATAGGGAAGTGCTGGAATAACGGAGGCCATGGGGAGTAGGGAGGGAATTAAGGTGGCTTCCAATTGGTGCCGGATGTTTGAATAGGGCAATATGACAGCAAGGGCCTTGTGACAGAGGCCTGTTTAGAACCTCAGTTGAGCAGGCTGCACTGTGAAGCAAGTAACCACATCTGTTTTCACTCAAAACAATCAGAGACCAGCACTGCAGGCAGCTTGTGCCTGTTATTAAAGGCTTTCTGGGGCCTGCTGAGGGACGGCCTAGACGCAGTGATTTATCCACTCTTTGGTGAGTGGATGAAGACAGAGTGTGATGTATATGGACATGGAATTCCAATCAGTGAATCTTGCCAGGACACCTACCCTGAAAGCATGATGAATTGAGGCTGTCTTCTGCAACAGTATGAAACTGGTTCTCACATTCTGGATTAGAGAACAGATTTCACTATTAATGGCTGTATGTCAAGATTGTTTTCTGTCATTGCCCATAGTGTCTTACATGGTTCAAATCCAAAGATATGAAGGGTAGGTCGGCAAATCTTTTGACATTCGCTGCTTACTTATTGTTATAAAAGCAACAGCGTGAAAAACGTGCCTTGTGGGGCAGTGTTGCCTTATACATGTGGCCTGATGTGTACAAGGCGACACTGCCAGGCTGTGGCTTACTCAGCAGTCTAAAGTTTTTCAAAGCTTGAATAAACAGCTTTGTCTCAGCAAATTACCTTCCAGTTGTCTCTTTTAGACATTTGAAGGTAAAACTCATGGAAACCAAAAAAAAAAAAAGATTCTGTGCATTTCCTTAAGACCCAGTCTAGTTCATTGGAATCCCAAAGTGGGCTTTTAAATAATTTGAGGAGAGCCCTCTGGAAGCTGAATAATTCACAGCAGCATGATGAAGTCTCTAGCCAGCTGGGTGTTCCATTAGTAGACTCACTACTCGACAGCTCTATTGCACAGCGGTTCTAGCAGAGGGACGGAGTGCTGGGGAGATGAGTGTGTCTCTGTGAGGGGAGTGTAGGAGAGGGGGGAGGGGGATCATCTCATCCTCACTCTGCCCACTTCAATTACATCAGCCACAGGCTCCACACATCAGAATCAGGCACCGTCTGCCTCTTTTGCTTCAGACAAGTTTGTCTCCACCACACCCAGCACGTGCCAGCCATTCAGCATTTGCTAACCAACCTCAAAGGACCCCAGTGCTGGGCATGTGAGGAGAAGAAGAGGGTGGGGGGGTGTAGTAGTGGTGGCGGAGAAAGGTTTGCCCACTGAGCACTTCACAGTGCTGAGTCTTGACATCTAATTCTTCTTGCTATAGAACCCAAATAGACAGTTTTAGGTGTGAAATGGCTGCTGAAGTCAGTAGACCTGTTCTCGTCCAGGTAGTCGCCATCACTGGGAACAGTTCTTTGGGACAGACTGTTGAAAAATGCTGCTGTGGCATCATTACCAGCTTAGCTCATATAAACTGTGCTGCCAGAGGGAGGTATTAAAACGAATGGACATAGCAGATCAAACTCGCTAGCTGTGAGTAAAATCTACTTTCTTCTGAGGCATCAAGGAAAATAGGATTTTCTGCTGGGGATATCTGCCTGGTTACTGTCTCTCCCACATGCCAATTATTTGTGAGCTGGTAACCATGGTTTGAAATGTGATTCAGACATTTATCTCTCAGTGAGTTGCTATACCATACAGGTACACACGCATTGCCAGAATTCCATTCATTATAAGAAATAATGCAGAATTCCAGTGCACCCTGTGGTGCCCTATAGTCGTCCTTGTGTTCTGAGGATGGTTAGTCTATCCATTCAAGATATCACTCAGATTAACCTTGCCTGCATTCCCAAGGCCCGTCTCCTTGTCTATACATAAACCCTGTCAACTCTTCCCTGAGTGACAGAGTATGCAGCCTTACCTTGTGCTGCCAACCACCCACATTCATAACATCATCACCTTCACTTGGCCATGTCACTCCTCTTGTGGGAGAAGGATATCCTCCACCCTTCCCCTCAAGGACAGCTGGGTAATGGTCCTCATCCTGACTTCTAGCTGGGATGCAATCACCTGTCGTTCTTGTTCTGTACGGCACAACCCAGAAGTGAAAGACAATACAAAAGGGGAATAAGTTGTTTTATTGAAGGGAGGCATATGCATTGCAGGGAACTGCAGTTTAGGTTTGACATTACATTAATTATCATTCCACATGCTTATGTATCAGTACTCTCATTTTATTGTACCTTGTTTGTTTTTTTAAATAATTTTTCCCTTACATGTTTTTTCCTAACAGAGTGAAGTGGTAAAAGATGTTTTATACTGTTTCTTTATTATAAAGAAGAAATTGTTGCTTATACTTTTTTTTATATACAAAAAAGATGTTTAATTGATATTTTATTTCAAGTAAATAAATAAAACTATCGCTTGTTGCTTATACTTTTATTCTAACTGTCGGACTTGGAAAAACTCTAAAGCTTGGTGCAGCTTTCACTTGCTTCTAGATACTATTTAGTTACTGTAAAAAGTTTGAATTAAAATGAGCCTCACTGAACCACAGAATAAAACTTTTTAGTAGTTGCCTCAAGCTTATATACCAGGCATGCTGCATGCTACCTGCCAAGCATAAAGCTGAGATCAAAAGAAGCCAGTGTCTAATGATGGTATTCAAAACCTTAGCAAGATGTAGAGATCAAAAGATTATTCCTAGAAGGAAGAGTAGGTATATAGTGGACTTTAAATAATCACATGCCAGAGAAGGCATAGCTGTGTTCCTCTCTGTGGTGTATGTGCAGAGAAACAAGTACAACAAGTTTTATATTGTACATGGCAATTATTTTTCTCCATTTATCTCTTAAACAAAATTGCACTTGCAGAATACAGTTTTTTTTCTTTACATCATTCTTTATTTTATTTTATTTTTTTTGTTTTGTTTTAGTACCTTTTCTAGTGATGGGTAGTTGATGCCAGACATGGATTCTATAGTTTAATGGTTTATCACTATTTACCAGTAAATTGAAACAATACAGACCATCACCATACAGATCTTCCTCTTTAAGCTGAGGACTCCTGCGTTATGTAAGTCTAGACTAGACTCTGATTAAAATTTAACATCTGCCAAAGTTCTGTAAATCTTTCATTTTCCTCTGGGGCACAGCGTGATGACTCTAGTGAAAACTAATGAACATATAATGAGCTGCAAATAGCTCTCCAAATGGTCTGGTTCCTACACTGCATCCTGTGTCCCTAGATTCATCTCAGCTAAAAAAAAAAAAAAAAAAAAAGTCAAAACAAGTAAACAAGATTACTTCATCTGATCACAAGCAGAGTGATAGGTGAAAGATAGACAATGGTATGATAATAATACCCAAGATACTCAAGATTTGTGACACAATGTTATATAGCAAACAATCCTAATTTGGATATGACTGAATTTGTTCTCTTTTGTGACTGCGAACCTCTTGGCTTATAAAGCAAAAAAAAAAATCCAGAATATAAAAAGAATGTAATTCCTTAAATCTTCATTAATCACAATGATGACAGCATATCGATAACTAAGAGTGCTTTACCCTATTGAGACCACATCTAAAATCTCTTAATCCATCACCAGCTTGCTGTATTCCAAATTCCCAAATAGTCAGCTCTTGCATATGATGCAAGCGGCTTTTTTAAAGGGTTTGAACTCCCTCCAGCACTAGGCAGAGAGTGAAAATGACAGAGGGATAACAAAATGTAGAACAGGGATAAAGAAAATTGCTTTAATTCATGTGTTACCTTCTCCAGAAGCCTACCTAAATCTTCTGTCTGTTAATAAGAAACACTGACGTAATGCTGACTGATGGTGGAATATCATTTCCATCACAAATCTTTTACATGCAACCCCAATTTTTAAGCTCTTGCCTTTGAATGAAATGTCAAGTGTAGGCCTTAGCCAAAGGACCTCGCCATCAGAGCCGCTACTGACCAGCAAGAGTTCAACAATTCTCCTATCTATTATTTGACTACATAACAAAGGGAATTAAAGAAGTCCTCACTTCTTTCTTCTCACTCACACACACACACACACACACACACACACACACACACGCACGCACGCACGCACGCACGCACGCACGCACGCACGCACACACACACTTTCATTTAGTTTTAATCTGCACAAAACAGCTTCCAAAAGGTCTTCCTCAGCCAGTCATTATGATTGTCAGTATGTGAGTATGTGACTGCTAATTCAGCACTTTCCCTGTCAGCAGCAGCATGTGACTTTTCACATTATTTTCCAGTGACTATATAAACCACTGCATGCCAGAAATAGGGTACCTGTCATGTGATGGCAGAAGCCAATTCAAATACTGCCCATGCATCATCATCACTTGTGAAGATGCTCGACGCATACCCATGCAGCAGATTTTCCACAATAAATTGTGTCCTGTGGCCCTATTACTCTACTCATGCCAAGCTGTTGAAAACCTTAATGAAGCTATTGTATTTGTCAGGTGGTTGTTTATGTGAGTATGAGGGCACTCTGCCAAGTTATGTGATGCTGTTAATGTTTGCGTTAGTGCCTGTTACATTATCTGTAAGTCTTGTATGATTAAACTGTGGTGCATTCACGTAGGTACACTTGTGTTACCTTATTTTGATGAATGTGTTTAGGAACCTGGACTGATCTTGGATGGGTAAAGGCCCCTTGATTTTCTCTGTGCTTGCTCACGTTTTGATTTATGCTTATACAGCTGGGGTAGGGACCCATGCATTAGCTCTTTAAATAGGCCCCAAAGGCTTAAGGGTGCCACTGGAAATATGCAACACTCACCCTCCTTGTTTTATGTTTTTTTTTCTTCCCTTCGGTAAATTTTCAATTTTTTTTTAGAATCCTCAAAATGTTCACGGTACTATTTCAGTCCCCTTAGTTTGACTTTCATTTACATCCATGGACAAAATGAAAACTGAGCAAGACATGCATGAAGAGTAAAGAATGAATTCAAACACAGCATTTTCTCTTAAGGTAAAAAAAAAAGAAAGAAAAGAAAAAAGTTTTGATTGATTGGAGAAAACCGAGAAAACTGGCAGCAGACTAAAATACCCACCTCTGTGGGACCCAGAGAGTGTTCTTTAATCTTCCCATGAATCAAACATAAATTGCTCTCTGCAGTGGTTTAGGTGCATCAGACTGAAGAATTAGTATCCCTGTTTATCTTGCTGAACTCAAACATCAACAGACAAAAATGTGCACTGGATTTTCTTGTTTTATCAAATTTCTGTATATTTGTGTTAAATGTGCACTGAATTCACTAAAAACCTGCCAATTGCCTCTCTAACTATATCACATGTTTTCAGTTTCAGTAGAGATGCTCCATTTTCCATTTTCATCTTTGTTACTTTTCTTTATCTTTTTGTCTATCGGTCATTCAGTAAGAAAATCCTGTGTTATTAGAAGGATGATTTACAAAAACTGGTCATTTTTGTCTCCACAATTGCAACTATATTCAAAATTTGTGTTTTGAAGTTCTGTGCACATAAAGAGTGGAAAAGGAATGATTTTAACAGACACAACATCCTGTCATATAGGCCAACATAAAGAGGGTTAAAAAGATGAAGGTGATGAAAGGGAAAATAAATAAAACGAAATAATTATGATATTTTTTTTTCTTTTACACACTATTTTGTCCTTGTTGATTTAGATCATTCACACCACAAGCCCTTATGAGTACTCTGCCCAACTGGGACCAAAAGGAGCAGTTGAGCAGATCACAAAAATCTACCAAAAGTGTGTAAACAGACAGGAAGTGAGGGCTTTCCTGTAGTGTAAAACTGAAAGTTCTGGAAACGGTGCAACATGGATATTCCATTTGCACACATGCTGCAAGCACATGATGCAAGCACAAAACAATCTGTAGTTTATACTGTGGGCTTTTAGGGCATGCTCGTAACAGAGGAAAGTAAGTAAATCCTGCTTGAAATTGCTTTTGATTTTCTCTTGATAAGTAAATTGTTACATTACTCAACCTATGCCTCCCTCTTTTCTGTTCTCTTTTCTTATTTCTCTCTGTTTTCTTTCAATTTCCTGCTGTACTCCTCACAGTCTATTTTTCACTTTAACCTCCATCCATTCTGGTTACAGCAACCAACCTGAAAGCTGCTGATAAAGTCATCATCATTCTCCTTTACCCGTTCCCTCCCTCTGATACCCCTTGACAGCTCTTCTCTTCCTATAGTAAATGTTTACTTTCCCAGCAAATGTGCACAGACTGTTGGGAAGCTGACAGCCACCTGCTTGTATGGCAAATGCCCCCCGAAGAGTTGTACTTACAAGCACTGGTATCAAATACATAAGACATTATTCAGATGAGGGCGTGGGGTACCGTGGGATTGCATTCAAAAATTACATCCTGCAGAGACTCTTAAGGAGGAGCGTGGATAATGAACATTCACAGACATCTACACTGTGCCTGTAGCACTGTGGTGTGTCTCTGCCAATCCTGTACAGCTGTGTTTTTGCATGCATGACTGAGTGAATTGTTGTCCTGCCCTGAAAATGTTGTGCAAGCGGTAAGTGAATATCTGAAATGCTCCGAAAATGAAATCAGTGCCTGTACCAGACATGAAAGGAATGCTTAACTCTGTATACTTACATCAAGTTATGTTGTCAACAACTATTTTGATAAGAGGCAGCATGACATACAATACAAGCTCCTTGTTTAAGGTGAGAAGTCTCTTTCTATCAGTCCAGTAGTCTTTTTGATATTATAGCTTTTCCGTCTTTGCCAAACATGATGTTATTTTTCATGTCAAAAAGCAAAAACTAACATTATTAACATTATTTCTCAGACTGCACGTCCTCCATTCCACTCCTCGACACTTCTCTCATCTTAGTCACTCTTACTAGAGATGTAAGTGTAAGGGGCTAGTTAAGGATTAGGCCAACTTTCACAACATGGCACCATGTGACAAGATATAAAACTTTTTTCTTTATTTGCACAGAGATGCAAAGAGAATGTAATTGTTTAAACAACTAAATCAACACATATTTGTAAAGGATGCAATTTTTAAAGTCCACCTCTCCCCATGATTTGTATATTCCAGCTGTGTGCCATACCTGTTTCATGTGTCGAAAGTAAAAATAAATCACATGCTATTATTTGTTGTATGAGTAATTGCAGTTCTCTGTGTGTTCTCTGTTTGGTTTCTGTGTTTAGGCCTCAGTCTATTTGTATTTCCTTGCCTGGCGCATTTTTAAGCATTAGTTTTCATGTCAGTGTTAGTGCCCTTTGCTTATGATCAGTTTTAAGTTGAAGGTTAGTTTTCTTTTGTGTCTAACTTTTATCTACAGTATTTACTGTCTCTCCCCAGCCTCCATGCTTGTAATTGTTTCAATTGTTTCCTCTGGTGTCCTTTTCCCTTTTAGGCTATAGACCTGTGTTTCTCTCATGTATTTACTAGTTTGTCTTTGTTCCTGTGGCTCATGGTTGCTTACCTAGTAGGGCTGCCACAAACGATTATTTTGATAGTCGACTAGTCACCGATTATTTTTGCGATTAGTCGACTAATCAGATCCATTGGACGTAAAACGTACAGCTTATTGCACCAGCAGCATCTGCTCTTATATAACTAGCATTAGCTTACAGCTTTAAGTGTTTAAGGTATGTGCTGACTAAAAATAAAGAAAAGTTGATAGTTTATTAAATTTTAATGAAATTTGCAGATTGTTTCGGTGAAGTTTAATAAACTCCTTGCTATCTAAAATATAACAGGACACCGGAGTAAATTCTGGAGCATCTCACACTTCTGATGATCAGCTGTCTGCTTGACGTTTATTCAGCTGTGTAAAAACTATAACTTTAATCTCAGCCAAACCGATTTACTCAGGAACAAATAAAATACTAAAAAAGCCAAACAATAACATTTTTAAGTTATCTAAGTGACTCATATATCATGTTTAACCTGAGTAGCGAAAGACGGCGGTGGGTTTGAAAACGATTTGCCGGGAGTCCGGTGTTCTCACAGCTCTAGTGACCTAGCCCCCGGCTAGCTATCGAGCTAGTGGGTAACAGACGTCTCTGAAAACGTCGGAGCGCTTTTGAAAATATGTGGTGTCCTGATAAACTGAGCAGATATTTGAGGTTTCCACAGCTACATTCTCGCCTAAAAATATGTTAAACGTTTATTTTGTGACCCAGAAAGAATAATAAGAGTAACATTAAAACTAACTAGCTGCCGCCATTGTTGGAAACTGAGCTGGGCCGCGCTATGAATTCTGGGACACAGCTTCTTCTTCGGGGTTTAACGGCAGCTGGCATCGTTGTACATGCAGTGCTGCCATCTTCTGTTTCAGTCCGTTATTACACTCTTAAATCCTGCTACTCATTCCTGCATCTTTTGGGATCTTACAAAGCTTCAAACGACAAGTCGACTATTAAATCAGTCGTCGACGATTTTGATAGTCGACGTAATCGTGACTAGTCAACTAATCGTGGCAGCCCTATTACCTAGCCTGATCATTTAGTGATCTTCTTGGTGTTTCCTTTGCAATAGTGGAATTTTTTGCCTAAGCTCACTTTAAGTTACTTTTTTTGGTTAGTCTCCTGTCTTTATCACTGCCCGTTACAGTATTTGCAAATTAATCACTCAATTTTGATGACAGGTCTTTTTCAAGTTTTTTTCTTTACAGTGTGTAAAATGTCACTGCTACAGTAGATGTCGGTAGATGGCAGACTGCAGTCAACAGAATTCTCTTCTTGTCCTTCTTAATTCAAGTGAATAATCCTAGCTACAGTGACCACTGTAGGACCAATAACTCTGACCACTGTTCATCTGTATTGAGTGTAGGCTGTCAGTTCACTGTTTAGATCATTGCTGAGGTTATCTTTAATTTTTCTGTCGGTAAGCACTGCTGGTTTTACTGGTTTTTGTTGGCTGTTGTTACGAAGCATTAGTGAAACTTTCTTTGAAGTGGATCTAACATAGCTGGACGCTTAGCGAGTAAAACTTCATACTATGTGTGAATGGAATCAAACTGTGTATGAGAGTACATACTTAAAAAATGGTAATCTTTAAAATAAAAATAACTCCTAAAGTATACTATACATCTGGCAAGTCTCCAGTCACGTAGATACAATGTGATTAGGCAGAATAGCGATACCCATCTTGGCCACTGTACTCAACATGGCACAGTGCAGCACGGAGGTTCTAAACTAGCACCCAAATCTGTGTGCTTTTAATGGTTTTAATTCATGGCTTATATTTATTAGAATGCATTCATTGTTGGATGTAATTATACACCAATGGATGTATGTTATTGTACATATTTATTTCTATTAAGTAACCTTGAAAACTTTATGACTCTCCCTATAATATTATTTAAAATGATAAATTGAATGAGGATATTTAACTGTGCAGTCCAGGGTTTTAATAAATGAACTGAATAATTAAGATTTAGGGCAGCAATAGCTAGAAATGCTTTAGTAACTCTGATGAGTGTGGTGTTAATTAAAACGAAACTAAATAAAACTAAACTAAACTAAAAATAAAAAATAAAAAACAAAACAGCTTAATTATTTACCCAACATGGCAATTTGTTATATTAGTACAAATTAAAAATTGTTTGTTTGCTGTTACATATGATGACAGTGAAATTGTTGTATTTTTCATTTGTTTTTACATGTAACTTTAAAACGAATAGCATCATCATTTTCTTCAGTTTCTCTACTCGCCCACTCCCCCACTCATTCATTTACATTAATTGTGCTATTCTGTACAATTCCTTTGTGCAACAGAAGCCAGGCTGAATAAATAAGGTGCAGTGCTAAAAACAAAAAAAGAGTATCCTTTACTTTCTCAACCTGTATTGTGCCTGTGTTATAATTACTTGTTTATGAATATTTACTAACACATCAAGTTTTTCACCTGCAAAGTCAAACCTGGTTGGTGCAGTAATGTAGCTAACGTAATCAATACTGAAATCTTTTTTTTCTATATCATTGTTGCTCTTGTATGATGCACATAGCTTAAATCTCTCTTATAACATTTGCTATTCACATGAAGAGAGAAAAAGTGAGAGAGAGAGAGAGAGAGAGAGAGAGAGAGAGAGAGAGAGTGTGCCCGCTGCCTTCTTCCTTCAGATTCAGTATTGATTTGAATCAATATGACATATGCCGTAGAATCACTTTTCCATTCATCACAGCAGTGGATAAGAGTAATGCCAAACTCACCACAATTGATCACATTGGCAGAAGGAAAAAGAGAATGGCAAAGCACATCTCAAGTGCACTGCATACCACAGGCTGAGTCTTTGTAATATGATAGATGGATTTAAGAATGAATTAAACAGCAAGAATGGAACTAATGCACATAATCGTTATGGGATATGACAAAGATATGTATGCTATAAAAATTGATTTATTAGGTTGATGTTATTTTGCAATTTTTATTTTCATGATCAAAATATGCTTTCATTTTCCAGAAGTTTAAAAGTTTACATTGATTTGCAAAGACTCATTCTATACGTAGGCTTCTTGCTTTTTGGTTTGTATTGACTTCAGTCATCTAAACAGAAGGATGAGGTTTCTGTGGTACTGGCAGAGTAAAATAAAGGGGTAAAGGGGAACTGCCTGTCCAAAAGCCAAGGTAAAAAAAAATAAACAAATAAATGGAAAAACGTGTGTTTCCAAGAAGAGGCCCACTTCAGAATGTGGCCATGTAGCCTCAGGAATTACATGAAGTTGAGGTTAAAAAAAAAAAGAGAGAGAGAGAAGAAGAAAGAAAATGCATATGGAAAATGGATGTGCTTAAAGGGACAGAACTAAAATGATGCTTTACATCAAAAGTCCTTTTTGCATTGATCCTATTCTACTATTTAACTTGAAACTTATGAGATATATATTATTTGTAAATGAGCTCATAGCTCGAAAATATCTACAGTATATGACAGAAAACTGAGCAGAGTGAAACAGAGATATAAGGAGTCGGGACAAGAGTCGCTGCTGCACCCAAGTGGGCCGGATGTTGAATCCTTTGGGAGGGCCAGTGTCTTTGATGAACACTGATTCTGGTAGATCTGTACTCGTGTTGTCTTATGCAGATTGTTCTGCTGTACCTTTATATGGCTATCACAGTCGTTTCATCTTATTTATTGCCTTTCCCTGTTTATTTGCACATGAAACAATCCTTACTAAGACACGCACAATTTATTGAAACATAGTAGCTGGAGTCTGAATGTCTTCTTGTGAGCCAAAGAAGTCAATCAAAAGTCAAATGTCAGTAGACAATTTCATCTGTAAATTCAGTTGAATGTTTTTAGTTCTGTTTCTCTGGTGAACTGTCTGTTTGAAAGTTGAATATTGGCAGACCATACGATACAAGCTTCAGTACTTGCATTCGTGGTCTATCGGCACATATGGAAATCAGGGCAAAAGCAGGTCAGATAGAGCCTGGGATCTTTAACCGCTCATTTGGGGAGATAATAGATTCACAAGAGAGTCCTTAATGTTTAGGCGAACCCAGGGCTTATTTGTGCCTTCTGTAACAAGACAGTAGCAATAAGAAAAACATAGCTTTTGTAGCAGCATGAAAGACTGAAAAAAGAAAACATAAAATGGCTGCAGAAAAAGGCTTCAACTATTAACTTACACAGTGGCCCCCTAACTGTGGATTTCTGTCTTCTAAGGGCAAAGCAAACAATACTGCATGAAGGCACTGAGGCAAGTTCACTACACTAGAGTCTACATGTAGTCTTTTCATAATAGATAATCCAATTGCACAATCATTGCGCAACTCATAATTTATGTTTCGGACCTAAGTTATATTACAGTCACCCTGTCGTTGCCTTTATAACACTCTCTCATTTTATTATAGTTGCATTTTCTTCTCCACTCTTCCAGCATTCTGGCATATATGTGCTTACTGTGATGATAGTGTGCAGATGAATGGGTCGGGGGTGCAAACCCCAACTGATAAAAAAGGTCAAATTATTGGAATTTCTAAAAACAATACCTTCCTGACATTTTCCTGGCCCTTCACCTTATCATATTAGGGTCATGAAGCCTAAACTTGAACCTGCTTACTTCACAGCATTTGGCTTGCAGCCACCTCAGATTAATCCAACAGCCTGCTGAGTTATTTTTAAGTGACAGCATATACAAGCAAAAATCTGCTTTTTTTCAGTGCAAAATGTCATGTTCATAGTAAAAGAAAGGATTAAACCTTACAATTTCCCTCAAACTGCAGTAAGTTGCAAGGTCGCCTTGCAGTGAAACTACTGAAAATAAAGTACTCTGCTACTGGAAAGAGGTACAGAAGTACTTACAGTCCTTATGACAGTACTTACGCCATTTTCATTAAGTGTATAACGTCAATACAACAGTGACTCTTCTCTCTTAATATCCATTTATCTCCATAAATTTTCTCTATTTAGTATACTGGACAACAGATAAAATCTTGCTTCTCTCAAAACAGTATAAAAAACTAGTATTTGATTGATTCACATAAAAATGTTACCTGTTGATTCATATTTTTCAAACTGTAACTTATTTTTGTTAGTCACATGCATGACCACTGAGCTCACAAACGAATCAGGCTAAGCAATTAAAAAGTATGACTTGGAATATATTGGGAATTATATATTTGTACATATTTATTTATACTTGTGGCCTGGTGTTACCCTTGATTAAAATCATAAAAATAAATTTCTTTCTTTCCCACAGTAATGTGGTTTTTAGGCCCGTATGATTTTCTTTTTTCTTTCTCACAAAAAGAGACATTTATAGGGAGTGCTGTGTGTGCCCTTGGTATATCACGGCATCTCCTGTGGCTATGTACAAAGTCTAAAATGTAACTGAGCATTTAAGCTGTTACATTGTTTTAAGGATATCTGCATGTCAAAAATAACACTCACTATGTAAAAAAAACAAAACAATCAGAAATGTAGCATGCTCATTTACACTTTCCCAGCTAAAAGATAGCTGATGTTACAAAGAAAGATTTTTGAACTACTGTCTGTAGGCTTCCACACTGGCCTCCAGGTACCATGTTGTTTGTTTTCTTTCTCATTTTTTTGAAAGCTGATGTAATGAGACCAAGGACATTATCATAATGCAGAGTCTATGAACTAAGGACCTCCTTATACATGAGCTTTTTGTCAATCGCAACAACAACAACAACAACAACACATACCCTAAAGCACATGTTTTGTTTTGCTCTATCCATTTTATTGAACATACTTAACAAAATCTATTATATTGGAGAAGACTTGAAACTAGAAAATTAAACCATAAAGTCACATAGAAAATTTTTTGAAGTAATAAATCAACAGAGAGTAATTTCTATGTTTTTGTAACCGGAGAAGTCACTGTATTTTGGCCATTAGAAAGAATGCAGGTTTAAATCACTCTAGTATACATTATCTATAATACTTAATTTTGTACAAATCTTGCTCGATCCAACAAATAAGTAATTAAACATGTCTAGTCTGTAATTGTGTTCTCTGGTAAAATATGTTTTAGGCTGCAGAAGTAATGCTGAGTAACTCACACAATATTTAAACTTTAATTTCAATTAAATTAAACTTTAAGCACATTTTTATTTGTGTTTACAAAAACACTCATCCCAGTGACAATCCGCTTTGAGCAAGTATACCTGCTGACAGAGGGGATGAAGACCTCTGTTTTAATAGCAAGACATCACTAGCAGAGCCAGGCTCAAGTATTGGGAATCATTTGTTGTGATCCTCTACATTCATAGGCAAAGGTGAAGATTTTTCTTGTAAAACAAAGGGGGCCTAACAAAAAAAAGTTTGGCAACCACTGGCATATTGCAAAGCTGCATGTCACGGTTCAAAAAGTAGAGAGAAACAAAATCTTAGCTTATTTGGAAATATTCCAAAGGTTTCTGGCTTTAGTCCAGAGATGATCAAAAACATCTTGCACCTTTATGAATACCTCAGTTTAATTTGTTTCAAAAGTGTATGGTATTAAGTATTTTCTCATAGCTTAAGTTTTAAGTCTGCATTCAACAAGTTTAAATGAAAATTTTGAATTAACCCACAAACCAAAACCTTTACCAAAAATAGTGGCATTTGCTCACTAACAGATTTCTAATAGATGACAAATGGATGATTATCCCTCTTCACATTACAATACAATCAGTGCAAGACATTTAAGTACAATAGCTCTTAAAGACAGCCTGACAAATGAAGGAATCACTGAGAAACTCAACAACTTCAAAACCCTGTCAGAGCTTCTTTGTCTTATTCTAGCATTTATCCGATCTTATTGCCAAGAAAGAGAGGAAGACAACATAGCACAGACTGAAATGAAGCAACCACACCATAAGAATATGTATGACCTGCAGGACTTAGACCCCCTGCTGCTGACACTTTATTTTATTGTACTGTAGTTGAGAGCAGATTTGCATTTTGCTCCAATCAATTAAAAAGAGGAGGATAGGTTTTCCTCACATTCAGCATTGCTTTTAAATATGTGGTTGATCTCATACCCAAAGGGAAGTTATTATACAAAGAGTCATCCTTTAAACACATCTTTGATCTTCACTCTTCATTCCCACAAAGAATGCTTTAGCAGTCACAATAAATTAACATGAGACTAAAAACATCTGACACTGATGGAACCAAATTCAAAAGTGGTATTAGATTTTAATTACAGGGAAACCTTTATTGTTGTATTAAAAAATGCTTATATATGGAGCATGATTTGATGGGAGGTATTTCCCCCTTACTGGTCTACATTTCTTTGGATCGAATTATTTTTATCGATATGCAAATGAAGTTTAAAAGCAGAGAGGGTGTCTGCTGTTCCACAGAAGACG
This sequence comes from Astatotilapia calliptera, assembly GCF_964374335.1. Taxonomy (NCBI): domain Eukaryota; kingdom Metazoa; phylum Chordata; class Actinopteri; order Cichliformes; family Cichlidae; genus Astatotilapia; species Astatotilapia calliptera. Next base: position 33,112,420 of record NC_137428.1, on the reverse strand, counting down.
ACCTGCAAGAGGGAGGCTCTGTCTCTGCCACTCTACTTTTAAAAACTCAACCACAAGCATGCCAGCAGTCTGAGAGCAAAGAGCTCAATTGGGACAATATGGTATTACGAGGTCTTTAAGATATGATTATTCAAAACCTTGAAAGTGAGAAGAAGGATTTTAAATTCCGTTTTTATTTTAACAGGTAGTCACTGACAAGAAGCTAATATGGGTGAATATAGATACAGTTAATTAGAAACTGACGGGAAAAAAATATGAAAAAGGGGCCTAAAATATTAAACTGTGACAGAGCTATGAGGTTGTAAGCACCTCTGGCAGAACATAAATAGCGTAACATGTAGCTTTAATGGTAAAGATGGCAATCATCAGCAAGCTTCCACTGCAACATTATTTCACATTGATGGAAAACACAGATACTACATCATTACTGCTTCTGAGCAAACCCCACTTTCCACTCAAGTACCATCTCTGTGAGTGAGACAAAGAGGGTTTTGTGCACAAAGCTGCCCTGCTGCCAAAGACAATACAATGTGGAAGCCGTACCTGTCTGCACTCTTCCTGACTTGTGGAAAGTGGCATTTATTTACAAGATAGGACTGGTCTTGGATCACTTTGGGTAATATGATTAATGCACCCACAGGCTTCACTTGTAATAATTAAAGGCTTGAACTGTAGCTAGGCTCTGGCTCCTGGCTATATTGTGAAGAGAAAAGAGAAGCATTTATGTGGCTCTGTGACTCAAACTGTGTGCAATGAAAGAGCCAACTGTGCTGAAGAGTGTTGAAGGGCATGAATTCACATGTGCTCTCTTAGAAGCACATTCATATATCATATTGAAAGGCCTACACATGAGGAGATTGCATTCTAAATCAGACATGCATATGCACATGTTTTAGCACACTCTCATACAATAAAAACATCTGTGCTTTCTGCAGAGGTGGACTTTCTATCTTGATAATAATGCTTTGTTTTTAGCTTGACATCTGTGCAGTTGAGGATAAACCAGGATTGGGGTAGTTTTACATGAACACTTTTACAGTAGCACAGAAATAACCCGTAATATAAAGAGACCTATAAAATCCATACTTTTAGCAGTGAGAAACTGATTCTTGACTGGAATCTGTTTGACAGACAGTTAACTTGGATTGAACGATTATTGCCTGTGAGTGGAAATACTCCTCTGCGTCATAACATTTACCTCAAGTCATCATCAGGCAGATGAAGGCACAATAGCTGGCAGTGTATCTTGCTCTCTGTGCTGTGCCCTACTCTGTTATTAAAGATCATTAAACAGGCAAATATGACAGATGATGAGGAAGACAGCCCACCCCAAAAAGAAGCCTTTTAAAATCCCATCTATTTTTTGCCCACTCCACAAAACCAATTTCTGCTGCAGTATTAAGCTGTCAGTTGTAAGTGTGGCGCCACAGACTCACAGTCAGGCCCCAAAATATGGGGTCCAGAGGAGGGGAAGGGGGGTGTTGGGAAGCGGGATAGACTGTGGGTGAGTGTGTTAAAGTAAGCTCATGGTGCCGTTTGCTTTATGTCTTGCTGGGAATGGAAATGTGAACATGTCGCAATAAGTCACTCATAATTTTTACAGCACTCTCCTATTGATACTTTTTCCACATGTCCCTTAGACTTATAGTGCCGCTACATGTTTTTCAAAATCCTATGTTCTCAGCTGGCAAAGAAGCTGCTGCCTATCAATCCTTACATAAATAAATAAAAAACAACTGTAATGAGGGCTCTATTTATAATTCCTTATTTTTATGCCCTTCTCCTTTTCTCCGCTCTCTCAGCAACATTCTTTTACCAAATTACTGTCCTCCTTCCAGCTTTCTGCCATCTTCTTTGGTGTTAATCAGCCAAAGAAAAGCTTTGACTAATGGGCTGGGGGAGATTACCATCAGGCTATCACAAATTCAAGAGACAGAAATGAACATACATACACATATAAATTCACAAACCCTGTGATGAAACTGTGTTTTGATCTGATGCCTTAGTGCTTAATGTTTGACTGGAGTTATGCACATGAAGGAAAGGAAAGAACGCATCATTAAGAGAAAACATTGTTTGATATTAGCAGAATATGGAATAATAACCTCCATGTTGAAAGCATTACCATTTTTCTTAATGCTTATATCTCTTATACTGAGCACGCACTCTAGAGAGCAATTTTTGAAAGTGTAAATATTAACAACAAAATTATACCATATATAACAAATTATCAACAATACAAAACAGCAGCTGGTGTACAATGATTATTTTTTAGTTTTCCAAAGTGTCATAGTTACAGTTATAGCGTCATGGTGTTGATTTAGACAATAATTGGTAAAGAGAGCCATCTTGTGAACATCTGCATGAAGCGCCTGGTTTGGTTAATCAGACCATTTGACCATATGCCAAATGAAGAATATAGTTACACCTGGGAGAAAATTGCATCGTCAGGTGTGGAGAATAAATACGGCACATTGTTAAACATTGGTTTGGAGAACAAAATTACATTCAGTTACAAAGATGCACTCAAGCATATAGCTGGTATGTTTCTTTACCGATACCAATCTCTTGCAATGTGTTCTTGCAATTTCTGTGGGGACAACTCACCTTTAAGAAAACAGTAGCCATTAAAAATATGAAATGTATTCACTTTAATGTTGGTATAGGTAAAACAGGGTACAGAGATGGAGTATGTCTCGAAGCTTAGTTAGCTATAGTAGACTTGCACCCTCTAGTGGTTGCAACAAAAACCACTGTTGGTAGCATTTTGTTTGACTGACAACTACAGCAATAATATTAACTTCATTTATGCAATACTTTTCATGACATATTTTGTTGAAAAATGGTCCATAGTACAATGAAAGTTTTTCTTACTATCAAATATGATAAAAAATTCAGCCTATCCTGTTACATGCCATATTTGAGAAGCCACTAAAACAAACCTAAAATAAAATAAACAAACAATAAAAACACATTGAATAAGACAACTAGTAGCAATTTTGAATGGTATATATTTCAATTTCACAATATTATGAAATAAAACAATTTTTAGGGGCAGAAATGCTGTTTTCACTGAAATTTCATCCTGTCACAGGCTGGGTCTCTGACCCAGCATTTTGAGTTTATTCTGTATCTTTGAATCTCTTCTGTTAGTATTTTAGGTGCCAAGCTGCTGTTATTATGTCTATGTTTCCATGTTTTCCGGTTTTGTCATTGTGTTTAGTTTCAGTCAACTGTTTCCCCATGTGTTCTCCCTTCCCCTGATCACCTCATGTGCATTTAAGTCCTCTGTTGTCTGTGTTTCATTGTCAGGTCGTCTGTTATACTTACCATAGTCTCCACAGTCTTCATCATAGTTTCACAGTGTTTCATAGTTTTTCTTAGTTTCATATTACTGCTGACTTCCAGCCAAATAAAGGCTCGGTTTTTGTTCTAACTGCAACTCCACTCTCTACATCTGCTTCTGGATACAGTTCACAACACATTGGCGTACCCCGCCACGACACATCCTGCATTGTGCAAATATGACACCTTACCCCACTAATCCATTTTCTTTAATTTTGTGACTAAGACTTTTATGTTGAAAAATATTCTACACACAACTAAAAACTATTCTGAAATTGTCACAAGTTACCTTTTGTGATGTGAATTTTTTTAATTTGTCTTCTTAGATAGTCGAGTTTATAGGAGGACTTGATTTTTTTCATATTTTAATTACCCATTACTCGGGCATTTTTTTTTAATGTATCATTTATTTTGACAATGCAGACATAAGGCATTAATACTGTTCAAAACAATTTTATTAGCAAAATACATGATTTTTTTTTCTTAATTTACATTATTTTGTTTACTGAGATCATAAATGAAAAAAAAAATCACTGAATGTGGAAGAAAAAGCAAAATGAGAAAAGCTAATGCAATATTGTGTGGCAGTTAGATTTCAGGTTGAGGGTCTTTGAATGTTTACTGCATGAGGGCTAAGGCTGAATTTCATTTTCTCTTTACCTGAAGGAGCAAAGTATTAAAATTACCCCACAAAGCCAAAGGAATTAGTACACTGTATAATGAAGAGTCTGCAGTTATATTTTAGGCACAAGAAACTTCTTTAAAAAACTTCTTACCTAGGCATTAAGTACATTTGGTAGAGAAGGTTATATTAAACTAAGAAGTGACGTTCTAATCAGTTCTCCTGAAAAGAAAAAAAAAGTGCAAACATTCCTGGAAGATTCCTAGTATGTCATGGATAGTAAGATAGTCTAAAGACAGTCTGTGAAGTCCTTGTCTTTTCCTGGTGAGCACCAGTACAAAAACAATGTATTCTTAGAAACAAATTTATTCTTTGAAAAAAAAAAGTACCATAAGACTTAATATATCTCCTAAAACAGGGCACCTATTGTAGTTGCTGACCTCAAATTTGCAAGTAGAGCTTACATTTGGATTATGTTTTTATATTTAGTCCTTAAACTTAATCTTAGATCATTAAAAACCCCTAATGCAGCATCCGGAGGGAAAAAAAAAACTTTCAAATATTCATTTATTGTAATTTGTTAGACTCTCCTTGTCTTAATGACAGAGTTTAACTACTGAAAAGACTGTTAATGTACACAGTCTGGATTTTACTGGCCTTCCTTCCTGGCTTCAAATACTTTATTTGACTTTATTGCATTACTAATGGTCTCCCAGGTTCCACCTCTTTGGCTGCAGCAGCTGTGTTTCTTTCAGTCTGTACAGGGAGTGCAGAATTATTAGGCAAATGAGTATTTTGTCCACATCATCCTCTTCATGCATGTTGTCCTACTCCAAGCTGTATAGGCTCGAAAGCCTACTACCAATTAAGCATATTAGGTGACGTGCATCTCTGTAATGAGAAGGGGTGTGGTCTAATGACATCAACACCCTATATCAGGTGTGCATAATTATTAGGCAACGTCCTTTCCTTTGGCAAAATGGGTCAAAAGAAGGACTTGACAGGCTCAGAAAAGTCAAAAATAGTGAGATATCTTGCAGAGGGATGCAGCAGTCTCAAAATTGCAAAGCTTCTGAAGCGTGATCATCGAACAATCAAACATTTAATTCAAAATAGTCAACAGGGTCGCAAGAAGCGTGTGGAAAAACCAAGGCGCAAAATAACTGCCCATGAACTGAGAAAAGTCAAGCGTGCAGCTGCCAAGATGCCACTTGCCACCAGTTTGGCCATATTTCAGAGCTGCAACATCACTGGAGTGCAAAAAGCCAGACCGAAGACAGCCTTCTGCACTAACAGGGGACTATGGCAGTTCAAAGTCCTGAGCTTTGGTCTGTGCAACGCTCCTGCGACCTTCGAGAGACTTATGGACAGTGTGCTGGCTGGCGTCCCACGGCAACGGTGTCTGGTTTACCTGGATGATCTTCTAGTACACGGGAGCTCCTTTGATGCTGCCCTGGATGCCCTGAGACAAGTGTTGGGGAGGGTGGCGGCTGCAGGCCTGAAGCTGCACCCCGACAAGTGCCACTTCATGAGGAGGGAGGTGGAGTTTCTGGGCCACAAGCTCGGTCATGAGGGCATCAGCACTTTGGAGGAAAAAATTCACACCATTACTGAGTGGCCCACACCAGCGGACCAGAAACAGCTCAAAAGCTTCCTAGGACTGGCGTCTTATTACAGGAGGTTTGTGAAGGGCTTTTCCTCCATAGCTGCACCACTCTTCCGCCTGCTGCAGAAGGACCGTGACTTCATCTGGACCCAGGACTGTCAGCAGGCATTCAACACTCTCTGCAGATCACTGACAGAGTCCCCAGTCCTCGCCCCCCCTGACCCCACCCTGCCTTTTGTCCTGGACACTGACGCAAGTAATGTGGGGCTGGGAGCTGTGTTGTCGCAGGTTGGGCCGGAAGGTGAGAAGGTGGTGGAGTACTTCAGCCGGGTCCTAAACAGGAGTGAGCGGCGCTACTGTGTCACACGACGAGAGCTGCTGGCTGTGGTGGCAGGGGTGAGACACTTTAAGTACTACCTGTGTGGCACATCATTTGTTATCAGAACTGATCATGCTGCCCTCCAGTGGCTGATGTCTTTCAGGGAGCCAGAGGGACAGGTGGCTCGCTGGCTGGAGGAGCTCCAAGCCTTCAATTTCACTGTGGAGCACAGAGCAGGGACGCACCATTCTAACGCAGACGCCCTCTCTCGCCGCCCATGTGCTGCAGCTGGCTGCCGTTACTGTGAGAAGCGAGAGGAGATAGAGCGGGAACTCACAACAATAGACGGAGCAACGCAGCTCGCCTGCAGGGCTCTTCTGGTGGTGGATGCAGCGGAGTGGAGGGCACAGCAGGAACAAGACACTGACCTGCTGCCAGTCCTGCAGTGGCTGGAGAGGGAGGAGCAACCCCTTTGGGATGAGGTCACTGGGTTTTCCATCTGTACCAGGGGGCTGTGGGCCAAGTTTGCAGCTCTCAGGCTGAAGGAGGGGGTGTTGGAGCGTGCCTGGAAGGATCCTGCCACAGGGAGGTGGCAGGTTGTGGTGCCAAGGTCGCTGAGGTTCAGCTGTGCTGGAAGCCTGCCATGGGAGCACTGGCTCTGGCCACTTTGGGGTCTCCAAGACCCTCCACCGCCTCCGCCAGGGCTACTACTGGGGTCAGCAGCGGAGGGATGTAGAGGACTTTTGCCGCAGCTGTGATGCATGTTCCTCGCACAAAGGGCCTCAGGACCAGTCCCGGGCTCAGCTTCAGCAGCAACCAGCAGGAGCTCCAATGGAGCGAGTAGCTGTGGACGTCATGGGCCCATTTCCTCGTACAGACAGAGGAAACCGCTATGTTCTTGTGGCGATGGACTATTTTACCAAGTGGCCTGAAGCATATGCCATCCCAGATCAGGAGGCTGAGACTGTCGCTGATGTATTAGTGGAGGGGATGTTCAGCCGCTTTGGAACAGCAGAGACCCTCCACAGTGACCAGGGGCGTAACTTTGAGTCCAAGGTATTTGCTGCCATGTGTGAACGCCTTGGGATTAAGAAGACCCGCACCACCCCACTTCACCCCCAAAGCGATGGACTGGTGGAAAGGTTTAACAGGACGCTGGCCCAGCAGCTATCCATCCTTACCTCAGAACACCAACGGGACTGGGACTACCATCTTCCCCTTATCCTCATGGCCTACAGGTCGGCAGTGCAAGACTCCACCTAATGTTCGCCTGCCCTGCTCATGTTAGGGAGAGAGCTGAGAACTCCTGCAGAGTTGGCTTTTGGGAAGCCCCCGGACGCGCCAGAGGCACCACCAGGCCGGGACTACGCAAGGAAGCTTCAGGACCGGCTGGATTCTGCACATTCCTACGCCCGGGAGCAGCTGGCAAAGGCAGGCCTGCGCCAAAAGAGGAATTATGACATCACCACTAAGGGGAGGCACTTCCGTGCTGGGGAGCTGGTGTGGGTCTACAGCCCAAAGAGAAAGAAGGGACGGTGTCCTAAACTGGATAGCAGCTGGGTGGGACCCTGCAGCATCCTGGAGCGAGTGGGGGAAGTTGTTTACAGGGTGCAGTTGCCTCCTAGAGGGAGGAAAGTGGCGCTGCACAGAGACCGGACGGCCCCCTACAGAGGGCAGTCCCTCCCCTCCTTCCCTGAGGGACGTGTACAGAGCTTCCATGACCCTGCACAGAGGGACCCCCGGCCGGAGCTGCGTTCCCCTCCCTCGGACTCTTCACCTCAAAGCCCCGAAGCTCCGTGTACACCCCAGGGGCTCAGGAGGTCAAGGAGGGAACGTAGGCTACTACCCCGCCTCAGAGACTGTGTTGTTCCCTCGGGGACGAGGAACTTATTGCTGGGGGGACAGTGTAATGATGATTAAATGTTATTTTACAGTGACATGTTGGTTATCTCTGCACACTGTTGTTATTTCTTTAAGATACATGTTTGGTTGTGCTGCAGGAAATAGGGAGTTAATGTGTGCAGGAAGGGGAGGGGGGTCCTTGTTGTTGTGTGACTGTGCGGGGCTGAAGTGAAGTGTTGTACGAGGGCACTCTCCCCAGAGTTAACGGCCCGTTTGCCTGTGTTACCGAATAAACGGACAAACGGACAAACTGAGATCCAACCGTCTGGTTCTTGTGAACGTTACAGTATGTTTTCACTTGTGGTGTTCAAGGTTCAAGGTTCAAGGTTCTTTATTTGTCACATGCATAGTTATACAAGTATAACACACAGTGAAATGTAGCCTGACACGCTCCTCGACATGTGCAAAAATTTGGGGGGGGGGGGGGGGGTGTAGAGGAAGAACATTATATATATCTACATATAGTATATACACTGGGTGAATGTGCAGTAGTAGCAGCAAGCAGGTGAATTCTGTACATTAATATGAATAGACATCTGACTATTTTACAGGATAGACAATATAAACATATTTAAAATTAAAGGAATTTGAAATGTACATTGTGCCTTGGTTTAGAGTGTTTGGAAGAGAGTCCTGTCTCAGTCAATTATAGATGATGTGAGAGGGCGGGTGTGTGTGTTTAGGGCACGGATGGCTTGGGGATAGAAGCTCCTCTTGAGTCTCTCTGTCCTTGCCCGGAAGATGCGGAACCTTCTACCAGATTGCAGAAGTTGGAACAGTTTGTTGCCAGGATGGGACGGGTCCTTCAGTATCTGCGCTGCTCTAGTCCGGCATCTCCTGGTGTAGGTGTCCTGAAGCAGGGGGAGAGCAATCCTGCAGCAGCGTTCTGCTGTACAGATCACTCTCTGGAGAGCTTTTTGGTCCTTCACACCACGATGACATGTTCTGTGTGAGGATGCTCTCCACAGCGCCTGTATAGAAAATCCTGAGGATCTTTGGAGAGACCCTGAACTTCCTCAGTTGTCGTAGGTGATACAGGCGCTGCCTAGCCTTTTTGGTCTGGACCTGAATGTGGGCAGCCCATGTCAGGTCTGAGGAGATGTGGACAGCAAGATACTTGAAGGACTGCACCCTCTCCACTGGAGCTCCATTGATGATAATGGGCTTGTAGTCTCTGTGCTGACCCCTTCTGAAGTCCACCACCAGCTCCTTGGTCTTGCTGACGTTCAGCTGGAGGTGGTTGTCCTGGCACCACGATACCAGATTCTTCACTTCATCCATGTAGGCCGCCTCATCATTGTTGGAGATGGCACCCAACACAACTGTGTCATCAGCAAACTTCACAATGGTGTTGGAGCCGTGGGTGGCCACACAGTAAGTAAGTAAGTAAAACTTTATTTATATAGCACCTTTCAAGATAAAAATCACAAAGTGCTTCACAGAAGCTAAAACCTAAAAATAAAAATCAACTAAAAGCAAGTTTAAAAAGATGGGTTTTTAGCTGTTTTTTAAAAGTGACCACTGAGTCCACAGATCTCAGGCTCAAAGGGAGAGAGTTCCACAATCTGGGGGCCACAGTTACAAAAGCTTTGTCACCTTTTGTTTTCAGCCTCGTGTGCTGGACAGCAAGCAAGTCAAAACCTTAAACTGGATCCTGAATTTAACGGGGAGCCAGTGCAGCTGAATCAGCAGGGGTGTGACATGGGAAAACTTGGAGGACTTGGTCAGAAGCTTTGCAGCAGCATTCTGAACAACTTGCAGACGATCCAAAGAGGCTTTACATAAACAAGTAAACAAAGAATTACTGTAGTCCAGACGAGATGAAACAAATGCATGAATGACAATTTCTAATTCGGAGCGCGATACAATGGGACTCAGCTTAGCAATGTTTCTCAAGTGATAAAAACAGGAGCGAACCAAAGATTTTACATGGGCATCCAAAGTCAGAGCTGAGTCAATACTAACACCAAGGCTCCTGATAGACGGTTTTGCAAATGTAGCAAGTGGACCCAAGTTTTCCATAACACTAGGTACAAAAGTTTTAGGAGCACAAACAAGAACTTCAGTCTTCTCCTCATTTAGTTGAAGAAAGTTTCCAGCCTCCCTCTACACAGTCTGAAGTGTAGAGGGAGTAGAGCAGTGGCGAGAGGACACATCCCTGAGGTGCTCCTGTGTTGATGGTGATGCTGTTGGAGAAGCACCTGCCCACCCTCACCACCTGAGTTCTGCCAGTGAGGAAGTCCAACACCCATGCACACAGACGGCTGTTAAGTCCCAGTTCCCTCAGCTTTGTGAACAGTCTGCAGGGCACTATTGTGTTAAACGCTGAACTGTAATCAACAAACAGCATTCGCACATAGTTACCCTGTTTCTTGTCCACATGGCTGAGAGTGGTGTGTAGGACGTGGGCGATGGCATCCTCTGTGGATCTGTTGGATCTGTAGGCAAACTGCAGCGGATCTGTGGTGTCTGGGATGGAGCAGGAGATGATGTTCTTCAGCAGCCTCTCAAACACCTTCATTACTACTGAGGTCAGTGCAACTGGCCGGTAATCGTTCAGGGATGAGGGTTTGCTGTTCTTGGGCACAGGGATGATGGTGGATCTTTTGAAGCATGTGGGGACCACAGACTTCGCCAGGGACTCGTTGAAGATGTAAGTGAACACACCTGCTAGCTGGTCAGCACAGCAGCGCAGCAGACGGCCGGTGATGCCGTCTGGCCCCGCCGCTTTCCTTGTGTTCACTCTCCTCAGTGCCGCTTGGACGTCATGCTGGTCACCGGTCTCTTGCTGATGATGTCACTGTCCTCGGTAGTCAGGCGGTAGATAGCATTAGCCGCCTGGCTAACCTCGAAACGGGCGTAGAACCGATTCAGCTCGTTGGTGAATGCAGAGTCGGCGTTGATCGGCGCAGTGTCCCTGGCTTTGTAGTCCGTAATGGTGCGTAGTCCGTGCCACATACTCCGTGTGTCGCCCTGGTGACGTTCCCGGTACCGGCGTTTGGCATCTCTCACCGCGCGCCGCACACTGTATGAGGCCGCTTTGTAGGCGCTCATATCGCCAGTGGCGAGACCCGCGTTGTAGGAGGCGGTCCTGGCATTTACTGCCGTGCGGATCGATCTGTCCATCCACGGTTTCTGGTTTGGGAATGTGGTGACTCTGGCAGTGGGGATAATCTCCTCCGCTAGCATATTGACGAAGCATACTGCTACTTCCGTAACCTCGTTGATGTCGACTGCGCATGCTCTGACCATGTCCCAGTCTACGTCGTTGAGTGCGTCCTGTAGCGTAGCTTCTGATTGGGCAGTCCACCGTTACAATCAGTGTTGGGTAAGTTACTTTAAAAAAGTAATTAATTACTAATTACTTAGTCAATATTGTATTTAAAATACTTATCTAATTACTGTCAGAAAAGTAACTTAATTACTCAATAAGTAATTGAACTAAATACTTTTTAAAATCCCTATAAACCTTGAGTGGACAAACAATAGAAATTGAACTCTTTAAATAATAAATACATTTTTTTAAAGACTGAGACTCTACAGTACACAGTGGTAGCATCTCTTCCACAATATAGGCTGCAATTATTTTTTTTTTAAGCTCACCTTCAGACGCTTTCTGTGCTGCTGAAGTAAAATCACGTTTTGCCTGCTTAGCAGGAGTTGCCGCGGTGTTCTCCATGGATGATGAACAAGGATCACTCAGAAGTGTTCGTCTATGCTCTCGTGTCAGGCACTTCAGTAGATTACTCATGCTATTAACAGCGGCCGATAGTTTTTTCTCCCCAGGACATAGCTTACAAATTACCATAATGTTCTTGTCTGCTTGTTTCAGAAAAGTGAAGATACGGGAATATTTCCATTTCATAAAGCTTCAGCCGAGTCCGACAGTTTCCGCTTTAGAATACGACTATGCAGCAAACTGGCGCGAAATGACATGCACCTGCACTACAGCGATGTTAAAGCGGCAGAGTTTACTTCTACGTTTAGATAACAAATTTTTGAAATTAAATAATGATATTCAGCGAGTTTAATTATTTTACAATGTAACGCAAGTACATTGTAAGTAACTGTAATTAAAATACCTAAAAACTAACAGTATTTAGTTACTCTATTTTTTCAGTGGAAAAGGAATTTAATTACAGTAACACGTTACTTAGTAACACATTACACCCAACACTGGTTACAATGCACACTGAATTATTGCGATTGTGCAAGGTTTAACTGCATAGCAATCAAAATGTAAATGCTGTTGACATTTACTGAATATTTAATTCCCTAAATCACTGCAAAGGTGACCAAATATGCTTTTGCTCTCAATGTCAGCAAAGAACAAATACAACCACAATTACACACCATACATGGTTTAAAAGGGTTGTGGAAACCAGGTACTAATTTAAATCTACAGTACAACAATTCAATAAAATCAGAAACCATAATAGCAAATCTAATGATGAATGTCAGATACAGATAAATTGTTTTTCATTATAAATTCTTGTATTGTCTATTAGCGGAGGTTCTCTGGCTATTCAAAGCTTTATATTTTCATTTAGCTTAAACATTTTATTGCTGATACATTTAAACAGGAAAAGAATAATGGTTGCAGAGTAAGTGCATATGTTTCCATACAAGTGACAATTACTTCCCGCAATAATTACTATGGGAACAAATCAAGAATCCAGCTGATAATATAGTGGTGGATTGACTTAAGCATGGACAACCACTTTTTCAAAACATGAAACATTTTTTCTAGAAATCACTCAAAAGAAGTGCATTCACATACATGACTTGGCATCATATGTTTCCTCCTGCACACCCTTCCTTGTGTGGATCTGTGGGCACCTCTAAAGTAAAAGTGTGTGACATTTGGGGAAGGATAACTATAGAAAGTATCCCAAACTTTTTTTTCTGTCTAAATTGTTCAGTGTTTATTAAAACAACTTTTCCTGCCCTGTTGTTCTGAAACCCCATATAAACATATAAGGTACATTTGTTATTGTTAGGCTCCAGAAAACTTTGAAATAATATTAAAGAAAAAGTTCTTAAGGCAAGAGTATGTGCAAAAAAGAAAATGTGCCAGTTATTAAGAAAAATCTTAATGAAAGGAAAGAAGAATATAAAACCCCAGGCAGCTCTGTCAACTAAAATAAAATAAAAAAAATCAGCCTTACTGCAAGCTGCCATGTTCTCTTTCCTTTCCTGCTCAATTCCCAATATTCATGCCTTCCTATCTTTACCTGCATGGACTCTTACACAAGTAGGGAAGGTATGATCCTTCCAAGAAATCTAAAAAGATATGTGTCCTTATTAAAATACTAGCAGCAAGCACAACACTTTTAATGAACATTTTTTATGAATGCATTTATGTGCATGTTCTTTCAGTGACAATGCATGCTTAAATAGCTGTTACATCTAGACAAGGCCATTGTAAGATGCTTTAAATGCTCATTATTTAAATACACCTCTTACACTACAATGTTATCAAAAATATGAATATTTCCATGCTGAATGTTTTAAGCAGTTTCATATTTTTCACAGTACCAATGCAATAATACCACTCAATTTCTCACTCTCTCTTAACCTGACAAGTTGACATGCACACTGCGGTGCCCACAAAACCCTGCTTTCTCTCACACAATCAATCACTCACGTAGTCATGGTGCTGTATCTTGCTGTCATGCTACAGCATTGTTCCAGTTTTATTCCATTGTTATCTTTTCATAAGGATCCATCCTCAGCGTTTCTGCAATTTTCCCATTTGACATATTTTTCTACATTTTATATCAAAGTCGAAATTGCAGTGCAATGACAACATTAGAACTTCATATCCACACCTGCTACAAAATGCACACAGTTAGAAGGAAGCATGATTTAACTCATGGTCATTAAAATGGGTGGAGGCTGAAAATTTGGCCTAATTGAAGCAGTAATAATTTAGGGCAATCTTGAATCAGGCCTGTTCCCTGTTCTGCTTTTTAAAAGATAAACAATACCAGGCTAAATCCAGTGACGTGTGAATAGTATAACATCTACATATGTACAGTGCAATAGAAGTGGTTTAAAAGATAGGAAGGTGTAGTTTGAGTTTACAGTGCTACAGTGTACCAGTCATAAACTGAAATGCCTGCGTAAAATACGTTTCTCGTAAAATAGGTTGCTCCTATGGCAACGTCTTAAGTTACAAGGCACCTTGTGACTTTCTTTTTAAACAGCTGAATCGCTTGTATGTCTGTTGTTGTGCAGCTGTAACATCTATGCTTGTGTGGGCTGAACAGAAAAAAGAAATCTTTTAATAAAATAGATACAGATCAGTGTCATTGTGTTGGTGTATTTTGCTGATTGACCTTGGAGGTTTACCTTCAGGTAGAACTGTAAGAGTGAAAACTGAGGTTTATCATTGTGATAGAAGCTGAGCACGGAAACTTCAGCACAGCAGCCATGTATCAAAAATATGACTGACACAAAGACTTCCTTAGAGCTTAATCACAACCTTTTTTTCAAAGAAAGAAACATAAAGTTGGCATTCTTTGAGTTATAGAGCATGTGCCAGAATTTGACATTTATTATTCTAATATATGACGTTTATTATTCTAACCACTGTTTTAAAGGATTATTTATCATGTACCTAAAAGCTGCAATAAACAATGATTGATGCATTCTGGTGTAATGACAGTGTATTCTGTCTCATCCAGCAGTGTTGTATCAAACCAGAGAAAGCATTTTCTCTAATCTCTCCTATTTTGCATGACACAAATTGATGAGGACATCAACACATTTTGTGCTCTTGACAGAAAATTACAAGCAGAAAACAGTTCAGAATGGACCAAATTAGGTATTTTTACCCTCAGCTGGTCTTTCTTAGAAAGAAATATTGCAAGCACAATCATATTAAGCAGCAAGTTAAACAGCTTTTTTCTGCAAAGTAATAGGGAAACTTGGAGCCAGCTGTAGAAATATTTACAAAAGGTAAAATGTAATGCAAAAAAAACCTGAATTGATTTTAACTGACAAATTCAGTCTGCAGCCACAGTAGATGGCAATGTTGCTCTATCTTTGCTGAAACAGGCTAGAGCTCTTGAGACAGGGGTAAAATTCCAGTGGGCAGTAGATGGCAGTCTAGCTTCATTACTCTGTTGGATGGTTGATTTTGAAGACACTCTAGGGAATACCGAGAAATCCATCGTCAGACAAACAGGAAGACAATGGCAAAATGAAAATAATGACTTGACCAGAGATGGCAGTCTTGCCACAGGGTTGGCTCAGACTAAGCAGAATCTGAGGAAGGAATGGAAACAATGGGGTGTCAGAAGGATAAAATGGGAATGAAGGTTGGAGGTCGGACAGAAGGGCAGATTGTGTGAACGACAGAGATTAAAGGGGCTGGAACACATGAGACGGAGTGGATAGGAACAGACGGCTAGTTTCATACAGATGAGGATGCAGTGAGGGATGGGTGGGCAAATTTGTAGGCTCCTACCATGGCCTTGGACCACTTTATCCATAGACTTGCACGTGAATTCAGTGTAATTTAGTTATTAATGCCTGTTGATAACATTGTAGGATCATATTTGTGTGACATTCACAATCTATGAGACTTTTGTCCAGGTGGCATGCTAAATTATTTAACAAAAACAAACCAGTCACTGTGCAAATGTGCAATAAATAGCTACAGTATGCTCGTCATCCACACGCCAGCACCCCCTGTTTCTTCCTGCAAGCCACCTCCACACTCACTTTGAGTAGATTTCATGCACACTAATGCATAATGTTTTCGTGTACATTATAAATCATTTGCATACAGACAGTGGACAGAGGACAAAAAAACAAGAGGCTAAAAGCAATGATAACTTGCTCAGCTTGTTTTTCATGATGTGACTCGCATGAATTACTAAGCCCCTGGCACCTATTTCATTTCCAAGAATGGAACATACTGGCAGCATTGTGCAATTAACCAAATGACCCCTTAATCATGTCATCTTGCTGTCTGTATATCACTGACAGAAACAGGCAAATCTGACTGTTCATTTCAGCCTTATCACCCAAAGCAAAATATAATGGAAACCTAATGACGTGTATAAAATATTCTTATATTCTAGGCCATTGTATTAAGCATAGGCATGTCCTAAATAGAGATAGTCCTATGTTCATCACCATTGTGAGAGAAATAAAACAAATAAAACATCAAACATCAGCAATTCAGCATTGCAAATGAATCCTTGTGATGTATATTTTTGTTATAATATAGATAATCACTTTCCCCACAATGAATTGTAGTTAAACAATGGCAATAAATACACATTGATGAAGGAAGTAGCCTTCTTGTTTGTGTGCACAGTGTCCTAAAGCTGGTCATTAATTTTCATTAAGTGCTGTCAGTAAGGACCATTAACCAGGCTAGAGAATAATCACCTCCCTAGAGAGCTGACCTGTTTATGGCACAGGTAAGGGTTAATAGAAACAGTCCACCTTGGTGACACAACGCTCATAATGCACACACCATGGTAAGCATTCTGTAATCATTCATTTTCATTTAGGCTATTCACTTTGCATTATCAAAGGAAAACACCCCTCTGAAGGGCCAAACACTTTTGGCAATTTATTTCTCGATTATGACACTGTAGTACCACTTTGGAATTTCCTTATGAAATTTAAGCCTCACTAATCAAATATTCTTTTCCAAAAGGGGAGATAAGCTCAAGTTGCTCAATGCTCAATTTAAGCAAATAAATATTGCATAGCTCTCTTTACTCCATCATGTATCAAACGATCGAGGCAGATCACCCACTTTAGATGTGCTGTGTGTTTTCTCTATTTGCTACCCAACTAAATGGTGTAATGAACTTCCAGATCACAATGTGTGTTTACTAAGTTAACTAAGTAAAATAAATTATTATTCAAGCAGAAGCAGCTAGTTTCTTTCAGGCAAATAAATGCCTTTAGTCAGGGCCGGCCCGTGGCATAGGCCGTATAGGCAAATGCTAAGGGCTCCGTCCATCAGGGGGCGCCACGCCAGTGCCACAAATGTTGAAAAAAAAAAAAGTTGGTACTATTATTTCTAAATACAAAAAATAATCCCACGTTAATTAAAATGCAAAGTAAAGCTTATTTAATAGAAATATTATTTGTTACAACATTACACTACACTGCTGATGTAGGGGGGCGCCACCTAAAATCTTGCCTAGGGCGCCAGATTGGTTAGGGCCGTTTCTGCCTTTAGTCATACAGTATGCTCTCTTTCTGGCTCATCAAAAAAGAGATTTTCATTATTCTGTTTAAATCCAACAAAAAACTTTGCTAATGGAAATCCAATGCAGTGCTTAAGGGTTAACGTGCTATTCACTTAATATTTTTTTCTATTTAGTCTAACACCCTTAAAAAAGTTAGCTACCTAGAATCTGAGAAAATCACTATTTAATAAATGTTGTTTCTCCTTAAAACTAATCCAAAAATTAGCTCGTAGACATTAATACAAACAAACAACAACAAAAAAGATTTTCATGGATGGATTGTAGTGTAAGGTTTAGGATTTTAAGGCTTTACAAAGCCTTGATCAGATACATTACCTTTTAAACATTTTAGAAATGTAAGTGTTATCACTTTTTATTTTTATTTTCTTTACAAATCAAACTTTTTTTCCCTTCAAATGTTAGTTACACTTTAAAAATGTCTTTACATTTGTCTGTGTTTTTATGTTTTTTTTTCAATCATTATTTTTGTTTCTGCACTGAGTTAGAAAAAGATGACTCATATTTGTGTGCATTATTCATTCATCCATTATTATCATTCATTAGAGTTATATTGCTTACATTGCTGTCAATCAAACCACGCCCACTCAGTCCTAATGAAGAGGAATGATTGATATTATGTGTGTTCTATTAAGTGTAATACCAAGTTCTGCTTGTGCCAGTCAAAAAAAAGCATGTTAACTAACACTAACCCAGATGCCCAGCTATAATTCATGTGAATTCCTAGAGATGAAAACAGCTCCTCTTTGTACTTTTATCTCTGTTGTCTGTCCCTGATGATAATACATGCAGCAGCATGCAGTCAAAGTGTGATAGAGCTCAAGTGCAGCATTATCAGCATGCAGGTTTCACAAGAGAACTTTGGTATCATGATAAAGCAGCTATCATTACAACCAATCAGCTTTTTAATCTTAACAAAGTTGGAGTTGATCAGAATAATAGCCCACTTGACAGCTGGGATCTTTATAGTTGCAGAAAATTCAGAGACCGGATCTGAAGGATTATATTTGCTACTTTCTTCTCACAAGTCTGTGCATGGATTATCATGTGTATATGACATGCTCTCCAAGTAATTTGGTGAGGGTTGAAAAACGGATTTAGGATTAGATCGTCTAAATCTGCTCCATATCTGCCATATGGAGGCTATGTCTATCCATTATCCATCAATGTGTCAAAGACTGTGCAAAGGAGCATTTGTCCATAGAAGGCCAGCCACTTGGTTTGATACAAGTGAAAAGTGATGTATGATTGCCTTAGCAAAGCTATCACTCTCAGTCTACCAGATGGCTTTGGCCTAGGGACATCACAACCATATTAGACCTTTATTTCTTCATACTCTAAGGGTTTCACCTCTGTGTTACTATCTTAGTCTGGCCTTACTTGTTGATAAGTGACCTCCCTGCCGTCATTCCTTATTTGAGCAAACTAACATTGGCACAATCCTCTCCTGCTCCATGGTTAATGGCAAGTTATCCCCATAGCGGCAAAACATTAAAAAAGTGACTGGAATGCAATCATGTCTGGAGGGAGAAGCAGAGAAGAGCTGGGACTGGCTGAAATGAAGACTGCAACGACCTTTGTCAGTATCTCTGCAGAATACATGACATGTGTGGATGGCCTATTGTGTTTAGGTACACGTAGTGGGTGAAAAAATAAAACAGAATTCTGGAAGACTATTTTAAATAAAATGAAAATAAACAAACAAAAATATTATAAATTAAAGACAGAGTACACTCTGTACACATTGCCAGACGATCACAACCCACAAACACACATTTAGATTAACCGTTTTCCATATTACAAAACACAAATGTTGGGTAGCATTGGGTTGTTACTGAAAGTATGGAGCTATTCATCACCAACCTTAATGTAGCTGTTATTAGACTTGTAGTCAAGACCACCTAATCCGAGACCAAGACAAGACCAAGGCCAAGACCAAGTTGAGACGAGACCAAGACTGAGACCGAGTCGAGACGAGACCAAGACCGAGACAGAGACAAAAAAAGTCTTTAAACTGCAGCCAGATGCTATTCTATATACATATGCAGGACACCTTAAACTAGTTTTTTAATTAAGCAGCAAGGCGGAACAAAGTCGGGCCTGTATCAAGACACAGGGACTAAACCCCAATTCAACCAGACCTAGAACTGATCCGGAATTAAAACAGGACTACATCAGTTCAAAATCAGGACTACTGAGGACTTAACCAAGACAGAACCAGAATCAGAGCTAGATGATAGTAGCACTAAAAATCATCATAGACCTGCACTACACTTATTTTTTAATTCTACCAAAGTACAATATTTAGATTCAGAAAAGTTTATATAATTATTTAGCCTTGTTGTGCAAACAAGCCTGCATAACTTAATACATATAGAATTTGAAAAGTAACAAATGATATCTAAAAAGAAACACTAGGTACTAGATACATGTTCTGATGAGTTTTGGCAAACAACAATTTGACTAACATGTCTGTCTCACCTGCTCTTGTTCCATCTCTGTTCTGTCCTCATTCTCCTCCATCTCCCTCTCTGTTCCTCTCTCTCCCTCTTTGTGCTGACAAGCAAGCCAAACACCAACATCATCAAATATACAGTTGAAACCAGATATGTATTACTCTTCAGATAAAAACACAAACACTTTTTTAATTGTAACATCAAATCAGACTAAATGTTTATTTTTTTAGATTGATAAAAATAAAAAACATATTTGTTAACTTTAAGAGTAAAGAGAGAAACTATCTGTATTTCTTAATTGCAAATGGCACCAAATTGTATTCAAAATTGAGCCACACTTATGGAGCTCCACAATTCTTTTCCTGGTGTTTTGGTTGACATCTCTTGATTTTCCCATGTTAAAGAAACAGGCTCTGTGTTTTGCCTTATATGCATCCACAGGTGTGCCACCAGTTTACTCACATGGACTCTACTAACCTATCAGAAGCTTCTTCAGCTCAGAATGGAATCGTCGTTTTGTTATTAATTAACAATAAACTTAGTGTACATGTACTCCTAAATTTGATGAAAGTGACAAAAATTAGACAGCTCTGTCTCTCTTTATTCTGACATTTAACTAATTCAAAAGATATTTCAATATTTATTTAACCAAAACAAAACAAGTTTACTCTAAACTGATGTTGTACAGGAAAAAAAATGTTTTCCCTAAAGTGTATGTAAATATCTGGTTTCAACTGTGAATATACTGCTGTGTATTGAAATTCCTCTTGTTTTGCATAGATATACTGAACAACATCCAAAGCATAATATATAAAATAACATCTACCTGAGTTTTTTCTTTGAAAGAAGCTCCTTATGTCCTTGTGTTCATCAGTCACAATTGAAACCGATTTAGAGAGTTTGTTTAGCTGTGGAGGGTAACAACTGAAAATATGAAATGTAAGCTAAGACTCTCTAAAAAATCAGCATTGCTGTTCGGCTTTTTATTTATCCATTTGTTGATTCACTCGAAGAGCAAGTAACGCAACCAAGTGATCAGTTTGATATCAATCTTTTGTGATACACCCGTCATATTTACATTATTAGTTCAGTACGAATGATTTGCTTTGGTACCTGGTCAAACTTATGCTCTCCTCTGTCTGCAGCAAACTCGCAGGCAGCAGCTTCTCCCCCCTCGCTCACATGGGTGCTGTGCTCAGTCGCCTAGTGCCTGAGCTCGGATCATACCAAAATTAGGGGGAATTTACGACGGTGCGCTCTGTGCTTCATGTGTTGTTTTTGTTTTATACAGTTGTCAGTCAGGCATCTAACTAACAAATTACACTCCAAAATACCCCATGCTTCTGAAAAAATGACCCGGGCTTAAGCCCAGTAAGCCACCCCCGCTCCGCTGATGGTTGACTCCAAACACTATGTCGATTTGAGAACGCAAGACCGAAACAGCGAGACCAAGACCGAGACCAAGACAAAAGTCCGTCGAGACCAAGACCACGTAAACGTGGTCTCGAGACCAAGACCGGTCTCGAGACATCCAACTCTAGCTGTTATTACCAAAAAAGAAGATGCAATACATAAATTACCAAAGACTCGATTGAAGGCTAATAATATAAATTCCACTCAAATTAATACAAAAATACTATATATACTAGCTGTGATTGAAAAGTGGTAGACATGTTACTGACAAGGAACATTTTTTGTGGACATAACATTGCGCTGCCAGCTGAGGAATGCATATGTATTACTTGCTCAGCATCTTTCTCAGTGGTGTTGCTGTTGAAACTAGTTTTACTCAACAGACTGTTTCGAGTCCTTCATCAGCTGATGCAAATGTTTGGCCTCACTTACTGGACTTGCAACTGAACCTAACATCTGTTTCAGGTCCTCTGTCATATATAGATTCTAACTTAATAATCTCTTTTTGTATGTCCTGTCTAATTTATTTATTTATGTTCTGTCTAATATCCTATTTTAGCATTGCACTAGCTTTCTGGGATATTTTATCCTGTGCTAGTTTATTTATTTTACTGAGCCATTTGGTCTTATCTTCCTTTGTGTTATCTAATCTTATCTTAAAGCGGTGATTTATATACTGTAAATTCCAATGATGGCAGGAGGCAACACAGTAAAGCTGTTTTGAAAAGCTAAGCACCATGCGCTTGAGAATTGCAGAGGATCTTTCAGTTTAACTCTGAATACTATCTGCCACGGACGTGTTTTAGCACTTACCAGGGCACATTGCTGTGGTAAGTTTTGCTGGAGGGCTAACTATCCCTGGCAGGTTTGCTCAAAATAATAACATAGGACTTTCACTCAGAGTATTTCAAGGTCATACAAATTCATACAGCTATGTTTGGTATTAGGATATACTGTAGCTTACATATGGTAAAGCACTTTCCCTATCATACTGGCACTGTTATAACTCCAGGGCTGTTGCTTTTAGCCTGTACAATCTATTTTAACACTTCTGACTTTTCTACACATTACTTTTTCCTGTTCCATTTTAAAATATGCCGCTCTCCTGCCAGTTGATCGTGTGCAATTGTCTATCCTGCCAACACCGTCTCTTTTGTCTCAGTGCCCTCATAGCTAAATTGGAAAACCCTGGGTTGACTTATCAAGTTGATAAGACCACTTAGAGGAATTGCCAATGTTAAGGAAGGTGAAGACAAAGATATTCTGGGTATGTCAAAGTTGCTTCATAGTATAGGGCCCAGATATAACTCTGTAGGTATTCCAGACAGGAAAAGCCACTGATTATGTTTTTAGAGTGTAAAATCTATTGCCACTAAAACGTGTAGGTGTGGTTGATCTGGCAAAAAAGTTGAGTCATCAGATTAGCTCTGTGACTGGTGACAGGTTGGAAAAAATATAGGTGATGGGGATTATATTTGAACCAGTGATCTGCAACCAA
The DNA here is from genome assembly GCF_964374335.1 of Astatotilapia calliptera. NCBI lineage: Eukaryota > Metazoa > Chordata > Actinopteri > Cichliformes > Cichlidae > Astatotilapia > Astatotilapia calliptera. The sequence continues at coordinate 33,090,017 of NC_137428.1, read as the reverse complement.
AAACACCTTAAGCACCTTTTTCAAATTGAAGCTAGAAACAAGATGACAGCTTGGCATTTTTGTTTTAGGAAGAAATAATTATCCAAAAGATTAAAGTTTGTACAGTGTTAGCATGTGCTAAGGTTCAATTAATTATTAGTTGTTTCCACTTCGGGGGTTTATACCAACAGATGGCCATCCATTAATATTTATGAAGCTTCTACTTATCACATGCTTAAGTTGGAACTGAATCATTATCATAACAGAGTTCCCCTATTAACACACAAATACATGGTTATAATGCATATTAACAAATTTCTGTGATTTCTTGACTTTTGAGAAGGAACCCCAGGTATCTTCTAAATTTTCTAAGCCACTAATTCTATAATGTTGAAAATTGCAATGGTTGGAAAATAAATTGAAATGAAATTTTAAATAAAATACTGTTTTAATTTTTTCAAATTAATACCTCAAGAGTATTATACAATTGAGAAAAAACAATTACGCAGTTGATGTGTTGTGTTTGGCCACCCACGAACAAATCCTATATAGGCTATGAAGCACATTGCTTCCACTCCAGCATGGCAGGTGGCATTAATGCAGAAGATGACTCTCTCTAAATCAGAAAACTTACCAAGATATTCCTATACTTCCCCTTAAGCTGAGCGGAATTAGTTTTGATTATAGAAACTATATGTATTTTGGTTTCTTTGATTAGATGGGATTGTGTAAGTGTGTGTGTGTATGTGTGTGTTTGTGCAGCTGTATTCAAGCAGCGATTTAGTAGTGACGTTTGCATGCAACTTTTAGGAATATCACTTCTGATGTAATTTTAGCAAAATGGGAATGCTATTTACGCTACTTACTTACTTTCAAATTATTAACTGAAGCATTCTGAGTGATTATTTTCTCACTTATTTTTCACTTTGTCATCATAAGATGTAATATTATCTACAGCTACTCTTAGTACCATTGATGTTAAGTTAGACTCTTTTTCTCCAATTGATCTTTCTGAGTTAACTTCAATAATTACTTCCTCCAAACCATCAACGTGTTTTTTAGACCCCATTCCTACAAAACTGCTCAAAGAAGTCCTGCCATTAATTAATTCTTCAATCTCAAATATGATCAACCTATCTCTAATAATCGGCTATGTACCACAGGCCTTCAAGCTGGCTGTAGTTAAACCTTTACTCAAAAAGCATCTCTAGACCCAGCAGTCTTAGCTAATTATAGGCCAATCTCCAACCTTCCTTTCATATCAAAAATCCTTGAAAGAGTAGTTGTCAAACAGCTAACAGATCATCTGCAAAGGGATGGCTTATTTGAGTCAGGTTTCAGTCAGGTTTCAGAGCTCATCACAGCACAGAAACAGCTTTAGTGAAGGTTACAAAAGATCTTCTTATGGCCTCTGACAGTGGACTCATCTCTGTGCTTGTCCTGCTAGACCTTAGTGCAGCGTTCGATACTGTCGACCATAATATCCTATTAGAGCGATTAGAACATGCTATAGGTATTACAGGTACTGTGCTGCAGTGGTTTGTATCATATCTATCTAATAGACTCCAATTAGTGCATGTAAATGGAGAGTCCTCTTCACACACTGAGGTTAATTATGGAGTTCCACAGGGTTCAATGCTAGGACCAATTCTGTTTACATTATACATGCTTCCCTTAGGCAGCATCATTAGAAGACATAGCATACATTTTCACTGCTATGCAGATGACACCCAGCTCTATCTATCTATGAAGCCAGATAGCACACAGTGCAGGAATGCCTTAAAGACATAAAGACCTGGATGGCCGCTAACTTTCTGCTTCTTAATTCAGATAAGACTGAGGTTATTGTACTCGGCCCTGAAAAGCTTAGAAATATGGTATCTAACCAGATTCTTACTCTGGATGGCATTACCTCGGCCTCCAGTAACACTGTGAGGAACCTTGGAGTCATTTTTGACCAGGATATATCCTTCAACGCACATATTAAACAAATATGTAAGCCTGCGTTCTTCCATTTGTGCAACATCTCTAAAATTAGAAATATCCTGTCTCAGAGTGACGCTGAAAAACTAGTTCATGCATTTATTACTTCCAGGCTGGACTACTGTAATTCATTATTATCAGGATGTCCAAAAAACTCACTGAAAAGCCTTCAGCTAATCCAAAATGCTGCAGCAAGAGTCCTGACAGGGACTAGAAAGAGAGAGCATATTTCTCCTGTTTTGGCTTCCCTTCATTGGCTTCCTGTTAAATCCAGAATTGAATTCAAAATCCTGCTCCTCACATACAAGGTCTTAAATAATCAGGCCCCATCTTATCTTAATGACCTTGTAGTACCATATCACCCTTTTAGAGCACTTCGCTCTCGCACTGCAGGCCTACTTGTTGTTCCTAGAGTATTTAAAAGTAGAATGGGAGGGAGAGCCTTCAGTTTTCAGGCCCCTCTTCTGTGGAACCAGCTTCCAGTTTGGATTCGGGAGACAGACACTATCTCTACTTTTAAGATTAGGCTTAAAACTTTCCTTTTTGCTAAAGCATATGGTTAGGGCTGGACCAGGTGACCCTGAATCCTCCCTTAGTTATGCTGCAATAGACGTAGGCTGCCGGGGGATTCCCATGATGCATTGAGTTTTTCCTTTCCAGTCACCTTCCTCACTCACTATGTATTAACAGACCTCTCTGCATTGAATCATATCTGTTATTAACCTCTGTCTCTCTTCCACAGCATGTCTTTTATCCTGTTTTCCTTCTCTCACCCTAACCGGTCGCAGCAGGTGGCCGCCCTGAGCCTGGTTCTGCCGGAGGTTTCTTCCTGTTAAAAGGGAGTTTTTCCTTCCCACTGTTGCCAAAGTGCTTGCTCATAGGGGGTCATATGATTGTTGGGTTTTTCTCTGTATCTATGAAGCGCCTTGAGGTGACTTTTGTTGTGATAAGATAAGATAAGATAAGATAAGATAAGATAAGATAACCTTTATTAGTCCCACACGTGGGAAATTTGTTTTGGCGCTATATAAATAAAATTGAATTGAATTGAATGATATGAAAAAGGTGTTTGGCCAATTATTCTAATTAAGAGCAACCCATCATCATTACACACAGTACCAGATTTTAACAATGAATGATTAATTAAACCACAAACTTCTCAAAATGTTGACTTAAAAAAAGACTTGAAAACAAATTAAAAAAAAATGTTTATGAAAAAAATTGCAAATTGATATCACTGATGTGCAAATGACCATCAATGACTGACACCAAACCCACAATCTAATCAACCCATTAAATCAAATCAAATCAAATCACTTTTATTGTCACATCACATGTGCAGGTACATTGGTACAGCACATGTGAGTGAAATTCTTGTGTGCGAGCTTCACAAGCAACAGAGTTGTGCAAAATACAATAATGTAAACAAGCAAAATACAAGAATGGCTACATCTGAAACTAATAAATATATGTACAATATATAATAGTATATGCATTTCTGGATGTGTATACTAAATATTTTTCTACGTGTGTGTGTGTGTGTGTGTGTGTGTGTACACATATTTTACAAATTAAATAGAGTAAACAATAAATAAAATATATAAAAATATACAGAGTTGAGACATGTGCAAAACAGTGGCATTACTGTACAGTATGGAGTGCATAATGTTGAAGTTCCAGTAGTGAAGGTGAGGTGTCTATGACGTGTTCAGCAGTCTGATGGCCTGGTGGAAGAAGCTGTCTCTCAGTCTGCTGGTACGGGACCGGATGCTGCAGAACCTCCTTCCTGATGGAAGCAGTCTGAACAGTTTATGGCTGGGGTGACTGGAGTCCTTGATGATCCTCCCCGCTTTCCTCAGGCACCGCTTCCTGTAGATGTCTTGGAGGGAGGGAAGCTCACCTCCAATTATCCATTCAGAGCACCGCACTACTCGCTGGAGAGCTTTGCAGTTGTAGGCGGTGCTGTTGCCATACCAGGTGGTGATGCATCCAGTGAGGATGCTCTCAGTGGCACAGTGATAGAAGGTCCTGAGGATGCGGGGGCTCATGCCGAATCTTTTCAGTCTCCTGAGAAAGAAGAGGCGCTGCTGCGCCTTCTTCACTGTTTTGTTTGTGTGTACTGACCACGTAAGATCCTCAGCCAGATGTACACCAAGGAACCGGAAGCTGCTCACTCTCTCCACAGCAGCGCCGTTGATGGTGATGGGGGTGTGTACTTCTCTGCACCTCCTGAAGTCCACTATCAACTCCTTTGTCTTTGCGACGTTGAGGGTGAGATGGTTGTCTTGACACCAGTGGGTCAGGGCGCTGACCTCCTCCCTGTAAGCCGTCTCATCACCATTGGTGATAAGACCCACCACTGTAGTGTCGTCTGCAAACTTCACAATGATGTTGGAGTTGTTAGTGGCCGTGCAGTCGTAGGTGTAGAGTGAGTACAGGAGAGGGCTCATTAGCTCAACAGAGAGGAAAAAAAATGCACACCTCTCCCTGGGGAATTAAGTGGGATTAGTTATTTACATTTTTTCACATGCTCCCCTCTTCTTGCTGTGTGTAATTACTGTCTATTTTTCAGATTGACATTGCGACCACTGTGACCGTAAAAGGGATACACCTTTAGTTATTTAACAAAAGATGTCAATAGGCTCACGTTCATCTAATGTAAGTATAAATCATTTTCTTGTAATAGCCATCATTTTCCTCAGCAGCACAGCTTCACCTCAGGCCACCTCACACTGAATCACTCTGAACTGTTTTTTCTTTCAATAAAATTAAACGACATTGTCATCTTTTAGATGTTTTATGCTCTGTGAGCTTGATTGAATCACACCTCGGTGGCCACAAACACATGCTTATCTTTTTTCAGCTCAGTGAAATGGGGTATCATTTTACCCCTGTGTGGTTCGTCAAAGTTGCCATTTCTCACCTTAAGGTCTGAATTCTTTATCTGTCTTAGGGGAACGTTAAAGCAGGCAGACCATAGAATTGCCTCTTTGTTGTGTACATTGGATTTGTGTTTGAACAAGATGTAATGACACTGTCTGCTAGTTGCTATGGTGCCAGAAACAGACCACAGTGCATTTTTTTTGTAACTGTCTGAGAGCTTTTTGTAGTCCTTGTCTATTCTTTTCTTCCTTTTCTCTCCACTTTTGTTTCTTCGTCCTTGCTTGTATCTGTAATAACTTTTTTGCACCAATGATCTCAAAGCTTGATGCTTATTTAATGGTGTGAAAGCATAGCAGATGTGGTAAGCTACTATTAAAAAGATATAAAAGATATAAAAAGATATGAAATGATCTGGCACTAAAATCACAAAGAATGTCAGTGTGTTTAAATGAATATTGACATGTTTAACATGGAAAATCAGGCTTACTAAAGACAATTCAACCAGTCACAGGTTTGCCAATCTAAGACAAGTATGCACGTACAAAAATGAATTTAAGCTTAAAAATTCACCCCACTACTCGTCTCAGCGCTGTGAACTGTGTTCCTGTCAATAATACCTGGATGACAGCTGTCAAAAAGCGGAAAACATGCCTCTGTTTTGAATTTGCAAATGCTGTTGAGCAGAGCTTTTCCCCCACTTTTTTCTTTTCTTTCTTTTACTCTTGTTTGGTGTCACCGGTGAATTAGACTTACACACCTGACAGTAGAAAAACACAGCTCTAAATAAAAAAAACAAAACAAAAAAACAAAGCTTCTTTTTAGGTGCTTTTGCTTTGGCTTAGGACCCTGGACCTTGTAATGTTTTCACTTTGAACTGATAAAAGTCAGCCGAGAAGTAGGCCTTTTTTTTTTTTTTTTTTTTTATAAATCAGTTTCTTTTTGAGCCCGTTGAAGTAGGAGGTAAACAGTGAAGCAGAATCATTTTAATGGTATAAAACAATACTTAACAAGAACATTATACAGAGATATTAGGAGTATGTTTGTTTGCTTCTTTGAAGTTGTTGCACTTGTGGCTGACTTGTTTCATTAAAACATCCGTAAATCCCCCACTCCTGCCACACTAAATAGCTTAGCTTACAGCTTGAAGCAATTGCTTAGTTGGTCGCCTTTCAAGTTTAACGTTATTAATTTACCCACAATGCCCTAGGAATTAGTCCCACTTAAGATAGTCTCGAACAAGGCAATTTTGTTGGATCAGAGTCATAATAAAAGGCTGTTCTTCTTAAATACTTCAGACATAAAAAAGCAATTACAATGAATGTAGTATTTTCGCTCACCTATGTCAGTAGAGCTGTGTCCTTCAGCATGCCAAGTGATATCTTCCTTTTTATACAGACTGAAACCTCAATCGTGCTTGTTTCAGAATAAACCACAGTGGCCATGTTTACTGCAGTAAAAGGCTGTTTCACCAGCTGCAGCAGTATGGCTCTGCAACGTCTTTTTAATAGCTTCTGGTTAACAGTGGAGTTCTGTGGAACAAAAGCTATATAAAGCTGTGCTTACATGGGTAGTACTTGTTAGGAGGATAAATTTATTGTTGGCTTGGATTCTTCAGGGGATGTCAGTGATAAAAACACAAAATCTGCTTCTTTTATCTCAAGAACAGAGCAACAGAACAGAGCAAAAGACACTGTCAGACCTGAAAATGGCGTCCACTAACAGAGAAATAATGACATTTTATTGAAGCAATGGGAGCTGTCAGATCTATGAGTGTGTGACAAAGGCAAGATGGAGACCATGTCGATCAATACTTTAGTCTATATGAAGCAATAGGCATTAAATACTCCTCTTTCTGGTCCCCAAGGAAAAGAGCAAACATATCAATCAAAACCCAATCACCCACGCTGACTCTATACACAGAAACCTTGTGGCTATACATCACCTGTCCAATGAGATTGAACTTTTTTTTTTTTTAAATAATACCTTATTTATAAATCAGATATTTATGCTTTGCTTGTTAATGACTGAATGACTTTAGTGAGGTTAGGCTCACAGAGGGAAGGAAGTACGGATTCAGTAGGGAGGATTCTGGCCTCCCTCTGTGGACAAGTTTATGAGAAGAGATCTTGCAAATGACTGTTGACAGAGCAGGGGGCATTCATCAAGAAAACAAGCCGCATGAGCACCGAGACCAGAGTTAGGGCTGGAATGAATCTCATAGAAACAAATCTAATCTAAGCTCTGCCAGAGAACCCATTTATAATGTTAAGATCACAACACAAATACACAGGGAGGACTTTAAAGGGGAGGCAACAAAGAGAGCGAGAGACTGAGGCAGAAAGGTAACAGGTGTATAAATAATTGTAGAAACTTTGGAGCTGTAGACTATAGCCTTTTTGAGGCATTACTTACTTACTTCTGCCCCATTGTTAGAGGAGAAAAAAGTAACTTTGGTATTAAAAGGTTGCTGGCAGGGAATCCTAGTGGGAATTGGGAGTAATGTGTGCTACTACTTCTTATGAACAAAAAGTTTAAGAAGAGTGTTTTGTTTTGTCCTCACAAACAGTGTTTTTGTTTACTACCTGACACTTTTCCAGATGTGCCTCTGTGAAACTGTTTCCCCAAAACACATGACAACATGGGAGGATCTGCATTTGCTGCTCCCACTGCACTTTTTCATCTTATAGGGCTAATGGATAAAGCATTAATGATGTTTCCACGTTAATGTTAATAAAAAGGTTGACTGGATTTATCCTGTGCTCATGGTTGGACACAAAAAGTCTGCATTTTTTTTTGAAGCACAAAGTAATGTGTTTGCTCTCTCAGTATTTATCAAACAAGCTGTGCACACCATTTAGATAAACACAGAAACACTGGTTAACCCTGAGTTGTAAGTTATAGTAGTGGTTGCACGCTGAAATTATTTCTGGGAGACAGGGATGTCAATAGGCATATCTGAATCACATCAGATATGGAGTCTGAGCAGATGGTTACTTTTCCCATCTTAACAATAGGCCAAGCACTCTCTGCACTGTGGCTCTGAAAAGCTTATCTCAGTTATTATCATCTTTTTTTAAAAGTGCTGGCTAAACAGACACATTTGTTAAACCACAGAGTGACACAGGCAATATACAGTAAATATGCTTTCACAATAATTATAAAACACCCTTTGTGCTTTTTTACACTATTTGTGATTATCTTTCATTGAACAACATTTTTACACCTTTTGACAACAGTACAGCGGTTGTGGAGTCTGGGATATATCTGGTATCATACAGTAGGTCAGAGGTGGGCAGTTCATTTTCCCAAGGGGCCGTATGAAAAACCGGGACTTTTGTTAAGGGCCACATTGCTAAGCTTATGAGGAGATAAAGTTAATATTGACAAGAACATCTTATGTTACTTATTAGTTTGGTCCTGGTCCTGGTCCTCCACAACAGTCCTAATTTCTTATGCAGCCTCCCCCTGTGGCAGATAGTAATCAACCAAGTGAGCTAAACTTTAATCACTTGAACTAACTCAGGACTTTACTAATATGCCATATTCCAATTGTAATGTCATAATAACGTGCATCCTCTAAATCCTGATGAGCTTTCACATAGTAGTCCAAAAAGAAAAAACAGCTGCAAGGGGAAACAAATGTTGAAAGCTTTGTGAAACAACAAATACATTTCAGTTTAAATGTAAAAGAACTAAAAGAACTAAATGAACAATATTACATCCTGTGGATTTCACGTAAATTGACCTTCTTAGATTGTTAATACGGGCAGTTTAGATCAAGATATTTTTACCATTTATTCTTGTTCTCTACTGATGAGAATTGGCAATCATGTAATAATCCACTTACAAGCATGGAAGCTTGGCTCACAGCAGACTCAGCAGCAGTTTTCACTTCAGAGGCCATGACCACCTCAGGCTGCTATATCATGATCTCTCCCAGGCCAAACGTAGAGCTCTCATCTTAGAGCTTCCTGTGTAATCCCAGATCAAAGGTCCCAAAGAAACGAATGGGAATGAATTCTCTGCTCTAACAAGCAGACTTTCTCAGATGGAAGAAATTGAACCCATTTTTTTCTTTATCTTCCTTCTGCAGGTTAGCTCACTCAGTGCACTGTAAGATAGAGCTTGTCATGATGTGGGCCTTGCTTGTAGCAAAACACACAGGAAGATAGGCTGCAACGTCTCTCCGGACATTTGATGTCTGTTTTCAGCCCCCTGTTTTCATGTTCCCCAGAGTTAACAACTGATGACAAGCAAAATAGTTGGCAGTAAATTCAAGCAGAATAAGGTGTCAACAAAGATGATGACTTTATTCATATGCATTAAATCCTAACTAATAGCACACAGCAAAACACAGTTTTCAATCAGTGTCTTTTTGTTTAGAACATCATCCTACCCATAGGGGCCATGGGAATTATCTCTCAAGCCTGGAGGCAGCCAAATGGGTAAAGGCACAATCTTTTTAATTTTGCCCCAAAGTCCACAATGAGAGGACACTGGTGGGAATAGGTGGCCAAACAAAATATGACTTTAAACTGGTAAGCAGTTTTCTCTACTAATGTGAGATGTTACCTTTTTTTTGTTATCACGCTTATTTCCTTTATCCTGCTTTTACTTTACTTTTTTACTTTCAAAACTTCTGACATATTGTGCTGTTTATGGTGATTTAACACATTTTCAAGCAAGTTTTTCTCATGCATTTTGTGTGCAATTAAATTCTGCTCTCATCAATACCAGTTGAAGTAAACTTGGTGCCTTAACATAACCTAGCAGGGAGTGAAAGCAAAAACAAAAAACACAATAGAAGAAAAAGTGAAAAAACACGTGCAGAAACAAAACTCCCTATGAAGGACACAAAGTGTGCTCTTTTGGTTGATAGTCTCTTCATTAATACCACCTCCATGACTTCTGCCTCATTATAAAGATTTATCTGTCTTTAAAACAGAAGCATTCATTTTCATTCATTCATTTTCAGTGTCCAAAATTGCTTTGGTCAGTATATCAGTGCACCTGTACCAAAGGAGAAATGGCAGTGCCTTGGACAAAATGACCATATTTGACACCTAGGAAATGAGAAAGAATTTGGTACCAAAATTCAATAGTTGCCTGTTGAATGCCTGTCTGGCTTGCTGACTATCAGGAAAACAGAACAAGACAAAAACTGAGAGGCTTACTGAGATAGAGGCAAGTGAGAAGGGAAGATCACAGAATGAAAATCTGGCCAATGCTCAGAGTCTCTGTTTCATGCTCCGGAGCCTTTGAAAATCAGAAGGGCTGACTGGCAGCTAGATCTAAAATGATGGAGGGGGTATACGAGGACAAAAAGAAAGATGGATCCAGACAAAAAGCAAACACTGTTACTGTTTTTCATGTTTCCTTCACTCCCACTGCAAAAAAAGAAAAAGAACAAAAATGGCAACTGATAAAAGACAAAAACCCCAAAAACAAATAAAACACACACACACACACACACACACACACACACACACACACACACACACACACACACACACACACACACACACACACACACACACACACACTATAGTCCATGTCAAATATGATGGTGACAAGACTTTATAAGTATTTCATTTATGTGAACTTCACTCCATTATTTATGGGGTTTTTTTTTTAGAAGTAATTCTACATTAATAATTCATGTGCTCTGAACGTTGCATGTTCCTACCCAGTACAAATTTAGTACTCATAAAAAAGGGGAAATTATTTTCTGTGTTCTGTGGGTAGATGCAAGGGCAAATTAGCACTTCTCCTGAAAATTTCACACTATAAAACATCTTTACCTCAGCAGGTGGTATGCCTTCCACTGGGCTGCTAACAACTTTCAGAAACACAGTGGGAACCCTAACATTATAAACAAATTGGTGGATATATTGTAGTATATCAGCGTGCCAGTTTAGGTAATGAATGTGATACCAAGTTTTAAGTGTTTTACATACGAAGCTTTGATTTCTGCAACATGACAGTTTGATGGAGAACACAATCATGCTTTTTCAGAAAAAGCATGATTGCATACACACACACAAAAGCCTTGGGCTTTTGTGTGTGTGTGTGTGTGTGTGTGTGTGTGTGTGAGATATATATATATATATATATATATATATATATTAGGGGTGCAACGATATTCGTATCGATATTGAACCGTTCGATACAGTGCTTTCGGTTCGGTACGCATATGTATCGAACAATACAACATTTGTAATTTATTTTATCAACTTTCCTTCTGACGATGCTGTAGAGCGCTCAGTGAATCTGCGTTCGACTACTCCGCCTAGGCTGCACCGTCAAGATCCACTGAGCGCTCCACACAGACAGCATAGTCAGAAGGAAGAGCGCAGGGCAAGCTAGCTCTCCTTGCAACATGGCAAATTGAACCTCCCCCACCCTCATTCAGATCTGGCGTTTGGAATTATTTTGGTTTTCATGTGACGTATGACCCTGAAGGTAAGCGCGTCATGGACTAAAGTAAAACAGTATGTTGGATGTGCCACACAATTCTCAATTACATGGGTGGGAGCTAGTGTGTTAGCGCAGTTAGCTCGTTAACGTGTTGGCCGTCTAGCCCCATGCACGGGGAGATCGGCGGTAGCTCGTTAACGGAGATTTGCCGTGTTGTGGCGTTAAGGTCATTTCAACGAGATTAACCTGAAAGCACTAGTGGGAACACAACGAATATGACTGCACATTTACGCCGACATCATCCTAGTGCAAAGACAAAAACAACAAGCATGTATGCTACAAACTTTACCCGAGTCATTTAGACAGCTGTTAGCACATGATTCTCCTTATGGGGACCTGATGTTTAATATGCTGCTGAGAATATAGCCCAGAAGAAGCGGATAGTATAGCTTTTATTTTGGAAAGAGACATTTCTCTGTAATAAACTCCCTTTTCCAAAGATGAGTGATTCCTCAATCAGATACAGGGCTCGCAAAATCGCTAGCCCGACGTCCTGGGGCTAGCGATTTTTCCAGTCGGGCTACAAAAATCTATCTCTGCCCTGCCCTTCCGGCTATTGTAGGAAGGAAAAATATATGTCAATGCTTGTGCATTCTTTCGGAAATGTAGCTGGGTAATTATGTCATTGGCATCGGTGAGCCACTGTCAATATGTGACATATTGAAATCGTGTTTGAATTTGCGCTTGTTTTTTTGCTTTCACTTTGCAATCGCGTGAACTGTATATAGAGAGCGACAGTACTGATCTGTGAGTGATGATAATTTGTGCAACTATTCCTCTGACATCGTCTTATCAATCGTTAGCTTACTATGCAAACATGACAAGTGAAATCTCCCGCAGCTTAAACATGTGAGAGGTTGATCGCGCAGAGAATCGCTGAGCGTTATGTGTGTGTGTGTGTGTGTAAAAGCAGCAGGATATATATTTCAGTTCTGCTGAGCCAAATAAGACAGGTCAGGGTGAAGAAGTGACAGCCAAAGAAAAGCTTACCGCAAAACGGAAAAGTTATGACAAATCAGACTATAAGGCAAAAAGAAAGTGCAGCTTTATGGTTTCATGGCCAAAATAATTTCTGTGGCTGCAATATGATGAGCTAAATAACCAGGGCTGCACATAAGTGGTCCACAGGTGCGTATTCGCTGTCAAAATAAAAAACACGCACAAGGGTTAGGGTTAAATTTAAAAACTGTACTTTTGAGTTAAAATCTATATTTATAATTTTAATAAATGACAAATTAAAAAGGCATGAACATTTTATTTTGTATCGAAAAAATATGGAACCGTGACACCAAAGTATCGAACCGAACCGAACCGTGAATTTTGTGTATCGTTGCACCCTTAATATATATATATATATATATATATATATATATATATATGTATATATATATATATATATATAAAAACACCCAGTACGCCCCTGCGGGCGGTTTATCCTTCAAGCCCGGGTCCTCTACCAGAGGCCTGGGAGCTTGAGGGTCCTGCGCAGTATCTTAGCTGTTCCCAGGACTGCGCTCTTCTGGACTTCTCCCATTTTGACCTCGGGACTTCCAGGTTATACTCGGCACAGATGTTTCTGTACACTATGCCGGCCACTTGGTTATGGCGTTCCATGTATGCCTTGCCTGCTAGCATCTTGCACCCTGCTGTTATGTGCTGGATTGTCTCTGGGGCATCTTTACACAGCCTGCACCTGGGGTCTTGCCTGGTGTGATAGACCCCAGCCTCTATGGATCTTGTACTCAGAGCTTGTTCTTGTGCTGCCATGATTAGTGCCTCTGTGCTGTCTTTCAGTCCAGCTTTGTCCAGCCACTGGTAGGATTTCTGGATATCAGCCACCTCCTCTATCTGCCGGTGGTACATACCGTGCAGGGGCCTGTCCTTCCATGATGGTTCCTCGTCTCCCTCCTCTTTCTTGGGTTTCTGCTGCCTGAGGTATTCACTGAGCACTCGGTCAGTTGGGGCCATCTTCCCAATGTATTCTTGGATGTTCCTTGTCTCATCCTGGACTGTGGTGCTGACACTCACCAGTCCCCGGCCCCCTTCCTTCCGCTTAGCGTACAGCCTCAGGGTGCTGGACTTGGGGTGAAACCCTCCATGCATGGTAAGGAGCTTTCTTGTCTTTATGTCAGTGGCTTCTATCTCCTCCTTTGGCCAGCCTATTACCCAGCAGGGTACCTGATCATGGGCAGGGCTGTTGATGGCCCGGATCTTGTTCTTACCATTCAGCTGACTCCTCAGGACTTGCCTGACCCTCTGCAGGTACTTGGTGGTTGCAGCTTTTCTAGCGGCCTCTTCATGGTTCCCATTCGCCTGCGGGATCCCCAGGTACTTGTAACTGTCCTATGTATATATATCTATAAATATATCTATATATCTATATATATATATATTAGGGGTGCAACGATACACAAAATTCACGGTTCGGTTCGGTTCGATACTTTGGTGTCACGGTTCCATATTTTTTCGATACAAAAAAATGTTCATGCCTTTTTAATTTGTCATTTATTAAAATTATAAATATATATTTTAACTCAAAAGTACAGTTTTTAAATGTAACCCTAACCCTTGTGCGCGTTTTTTATTTTGACAGCGAATACGCACCTGCGGACCACTTATGTGCAGCCCTGGTTATTTAGCTCATCATATTGCAGCCACAGAAATTATTTTGTCCATGAAACCATAAAGCTGCACTTTCTTTTTGCCTTATAGTCTCATTTGTCATAACTTCTCCGTTTTGTGGTAAGCTTTTCTTTGGCTGTCACTTCTTCACCCTGACCTGTCTTATTTGGCTCAGCAGAACTGAAATATATATCCTGCTGCTTTTACACACGCACTCACATAAGCTCAGCGATTCTCTGCGCGATCAACCTCTCACATGTTTAAGCTTGCTGCGGGAGATTTCACTTGTCATGTTTGCGTAGTAAGCTAACAATTAATAAGACGATGTCAGAGGAATTGGTGCACAAATTATCATCACTCACAGATCAGTACTGTCGCTCTCTATACACAGTTTGCACGATTGCAAAGTGAAAGCAAAAAAACAAGCGCAAATTCAAACACGATTTCAATATGTCACATATTGACAGTGGCTCACCGATGCCAATGACATAATTACCCAGCTACATTTCTGAAAGAATGCAAAAGCATTGACACATATTTTTCCTTCCTACAATAGCCCGACGGGCAGGGAAGAGATAGATTTTGGTAGCCCGACTGAAAAAATCGCTAGCTCCAGGATGTCGGGCTAGCGATATTGCAAGCCCTGTATCTGATTGAGGAATCACTCATCTTTGGAAAAGAGAGTTTATTACAGAGAAATGTCTCTTTCAAAAATAAAAGCTATACTATCCGCTTCTTCTGGGCTATATTCTCAGCAGCATATTAAACATATCAGGTCCCCATAAGGAGAATCATGTGCTAACGGCTGTCTAAATGACTCGGGTAAAGTTTGTAGCATACATGCTTGTTGTTTTTGTCTTTGCACTAGGATGATGTCGGCGTAAATGTGCAGTCATATTCGTTGTGTTCCCACTAGTGCTTTCAGGTTAATCTCGTTGAAATGACCTTAACGCCACAACACGGCAAATCTCCGTTAACGAGCTACCGCCGATCTCCCCGTGCATGGGGCTAGACGGCCAACACGTTAACGAGCTAACTGCGCTAACACGCTAGCTCCCACCCATGTAATTGAGCATTGCATGGCACATCCAACATACTGTTTTACTTTAGTCCATGACTCGCTTACCTTCAGGGTCATACGTCACATGAAAACCAAAATAATTCCAAACGCCAGATCTGAATGAGGGTGGGGGAGGTCCATGTTGCAAGGTGAGCTTAACTTCTGTCTTGCTAGCTTGCCCTGCGCTCTTCCTTCTGACTATGCTGTCTGTGTTGAGCGCTCAGTGGATCTGCGCTCGACAGTGCAGCCTAGGCGGAGTAGTCGAACACAGATTCACTGAGCGCTCAACACAGACAGCATCGTCAGAAGGAAAGTTGATAAAATAATCTACAAATTTTGTATTGTTCGATACATATGCCTACCGAACCGAAAGCACTGTATCGAACGGTTCAATATCGATACGAATATCGTTGCACCCCTAAAATATATATATATATATATATATATATATATATATATATATATATATATATATTTTTTTTTTTTACACCTGTTTGGGAATGGATATCTCATGGTTAATACAGATACCAACTGTATTAACTGACTCTTTGACTCTGATTGCAAATCACTCCACTTGCATGTGTTAATCCATTGCTTGTCATCACTCTTCTGTGTGTGTTCAGATAGCGTGAATATGCTTAAGGCGCTTTTGCACTGGTTACCATATTCTCCCTAAGTGTGAAATGTGTGGCAAAAATTATGGGTTCTACTTTGGGCAGTTGTAAGACATAAATAATGAGAACTAGCAAAAAGAAAAGGAGCTTTTTGACTCTATACCTTGAAAGAAGTCTCTCAAACTCGACCGCAACATATGCCATTTGTGTGCCCTCCAAAACAATTTCTGTCATGGTTCAGAAAGGATGACCCAAATGCAACTTCGAGAAAGAAAACAAAATGAACAATCAAAAAACAAACAAAGAAACAAAACTTTTACATTTAGAAAAAGAATTTCAAAAAAATAGTTGAACATTAACATCAGTTTGGGTTGAAGACCAACGAGTAGCACAACATATTCTAACAAAATCAAAAGGGAAAAGATGATGATGCACACAAGTGATAAAACATAGGTAGTGGAAAATATGCAGCTGAAAGCAAAAAACCAAAGGTGAAGACAATAAAAGTAGGGCAGACAATCATTAAGAAAACAGGAGATTATGTCGGGCAGTAAAACTAAAACAAGCCACGTGAGAAAACTTAAGTTAAAAAAAAAACCATGAAGTAACTTGAAGGCAATCAACCAAAACTGGAAAAAAAAAATACAAACTGAGTATGAAGGACTGAAGACATTACAACAAAGACGGCATGGGTAATTAAAGAAATAAAAACACAAACTGGCATAAAACAACATTAAATTTTTAAATTAGTGCAGTAAAGCTGTTATAGGATATGGCAACATAAGTTTAGGAAACTATTATTTTTGGAGTTAAAATAACTGCTGTCATGAGATTAGGGGACTATCTTTGTGACTGATACAATAATAAACATTCTGTGCATGTTATGAAACAACACTCATCTATGCAGTCAATGACAAAACATTAGTGACAGGTAGTCATGGCCACCACTTTAACTCAAGTTTGATGGATTGCCATCCCCATATGGAAAAGAAATAGTAAAAACATATATGATTTACTCATGAAAGTGGCCACTTTCATGAGTAAATCATACATAAATCATATAAGGCTTACATGATTTACTCATGAAAGTGGCCAATTTCTCATTACTTTCATATATTTTTTTAGTAAGTATACAAAACATACAAGTTTCATTGTATAATTTTTCAAGGGATCTTATATGTGTTTTCACTCTTGTATGCTTTTCGTACAAGTTTCATACAAGACAGATAAAAACTTTATAAGATTTATATATATCTTTTCCATATGGGTCATGAGAACATTTTGCATAAATTCAACTGATTTTGGCTGACCTCTGACCATGAACTTACTCCGCCTAAACGTTTTTTCTAATTTTGTATTTTTTGAAATGTCTTCACAACTAATAACACCAACTAGCACCAACTGTTCTTAGAACTAAAGAAGCTTCTTGGGTGAGAGGTGAAACATCCAGATGCTTTTCTTTCCAAGCTCCTTGGACCCTGATGACCCAGATGACTGAGAACCTTCACAGATGACACCTAATAGATGTGTTGCCATGCATGACTTGAAGGGCTTGTTTCAGTAATTGCTGATAAATTGTTTCTTTTCTACACTATTTCCTCTCATTTTAGGGGAAAGGTATGATTTATGATAATCATACAAGTCGTCAAGGTAATCATTGATTTCATCATTTTAATTTAATAGAATGAAGCAGAATACGTATATCAACCAACAGTTAAGATTTGACAATGTTTAAAAGCAGTGTGTGGGTTGAAACTAGTGTTGAAAATAGCAAGAGCAATAAAACAGACACTTGCAGAAGAAATACATCATTGTTCTACCTCTATATAAGAAATACATCCAAAAGCTTATTTACTTAAACAATTTCTCTATTGTGCTTTTCCCTCTAACTACACACTGTGTTGTAACCATTTGTGATTCGTGTTTTATATGAAATGGGAGTACTTTAAATTGGGTTCTTTAGTTGAAGCCAAAGGAGTATTTTTAACAATTTATTGGACAGACCCCTACCTGACCATAATCTAGTGTAGATAGACAGGAAAGTAGGGAAAGAGAGGGGAAGACATGCAGCAAAGGGCTGCGGGCCAGACTTGAACTCGAGCCTACTGCTCTCTGACCATAAGAAATATGGTCGCCTGCTCACCCACTGAGCTAAACCAGCACCCAGAATGTGTGTGCGTGTGTTTTTTTTGGGGTTTTTTTTGAAAAAACAACCCTACAAAAACAAATGAAGGGACAGTTGTAAAACATACAGTAAGGCTGAAATGGTTAAAATAAAGCCAGGTTAGAAATATACACTACCAGTCAAAAGTTTGGACGCATCTTCTCATTGAATTAATGGTTTGTCTTTATTTTGACTACTTTCTACATTGTAGATACATACTAATTCGTGAAAGTAGACTCCCTTTGTTGACAGCGCTGCAAACCCTTGGCCTCTCAAGTCACCTGAAATGGTTTTCACTTCACAGGTGTGCCTTGTCAGGGTTCATTTGTGCAATTGCTTGTCTTCTTAATGGGGTGGAAGTTGTGTTGTGCAGAAGTCAGGTTGGTACACAGCTGACAGTCCTATTTGACAACTGTTAGAATTCATATTATGGCAAGAACCAATCAGCAAAGTAAAGGGAAATGACAGTGCATCATTACTTTAAGAATTGAAGGTCAGTTAGTTTGAAAAATTGCTAAAACTTTGAATTTGCCCTCAAGTGCAGTCACAAAAACCATCAAACTGGCTCACATGAGGACTGGAAAGGAAGCTCAAGAGTCACTTCTGCTGCTAAGGATAAATTCATCTGAGTCACCAGCCTCTGACATTACAAGTTAACATCTCAGATTAGAGCCCAGATAAATGCCACACAGAATTCCAGTAGCAGACACATCTCTTCATCAACTTTTCAGAGGAGACTGTGAGAATCAGACCTTTATGGTCTAATAGCTGCTAAGAAATCAGTATAAAAGAAAAGCAACAAGCAGAAGAGAATTGTTTGGGCCAAGAAACACAAGGGATGGACATTAGAGCACTGAAAATCTGTGCTTTGGTCTGATGAGTCCAAATTTGAGATTTTAGGTTCCACCCACCATGTCTTTGTGTTATGCAGAAAAAGTGACTGGATAGTCTCTGCATGCATGGTTACCAACATGACGCATAGAGGAGAAGGTGTGATAATGTGGGGATGCTTTGCAGGTGACACTGTTAGGGATTTATGCAAAACTTAAAACACAGTCAACCAGCATGGCTGCCATAGCATAGTTCTAAACCAGTTAATCTTTCTAGGTCTCTAGTTCCTGAAAATCTACATAATTTTTTTCCCCTCATATTTATATGCAGTGACTCATATTCTGAGTTTTGTAGTCCTCCCTATTACAACAAACAGACCTATCATTTAATGAGATTTAAAAAAAAATGCCCAAACCAGCTGGAACTGAATTACAGCCCTGGTAAACATTTTGTATCATTTATTCGTCCTTCCACTTTATTTGATTTTAGTATACTTGCAAAAAATGTCACCCTCTGGGGCATGTTGTTATTGCAGACATTAATATACTCTCGCACACAGTATAGTCTGATGTGGAAATACAAGTCTGTTCTTAGTGATCATTCCTGCTGTTGCAGTAAAGCATATCATCATGAAATACATGGCAACATGCAGAGAATTTCATAAAAGATCCTGCCTGCAATGGAAGTGAGGTATATGCAAACACTATTTAGGGTATACGGTGTAAATAACTACTGCAGACCAGGGTTGGGGTAGAGCATGTGGACATTCACCCATGAGTGGTGATTTAATTGAGATCATTATACAATATTGATAAAAAATGTTATTAAAAAAAAAAAAAGTCAGACCTTGAAAGCGAGGGACTGTGTTCCATTACAAGGGCCCCATGAGTCCCAACTAATCATGAGCAAACATCAAATGTCAGTTTTTAATTATAACTGAATCATTCATTAAGTCAATGAATTTATAAAACACACAGGACAATCCTCCAAAAAACGTTTAATCACAACTGAATTCAAGCATTTGTGATAATGAGTCATTCAGATAGAGAAATTTGGTCCCACTCTTCTTTGCAGAATTGTTTTAATTTAGCCTCATTTGAGTGTTGTCTAGCATGAATGACATGTTTTAATTCCATCTCAATTGGATTTAAGTCCAGTCTTTGATTAAGTCCTACATCTTGTGTTTTTTAGGCGCTCAGAGGTGGACTTGCTAGTGTTTCTGATCATTGTCCTGTTGCATAACCCAAGAGTGCTTGAGCTTCAGGAGACAAACTGATGGCAGACATTCCCCATACAGATTTTCTGGTAGATAGCAGAATTCATGTTACCATCAACTACAGTAAGTCATCCAGGCCCCAAAGCAGCAAAGCACCCTTAGACCGTCACAGGTATGTGTGACTATTGGTATGATGTTGTTCTTGGTGTGTTAGTTTTATACTATATATATATATATATATATATATATATATATATATATATATATATATATATATATATATAGAGAGAGAGAGAGAGAGAGAGAGAGAGAGAGAGAGAGAGAGAGAGAGAGAGAGAGAGAGAGAGAGTTTGAGGATCTTGAAGAAGTGTTTTTTTTGGGGGGGGGTTTTGGCAGACGTGAGAAAAGCCTCTGTGCTCCTTTCTTTAGCTGATGATGATTTTATGACTTAACAAGGTGGATGCATAAATAAGTAAAGAAATTTAAAAGTACATAAATACATGCATTTAAAAACAAAATCACAACAGGGGGCAAATAGTTGTTCACAGCATTTTATATATGGAAAGAATTCAACAGCTAGCACTGCTATTTAGTCATTCTGCAAATATATTGCATTAAATATGCCTGAATGCAGCTCTAGCTCAGTGGAAAACATGAACCCAAAACCTCTGAACTGTTCTCATTTTTGTACCATATGTATCAAGCTACCTTAGATAATCATTTCCAGCAAGTTCCAGCTGGTTAGAGACGAGACTGACGCAGTTATATGGTAGGAATAAAGCAATGCGGACTAAGCTGTGTCATTTCTACAGATGTTTGACTTCAACACACTCATCTAAATATCCATTACTGTACTCTTTCATTATTTAACAAAAAAATTGTAATAAAAAAATCCTCCTCTTTAATCTTTTATTAGATGATGCATCCTGAGACACACGTCTCTTTCGATTAAATTACTCACTTTGCAATCTCAGAAATTTGGATATAATATCACAAGTGGTGAAGAGGAAATAAATATGATCCAGGGGAAAAAAAACCCTAACATGATAAATGTTTTTTCTCGTAAAAGCAAGCACAAATTGATCTAACATTTTCAGAGAGAGCAGAAAAGGGTAAATTGGAAATTCAGACTGATACGTGTTACAGTTTAGATAAGAGCACATATGTTAACTGCCAAAAGAAATAAGTATAACAGAGAGCAAGTTGAAGGGATCTATTGAATTTCAAGATAAATAAAAGCACTGTACTAGAGGCATCGACAGCAAGAGACAAATGTGTGTAAAAGCATTAGCCGAATGACCTTCAATGGCATGCCCCAGCTAGCCACAACATGAATTCCAAGATGGCCTTAAGAGAAAGGGTGACTAGTTTTCCTTGACCTTGGGCTATAACACTTATGAAATAACACTGGATTGTGAGGATTAACCTCTTATTCTCAGTTTTCTTCATGATGTCTTTCCGTCCTCACCTGTCGTCTTTTCACTTGATTCATTGATTTAGCCCTGCAGGTAAGATGAAAGTGTTGTGGTGGCAAGATGAAGCACTTGCTGAGGGGGATGGACATGAATGCTGCTAAGAAGCAGAAATTACAGCTTGTTATACAATTTAAAGGTAGTATGGCCTAAAGGATAAAAAGAGTATAGCTCTGATTGGGAGGTCAACAGCTCAAATCCATGAATCACCTAAGGAAAATGAATGGAGAACACTTTTCCCATGGTCAACAGCCACTGTTAAGAAAGGTACTCAAAGGGACTTCACTGGCTGTAAACATCACATGAGAGGGTAAATTTCCAGATATAATGTTGTCAGTAATCTAAGTGCTATATGCAGGGATGGCTGTCTTTCTGTCCTCGCTCTGGAAATTCTGAATAGAAATCTATATACAGACATTTTTAGCCAGACGTTACATAATTCCACATGTATTGATGGACACTATGAGTACTTAAGTGCTGAACCCCCCAGTGGCGGTCCTAGCCTGTTTGGCGCCCTGGGTGAACACGCTCTCTGACCCCCCCCCCCACACACACACACAAAAACATATTAAGGATTGTACATTAACATAAAACTGTTGTACACACACACACATATGAAGAGAGAGAGAGTATGCATAGTATGCAAACGGCTACCAAACAGCCATCATAATTCGTCATACAATGGGAACAGTACGAATCAACAATTGACAATGACCAATTAATATTAAAATCTTTAATATAATGTATTGTTTGGAGTTTAGTCTGTTACTATTTTTTACCATTTCTTCTTGGAGCAGCTGTAACCCACATAATTTCCTTAGGGATTAATAAAGTATTCTGATTCTGATTGTTTCAGGATGACCTGCCATTATCCAATCACACATCTGCTTACCTGCATCTTTTGCTCGTTTCTCCTCCTCTTCTTTTCTCCTTTTTCTAAACTGAGGACCTGATGGCTTTGAACTTTTCTTGTCCATCTTCCATTGGTTTTAATTTTGCACTCCAGTATGAACACCCATCCCTCAACCCAAGGATCACCACAGCATGATCTAACACACCTACACCTTAGTTCACAGATTCACTTTGTCTAGGGTGCTTTTCTGAGATTTCACACAACCCAGGATTCAAATCATGAATACATAACGGGCTTGGATTTACAACATTATAAAAGAAATGTGCTCTATTTGGAAGCAGCAGGCCCCCCCTCCCCTTTCTGTGTGATTCTTACTCTGAATCTGAATAAGTACGCGGGACCACTGTGTGCGGTAAGACCATCTCTTTTACTTCCTGTATTACCATCTACCGGCATGCATTGCCAGTGCGTAACACGTAATTACACAATCAAACAGTGAACACATACTGCCCATACAACAAATGTACCAGAGACAATTATGAATACACCACATCTCCCCTTTTAAACAAAAACAGAATATTCCTTTTCTCAGGACAGAACTTCTCTTTTTCAAAGCCATACAAGAACATCTGGCAAACAATCTGCATTACATTTTTAACCTTTTGTTTTTGTTTTCTTGTTCTTTTCTTTTCTTAACAACTCTTTTTAGCTTTATTTTACTGTGCTCTACAAAACCCTTATAACACAGTTACATAACAACAACCTTTTTTTTTTTCTTACAGATCTAACTTTTTAGGTTTAACTATTGGCCTCCCTGACTTGGTTCTGACCACATCAGTGTTAACAGGTGTAGCAGGGATCACACTGGGTGTTTGAGGCTTCTGCAACACAGGCACATTAGCAGGTTCATGCACAGGTGAACTTAAAGGAATCAAATGCACACGATTACGCCTCACAGTCCCTTGTGGTAACTCCACTGTGTATGATCGGGGTGTAGAGTGATTTTGGATAACAGTGCCTGTAGTTTTGACATCAGTAACCCAAACTTGCTCTCCTGGGGACAGGCTGCATAAAGGTTTTGCGCGGTGGTGCCTGTTGAAGTTTGCCATGTCCATCATCCTCTTCTCCCTTTCCTTTCGAGCGAGCAGTGCGTTGTCCGGCAGTGTGGGCTCCAGCTGCGATGGAAGCATCGGCAGTGTGGTTCGCAGACGTCTGCCCATTAAAAGCTCTGCAGGGCTGTATCCGGACTGCAGTGGTGTAGCTCTATAGGCAAGAAGAGCTAGATAAGTATCAGCTGCTTTTTTCAGAAGATTTTTTACAGTCTGCACAGCACGTTCTGCTTCTCCATTACTTTGCGGAAACTTGGGACTGCTTGTGATGTGTTTGAAGCCGTATGCTGCTGCAAAGTCTGTAAAGATTTGACCTGAATACTGTGGTCCATTATCAGACATGAGGACCTCTGGGATGCCGTGACGGGCAAAGAAAGATTTCAGGTGAGTAATGACATCGTTTGATTTTGTCCTGTTTAACAAAGCAATCTCAACAAATCTAGAGTGATAGTAAACAGCGAGAAGGTAAGTTTTCCCTCCCAGCTCGAAAAGATCTGTGCCCACTCTCTGCCATGGGCGGGCAGGGTATTCTGTTGGCATGAGTGGCTCACTGTTATTGTGTCTTTCTTGAATACACGTTTTGCACTTGAGCACCATCTCAGAGATTTGTTGACTCAGCCCGGGCCACCACACTGTTTGGCGTGCACGAGCTTTACATTTTACAACACCTTGATGTCCTTCGTGTAGTTTTTCCAGCACCTCGTTTCTCATTGCTGAAGGAATGACAAGCCGTGTGTCTTTTAACAAAAGGCCGTCTTCAACAGTGAGCGTGGCTCGGTCAGGCCAGTAATTTCGCAGTAAAGGCTCTTGTTTTGCATGTTCTGGCCAGCCTTCGGTGCACATGTCCATGACGCGAGCACACACACTGTCGCTTTTCAGTTGTTCCTTCAGTGTTTGCATATATGATGAACTGACAGGCATGTTTGCTACAATACTGTCGACATATATGTCTGTGCTTTCCATTAGCTCTTTGTCTGACAGGTTCATTGGTTTTTTCAGAGGTGAGCGGGACAAAGTATCTGCTGTCCAGAGCGATTTCCCTGGGGCGTACTGCACAGTGTACGAGTAACGCATGAGTCTCATTCTGAATCGCTGGATCCTGGGTGGCAAGAGATCCAGAGCTTGTCCTCCCAGTAAGGAAACGAGAGGTTTGTGGTCCGTTTCAAGACAAAAATGTTTACCAATCAGGAAATCACGAAAACGCTCACACGCCCATGTAGATACCAGTGCCTCTTTTTCCACTTGTGCGTATCGTTGTTCTGTAGGAGAAAGGGACCTCGATGCATACGCCACTGGTCGCCATCCTTCTTCCCACAGCTGCAAAAGAACACCTCCGAGACCATAGGATGAAGCATCTGCTGATACTTTAATGTCTCTGTTGGGGTCATACATTGCGAGCACTGGGGGTGAGGTCAGGGCATCTCGTAATGTTTTGAAAGCTCTCACTTGGTCAGTTCCCCAATACCATGCGTTCTTTTTGGAAAGAAGATCTCGCAGGGCTTTGTCTTTTTCAGCTAAATGGGGGATGAACTTGCCCACTTGATTCACCATGCCCAGAAAACTGCGCAACTCTGACACATTAGTTGGCTCTGTCATTTCTGTAATTGCCTCCGTTTTCTTCGGGTCAGGACTGATTCCTGTATCCGCTATGATGTGACCCAAGAAAGCAACCTTGCTCTGGGAGAGCTCGCATTTTTCAACATTCAGCGTTATGCCTGCTTTTTCCAGTCTTTGCAGTGTAGCATGGAGACGGGAATCGTGCTCCTGATGGTTACGTCCCCACACCAACACATCGTCAATGTGACACACCACTCCTTCGAGACCCTCGATGACCTCCGCCATCATGCTGAGTTGATCCCAAACGGTAGGCGGTTAAAGTGGAACCGCCCAAAGGGTGTGATGAAGGTGGTGAGTTTGGCAGACTCATCGGACAGGGGAATCTGCCAGAAGCCCATGTTGGCATCCAGTTTGCTAAACACTTTGGCTCCTGCGAGCATTCCGAGACTTTGTTCAACCGATGGCAGCACATATTTTTCCCTGCACACATACTCATTTAGTCCGGTAAAGTCTACGCAAAGTCTTAGCCTAGGGCTGTTTTTCTTTGGAACAACAACCATGCCGGCACACCAATCCGTTGGTTCCTCAACTCGGGTAATGACACCAAGCTCTTCCATTCGTTGGAGTTCCTCTTTTACCCTTCCCATCAGAGGCAGAGGAAGCCTTCGCGGAGTTTTGAGTGAGTACGGCACAGCATTCGGTTTGAGTTTAATGTGATAGGCCCGCTGCACTTTCCCTAGACCATTGCAAAGTTTAGGGTAAGTAGTCTTCAGAGTGTCCATTGAAACCGCGTCAACTCGCACCAGCAGGCCAAGAGCTGTAATGGCGGGCAGGCCTAGCAGTGGAGTGCTCAGGTTTCTTACAACATAGACCTTCTCTGTTGTCTGTTTCGCTCCGTAGTTGAGCTGTAGCTTTGTAAAACCTGCAACGTCCAGTGGTGTTTTTCCAGGGCCTAACAAAGGTTTTTCTGGCTGCTGGAGAACTGGTCTGTGTTCGTTAGCAAAAATCTTTGATAAGTCCGAGTCAGCTATTACAGTCACATCTGCTCCAGTATCCAGTTTGAAAGTGATTTTTGCATCTTTCACTTGTATGTTGGCTGTCCACGCCTGGCCGTCACTGGAAACTGAGCCTAGGAAGAAACCTTGTTCCTCTTCCTCCTCAATACTTTGCACTGTCTTGCTTTGTCTGCAGACTCGCTGGTAGTGACCTTTTTTTCCACATAAATGACATTTTGCATCATTTGCTGGGCACTCAGGTTTCGGATGTGGAGAGCCTCCGCACTTGTAGCATTTGTTACTTTGTCTCTTGCTATATTGCTGTTGTGTTTTGATAGTTTTATTTTTGAACATGTTGAACTTTGTTTTGTCGTGCTTTTGTATCACTCTGTCAACTGTTTTCGCATTTACATGCATTACATTTGTTTCACTTCTCAAAGCTGACTGTTGCTTTTTGATTTCTTCTGACTGCCTGGCCATATTTATAGCTTTATCCAAGTCCAAGTCTTTTTCCATCTGCATGCGCTCAGACAGCCTCGTGTCGGCCAAGCCCACTACTATTCTGTCTCTTATCAGCTCATCGTGGAGCGGTCCGTAGTTACAGTGCTCTGCTAATGCATGCAAGGCAGTCACGAATGCATCAACAGTCTCATTCGGCTCTTGTTTGCGCATATTAAAACGTGCGCGCTCATAAACAACATTTTTCCTGACAATGAAAAAGTTGTGGAAGCTATCTCTCACTTTAGCATAGTCCCGTTGGTCTACATCACTTAACTTTAGTCCTCTCAGGACGTCATCCGCTTCGTCTCCCATACAATATATGAGAGTGTTCACTTGATTTTCCTCCGAGCTCGCAGACAGATTACTTGCCTGACGGAATCTCTCGAAGCGACGGACCCATCTTGTCCATTCGTGTGGTTTGGAAAAATCAAAGGGCTCCGGTGGTTGGATGATAAACGTAGCGCTGGGAGTGCTAGCCGCGGTGCTAACTCCTGCCCTCGGACGATCGTCTACGTCGTCATTCGGCATTTTGTTTCCACCTTCCCCTTCTCCTCACACTCGGCAGATGTATGGAGTCTTACGAGTCACACAGCACTTCTGACACCATGTGTGATTCTTACTCTGAATCTGAATAAGTACGCGGGACCACTGTGTGCGGTAAGACCATCTCTTTTACTTCCTGTATTACCATCTACCGCCATGCATTGCCAGTGCGTAACACGTAATTACACAATCAAACAGTGAACACATACTGCCCATACAACAAATGTACCAGAGACAATTATGAATACACCACACTTTCGACATGTGTGTGAGACTTTAAATCATCAAACTGTAAATTTTAAATTGTTATTGATCCCTTTACCCCGAGTCCTAAAGTGTATATTTATTTTCTTACTCTTCTAATATATATTGTTTGTTTACTTGCACTGCTGTAACTGGAGCCTCCTCGTCTCATCTCTCTATATACTGGACTGTATGTAGCGGAGATGACAATAAAGTTTACTTTGACTTCAGCAGCGAGCAGGCGCACCGAGGGCTCTCGCGCTCACTTTTCGCGTATAGAATTTCGAAAAAACATCGGTGCAAATTATAAGTCTGTATTATAATGGCTGGTGTTTTTGTGTTTGTTGGTTTGTTTTTATTTTGTTTTATTGCGAGTTAGTTATTAGATGCTCCTCTAGCCGGTCAGAGAATCCCCTGCCCTCTGGTCTCTGCGCTGCAAGCAGCAGGCGCACCTCGCAAACGAAGGGCGCCCTTACTCCCAGCAAATGGGCGATAGAAAACCGATCGGTGCCTATGACATTCCCAATATGCGCTTTCAGCATGCCGATGCCCGTGATGCCGCCCCCCACCACGATGTCGCCCGTATCTAAAACCGCTACTGCCCCCCCCCCCCCGCACACACACACACACTCGATTGAGAGTGGTCTACTATTCCAAGGATGTAGCTGTTTACTTTCTATCTCTGAATTAGGAAATGAAAGTAGGCAGCAACTCCAAAAGTGTGCACAGTCATTGGTAATTCAGTTACTAGTTTTCCAACATAAGTCACAGTTGTGGGATTCACTCTTTCCTATGAATGGGAAAAGAGCCTATAAGAAAAATAAGCACATAAACTAGCGTTTAGCATGTTTAGCATGTCTAGTCTGTTGTTTTTGACTGATAAAATGTCAGCGCAAAATATGTCTAATTAACATATTGCAAACCTAACAGTCCAACATCAGACATGGCAGCTAATGTAGTGTAAGATATGATTCTTTAAACAATTCCATCATGAAAAATTTATATGAACACAAAAAATCAAGTTTTATTAGTAGTCTGTTGAGATGGTAGAATTCTTGAAATTGTATTTATTATTTGTCAGGAGTGTTTAAAATATGAGTTACTAGACTGAGACAGGTGCAGCTCCTCCTGTACAGCAAACCTCTTGCAAGTTTTGGAACAGCATTTCTCATGATTTGTAAACAAGGAGTGAATTACTGTAACTTCAATTAGCTTGCAGCGAGGAAGCTAACTGAAGTGGTTTATATTTATGAAAACTGGAAACATTTAAAACATGCTAAATTGATTTCCTATATTAATCATCTTGAAAAGTCCTTTGGAATCTCAATGTATCTTACCATGTTTATGTGTTCTGGTTTGAATGTGTTCTGTTTTTATGTGTTTTAAACTACTCTTCTGTTAGAAAACATACACTTGCCACACAGTACCTCTCAGTTTGGAACTCCCCTCTGATGCTCCTTAGAGCGAAAAACCTCTGATTAAAAGTAAAGATTATTTAAACAATGAGGAAGAGAAAAAAACAATGTTGTACATGATCAGTGCATGACAATAATTGTGCAAGTTCAGCCATCAGCTGTGGGATTTCTGCATTAATTTCAGGGAACATTTAATGAAGTGTGGAAAAAACAAAAATGAAAATAAACAAGAGAATCGCAGAAGGCACACAAACAGAAGACAATTACAGATCGTCACTTAATCATGCCCCAAGCTTGGGTGAAAGTTGACAATAATTACAATGTCACAAAATCAGGAAGGAATTGCTTCAATCAGTCAATCCACATGGAACCAATTTATTTATGTGAACATAGATCATTTAGAGTTGATATTTGGTGCTTCAGCTATATATACACAAACAAACACCAGGCTGCACACAGCAGGATGAGAGTGACGATAAAATGCCTGAACTGCAATGTATGCATTCCTTAGCTATTTGAGGAAACGTATGCCCCTGTGCGTCCATATTTCACTGAGGTCCCTTTACATGGGGGATATACAGGGTAATGACCTGAGAAACATCCACCTGACCATCAACCAGCCCTCACAGACACATCACTATGTAATAATAAATGTAATAATATTCCACATTGCAAGTCGAATAACAGGATCTCAGCTATCTAAAATTCTACATGTATGAGTGTAGCAAGTATTGCATGAATTTAATAATCCTTTTTAATCAGTCAAGGAGCCCACTCTTGGTGGCTACTGTGACACATAGCTGAAGTAACTGTGATCAGACTGTGGGCAGGTTTTTTCTTTTTCTTTTTTTACAGGCTACAGATAAAATTGCATTGTTATTTAATTCTATTGGAAGAGATTGAGTTTATACTGGCAGACTTATGAAAACCATCACCCATGACATTTTACTATTTTTTCCACAGTAAGAAATATCTTTGCACAAATCAATATGGTGTTAATATGAATTTGTTTGTTTATGGAGCAGAACAATCAGAGTTATTGTGGCAGCAGTGTGACACTTACATTTTTGGGCAGGTGAATGTTGAGCTTGCCGGGAACTGACACAAAATAAGATATATCCTAGGCTGTTCAGCTGGCCACCAGTCTGCTAAATACCTGGATGATTTCAGACAATTGTTTGATGCATTTCTACTTATTTCATGTTTGATCGTGATGTTTCTTTTCGAGAGCAGGTTAAATTTATTTCACAGTCCTGCATATAATTTCAAGAGACAACATTACGATATAAAATGCATGGCATAAGTATAATATTGCAAAACACACAGACTTCAGTAGCAGTATTTTTTTTAGCTAGCTTTTTTTCCCATGTACTATTGGAGTTCATGAATCTGCTGGTACTCTTAAGTTTCCTTTCATACAGATGTGCTAATACTCATTTATAATCACAGTAGGTTTTATACTCCTGAGTTGCACTAGAATGGCCCTATAGCCATGAACTCCGACCACATAACTTCCACTTTTTTGCATAATTGGTACATTGTTGTATTTTATCCTCACCATTTAGCAATCTCATAATGCCTTGACTTTTAAAAACCCATAATTCAGATGAAAGATTGAGTGACTCACAGCCAAGCAGAGCTGTTTTCTCCAATGGCCTTTTGAAATTCAGCCAAGCAAAATCTCAGTTAATTAGAAGTGAACAAAGAAGAGGGAGTGAAGGGAGAACACTGAGGTTGACAGCGGTTTTCTTGCCCTGGAAGAAACAATGATCTGTTGTGGGTGGTGGTTCTTTGGCACTGAAGAAAAAATGAATGATAACACAAAGTGATAGAAAGTCTGATAATGTGAAGTACCCTGTGATCATCAGTCAGTAGTGGTTTCATAGATTCTTTATGATAATCGAGCCAGATGGTGCAAAGCCAGTTTTGCATGGTCCAGTAATCTTCAGCAGTGGAATCTGTGTTGCATATTTGACACTGCAAAGAGCTGTTGCTTTGCATGGCTTACACTATTTAATAAGTAATAAATTGAATCTACAATAATTAATACAAACACACACATTAAAACACAAATTACCGTGCAAGCTTTATATTTTACTTACATTATGATTATCGGTGATGTTAGGGGAGGGTGTGGACAGTATCTAACAAAGAGGACACATCAAGTGTCTTGCCAATTATCAAAGCATTATTCATGTATGTGTTATCAGATTTTCCTGTGGTCGTTGTATTATCTGTTTAATTCCTGAAGTCGTATGTTTTCTTAGTCCCATGTGAATCTGCCAGGGTTTTTTTTTTATCTGTAAAGAAAAATTGACTGCAAATTACATACCACATTTTGCTAGTCACACCATCTGATAATCACAGACCTGTGTTTGCATTCCCTTATTATTAATATTTCTTGATGATATCTTAGATTTATGTCCCCCTTTTCTCTTCTCAGTCAAGAATTATTGAGGTTGCTGTAGAAATAATTAATGAGAGCGACGATAGCATTTTGAGTGGAAATATAGGCTCATCTAGCACCTTAGTATGGAGTCTATTAAAGGAAAGGGCAAACCCAAGCCCATAAAAAGAATAATCTTATGAAAGCTCATGACATGGACTGGATGAAATAGTAAGTATATTTCTAAATCATCAATAGTTTTGATAAATGTATTTTCAGTTTCTCTTAGCAAGGACAACACGGAATATTCCAGCCTGAAAAGTCAGGGTTGTGATAAACCATAGATGTCTATGTTTATCATCGTGAGCAAAGAGTATATTCTGGCTTCTCCAGTGTGTGTGAAGAGAGGAATAAACCTGACACAACTCTAAAGTGTCCCGCTTTTGAAACATGTTTGTGACTGTCAAATTAAAGCAGATCGTTCTTTGAAAGACACGCCGTTTCATGCCCTTGATGCGAATAGACAAGCTGTTGCATGGGAATTGTAGCTCAAATGTCAATGCTGATAGTCTTTCTTCAACACAAATGGAAACATTACTTTTGGCTTTACGGGAATGAATTGTCAAAATGTCTGCTTGAGTGTATTGCTCTGAATCTCATCAAATACTTGGCACCGTTTCGTTTCTCCAGAAGAAGACTGGCTACAAACCATACTGTTTTGGAAACTCATTACTGATTTTTGTTGGGTTTTTTTCCCCAGGGGAAGCAACAGCTTAGTGTCTCCTCTATTGTCTTTGGAATAATGACACAGTTGGCTACCTGGACTCAAAGACAGCATTCACCTTCAGCGTGGCTTTGAAGGGATAGACATTTATCTCCATCAGTATCCACAAAGCTCCTGTGCTTATTCAAACATTTCCTTAATTAGGCTTATATGAGAGGTCATTCCTCTTTCTATGCCGCTTAAAGAAGAGAATTGTTGACATAAAAAGAGGCAAAAAACAAATCACATCTATTATCTTTGTTAAGTCACATAAATTCATGATATTTCATGCAGCACCATATCTGGAACGCTACATGAAATTAAACTGTAGATATATACTCACTGGTTATTTGATCATTGACATTAAATCATCTTCCTTTCATTGTAAGCTGCATTCATCCCAGATAAAGAGGTTTAAATTCTAGTGTATTAAGTCTTTATTACTAGCATTCATTTATGGTCTCCAGGGATCACACCACTTATGCCCAAGAAAACTTGCTTTAGGCATAAGCTGTGAGGAAAACCATTTTCCTCCTCCAGCAGCCCAGGTCAAAGAGCTTTCATGTTAATTAATGGAAGAAAAATGCTGTCACTATAGCATCTGTTCATCTTCTCTGTTAATGTGGTACAGTATATGGTAACTCGCAACAATCTAACTAAACTTGGATGCCAAATAGTTAATCCATTACACACTTTGAGGGGGCAATTATAATGTGGTATGGCTACTATTCTTGACTGACTATTGTGAATGAGGGAATGAAAATACATTTATACACATTATTTTGTTACGAGCAAAAACGCAAAAGCGAGCAAAAACGTGTACCAGCCAAGTATGGTGACCGTCAAGTTACATACAGGGTTTGTATGTTGACTGTGGCACGTATTGACGTATTTATATTGATGTATTGTTAATTTATTTCGATCATGTAAACAATATAAAGGTACATTTAGCAAAGAAAAGCAGAGAGAAAAAAATACTATACAAAATAAAGTTAATACATTTCAATATTGCTTCTATTCTGATTCAGTTACATATCGAAAGGAAGTGGGAAGAAGTACACTTATTTAATCGCACCCCTTTGCAATAAAACCAAACGCAAACAGAGAAAGCAACAGCAGGGGGATGACAAAATTAAAATAAAGTGTATGGAAATCAAAAGAATTGGGATTAATAATATATATGTTTTTAAAATGTCTTAATGTTAATAATCACTCTATATGTGATGATGTTCATGCAACGTTTTGATCAGATCAGCCCACTCATTAAGAAGGAGTTAGGGTGTATACAGACATACATATCTTATATTAAGATCTCAGCCTTGTTACTTAGGTCACTTTTTAAATAATCAACCAGAAATGTATTTTATTGGTGCATTACACTAAGCACTGAATAAGAATATGACCTATAAGGTGGCTAGTTCCTTGTTGAGTCTATGCGATTGACTATATTTATAAAATATGTTGTCAGTTCTATACTAAAAATATGATACATTAAAACCCTGCTGACTTTCAGTTTCCCTCAGCCAAATATCATGAGGCCCAAAATCCTGATCAGCAAACTCTTAGAGCTCTAACCCATAAATCTATCTTAAGAAGACAGTGATTTCCCCATTTTCATTCAGAAAGACCCACTATTAGAGCTCAAGAAATGGAACAGTGCTTGAACTAGCTTATCTTTGCTATATTTTGTAAGTCAAAAAGTACTTAAGATAAGTTAAAGGGATGGGAAGACAGATGGAAATTTCTCTCTATCCTCTTTCAGTAACATGACAAGAGGCATGAGATGAGAAAGTGGAAGTGGAACTTGAGGCAAAAAGAAAGACAACCAAGCAACTGCAAAAGCAACACTTGGACACAGATACTGGACTCTTGACAGTTTTGAAACGTTCATGACAACATAGCTCCATTAAGACTGATGGTAGTGTGCTGGTATATATATATATATATATATATATATATATATATATATATATATATATATATATATATATATATATATATATATATATGTATATATATTACTTTTTTGGGGAAGTAATCAGTAATTAGTTACTGATTACTTTTTTCAAGTAACTTGACCAACACTGCTTGTGACACACCCGCACCCCAAGGCCCTACCTGTGTGGGTGAGTGTGGTGGAGCGGGAAGAGGGAGGTAGCCAGGGATGGGGAGGAAAAGGAGGGATCACCTGTTGAGAGAAGAAGAATAGAAGAATGTCTGTCCTGCCTGCTGCACAACAACATTGAATAATCAGTATTTACTGCTGTTTACACTTAGCTAGATTAATGCGATGGTGTTGTGTTTAGTATGTTGCTTTGGTTTTTTTTTGCTTGTTTTCTATTCTTCTTCTCTCAACAGGTGATCCAGGAGATTTTTTTTCTCCCCCCCTTTCTCACTGTCCCTCTCCCCTTCTGTTTTTCTTTTCCTTCCTCTTTCTTTCTCCCTTTCCTATCCCGCACTCATGTCTGTCCCGTCTGTAACATCTGAAAATAAAATATAATAAACAATAAAATCAAAGGTCGATCAAATGGACCAATACGGCAATGCCACGATGATCCATTTGGCAAAGTAAATCCATTGGGTATCCTTGTTGGTCTTCAGACAACAATTCTGATGGCTAAAGAACCAAATGGGACAGGCAAAAAAAATAAAAAAATAGTTACGCAAAATGGAGCGTGTCCGCTCCGACCAGCTCTAAAGGGTTAAAGTATAATGTATAATATTGTATAAGGAAGAAGGAACACGAGAAGCTGGAGAAATACCAAGGGCTCAGAGAAGAGCTCGAAAGGATGTGGAGGGTGAAGGTAACGGTGGTCCCCGTGGTAATCGGAGCACTAGGTGCGGTGACTCCCAAGCTAGGCGAGTGGCTCCAGCAGATCCCGGGAACAACATCTGAGATCTCTGTCCAGAAGAGCGCAGTCCTGGGAACAGCTAAGATACTGCGCAGGACCCTCAAGCTCCCAGGCCTCTGGTAGAGGACCCGAGCTTGAAGGATAAACCGCCCGCAGTGGCGTGCTGGGTGTTTTTTCATATATATGTATATGTGTGTATATGTACAGTGGGGCAAAAAAGTATTTAGTCAGCCACCGATTGTGCAAGTTCCCCCACCTAAAATGATGACAGAGGTCAGTAATTTGCACCAGAGGTACACTTCAACTGTGAGAGACAGAATGTGAAAAAAAAAATCCATGAATCCACATGGTAGGATTTGTAAAGAATTTATTCGTAAATTAGGGTGGAAAATAAGTATTTGGTCAATAACAAAAATACAACTCAATACTTTGTAACATAACCTTTGTTGGCAATAACAGAGGTCAAACGTCTACTATAGGTCTTTACCAGGTTTGCACACACAGTAGCTGGTATTTTGGCCCATTCCTCCATGCAGATCTTCTCGAGAGCAGTGATGTTTTGGGGCTGTCGCCGAGCAACACGGACTTTCAACTCCCGCCACAGATTTTCTATGGGGTTGAGGTCTGGAGACTGGCTAGGCCACTCCAGGACTTTCAAATGCTTCTTACGGAGCCACTCCTTTGTTGCCCGGGCGGTGTGTTTTGGATCATTGTCATGTTGGAAGACCCAGCCTCGTTTCATCTTCAAAGTTCTCACTGATGGAAGGAGGTTTTGGCTCAAAATCTCACGATACATGGCCCCATTCATTCTGTCCTTAACACGGATCAGTCGTCCTGTCCCCTTGGCAGAAAAACAGCCCCATAGCATGATGTTTCCACCCCCATGCTTCACGGTAGGTATGGTGTTCTTGGGATGCAACTCAGTATTCTTCTTCCTCCAAACACGACGAGTTGAGTTTATACCAAAAAGTTCTACTTTGGTTTCATCTGACCACATGACATTCTCCCAATCCTCTGCTGTATCATCCATGTGCTCTCTGGCAAACTTCAGACGGGCCTGGACATGCACTGGCTTCAGCAGCGGAACACGTCTGGCACTGCGGGATTTGATTCCCTGCTGTTGTAGTGTGTTACTGATGGTGACCTTTGTTACTTTGGTCCCAGCTCTCTGCAGGTCATTCACCAGGTCCCCCCGTGTGGTCCTGGGATCTTTGCTCACCGTTCTCATGATCATTTTGACCCCACGGGATGAGATCTTGCGTGAAGCCCCAGATTGTGGGAGATTATCAGTGGTCTTGTATGTCTTCCATTTTCTGATGATTGCTCCCACAGTTGATTTTTTCACACCAAGCTGCTTGCCTATTGTAGATTCACTCTTCCCAGTCTGGTGCAGGTCTACAATACTTTTCCTGGTGTCCTTCGAAAGCTCTTTGGTCTTGGCCATGGCAGAGTTTGGAGTCTGACTGTTTGAGGCTGTGGACAGGTGTCTTTTATACAGATGATGAGTTCAAACAGGTGCCATTCATACAGGTAACGAGTGGGGGACAGAAAAGCTTCTTACAGAAGACGTTACAGGTCTGTGAGAGCCAGAGATTTTCCTTGTTTGAGGTGACCAAATACTTATTTTCCACCCTAATTTACGAATAAATTCTTTACAAATCCTACCATGTGAATTCATGGATTTTTTTTTTCACATTCTGTCTCTCACAGTTGAAGTGTACCTCTGGTGCAAATTACTGACCTCTGTCATCATTTTAGGTGGGGGAACTTGCACAATCGGTGGCTGACTAAATACTTTTTTGCCCCACTGTATATATATATATATATATATATATATATATATATATATATATATATATATATATATATATACTGTATATACATATACAGTGGAACCCCAACTGACGAATACCCCGTTTCACGAAAAATTCGAGTTACAAAGGCACTGAACGGCAATATTTCTGCCTGTGTTACGGCAAAATGCCCGTATAACGAAATCCACTGGCTCTGATTGGCTGAGCCCACAATGCCCACAATGCCTTCCGAATCATGTGACAACCCCTTGGCTTCCATACTTGCGCTTCGCTGTTCCACTTGAACGATGTATTGTTGTTCTAGTTAGCAATTAGCCTATAGCCTATCGTTCAGCATCGCCTCACTCAAAATGCGCAATGGGTGCTTCGACTTACGAAAATTTTCGACTTACAAAAGACCCTCGGGAACGAATTCATTTCGTAAGTCGGGGTTCCACTGTGTGTGTGTGTGTGTGTGTGTGTATATATATATATATATATATATATATATATATATATATATATATATATATAGTGGAATCCATCTTTAACAACTATTTTTGGAGGAAAATGCATCTTATGTGATCAAAATTTCTTTTCTTTTTAGTTTACTTTTATTTAACTCAAATAATCACTTTCCACAGTCTGCAGCTCTCATTGCAGTGAAATTCTTAACAAGCAGTTTTATGCTATCTTGTCAATACTGATAATACAGAGAACATATGCAATATGGACATTACCTTTTGACTTACAAAACACATTGTCAATGCTATATTAAAAACAAAACAAAACAAAAACAAACAAACAAAAAAGATACATTAAAACCCTGCTTACTTTTAGTTTCCCCTGGGAAAATGCTGTTCCAATGTCTTTACAAGGCCCAAAACTCCAATCAGGTCTTTGAGTTCCTGCCCATAAATCTAGTTTAAGAAGACAGTGATTTTGCCATTTTCATTCAGAAAGATCCACCATTAGAGCTCAGGAAATGGAACAGTGCTTGAACTGGCATATCTTTGATAGATCCTGTTAGTCAAAAAGTACTTTAACATGAGTCATTAGACTGTGTGACAGGTGCAGTCAATACTGAGCCAACATCATTCACCTGTAACTGGAAGCCCTTTTCTGTGGCACTAATCTGGCTGGATCAAACATGGTGTCTTGCTTCATCAGTCTCCTCTGTAACTCTGTCAAGGGTTCTGTCCATTTATGTGAGAAAAGAGAAGAAGTGAAGAGAGGAAGCTGGTAAAGACCAGGAAATCAGCAGAGAGGCTTTTGATGCCCCAGTGCTTAATTTCCTCTCATTAGTCTGATCCCGAATCCGGAACACAGAAGCAGCACTTGCCCACTGACAGCTAATCAACTCCTCATTCATATCAAATGTCAAATCAAGGCTTAAAATCCAGGTTCCTCATCTATTTAATATTATGGCCAGATTTGTCTGTAGCTCAAACAAGCGAATACTCATATCAGACCTCTATCATATACGTCATTAAAAAGTGAACCCATAACCCCTTAATAAAAATGAAATGAATAATCTAATCTGCAGATAGAAGTTCTGCCTGAGCTGAAGGAAAGGAAGGCAAGATAAAATTTCATTTCTTGGCCAAACAAAATAGAGCAAACAGTTCCTCTACAGGCATAGCTTCTGTTTGCACATCATTAATCAAGAGGCAGAAAAAAAAATGAGGTTGCTTCTTTTATATACCACACATAATGTGTGGGAGCGTGCAGAACTCTGTCTTTGCTCACTGGGTATATAGTGTGTATACGTGCAGAGACACTCCCAAATAGGTTCTCACTGTGTGCATTTACAAAGTACATTTTTAGAACCTGTGGAGACAGGGGAAGAAAAAAGATGATGTTGAATCAAAAATTCAACAGAATCCACGTCTTTTGTTCTTTGCTGAAAAATAACATATCAAAGAACAGCACGGGCCACATGGTGACATTTTTATGAGTGTTGCGCTGACTCGGCTGAACTCTCCCTCTGAGAGACTGATGAGAAGGAATGGCCGTGTGGAGGAAGTGACTGGGTGTATACATAGCTGCCGTTATCATTTGAATCCTGTACTGCTGAGTCTGTAACTTCAGTCCCCCGCATGGATGGGGAAATGACCTGATGGTAGTTCCCTGTAACTCCATATGACTCCCTAAACTCTCTCTCAACACAAACTATCACAACCTTTTGACCTTCTGAACATAGAGTTGTAAGACAGAAAATACTCTGCAACAACAGCTGCATTGTCTTTTGACCTATTGTGTCTGATCCATGATGCTTTCGAGAAACACAGCAGGAGGACATCTTTGGAAGTCTCCAGTCCCATCTGCTCAGAGATGCCAAATTGGCTAGGGTTTGTGCGGTAGATAGGAGGAACTTATCACGTAAAGTTGTTCTGGGCATCGTGCCTGTCAGTGATTCAGTATTTTTGGCACGGCCTTTTAACACTCATGTGTGGAGGGAAAAATGCCCTCCGCGTGAGGGAAAGCGAGACCAAAATGTGTGAAAGTAATCCGAGGTTTCTTAATCGCTCTGACCAGCAATTTCAAAAGTCCTGCTCACATGCCAAGACTTCCTATGAGTAAACACACATGACAGTTACTACATTTAAGGGAAAACTGGGGCTTTCCAAAATGCTCTGATAGCAGTTAGTGTGGGCCAAATCCATATTTATAAGCGACAGCCAGGCGACATTCTTTGCCCTCAGCAGGCTGTGCAGAGCAGTAAATTGAATTCTGCCATGCAGCTCTCGCTGACAGAATGCTGAATAAGTGAGAGGATCTGTATTTTAGCGAAATGCATGACTGGTGGCCCGCATACACATTAGAATAAAAATGATATGTTGGGTGGAAAACTCTCATGGCACTTGACAGACACTGGAACTCCACAATAGAAGCTATTTTAAAACTGGACATGCCAGAGAAACTGTTTTTAGATTGTCAGTAAAAGGTTAGGATTAATAGTATTATTTAGTTTTGGAGATGCTGACTTTGTAATATTCCACAAAATACTGGAAGGCATCCAGGAAAGGTTAGTGGATTATAAATAAATATTTTATTTACTCCGTTTTCTAATTTAGTCAAAGCTTCACATATTGAATTTATTGTAGTCTGGGAAACATCAAACGATTCCTTTGGGCGTTTTGTGTACTGCATTTAGCAGCCTTTTCTTCCACCCATGTCATTTCATTGTTTTCTCCTATCAATTAAAATCTTTGATTCTATTGCAGTGTGTCTTATTATGCAAAATTAATAGCAGCAGTAGTGTAAGTTATTAAAGCAATGACATAACTATTTTAACCAAAAACTACAGCTTCAAAAAGATTTCAGTGATCTCATTTGTAATACAACAAACTGGATATCAACTTTCCTTTTCTACTCTGGCCACTTCAAGTGCTTTTAATAACACAACAACCACTTGCTTCACATTAGACATATATATACAGCAGAGGCAATTTGGAGTTCAGGAACTTGCTCAAGGACACTTCAACATATGGACTCAACAAATGGATCTTCCATTTATTAGATGAACTGCTCTACCTCTATTCTCATTCCTCCTGTTTTACTTGCTTTGGTATTTGGTAACTTTGGTATGGTCTTTTGTTTACATGCTAGTAAGTTTGACCTCCGCTCAAAAGCAAATGGGAAACAGTTGTGCATGTCCCCGAATAGCTTTGGTTTTACTTAGCTGGTAATACAACTTTTTAAACTTGCTTCTTTTGTGATTCGTGATGAAATAGCAATTTGAAAATGCTATTCATGTCTGTGATTTATGTAACATGGGTGAATAGTACAAGCTAAACTAAATTCTAAGCTACAGATGTGCAAGCTAAAAACTTTTAATCACTTGCCTGTTTCTGTGTGTGGGCAGTAGCATTGCTTTTTCGATTAAAAGAGGATTTTGTGTTTACTGTATTAGCAATAGGGTGTATTTGGGCAGGCTTGCCCCTTGATCCTGTAATTAAAGCCAGATGACACTGTTGCCACTACACAGCAAAAGCTGCAAATTTGTCCTTTAAAAATTGAATGAATAAACAGAAAATTGAAAGCATCTGGGCACTGTTAGCCGTTTTGTGTGTAAAAAAAAAGAAAAAAAAGAAAAGAAATTGCTGGCACTCATGGATTTTCTTGCCAGTTGCACTGGTAAAGGGGTTCCTGGGGATTCCCAAGGCAGCGTTGTGTCAGCTGCAAGAAGCACCTGACTATAGTGTGAACAAGGAAAGACCACCAACACACCCAGTGCTTTGCATCAAAACACAAGTGGTGGCATGTATACATTGTATGTAACTATTTTGTTGTTTTGCTACCTGTTTTAGCAAAAACAGTACAGTTTTATCACTATACATATATTTAATATTACCACTAATAATACTTGCATCCCAAAAAGGCATTTAAAGTGGTCACTTCCTTCTGCATCACCCTTATTTACCAAAGCAGAGGTTCTCCCAGTATTAAAGAAAGCCTTCAGTTCAATAAATCAGAACATAGAGAACATACAGAAATATTGTAATTAGACGTTTTGTTCATTGTCCCAGTTTAAAACTTTCTAGTTGCCAACTTGGGATTCTTCAGTGTCTTCTCCTTGTTCTGCCACCATGAGTTGATTCCTGTGTTAAAA
This sequence comes from Astatotilapia calliptera, assembly GCF_964374335.1. NCBI lineage: Eukaryota > Metazoa > Chordata > Actinopteri > Cichliformes > Cichlidae > Astatotilapia > Astatotilapia calliptera. The sequence continues at coordinate 33,049,091 of NC_137428.1, read as the reverse complement.
TGCAAAGCTGCATCCTCCCTGCTGTTTTATTTCTGAATCCATTTATTTATTTATTTGCGATACTACTGTAGCATTGACTTAGAAAGAAAAGGCATCCATGCAAGAACACCCACAGAACTTGCAAAAAAAAAGTGTCAGCTTGCTTGTGGATATGGATGATAGAACTCATTTTGAAAACACTGCATTTTGTCTAAAAAACCCCAATATCTAAAAGACATGAATGACACAGTCGTATTTAATCCAATTTGACTTTTCATGCATTGTTGGTGGGCAAATCCTCTCCCTCTGTGGGAGTTGTTTTCTATCACATGTCAGAGGGGTTATCAGTCAGTCTCTTCTTGCTTTTGATATTTTTGTTTAACCTTTATTCATTTTTTGTTTTGTTTTAACCAATCTGAATTTATGCACTTATATGTGAGACCTTCCAATATTCCAACCCACACATGGATGTCATTGTGGAAAGAAATATACATTTTTTAGATTGTGCTATATGATGAAAAGTACTAAGAAAAAAATCATGCAGGCTGGTACTTGAAAATAGAGCAGAGCAGATTAAAAGAATAGTTGATGTTATAACTCTGGAATAGATTTTTTTTTAGGTTTGACTTTAAAGTAATAGAGAAGATTAAAGTGAGTGAGAGAGAGGCAGAGCGAGCGAGCAAGAGGGATACCACTCAAATGTCAAGCGTGACGCTGTAATATCAAAAGAATTATGTGTGTGTGTGTGTTTGTGTGTGCGTATGTATATATTCTGAGTATTCAGTCACATGATTCCAATAAAAAAGTTTTGCATTTCTGAGATTATTGCACTTTTTGAGTCCTGCAGATTTTGAAGTTACATTTTTTCCTCCTAAAATTTGTATTTTAAATTGACTAGAATCTGTCTGTATTTAGAAGTTTTTAGTTTACTGATATAGATTGATTAATGGGTAACTTTTTGTGCAATGAAACCTTTGCCCTTGGTTGTGAAGTATTGCTTATGTCTCGGGGTATGAACCTGATCTACTGAGACTTTTCCAAGCAGACAACAGATCAATACAATTTGATTCAGTCCTGGTGTCTGCTGGATGATGTGCAGCAATATGATACAGCTTGGTACAATACAATGTAATATTATTGTATTTGTAGTAACACGATACCTTGCAAGAAGAAATTCTAATTTGTCTACACTCTAGTATTTCATAATAAATGAAAATGACTTCTCTTTCACTTTTTTTTTCGCCTAGCAGTAACATTTCTACTTATAATTCTACCATTTGTTGTTTGCGCATACGGTAGATACATCTATACAGCATCAGTGTGTCAGTATGTGTATACGAACAGCTCAAAAGACCAGTAGTTCACCATTATTTCGAAGAAAAAAAATACTCAGGCGCTTCATGTATTTAATTTGCTATCCTTACCATTAATTCTTAGTTACACAAAAACGAAGGTGGCACAACTGATAACAAACAAACAAACAAACAAACAAATACAATAATTTCTGTAGGGTCTATTAATCACGTAGAACTTCCAGGATATATAAAATAAACAAAAGTCCAGTAAGAATTTTAAGAAAATGACAAGAAAACACAGGTCACTAGTCCACCCATTCAATAATATAATATAATATAATATAATATAATATAATATATCCATCCATCCATCCATCCATTCGCTTCCGCTTATCCTTTTCAGGGTCGCGGGGGGCGCTGGAGCCTATCCCAGCTGTCATAGGGCGAGAGGCGGGGTACACCCTGGACAGGTCGCCAGTCTGTTATTATATTATAATATAATATAATATAATATAATATAATATAAATGCATATTTTGGGACATTACATATGACTGCATTAGGATCGGTGCCAGCCCCATTTAAGTAATTCCAAGCTTGGAGCAATGGCTCTGCTTTGTAAAAATAGGACTGATGTCGCTACAGATAAACATTGGAAATCTGGGAGAAACAGAATACAGCAACTTGATGCATTTTCAGTTAGATGATATTTAATTGCAAAGATAATTTACCACATCAGGTGAATTTGATTAGAAGCTCAGTGTTAAACAGCAAGTCGTTTGAACATTAAATCAGTTTTACCTAAGCATGAAATATCTCATCAGATCTGTTCCAGTATGGTCTAAATAAAATGGATCAGTTAAACATGGAATTTTTACTGTTTATATTCTCAACCACATAATTTCTTGTGGCGATAACACGACCATATGCATCAACAGTTTACTGTTGTGTTAAAGTGCCTCACAGTTAAATCTGTTCTTGAGTCATACCTGGCCTTGAGGACTGTGTGTGCTTGAATCTGCATGTGAACGATTAGATAGCTGTGCAAAATGCGTTCAATCCAACTTGGTGTTAATTGTGAATTGGCCTGTTGGAAATGTTGTGCTCTATTTCTGTTGAGCTCATGGGGGCTTTAATTTCATGATGCGTGATTTTAATGTGAATGCAGTGTATGCAGTCATGCATCCAACCACAGATACCCTTCATACACAGCCTCACGTTCAAACACAGACATGCACGCACAAGCGCACACCGAGTGAGATATTACTCAATATTACTCAAATTGGATTCTTGACTGGACAAAATCTCAGTCCATGTGAGTCACTGTTGAATTTTTGAATTCAGAAGATGGTGATTTGCAGAGCTCTAGAAATCTTACTTAGAATACCTGCCAGCAGAGTCAGACTGAACTGAAACAAGAAGAAACTTTCCAAGTTGTTTTGCGACTTCACCATGTTGCATTAGTGTCAATATGTTGAAAATTGGTGAGGAGAGTAGATTACAGTCCAGCAATGTTCCTTTCTATATAACAAACTAGAGTCTAAACTGAGGCTGGATGAATTGTGGTGCTGACTTGTCTCATAGAAGTTTTTGATGCAAGACAGGTAGAAGCAAATGATAAGTTTCCAGCTGAGTAAGAGTTACAAAAGGGCTCTTAGTGACAACAGTGATGACATCCTCTCACTCCACATTTAATCCATTTCGCAAATCCAGATATAGCATATTATGTACTACTTATCCAGATTAGACCTAAGAAGTCTCACATAACATAATACTATATAATTTCAAAACGATTTCTTTGTGAGATGCAGAGATGAGGAAAGAATGGTACCTGTATGTGTGGATCACCTGGTCAAGAAGGGAGGTGAATATGTGAAGTTTTAAATAACATTGCTTTCGACAGTGACAGAAATTTATACAGAATTCAAAGCAGCAATTAAACAGAAAGCCTGCCACATCCATTCTAGTAATAAACAAGCTTTACTGGGTTGTACTGCAAATCAGTAACAGTTTAAGGGATTTTTGACCAAGAAGTAGGTGATGGGCTGCAGCATTGTATGATCTAGTCTCCTTAATCACCTAACTGCAGAGTGTTGGAAAAGCATACAATTAGTGGGGAGGAACTAGTGGGAACTCGTCCAAGACTCCTAGTAGTATTTCAGGTGACAACATCATGAAGCCGACGGAGAAAATGACAGTCATTATAAAAGCAAAAATAAGCAGCAGAAAAAACAGGTTTTGATTTGTTAAAGCATTTGTGGTTACTATAGTCTATTCCAAATGTACTGTACTGTGAATAAATCTCACAGTCCTGATGTCCTCAGTATGGTTTTACAATATAAAAAAATAATGATATTGAGATGTTGCTTTGTGATTGCCATCTTGATATGTTTGATGGATATGTGATGCTTCAGCATGAATTTGGGACTGATTAGATGCCTTCTTGATGATACCATGTGATTGATAATAATCTAAACATCTTAATTTATAGTATAAAAAAAAACTAGTGATCAAATTCTGAAACTCATGACACCCAATTTTCTCCAAAACCACAGAATTCTGAATGATTGGAAACTAACATTAGTATTCTGCTACAATGCCTCAGGGAGATCTAAATGAGTTTTGGTGCACCACAGAAAAGCTTCTCATCAATCTTGGAATGGGGAAGATTCAGTTTTATGTAACATGTGGGGGCATTTTAATTCTGATGGGAAGAAGGGAATGACTGCCTCATATTAAACAATGTGAGTTTGTCACTACCTGACAAGTTTGGCACTCTAAAGGGATGAGAATGCTGGCAAATCAGCTGATTATACAGAATCCTCCCTCTCAGTAGGAGCTGCTAATTCTGACGCCTGCATGCACAAAATCATTAATCAATGAACGCTTCCAATTATGCAGGAGACAGCCCATTCATTCATACTGTGCTTTCAGTTTCTCACCCATTTCAACACCATAGATGAAGTGTGGAAAAAAGAAAAGTGATTGGGGGGAGGGAAAAGAAGAAGTGGGGGGAAAAGAGAAAAAACACTGTGCAGGGTGTGCTTTTCAGAATATGGATTTGCAAAGCCAATTCTCATATAATTTATTTCAAGTCCACTTGAAACTTGAAAAAACTTGAAAGAAAAAAAAGTACTTGAACTGAAATCTGAAATCATTACATTTTTTTAATTAAATATTTTATATTCATTAGGGTTATTCTTATTATTTATAATTACAAGTACACTCACTAGGCCCTTTATTAATTACACCTTGTTAGTACCTAGTTGGATCACCCTTTTGTTGAAAGTTTTGGTTTATTGACTTGAACACTGTGATGATGGCCATGTCACAAAGGTAATTCCTGTTGGAATAAGTCATCACAGGATGAGTACATTGTGATTATAGTGATGTACATGGTCAGAAACAATGGTGTTGAGATCATTCTCATTCGGTAATAAGGACCTTGTAAAGTAAAGTAGGCAGCACGGTGGCACGGTGGTTAGCACTGTTGCCGCACAGCAAGAAGGTCCTGAGTTCAATTCCACCATCAGGCCGGGGTCTTTCTGTGTGGAGTTTGCATGTTCTCCCCGTGTTTGTGTGGGTTCCCTCCGGGTACTCCGGCTTCCTCCCACCGTCCAAAGACATGCAGCTTGTGGGGATAGGTTAATTGATTAATCCAAATTGTCACTAGGTGTGAATGAATGTGAGTGCAAATGGTTGTCTGTCCCTGTGTGTTGGCCCTGCGACAGACTGGCGACCTGTCCAGGGTGTACCCTGCCTCTCGCCCTATGACAGCTGGGATAGGCTCCAGCGCCCCCCGCGACCCTGAAAAGGATAAGCGGAAGCGAATGGATGGATGGACCTTGTAAAGTGTGTTAAGAAAAATATCCTCCACTCAATTACACCACCAGCAGCAGCCAAAGCCACTGATACAGGTGGGATACACCATTTATTTCATGTTGTTTACATCAACTTGACATCACTTTACATCTGAACGGTGTTGGTCAAGTTAAAGAGCAATTAGTAACTAATTACTGATTACTTCTCCAAAAAAGAAATCCTGTTACTTTACTGATTACTTATTTTCAAAAGTAATTAGTTACTTAGTTACCTTTTTAAAACATGATGCCAAACCTGAATACGTAATAAAGCAATAAACCTTTTAGCCCAATTCTATTTTTTAATGCATAATCCATCATATAAAATTGAATCAAATGGAAAGCCTCTTTTAAAAATTGTTTTATGAGTTTTAATCTTTTAACTTTATGCACATTGCATTAAGCAAAAATTAAATTATTTGGAACTCTTTGACTTGAAGAAATTCTTTAACATTTAAACCTATTTTCTGCATATTCCAGCATATAAAATAAAATAATGTTTTGTGTTTACACTCACTCTTTCAAATAGATGCAAGTAAAACACAGCAAAAAATAAATAAATCAAAGATTCAGCGGCACTAAGTCCTGTCGCTCTTAAATCTATTTTCACCTGTTTTGGTTTTTTTTGGTTTTTTTTGTCCATTTGATTCACCTTTTATTGTTTATTTTATTTTCACTTGCTGAATACGGGACAGACTTGACTGGGGGAAGAAAGAGGGAAAGAGAAACAGCTGAGAAGAGGGACAGGGGAGAAGGGCAAAAAACAAAAACCAACAGAATGGGCAGAAAAAAAAAAGAAAAAGAAAATGCATATATCGATCACCTGGATCACCTGTTGAGAAAGAAGAAAACAAGCAGAAGAGAACAAGAGTAATAGAATAAACAACATCACAATGATATATGGGAATATGACAGTAAATACTAAATATTAAACATTATTGTGCAGCACATAAGATCAACAGAACACAGTGTGCTTTGAGGTAGGAGCCAAAAAGGGTGTAGTTTGTGGGTGTGATCACCCGTGTGTACACCTGTGAGCATGGACGCGCTTGTTTTTTTAAAAGGGTCCTTCATGTAATGATCTGCTAGAGGGTGTGGGGGGGCCACTGCCCCGTCCTCCAGGGCATGAAGCAGGTATGGAGGAGATCAAAACTCCAGACATCCAGAGGCCCTCAGAACACAAGAGACCAAGGAAGACCAACAGAGGGGCAGCCGCACCACTGTCCCAGAAAGAGCTGAGGAGAGCCCCAGATGAAGGCTCACTCAGCAGCCGCGGAGCAGAAGCCAGGGGGAGTTGCAGTGACGCGCCCGTGAGCTCCGCCGGCAGCCAGCCGTGCCTGAGTGACCGAGCCCCAGGCCGAGAGGCCGGGGGCACCCCACCTCCGAAGTGGCCCGAGCGAGCCCCAGGCCCCGATAAGCGGCCGCCAAGGAGTGAGCCGGTGTGTACCTGGACGCCCATCCCCAGACACAAAGAACCACCAATGCACCGATGTCTGAGGGAGTCCGCCACTGGCAGGGGAAGTGGTGGTGGGGGGAGATAGACCTCCAAACCTTGGAGGGCCTGAGATGTCCCCAGAGAGGTGGCGTCTGATACCCAACCTGACATATAGACACAGAAATACAGGCACACACATATACAAACATCCATTCCCACCCTCATGCTCTCATATGCACTTACTCCACACTCAACCAACGTGGAGACAGACATAAAGAGACGCTGTACAGACGATCACACTCCCCAAGCGTACTCTACGAACCGGGTCTAGGTACCCTTGCCCCTGGAGGAGGGAACTGCACCCAGACCCAGGTGGTGTTACCCTTTTCCCTGCGGTGGGGAGAGGCAGACCGCCCCGACTCCGCAGCAGCAGGGAGGCCCCACACTCCAGACCGCAGTCGGACGGCCAACTCCTCCTACTAGCCCCCTCGCTCCAGCAGGCGGCAGAGAATGGGGGTGAGAGAAGACTCCAAACCTCCCTCCACCCGCTCATTGTAGTGTTGATGCATGTGTGTTCTAAGGTGCCTTTAAAACCCAGGAGGGCATAGAGCTACCTGCCAGAGAGCAGCAGGTAAGCGCATAGTCCCTCCTGCTAGCCCTCAATGTCTACGTGCATTTAAAATTGAGAGGTGGGCAACGACGCCAGGGGTGAGGTGTACACCCTGATGGTAATTTGGATTCCATGTATCGTGCCCACCCCCAAGATCCCATATGTATGTGTAATGAGAGTGTGAGTAATGTGAATGTCTAAGTTGTGGGATAAAATTGAGGCAGAGGCAGCCAGAAGGGGACAGAGGGGGGGGGGCGGGTAGCCTCCTCTGCACCCTGGTGACACACCCCTACTCCAAGGCCCTGCATGTGTGGGTGGTTGTGGTGGAGCGGGAAGAGGGAGGCAGCTGGAGATGGGGAGGGAAGGAAGGGAGGGGCAAGTGACCCCTCCCTGGGGCCAGCTCCCCCGCTGACCCCAGTAGGCACCCCCATACTCCGCGACCTGCCAGGGAAAGGGGGCCCAGGCCCATCCAGACCGGGGCCCATTTTCACCTGTTTAGCAGGAGTGGGACCGATGGAGGTTGGCCCGGTGCTGCAGCGGTCATGTCATTGGGAATTCTCTATGAATTTCACATTCCTGTTGCGGCTTGCTAGGTGCTTGCTCAGATTTTAGGTTAAGTTTAAGTACTGGTGGTGGTCAGAGGGCCCGGTGGCACCAGTGTCCGGCAGCCTCGCCTCTGTCAGTGCACCCCAGGGTGGCTGTGGCTACAACGTAGCTGCCATCACCAGTGTGTGAATGTGTGTGTGAATGGGTGGATGACTGGATATGTAAAGCGCTTTGGGGTCCTTAGGGACTAGTAAAGCGCTATATAAATACAGGCCATTTACCATTTAAGTTTAATTTTTCGCTGTAGAAAGAAGTTTCTTCCCACGCAGAGTGTACAGCGGATGCTAATATTTTTGTTACTTTTTAAAGTGACAAAAACTAAAACTTAAAGTAATGTAAGTACGTTCACACTTGAAATGCGGCATGGTCGTACTCTATCCTGCACTCCATATTATCTATCGTTGGTATGGTCTTCTGCTGCACTCGCTTAAATCAGGAGGGCTAGCTCTGTGGTCGGCATGAAGCTGGACACTCTGGTGACAGTGGCAGAGAAAAGGACATTAAAGAAACTGATGGACATTATGGACAATGCCAGGCATCCTCTGCACACGGCCATTACCAACCAGAAGAGTCTGTTCAGTGACAGGTTGCTTCTCCCAAAGACAAGAACTAACAGACTTAAAAACTCCTTTGTCCCACACGCCATCAGACTGTTTAACTCCTCTCTGGAGGGGAGAGGGAGGGGAAACAGGAGGACAAAGGAGGGAACAACTAAGCTGTAGTGCCTCTTCACCTCACTGTGCAATACCTTTTGTGCAATACTTTTGTAAATAGTCAACGGTGCAATAGACTCAATACTTGAAATGTGCAATTCACTTGTATTTTTATTTTTATTCCTATTTATTCTATTTATCCCCTTCGTATATTTTATTTATATTGTCTCTGTATTTACATATATGTGTGTGTGTGTAACTCTGTAACTTCTGTCGGTGCTGTGCTTTTTTGGAAATCGAATTTCCCAGAGGAACCCACCCGAGGGATTAATAAAGTTCTATCTTATCTTATCTTATCTTAAATCACCATTCTTGCCCATTCTGATCTTCAGTTTGAACTTCAACAAGTTGATTATGTCTTCATTCTACCATATAATTGGCAGATTAGATGGTTGCATTAACAAACAATTAACACACAGTTGAACATAAAGTGGTCAGTGATTATATATATTACCTTAATAATATTATGCACAAGGTATATGATATTATCGTGGTTTACACATTCGCCTAACAGGCTAAAATGAAAATGTAGAATTTCTTAGTTGTAGTGTTGAAATACAAAGTACATGCTTGACGTTTCAGTGGATGCTCCTACACTCATCACGGCTGCTTCTTAGATGTCGGGAGGCAGCAGTGGACACAAGAAGAGTGGAGCAGATGGTGAAGAATACTGTGGGTTTATTTCAGGTTTCAGCCTTTACGGCTCATATCCCGACTTAATTATGAGACAGAGGGGAGAATGAACCCCTGGAAGGAGGATTTAAAGAGGCATGGAAATCTTCATTAAGACCAGGAGAATCCAAGATCTTTGATAAAAAAATACTCTGCACCTGAAAATCTACTTATATTCTGACAATGCAAAACAGGGATTTGGAAGTGATAAAGCACCTGGAAACATAATCTTACTTCCCACTTTCTGAATTCATTATATATATATATATATATATATATATATATATATATATATATATATATATATATATATATATATATATATATATACATATATATATACATAATGTCTTGGAAACACTTTAATCAGTCATGGAAACTCATTCACATTCTTTTTCATATACATATGGCAGGCAGTATCAGTTTCTATGTGAAGCAAGTGAAACTGCTTAGGTGTACTACAGCAAGGTAATGTGGTAAGTGGTATTGTCATCATTCTCCACAGCCAGGGATCACATCTACAGTTTAAGAAACCTTTGGGAAATGATCTCTTTATTACTTTCTGCACTATGCTCTTCTCAAATATCTCGTAATTTTCCAGCACTTGTATAGTTAACAGAAAAAAAACAAAACAGAAAAGATACCCCCTCACTATGCCACAAATTCTGTTAGGCAGGCCCCATCCTGCAAACTGAAAGGATTCCTTGTTACTGCACTTATCATTTTATCTTTTGGGGTAAGTATCTCCTATTTGTCCTGGATAAATATGAACTGATACTAATAATTTTAATGGATTTATAATAGTTTCTAATTGCACAAGTAAACACAAATTCTTGCTAGGCTTTTTTTAATTATTTGTTTTATTTCCTGCAGTTGCCATTTATGCATGTTTACCATATATGCAAAGTATATTACAATTGACATTGATTAGACATAGTTGGGTGATCATGGGTAGTCGTTTATTAAAGTGGTCATTTGAAACACTTATGTTATTTTGTACATATCATTTTGCAAGACATATCATAAGGAAAAAGTGCACTACTGAAGTGACTTCAGTCAAATATGAAAGTAATTAAACCATTAGCCACCCCCAAAAGAAAAGTGCAAAACATTTTATTGTATTTCATTGTAAAACAATACTTTGTCTATAGAAGCTCAATTATATACAAGCAAAATAGTGTGATGACACTTAGAGCAGTGAAAATGAGCTCTTCATCATTTGGAGTTTTGAAGTAGGTTCTCCAATTTGAATGTTTTAGAAAGTGTAAAACACTGTGAACATGAAGTTAGCAAATAAGCCTGTGAAAGCACAACATTTACGGGAGGAGGAATAAGGACAGCGAAGTTTATAGATGCTATTTACACTTTTGTTTTACATTAAAGGGATGTATTTGAAACACTCTAAAAGTTTCAAAACTTGCAAGAGGGATTCAATGGATCTTGGAAGTGTGATAAAATCTTATATTCAGTATGAAGCCTGCTAAAAAAAGCTCCTGAAAGATCCTTTGAGCCATCATTGTACGTCATCAAAGAAAGCCCTGAATGCTGGCTCATTAGAGAGGCTTTCATTAAAAAAGATGGCTGGGTCTCTGATCTACACTCCTTGTATTGTCCCAGTAGCAAAAAAGACACAGGTTTTCAAAATGTTTCAGCAATTCAGACACACTGGGTATAGCCCTCATATGTTCAAAACGGGGGGACGTGTCACTAAGTGAGCTTGCATGTAGAGAAAAGTAAACGTTAAATACTATAGGCAGATTTATTGTGTATATTTCATCCAGTGATAACCCACTAAACAAGGAGTGACTCAAACAGTTTAAGGCCAGAGATCAGCTGGTTGGTTGTTTCCTCAGACTACTGACAACCTTTGGAGTTGGAAGCTGCACTCTTTGGCCAATCACATGCATGAACTGAGCTAGTAATCACTTCAGCCCTTGGGGAGCCCAATTCTGCCTTATAACCACAGGCTAGCTTATCCTGCCCTGTGTACAGAAAGAGAAAGGAAAGAGAGATCCATTTAAATGTTCAGTTGAATTGACAGACGTAATCACAAAGAATGACGGTCTCACATGGAAGTATTCACCAGAATTTTAGCTGCATGACATGCCTGCACACAGAAAAGGCAAGACAGCCTTTGCTGCTTAGTGAGACGAGAGTGAAGACACAATCAAACACACCTGCCTTAAATCAATACCCAAGCACAGCACTTCACTCACAGCAAATGTACAACTCCTCTACATACAAAACCACTCCCAAATCAGTCAATGTGAGGTTGACTTAGTTTACAGGTGATGTAGCTCTATCATATTACACTATTACATTACATGTTTTTATTTTTTTTAATGCTATCATTTTAATACAGTTGGTTAACTTTCTTTCTTTTCCATAGTCTAAATTGATTAAATTTAGACCGTTACAGGAATTAACCCAGATTGTGATAGCTGGACCCAGTGTGTATCTGTTGCTCATGCAACATGTGTTTGATTTCAACCACTTAGCATGCTTGTCAGGTATGATTAATTAATAAATGCACGTGCAGCATTTTTTAATCTACTTCCTATCCAACATAACCCACAATCATAAAGAGAGTGCAAAAGTAGATGCAATTTGTAATGGGAAAAAAAGAGATTTGTTTCAATTATTTCTCGGGAATTTTTCCAATAAAACCTTCAAACTCTTCCATCACAAAATATTTCCTCAACCAAGCCATTTAAGCAGCCTCATTTTGTGTCTCTCTTGGTTGTCAAATTGACAACAAAAGGAAGAAACTAAAATCCTGCAACACTGACAACGCTCACTGGTGTATTAAACTCTTAGCATTTTCTAAAAAGCTTGATTTTTTTTTCCCTTTCTCTTGTAGTAGGGACCATGGCAGGTGGCATCTGGCAAGCTCAATACTGATCAGGATAAATAGACGAAAGGTTAAACTTGCAAGTATAAAACATATTATCAGTCACAAAGACTTCATGGTTTTTAGAATTCTTATATCATCCCGTTTTGTCACATTTTGCATGAAAAACTGTATGGAATTTGAAGAGTTGTTATACTAATTTTTGTAAAAAGACAAAACCTGTTTAGTTATGGATTAAAGGCAGGTAAGATAAATTGAGAAATGCCCAGATACCATAATGTGCCAAAACTTTCAGTTAATTAGAAAAGATGGTAGAGCCAGCAATGGGTTTCCACCAACTATGATGTTTGCCCTTGACCTACATTTAACGAAGATTACAAATGTTGCCATAATCACTACAATTATTTTCAATTTGCTGTCACACTGTCTCTCCTTGGTGAGTTAGAAAGAAGTCCAGAACAAGACTGCAGAGATTGTCCCCATGAATTTTAAGTGTCATTCCTGGTATTTAGATTACATGAGCAGCAGGTCACCTTTTGCAGTGTTCAGACTTTCTAAAGTCTTTAGCTCATCTGCTGGGAAACTATCATCAGCCTCTGTGGAATATGTATGATTAGGCATGCAATGTCAATTACATCAGTCATCAGTTATGCCACAGTGAACATTAGATCTGCTATGAGTGATGGCGGGGGCATTCTTCATGACCTTCCATTGGTGAGATCTCTTTATTTCTTTTGTTTTTGGGCCAGAGAACAGGGCAAGAGTGCTGGAGGTTTCTGTGTTAGTGAGGCACAGTGTCAGGTCCTGTCTGAGCTCCAGGGATAGAAACCAAAGTGGACAGCTGCCGATGTTTGAATGCCCCAGCTCAAAGGAAATAGCTAAGAGACAAACACATAGCTGTCTGCTGACATTAGCATGACTGACAGTCTCACCACCTTTAGAGTCGCATGGACATTAATCTCTAGTTGCAATGCCAGAGAAGAAATGATACTTTGTTTTGTTTTGTTTTTATTTGGCACTATAAAGAACATACCAGACTGTGTTATGTTCTAATAATGCCTTCAATGCCTTGGCACACCAAGGCCATCAGGTTGGTTAGCCATTTGACCCTCTTACAGTTGGTGACAACAGAGCTCACTTACTTCCTTCCAATTCAGCTGAAACAAAAATAGCTAGTGCATTTTCTGCCTGTTTTTTGAATGGCATAAAAAATCTTAGTAAGACTTTCTTGGCTTGCAATCTAAGTACACACCCTGTTGACGTTTTTCAGATGATAGAACCAGTGGTGACCTTTACCTCCCAGCGGCCAATACTTTTGGGGCATTGTGTAAGACATGACAATGGATGCCGTGCGTACAGTATATGTCTATGATACTAGCAGAATTTGACAGGAGGGAAGCATTTGAGTTCCTCTATTGTATATTATGAGAGAAAGTATAGTGAGAATGTTGATTTGAGTTTATTGTAAAATCATCACACCTAAGCAAATTTAAGTGTACATTTTACTGAAAACTTGTTAACATTTGCCTGCAGCACATATATGATACACAGAGCATATTTGCATGTTGTCAGCCACTGTTTTTGGTCTTGAAATTGTGCTGTGGAGGAGAATTTGACATAAATGAAGCTATGTGAAGCAACACATTAGTTCTATAAAATTGCTTTGGTTTATCAAGCCCCGCACCCAAGAAAAATATCTAGCTCTAAGAGAGAGGAAGAGAGTCTTTTCTCTTGAGTAAGTCGTCATTTTAAGTGACTACTTTTTCTTCCTCCCAGAAACTTCAGCTGAGGTTTGCTTTGCTTGCATCATCCATCCAGGCTGTGTAAATACATGGGTATATTGATTGAAAACAGTCACAGTGAGGACTCATCCCTTGATCTTTCTGTCGCTCTCCTATGCAGTATTTCCCCCACCACAGTCAGGTCATTAATCTTCCCGTTATTGGAGAAATGCACTGACATCTCTCCATAAAATGGCACTTAATTTATGCATTATTTATGCCTCATTTATGTGCTCAGGTCCTCCAACTATTTATCAAACGTCCCCTCTTATGTCAAAACATGGAAATTGAGTGCCGTTACTCATGATACTCGCAGCAAACACATCAGTGGACAGGAAGTCACTGGGGAGCTCTGCTCACTGTCACAAGAAAGTCTCATCCAGGCGACTGTATGGCAGCAGGAGATGCTTTTTAGCTAACTGATATCCGCAAGAGGAACATTGCAGCATATGATGCAATCCAGTTCAACGTAGTTGACTACAAAAGACACAGTTTCTCCACTGTGATCATGTTATTGTGCTCTATTTTAGATTCAAGCATGTTTTTTTCCCTATGTTTCAGAAGATCTTTGAATGCACCGCCTGACTCTTTCAGTACAAACACTTCAACTCCATAAATGATCCATACATGAAGAGACTCTGATGGTAACTGTGCACAGCAGGGCAGTTGCGCACAATAAGCCAGAAGGCAATGTTGCTCTATCTTTACCCTCTCACCTCTGCTATCTTCCCAGAATCACCCTTAGAGCAAGGTGTGTCACGCTTCACAGAGCACCCAGTGCCTTCACCTACACTGCTGCTGTAGCTACGCATCACTAACTAGCAGCTCCATAGGAACTGAACCCTCTGGATAACCTTTGCAACCTTAGCTGTCGCTTCCTCACTGTATATCAATCCAAGTTCACTTCAACTGAAACATTTCTTTTTTCATAATGCGTTTGTGCTTCCTGGGAAAATACCTTGAAATTAAAGTTTAATATTTTTTAAGGTCAGAGTGATAAATAAATTTTCCTCCATGGTATATCATGGTCATGGTCTGTTTTTTGCGTATTTTACATACCATCACAGTGAGAAGCATAGAAAAAAATTACATATGCCTTTTTATTTTCACAACTGCTTTCAGCTTGTGTCCCAAACACCAGCTGAGGGTCCTAAGTCTTCTTGGGGATCCTTGGGTTTCTTGTTGTAAGGTGTCCTGTCTTGGACTTAGAGCTCAGTTGTTCTACTTGGGCATCTCCATTCTCATATGGAAACCCAGAGGGATGTGGCTTGGGGCTTGACAGATCTGAATCACTTTTTTTTAATGGATAATGTTACGTCCCCTGGCTAGTCTAGGGGGTGTGAAAGGACAAACATAAAGGTAAATCGTGAAGGAAGAGCCAAAATGGTAATTTTAAAAGGTTTATTTCATGCCAGAGTTGAAGTTCTGGTGCAGACTGACAGTTAACTTCAGGGAGAGCCAAGGCCAACATAACAAACAAAACATCCCTGATATGAAAATAAAAGAAACTTACCCAACTCCAAAGAAAACAAAATATACAACTGTTAAGGTTCAAAATTGAGGAGGGAGAGTACAAACCACCCATGGTCCAGAAGCTCTTGGTCAAACAATGATTTTTAATGAATACACACGTGTGGGAAGACACTCTGTACGCCGACAGCAAGTAGTCTTCGACTTAATCAAAGCATAAACAGATATTTTATAGCATCAGGGTTTGATTTACTGACGCCCCTTCATGCGTCACAGATACATTTTATACATAGATCAGATCAACACCACAATGACTTTTAACCCAGAAGATCATCTTCTATTTTCATGGCTGGTACTTTCCGTTCTTGTCTTAAAGTGAATTGTTCCTCTTTCTTGCCGAGACAACAAGGACGGTTCCTCTTTCACCGAGACATGACTAATCTCTCCTCTAAATAAATCTAACTCATGTGTGTGTGTCACGACCTCACATGCTCTCTGTGTCACCTCTTCACCTGTTGCACTTCTGACCTTTCACTAGACCAGAGGCTCACTGAGACTATATGTATGTCTTCTACTAAATAAATGTTTTAACCAAGAACCTCTACTTAAAACCTTAATATAAAATGACCTGATATAAGTGTTTTGTAAGCATGTATTGCAATTCCTTCTATGTTCTAGTTTTCCCTCAGCATGTATCACCTGAACAGTCACGTCAGTGAAGCTTAAGACCTTTAAAGAACCTGAACATCAACTCAAATAAGCACAGATATGCATTGTGTACACAATAGTTATAACTGCATCTGAAATACAAAATTAACATCATCATAAACATCTTAAGGCCATCTTAAAGCTATCTGTTACATTGTTAAAGCCTCGTCTTAGCCTGCTGCTCAAAATAACTTTCACTTCTGCAAAACTCTACAAGCCTGTTTCCTGTCCTGTTACTTTTAGCCTTTCTGAAAGACACACTGTTTAAACCTCTAAACGCAATATAAACTCCAGATTATATTATTAATGCAATGATAATGATGACAATTATTTAACAATAGCAGTAAAATAATTTCCCTGCTCCACACAACCTATAGCCATAACCTACCTAACAACACATAAACAGGAGAAAACAGACAGGGTGTCAAAACAAAAGGCAACTCTCCCCTACAGGCAGTCTGAACATGAACACAAAAAAGCACATACAAGTCACAAAGGCATGCAAGCCTGCACAGGTATGGCAAGCCACAGGCTTTAAGTAGTGCTCTGCTGATTAACAATTAGCTGGACTCTGAGCAGCATCCAATCAGGACAGAGGAGGTGGAGCCTAGACAAAACATAAAGAGTTAGTTGAAAGAAGAAATATCCTCCTGGGGGATGTAACAGATACCATTATCAAACACGACAGTGCTTTTTGCACCACAGCATTCTACAGTATAGGACACTGATCAGTCATTATTGTTTTATTTAATTATAACATCTGATCTGTAGTCATATGCTTTGGCCATTTGGGTTAAAAGAGGAACTGAGCGGTCAACTGATCAGCACCTGGTGGTAAGTTGGATCAGATGGTACAGAAGGGTGACTGGCCCAAAGCACCTAAACAATTAGTGATGGTGCAAAAGATACAGTGAGGATGCAAACTGACATAAATGAGTCTGAAGGATCCACTGTACCCCTGCTCTTGTGGAGATTGAATGAAACTACAACTACAAGGCTGTTTGTGCCTGTCAAAGTGGCAAACCGCTAATTGGATGCTGTTGTTTTTTTAAATGATGGTTAATTTATCTCAACTTCAAAGTTCTATCAAACCTGCCGACCTTACAATGACAAGGAACAATTCAAGAAGCCATCAGAAGCCATTATAGTGGTAACATTATTTTATATTTTCATTAAATTCATTCTGACTTTAATTTGTTCCTTAATGTCTTTCTTTCAGCTCTGTTGGCTTAGAAATATATCTTATTTGTGTCTACTATGGGTGTGTGTGCGTGTGTGTGTCTATACTTGTTTTTATGTTCATGCTTTTGGTGTTTCTGTTTTGTTGTTCTGGTGGTTTGAAGACAAAGGAAAGAAAAAAACACTAAGCAAATCCCTTAGGGAAAAATCCACCAAACTGGAGGCATTAACACATGCACATGTTCATCTTTCTTTACTCAAACACAGTAACTTTACACTACTGAGAACCTTTCCTCCTTGAACACACATATTCTTCCACAGACTTGACTTTGATGTCAGGCTTTGACCACACACTCCTCACCAGAGCCATAAGGTCCCTTTACAGAAGCAAGAGGTTCAATTTGTCTGTTTTCCCCAAGAGCATGAATCAATGATGAGGAGACTTAACTCAAGCATTGAGGGGGTTCTCTATCAGCAGATGATGCAGCTGCATCTTATATAAACTGTAGCAGATGTGGGAGCACTTACAGCGTTTGCCCAGCATAAAAATGGCATAAAGCAGAGGGTAACAAGGACACAGATGTTTCCTTTTGGAAGAAAAAAACAACAACATGTTTATCATTTTGCTTCACTTATTCCATTACCTATATAGCTTTAATGATTAATATTCATTAGAAGACTGCGGATGTGCATAGGTGTGAAAAGTCCATATAAGGTAATAGTTTAATTTTCATCATCTCTTTCAGTATAGCACTGATCCAGATTAGCCACAGTAAATACAACTTTTGTTCCCAGTTAGCATTAACCTATACATTCAAAAACAACTTACATCTAGAAATATTTGAATGTGCTGAAAAAGGGTAGTGAGCCACATGGACGGTTGATGTGGTCTCTTTCATTATTTTTATATTGATCCAGGAAACACAAGGGATTTTCAGCTGGTGCACTTGCCCTAAGCAAGTGATTTAGAGGATTGAGAGTCCTGAAAAGAGACTGGTCCTAGCTATATAAGTAATTACTATTTAGAACTTTTGATCTCTCTCAATAACATGCAGTAAATAGCATTGTAAAGTGTTACATATATAACCAGCCATTGACATGCCACAATGCCTATATTGACTGATACAACAGTGCATATGGTTGTGTTGTTACAACAGTCTGAAATAATCAGAATGCAATATACATGGTTTTCTTCACATCCACAGTATTACACCTGTCTTGCTTTGAATGCTTGTTGCTTTTATAAGGTATACACTTTTAATAGTCAAACCATGTCACATGTGCAATGAAGACCTGCTAAAATTTCAATTTCTGAAACATAATTGAATTCCAGTAAGCTAATGTCAGACATAGCCTGTGGTCATCCACAACTGTGATACTGAGAACCAAATTATCAAAGCTATAGGTATTTATTGCAGTCTCGTTCTTCTTGTATTGTGCTGGAAATGATCTGCTCTGTTAAATGATAAAGTTTTTAGTACCTTGAGGCTTTTTGTGGTCCAATCTGAAGTCACAAATTTACAAGAATATATTTGGATCCTCAGAATCTTTGATTTTACCTTAACACTCACCCAGCATTGGTGAGATTATTTCTTGAGTGGTTTAATAGAGAAATATGTTGAACTCTTGGAAAAATATTGTACACAATCATTTTCATTCCAGAGATTGGACCAATTTCAGCTAACTCAGAACAGTGATAGGTCACCGGACATGATTAGGATGAAAATGAACAGGGACCCATGATGACATAGTTCAAAACGACACAGAACAGTCAAAATTAATAATCAAATAATGTCTCAGCAAATAAGAATGCAGTGGTGCCCATGATAAATCATAGAAGGAGCACTGGCAACAGAAAAGGCCCTTGAGTGTTGGTTTAACCATACATTTATTATAAAGTGTCTCCTTGATGAAAGCAACGAGAAATACGACTAGAGTGAATGTGGTTATACCCTCTGGCCTTGAGCCTGTTTATTAATACACATTACTTTTTAATGTCTTATAGTAAATAATGTATTGGAATTGTGACAATAGGCAACTTGGCCATTACCTGCAAGCTATCAGATTGATGGCAGAGGCCAGTGCAGGCCTTGGCCCCTTAATGACAACATCAAGCTATAAATTAAAGCTTAGATGTTAACCATGACAATTTATAATGCAGGCAACACAAGGGGGATGATTAGAGTGTTGTGCTCAGATTAAGGCGCTGAAATGGTGACTTAGTTTACACTGCTATTAAGCAGCATTTGCAATATGGGATGTCCCAACTCTTCACTTATAGTACCAGATGCCAAGAAAATAGCAAAAAACTGTACTTGACTGATTTTGCTTTCAGCTTTTTTCCTTATGCACTCCTGTGCTGTTGGTTTTGCTGCTCTCTGGGCAACTGCAAATGCACATTTCCCATTTTCCAAGGACTTACACAGAAAACAAATAAATCATGACTCAGCAAACAAAGCAGATTTCAGTCTTCAGTGACCCAATAAGAAGTACAGAAGAGCATACTTCTGTTTTTCAAAGGGTTTTTAACCACAGATTTATCCACTGTTTGTTTGTTTGTTTGTTTTTCCAAGGTCAAAAGAACACAAATTTGTTAAGTAGCCACCACTAGCCAGCTTTGGCTCCTTGATTTGTGTCCTCTTTTTTACCCAGAAGTTAAAATGTTAAGTTTGCAATTTTTAGATTATTGAAAGAAAACAATCTACATGATGTAGCTTTATTATGGATATTAAATTGAGTTCAAAAAATCTCTCTAATATTACGTTTTTTTGTTTGTGCATTATATTGTGAAAGTACACAGCAGTCCCTCACAGCTACATAAACTTCTTAGCAGGCAATGTTAGCAATGCCTAGCTTGGTACATATAAACAAAACTTTAATTGTAAAAGATTTTGCTATTTCTTCAACAAATATGTGTATTAAAGATATAGCTTTTTTTGTCTGAAGAATGCTGCTTGAGTTTCTAAGTTCATGTGGAAACTCATGTTTGAATGCATGAGCAGAATACAGTGTGGGTGTGACTGTAAAAAAGGGTGCCAAGTGTAGGCCGGTATCAGCTATGATGTGGAATAATAATGTTAGAGCGAAAGTGAGAGAGAAAAGTTTTTGATACAAAACCTTGAAAATGTTTCAATAACAGAGTGAGAGGAAAAACTGACGCACACCAGCCAAGCGTGGGCTGCCTTGGCATTGAGCACTATAAGCCCAAAAGCAGGCGAGAGACAGAGCAATCTATATGTATGTATTCATACTGTGGGCATCAAGG
Source organism: Astatotilapia calliptera (assembly GCF_964374335.1). Lineage (NCBI taxonomy): Eukaryota > Metazoa > Chordata > Actinopteri > Cichliformes > Cichlidae > Astatotilapia > Astatotilapia calliptera. The sequence continues at coordinate 33,028,668 of NC_137428.1, read as the reverse complement.
CAGTCTGGCAGAGGTTGCTGAGAGCATCTGTTCTCAGTGTAATGAGTGTGCCCCCCTCCTCTTACACACTCTTATCATTACTAGTTTTTAATTAAAGACATCCCACCCTGGTTGCTGCTAAGCTGCTGACAGTTAGGTGGGGGTGGGGGGTTGGATGGCACAAACAGGAAGACTAAACATCACAGATAACCAATGTGGGGCAGGGCCAAGCAGAAAGGGGTTGACCACATAGTCTGTGAACATTTTATCATGTAAACCACATGGTGGCAGTGGACCAGTTGAGAGGGAACACCTGAGAGGGGAGGTGGAGAATATAAAGCGAGGTAACCCATATGGAAAAGATATATATAAATCTTATAAAGTTTCTATCTGTCTTGTATGAAACATGTATGAAAAGCATACAAGAGTGAAAACACATATAAGATCCCTTGAAATTTTATATAATGAAACTTGTATGTTTTGGATACTTACTAAAAAATATATGAAAGTAATGAGAAAGTGGCCACTTTCATGAGTAAATCATATATGGTTTTACTATTTCTTTTCCATATGGGAAACCTGCAAAAACCTCTTGTCTTTTTTTAAGGTTTACAAGGCCGCCTAGTCTATGTTTAATGAATTCTAGGACTGCTTTTCTCAAAACAAATATTTCAATATAATTGCTAAGTGGATTAGGGTCCATCTAATGATTTTTCTCACAATTATGTAGGTATTTATAAAAATTAAAACACAACAAAAAAATCTTTCCAACAACTACATTTGTTGTTGTTAAATGTGCTCTGACTAGAAATCAAGTGACTTTCTGCCATGCAGCAATTCTTTTTCGACTGACATTCAGTTTCTTCCAAACTTTAGGATATGCAATTTCACTCCTTTGAGCTGCACAGAGATTTATTTTATTATTATTATTATTTTTTTTAGCTTCTAGCCTTTGCTTTGGTTTGCAGTTTTAAACTGCAAGTCTGTCACGGCCGGGCGGATCGCACACAGTAATTCGGCGTGCCCGTGTGGCGTGCTGGCTAGACCCAAGCGCGGCGAAGGCTAGCGGTGGGTTTGGAGCAGACACGCAGTTATTCTAGTAATGACCTGAGCACGAAGCGTGGCTTCGGAACGGTCGTTACAGACAGAGAGCGAGCGGAGCCGGGAAGAGAAAAAGGATTGAAAGGGGTTGTAACTCACAGTTGCTGAATCAGGCGGAGACTGACGTCGGCAGAGTTTCGGAGCTCCTGACACGAGGATACTGATGTCTGAGCGGCGAACAGGTGGGTGGCGTCTCTCTTTTAACCCCGGCCCCGTGATCAGCTGATCACAGCCGATCACCGGCTGACAGGACCCCCCCCCCCGAGGACCGGCACCCGACGGGCCAGGACGGCGGCGACGGAAATCCGAGATGAGGGAAGGATCCAAGATGAAGCGGGACGGCACCCAGGAGCGCTCATCAGGGCCGTAGCCAGCCCAGTCCACCAAATACTGGACCCCCCGGCCCCGGGGACGGGAGTCCAAGATCCGACGGACAGTGTAGACAGGACCCCCATCGACGATCCTGGGCGGGGGCGGGGCCCGGGAGGGGGGCGCCAGTGGGGAAGCGACGTGCCGCTTAAGCTGCGAGACGTGGAAAACCGGATGGACCTTCATGGCGGGCGGAAGCCGGAGACGGTAAGCCACGGGGTTGAGCCGGGCGGTGACTTCGTACGGGCCGACGAACCGGGGAGCGAGCTTCTTGGACTCGCCGCGCAGCCGTAGGTGCTTAGTGGAGAGCCAGACGCGGTCCCCCGGCCGGAAGGGGTGACCCGGGCGGTGGCGGCGACGATGCTGCCGGGTGTACAGAGCGTTGGCCCGGGAAATGGCAGCCCGCGCCTTGATCCAGGCCTGGCGACAGCGGCGGACCATCCGTTCAGCAGCCGGCACGTCGACCTCCGCTTCCTGATGGCTGAAGACAGGAGGTTGAAATCCATGACAGACCTCAAAGGGCGAGAGACCGGTGGCGGAAGAGATGTGAAGGTTATGAGACAACTCAGCCCACACCAGGTAACGAGGCCATAGCGACGGTTGGGCGGAGACGAAGCACCGTAAGAAGCGCCCCAACTGTTGATTGGTCCGTTCAACCTGCCCATTGGTCTGAGGGTGATAGCCGGACGAGAGGCTGGGAGATGCTCCTATCAGGCGGCAGAAGGCTTTCCAGAACCTGGCGGTGAACTGTGGCCCCCGATCGGAGACTATGTCCTTGGGGAATCCGTGAAGCCGGACGACATGGTCCAGGAGGAGCTCGGCCGTCCGTTTGGCGGAGGGGAGGCCGGCCAGGGCGACCAGGTGCACCGCCTTAGAAAACCGGTCCACAAAGGTGAGGATGGTGTCAAGACCGTCCACAGATGGAAGGCCGGTAACAAAGTCAAGGCCGACATGGGACCAGGGACGTCTCGGCACCGGGAGAGGGTGAAGGTCGCCAGCGGGCGGCTGGGTGGAGGACTTGGCCCGAGCACAGGTGTCACAGGCGGAAACGAAGTCACGGACGTCCCGAGTCATGGAGGGCCACCAGAAGGCACGACGGAGGAGTTGGAGGGTTCTGTCGGGCCCTGGGTGACCAGAGAGCGGGGAGGAGTGAGCCCAGAGCAAGGCCTCCTGACGGCACCGGGATGGCACATAGAGCCGCCCAGCTGGGGTCTCCGGCGGAGGCGGTTCGGCGGTCAGGGCGTCCCGGATAGAGTCCTCCAAGGGCCACCGAAGGGGGGCAGCGAAACAATGAGACGGTAGGATAGGTCCAGGGTCTGACGTGAAGTCGTCCTGGGTGAACTGCCTGGAGAGGGCGTCTGCCTTGGTGTTCTTGGAGCCAGGGCGGTAGGCGAGGTGGAAGTTGTACGGTTCGAAGAATAAGGCCCAACGGGCCTGCCTTGGGTTGAGCTGCTTGGCCGAACGAATATGGATCAGGTTCTGGTGATCAGTCCAGATCAGAAATGGTTCTTTCACTCCCAGGAGCCAATGCCGCCATTCTTCCAAGGCCCACTTGATGGCCAGGAGTTCCCGGTCGCCGACACCATACCGTCGCTGCGTGTCAGAGAACTTCCTTGAAAAATAGCAGCACGGGTGAAGTTTTCCATCCGGGCCATGTTGAGAGAGGACGGCGCCAGCGCCAACATCGGAGGCATCCACCTCCACCACAAAATCTCCGGCAGGATCAGGGTGGAGCAGGACGGGAGCTGTAGCAAACCGACGGATAAGGTCTCGGAAGGCCAGTTTCGCACCAGGGGGGAGGCAGAAGGGCCTGGGCAGGTTAGCTGGTTTAGTGAGGGATGTCAGTGGCGCGACAATGGTGCTGAAATTGCGGATAAAGCGCCGATAAAAATTGGCAAAGCCCAGGAAGCTCTGTAGCTGCTTAAGGCTGGAAGGCTGAGGCCACTGGGTCACGGCTTGGAGCTTTTGCGGGTCCATGGTCAGGCCATTGGAGGAGATGGTGAAGCCCAGGAAGGTAGTGGACCGTTGATGGAAGGCACACTTTTCCAGTTTGCAGAACAGCTGGTACTCGAGCAGCCTGCTTAGCACGGCCCGCACATGGCGAATATGGTCCACTTCGGTGCGGGAGTAGATCAGGATGTCATCCAGATAGGCAAACACCCATCGGCCCAGCATGTCCCGCAAGACATCGTTGATCAGGTGTTGGAAGACAGCAGGGCTGTTGCAGAGGCCGAAGGGCATCACCAGATACTCCCAGTGCCCGTTAGGGGTGATGAAGGCCGTCTTCCATTCGTCCCCTTCTCTAATCCGCACCAAATTGTAAGCGCTGCGTAGGTCTAGTTTGGTGAAGATGCAGGCCTGGGAGAGGGAATCGAGCGCGGTGGATAGCAGAGGAAGAGGATGGCGGTTCTTAACGGTGATTTTATTCAAGCCTCGGTAGTCTATACAGGGGCGAAGCCCGCCGTCTTTCTTCTTTACGAAGAAGAACCCCGCAGCTGCAGGGGAGGTAGAAGGGCGAATGAAGCCCTGTTGGAGAGCCTCAGTGACGTACTCCTCCATGGCTTTGTTCTCTGCGGTTGACAGCGAGAACAGGCGACCACGAGGAGGGACTGCTCCCGGGAGGAGCTCGATGGCCATGTCGTAGGAGCGATGAGGAGGGAGAGCGGAGGCTCGCCTCTTACTGAAGACCTCGGACAGGTCATGGTAAGCCGGAGGGATCCTATCCAGATCGACGGGCTCCGGGGGTGACGCCTCTTCTGGCTTTGAGTCCTGTCCAGTCCGGAGGAGGAGGCAGCGGCGTGAACACCGGGGACCCCAGTCCAGGATCTGGCAGGAAGACCAGGAGACGTGGGGGTCATGTCGACGGAACCAGGGGTATCCGAGGATGAGGGGAGAGGAAGAGGCCGAGACTACTAGAAACCGGATCTCCTCCTGATGATCCCCGACAGACATGCGGACTGGCTGGGTCTGGAACTGGACCGGGTAGGGTTGGAGTGGTCGCCCGTCTACTGAGGTCACCGGGAGAAATCGGTCGACGGAAGTCAATGGGATGCGGAGCCGAGAGGCTAGTTTTTGGTCGATGAAGTTCTCGGCGGCTCCGGTGTCCAGGAGGGCTTCGGATGAGAGCTGTTGGTGTTTCAGGTGAAATGTGACCGGTAACAGAAAACGAGAGGGATCGGAGGAGTGGGAAGGGCCAGGTGGGACACCCCCGCAGTCTACCTGGCGTCGTCGTTTCCCGGCCGTAGCGGGCACTGGGGACGACGGTGTCGAGCTGATCCACAGTAGGCGCAGAGGCCCTCACGCCAGCGTCTCTCTTTCTCCTCTTTGGGGAGTCCACCCAGCTGCATGGGCTCCTCGCTGGATGTGCTGCTTGGGCTAGCCGTGGCTCCATCAGAGGGGGGAGGAGGTCGCGACGACGTGGTCCGCTGAGGCTGGAAGGGTTTTAAGGCCCGAGGGGCATGGCGAGGCCGCGACATCACGCGTTGGTCGATCTTCAGGGCAAGGTCCACGGCCTCATCCAAGGTCTTTGGCGCCTCACGGCCGGCCATCTCGTCTCTGATGTAATCAGCCAGCCCCTCTAGAAAGATGGAGCGCAGAGAAGCATCTCCCCATTGAAGCTTAGCAGCCAGGGTGCGGAATTGGGAGGCGAAGTAACAGACTGGTCGGCTGCCCTGGCGTAGATGAAGCAGCTGTGACTCCACTTCCACTTCACTGCTGGGGGAACGAAAGTCTTTTTTAACTCCTCCACAAACAGAGCATAGTCATTACATGCTGCAGACTTATTGTTGTAGAGAGCCGCGGCCCATTCCTGAGCCTGGCCAGACAAGAGAGAGGTGAGCATCGCCACTTTTGCACGGGCAGTGGCGTATTTAGTGGGTTGACATTCAAACATCATGTCTAAGGTGGCGAGCAATCCATCAGGCCGGCCGTCTACTCCGTTCCACTTGTCGGGTAGTCCGATCCGGGGTTCAGCGCTCACCGGCGCTGGCTGACGTTGCAGCGAGGTGACGGAAGAGGAAAGCTGGAGGACAGTTTCGGTGAGAGACTCCATCTTTGTGCCCATCCGATCCACCACACCGCGAAGATATAACACTTCGGCTTTCAGCCGTTCGAATTCCGCTGGGTCTACATGCGGCTCAGACATCCTGTCACGGCCGGGCGGATCGCACACAGTAATTCGGCGTGCCCGTGTGGCGTGCTGGCTAGACCCAAGCGCGGCGAAGGCTAGCGGTGGGTTTGGAGCAGACACGCAGTTATTCTAGTAATGACCTGAGCACGAAGCGTGGCTTCGGAACGGTCGTTACAGACAGAGAGCGAGCGGAGCCGGGAAGAGAAAAAGGATTGAAAGGGGTTGTAACTCACAGTTGCTGAATCAGGCGGAGACTGACGTCGGCAGAGTTTCGGAGCTCCTGACACGAGGATACTGATGTCTGAGCGGCGAACAGGTGGGTGGCGTCTCTCTTTTAACCCCGGGCCCCTTGATCAGCTGATCACAGCCGATCACCGGCTGACAAAGTCAAAGCAAATCCACTTCAAATAAAAATATAACTTGTTCTTTGCATGAATTATATGTGTTTTCTGATTTATTAAATATATTTCCTTAACAAATTGTATCAGAAAATGATACTAACAGCACTTAGGGCTAACAAGCAAATTATAACTAAATGCAGTCGGCAATGCATTTTAAAAGCTTCTTCTCACAGAGAATCAATCAATATTGGCACTTGTCAATTAGTATTGCTTTAAATTATTCAGCTGTTATTCACAGAAGGCAATTTTCTATTTATGTCTATTAGAAGGAAAACAAAAAGAATCCCAGCCAGCTGTCAGCTGATGATCGTCATTAGATTTAAGACGGCATATGGTTAACCTGGATATATTACCTAAGATTCACTAAGAGCAAATGTTATGATCACCCCAGGCAAAAATTTATGGGAGAAATGTGTGAATCCTGTGGGTTAGAATGGATATATTTACCAGTCTCAGAACCTTGTGGCTCTTTTTATTAATGTCATATAGCTCACGGTTTATACGTATAAAGTCTCCCCTCATATAGCATCCCATTTGGCATGAAACGGAATTGGTACTGTAGGTTGATCAACCTATTTAAAATCAACCCCCTGACCTCTTCAGCACCCCTTCCCATGTGACTCAATGTGCCCTGAGCACAGTTAAAGAGATGCTGAGTCAGGCCAATGCTGGAGGTGATGAATGTTTCTCCATTGATATTGATGTTGTGCACATGATTTACAAGCTCAGTTAATAGGGGAGGTCTGCCATGCAGGGACTCCATGTGAGTGTGTGTGTGTCTGTACACGTGTGTGTGTGTGTGTTTGTGTGTGTGTGTGTGTGTTGTAAAAGCAAGCTCAGTTAAGATGCAGCAGAGAGTGAACACAAAGGTTTTTTTGTTTGTTTCTTTGTTTGTTTGTTTTTTTGGAATTGAACTTATCAAATCCTTTGGAAGGCACTTTAAGATTATAGTAAAATAGCACACACTGTTTGCAGGTCAGTGAATAACAGCTGTGCTGTAGGAATATTTACAAACTGAAAATCTGTCAGCAGATACTGATCTGACTGACTTTGTAGAGTTGTTTATTGGCTCAAAAATACCATAGCAGTACCATATATAAATATATACATTCTATTCTATATTCTATAAAGAAAATCTTATGCAGCAGGGAAAATCCGCTATGAAAGCCAAAATTAGCAGTTTATATCATCTAGGATGGATTAAAGATGCCCACATTATGCCCACTCAGGAAATTTCATGAGTCATACTCATCTTACCGCATACCACAACGCCCACTTGTTTCACTGTTTGGCCTCAGTAGTAACATGCCAAAATATTTAGACAACAACAAACAGAAAAAACATCTGAATTTCTGTTTTTTTGTTTTCGTTTTTCTTGTTTGTTTTTTAAATTGATTTGTTGCAGTTATAATTAAATGGCTTTAACGCTGTGCATCCCAGCTACTCTCAACTGTATCTCTACTATCAAAAAATGCTTCAAAAAATATACTGACACTGACTGTCTGCTAGATGGTGGTTCAGTCCAGACCTTACAAAATAGGTCCTAGAGTGGGATATCATGGATCAGTATGGCTCTCACAGAAATCATATATTTTTTCATTAGGTTTAGAAAGGACTTACTGGCTTGGATTTCTGATGGAAGAGTGACTGATGAGTTCTGAGTGGTAGATGGGTGGGTAAACGGGAACCATACAAACACCACATTCCCAATGACAAGCAAAATACATCAAATTTTCACTTAAATTGGGAAACTAGGCATTATGGATAAGGTCGACTTTTAGTGAACCTTTAGGTAAACACTTGTCACGATATAAACTCATATGGAAGTCATTATTTTCGTTATATTATTTAGTGTTGCAAAATTAAAACTATTAACTGTAATTTCCTCTTTTAGTAGCAGAAGTAGTAGGTCTTTATCTGCTTTGCATAGTCTAGCTGAGTGAGTGGAAAATTTCACATTTTCTTTTATTCTGGAAAAAATAATTTCTTAGGAGGGATCATACTATGGTTGATAGCTTCCAAATGTGTCTGCAACTGTAGGATAATTTGGGTTAATGTTACATAGTTAAATGACTGAAAAGAATATGACTTCTTGATGATCATCTATGAGTTACTCACTATTAGCCAGCAAGCGTTCGTTTTGGGAGGTATCTCCTAAAATTTCCTAAAACAGTTGTAGTCAGAAATGTGCATAAAACAATTAGATTTCTAGATGTTTGAAATTATTTTAACATGGCTGCATTTAAATATATACTATTTCAAACACTAGCTAAAATCACTGCTGTATCCCATTACAACTTCATAGAGCCAATAGCATGGCTGTAAGGTCATGGTGTTCAAACAGTACTTGTAAACATTGCTCAAGGTCATAATTCTGGAGTGATTCAGCCCCTCAGCACAGATCCTATGTTTGTTTGCTGTTTTGATATGAGGTCGAAAAACGCAGAAACCTCACATTTGATCTCAAACCCCTATCTCAGTAACATAAAGCTACACTTTGGTAACCTAAGTAACAGCTTTACCTCACAAATCTCAAAGGTTTTCTATTTTCTAATATGTCATTTGTCAAATACAAGTTAAATTCTACAGTACACCCTCTAAGTCAAGGCAAAAGAGTTATCTGTCTCATGTAGTTAACACTGGGTGTCTCTCTAAGTTACATACCCTCTTCTCAACTGTAATATCACACTTATACATGTTTCATGTGCAGATTTAATAGCTGTTCTGTGCTTTGCTGCTTTTTTTTTAAACAGTTTCACAAAATAATTGATTTGTCGGAACGTACAACTGCCGAGTGCACAGAAGAAATAATATGTGGTAGAAAAGAGAGACAAAAAAGGAGAGAACAGAGAACATATTTTTTGAAATATGATTCTGCAACACACTGAGAGCTTAATTACTTCATTAATTATCCTACCAAGATAAATTGGGGGATATTTAACAAGAAGTCATTTTCAGTTATAATGCACATGCACGAAGGTCAATGGTAGAAGTCATTTTGAATGGAATACATATTCAAATGCAGTGTTTTTTGTGGATGTCTGTAGCCACCAAGCATATTTCCTCAATTTTACACTGACACAGCAAAAAACATTGAAAAATCAAAAATCAATTTAATCTATACTGTAACTTTGTAAAACAATAAAACGATTTTAAAAATCTCTTTCATTAATAAATTGTGTTTGAATAAAAGTGCAGGCACGAGTGCAGCTGTTTTCACATCTCCATGCATTCGTGGTTCCTGGTGTGCTATATACCATTTTGTAGCGATTAATGTCCCATGTTGATCACAGATGTGCTGGAAATGGTCTTTATGATGCAATTTAACACTTGTGTCCAGAGGGTGTAAACAGCCGACATCATATGCGAGTGAACTAAAATGACCAAAGCCAATAAAGGATGTATTGAGTACTGTATATCAAATGTTATAAACAAAATCTTTCATTTTGTCAGTTGAAGAATATTTTTTGTAAGCCTCTTGAATAAACAATGTCTAATAAAGTTAATGGAATTACTAGAACAATTTATTAACAGCTAAGTCTCTAAAAATAAGTGTATTAAAATAATTCTGATATTTTAACTGATTAAATGTTTAATCATTTACCACACCACACTTTGTATTACATATATAAAAAACACCCAGCACGCCCCTGTGGGCGGTTTATCCTTCAAGCTCGGGTCCTCTACCAGAGGCCTGGGAGCTTGAGGGTCCTGCGCAGTATCTTAGCTGTTCCCAGGACTGCGCTCTTCTGGACCGAGATCTCCGATGTTATTCCCGGGATCTGCTAGAGCCACTCGCCTAGCTTGGGAGTCACCGCACCTAGTGCTCCGATTACCACGGGGACCACCGTTACCTTCACCCTCCACATACTCTCGAGCTCTTCTCTGAGCCCTTGGTATTTCTCCAGCTTCTCGTGTTCCTTCTTCCTGATATTGCTGTCATTCGGAACCGCTACATCGATCACTACGGCCGTCTTCTTCTGTTTGTCTACCACCACTATGTCCGGTTGGTTAGCCATCACCATTTTGCCCGTCTGTATCTGGAAGTCCCACAGGATCTTAGCTCGGTCATTCTCCACCACCCTTGGGGGCATCTCCCATTTTGACCTCGGGACTTCCAGGTTATACTCGGCACAGATGTTCCTGTACACTATGCCGGCCACTTGGTTATGGCGTTCCATGTATGCCTTGCCTGCTAGCATCTTGCACCCTGCTGTTATGTGCTGGATTGTCTCTGGGGCATCTTTACACAGCCTGCACCTGGGGTCTTGCCTGGTGTGATAGACCCCAGCCTCTATGGATCTTGTACTCAGAGCTTGTTCTTGTGCTGCCATGATTAGTGCCTCTGTGCTGTCTTTCAGTCCAGCTTTGTCCAGCCACTGGTAGGATTTCTGGATATCAGCCACCTCCTCTATCTGCCGGTGGTACATACCGTGCAGGGGCCTGTCCTTCCATGATGGTTCCTCGTCTCCCTCCTCTTTCTTGGGTTTCTGCTGCCTGAGGTATTCACTGAGCACTCGGTCAGTTGGGGCCATCTTCCCAATGTATTCTTGGATGTTCGTTGTCTCATTCTGGACTGTGGTGCTGACACTCACCAGTCCCCGGCCCCCTTCCTTCTGCTTAGCGTACAGCCTCAGGGTGCTGGACTTGGGGTGAAACCCTCCATGCATGGTAAGGAGCTTTCTTGTCTTTATGTCAGTGGCTTCTATCTCCTCCTTTGGCCAGCCTATTACCCCAGCAGGGTACCTGATCACGGGCAGGGCGTACGTGTTGATGGCCCGGATCTTGTTCTTACCATTCAGCTGACTCCTCAGGACTTGCCTACTTGGTGGTTGCAGCCTTTCTAGCGGCCTCTTCATGGTTCCCATTTGCCTGCGGGATCCCCAGGTACTTGTAACTGTCCTCTATGTCTGCAATGTTGCCTTCTGGTAGTTCAATCCCCTCAGTTCTGACTACCTTCCCTCTCTTTGATACCATCTGACTACACTTCTCCAGTCCGAACGACATTCCAATGTCATTGCTGTATAGCCTGGTAGTGTGGATCAGTGAATCGATGTCTCGTTCACTCTTGGCATACAGCTTGATGTCATCCATGTACAGGAGGTGGCTGACAACTGCTCCGTTCCGTAGTCGGTATCCGTATCCAGTCTTGTTAATGATCTCACTGAGGGGTTTCAGGCCTATGCAGAACAGCAGTGGGGACAGAGCATCTCCTTGGTAGATCCCGCACTTGATGGTGACTTGTGCTATGGGCTTGGAGTTGGCCTCTAGTGTTGTACGCCACATCCCCATTGAGTTCCTGATGAAGGCTCTTAGGGTCCCATTGATCTTGTACAATTCTAGGCATTCCAGTATCCAGCTGTGGGGCATTGAGTCATAGGCCTTCTTGTAATCAATCCAGGCAGTGCACAGGTTGGTCAGTCTGGTCTTGCAGTCTCGGCTGACTGTTCTGTCTACCAGTAGCTGGTGTTTTGCGCCTCTGGTATTCTTGCCAATTCCTTTCTGTGTCCCACTCATGTATTGACCCATGTGCCTGTTCATCTTAGCCGATATGATGCCTGACAGGAGCTTCCATGTAGTACTGAGGCAGGTTATTGGTCGGTAGTTGGAGGGGACCGGTCCCTTCTTGGGGTCCTTGGGGATCAGGACCGTCCGACCTTCGGTTAGCCATTCCGGGTGTCTCTCGTTAACTAGCAGCTGGTTCATTTGTGCTGCCAGACGCTCGTGGAGTGCAGTCAGCTTCTTTAGCCAGTAGGCGTGAACCATGTCGGGCCCTGGTGCTGTCCAACTCTTCATACTGGAGACCCTTTCTTGGATATCTGCCACTGTGATGGTTACTGGACCCTGTTCAGGGAGGTCGCTGTGGTCTGCCCTCAGATCCTCTAGCCACTGAGCATTGCCGTTATGGGTTGCATCCTTCTCCCATATGCTCTTCCAGTATTGCTCCGTCTCCAGCCTTGGTGGTGCTGTTCTCTTATTGTTCCCTTGCCACTGAGAGTACACCTTTGCTGGTTCTGTGGAGAACAGCTGGTTTATTCTCCTGCCTTCTATCTCTCTCTCCTATCGCACTTGGGGCTATGTACCCAATCTCGGGTGGGGGTGATGATATCGCCCCCCTGACCTGGCGTCCTGACTCCTCCTTGCCGTAGCATTTGTGTTGTACCTCGTCAATCTCTAGCTGTGAGAGCAGTCCCTTCTTTCGAATGTTGGAACACTGAGCTACTAGTTGTTTCGCCGTCATTGTGGATGTTGGGTATCGAAGAATCCATAGGTCCCTCATCCTATTCATGTAGCCCCTTCCGCCGGGGTTACTTGCGTAGTAGCATTCCAACAACGCCCTGTTTTCGTCTCTTGCCCACCGATGCCTTCTTGTTCCAGTAGCCCACTTTTCGTCAGGGTGCCCTGGTTCCTCAACACCTGACGCGGACCTTGTTGATCCGGGTGACGTCCGAGCCGGCATGCCTTCATATTTATCTGTCTCGCTCATGTCTGCGGTAGGCTTGCTTAGGGGGTCTAGCCTTAGGACCCTTACTGGATACAGACGCCCCAGGCAGGAATCGAACTTGCAATCTTCTGTTCCAAAGGTGTGTAGTCTAACCACTACGCTATCCAGCTGCTGGAGGTCCCACCGAGATAAACTACTTGGACAGGCTCAAGGAAAGTTATTGTTTTAGAGTACCATTCAACAACAGGACTCAGAGAGCCTGTCTTGAAGAAAGCTTTCCAGAGAAATTGCTCTCATGTGAATAAGACATGTGAGCAGATACAGATAGTGAAACAGGGCCGCAAGATGCCATATGAGGTCTACATGTATTGCAGAATTAAAGATCCGTTAATTATGCTAAAATGGCACCTAGCAACACATTCTAGTTAATGCAGATTTTCATAAACATGTTAATATTAGGTATAGTCTTCATGTTTCCGTTAATATGAAGTTTGGAATACAACATAACAAGTGGATTTTGTGCAAACTGTTATCTTAGGGAATTTCCCCATTTTTTAATTACAGGCATAAGATGAGTGAAAGTGCCGTTCTGTAGTTCTTGTTCTCAGTGTATCATATAATCACTAGTTTCATGATTCAGGTTGATTCAGATGGCTGCCGGATCTGCTATTCACCAGTAATTATGGTTTTGTTTGATTTGGCATATACCAGCTATCTATGTAAATTTTGAGTAATTGTTCAGCCACTTGAATACTGTTTACTCCCTGCAACAAATCCTATTGTTTGTTGCTATTGTCCAATATGTAGCTCCCTGTTGCTTCTTGTTGTTACCGCTGCAGGATGTCGGCAGGATTACTTCTCACTGGCATCTGCACAACTGATGTAACCAGTGATTCATTTTCCTTCCTGGCAATTGACTGACAGTATTTTGCAGCTAGTGGTAAGCAGGGAGCCAGATGGCATCCACGTAGGCTTGTTTGCTAATGGAGACAAAATTAAGCATAATTTACGTTTTGTAGTAGTGGACTGCAACAATAGAGGATCCAGATGGAAACTTGGTACAAATTTAGTGTGCAACTTTTCATCATATTTCTGTGTTCTGTGGTGTGATATATAATTCCCCATATAATTGCTTTTTTTATTCATTAAAGTAAACAGATTCATATCTCAAATACAAGGAACTCAGGAAAACATAAATAGTTAGAAACTACTTAATCAATTATGTAGTGCAATGACTTGTAATGCCTTGATTTTTAGTCTTTGTTGATAAAATAGCTATATTTTTCTCTGTACCAAGTGCCTGCATCCCAGCCTTTAATGATCTCAATAAACTCAAATAACTGGACACATGAACTGAAATGTTCTCTCTCCGTTCATTGGTGTCACTATTTCATAAGATATTATGTTATAATTAATCCACTCTCTGTATGAAGTGTGTAGTAAGTAATAAGGTCCCCTGGGGTTAGATTGGACTAAAATGTTAAGACAGTAATCATGAAGTTCAGAAGGTTGTACAGACAAAGGAGAATATGAACATGCAATCAAAGTGCAAGCAGCCAAATCCCAACAAAGTAAAAAGGCAAAAAGTTTGGGAAAAAAAGAGATAAAAATAAAATGGAAACTCTTGAAAACAGGTCCAGAGTATATGCATCTGTGCATCTGTGCATCTGTGTGTGGTTAATGTGGGTCTGCACACAGGAGTACACCTGTGAGTGAATATCAGGGCTCAAAGCAACAGAAAAACAGTCTGAGGGAAAAAAAATCTAAATTATGAATGCAGGAATGTACAAATGGAGCATGTGGTGTAGTCAGAGTTAATGGAGCCTGCAGACTTTGCTAAATTCCTGCCTGTGGAATTCTTAATTATGTCCATTAATGCCAAGCTGATGCTTCTGTACCCAATGAGATTCTTGGCATGGCCTGCAAAATTATAGAAGTATTCTTTTTGTTTTTTGGCAGTTAAAAAACTAACATAGTGCTTAAAAACATATAAAACATGTTTTATTGTAAAATGTTCTTCCGAACAAGTAAACAGCCAACATACAGTCTTAACACTGAGAAAGTTCAGTGATGATTTCAGAATTTCATCTTGAAACCTCTATCGGTGATTTTTCAAACATGTAACCAATTTGTATAAAAGGAAAAACGAAGCAAAAAACCAAAAAAAACCCCATCTTACTCATATAGAAATACTCTTTTGTTGATCTATTTAAGTCACTAACAGTAATGTCAGTGATTTCGTTTTTGTTTTTTTTCTTTCTTGTGTCCTCCCCATTTTTTGTAATACAAACACACTTTTTGAAATTCCGATTGTGTCAAAATCTAGGTGAAGTCAAAGGTCTGTAAACATTCTTAAACTGACCGTAACACTTAGTTGTACTGTTGAGTGACTGTGAAGGAAAACATCAGTTTGCATATTGTCATGAGGGAAAATAATAGCTCACAGTTATTTAAAATTGTGTTTGGTCTTCAGCTCTCTCGTGTGGAACTGTTTGCTTATTAACTGACTGTCAGTATTTTTGTGTGGGAGCACAGTCAAAACTTTTGTGCATTTGTATTATTTAACTGGCTGTTCAAATTTGCACTCAATCTGCATATTGCCTCCTGCCATTGCCTGGTGTAACATGCTTCTACTTTTCTTCCTTTTACCATGCTTTTGGAATGAGTAATGCAGTAGGGTTAGGTTTGAAGCTTTTTGCTTTTCCTCTGTATTATTATGTCTCATAATAGTTTCAATTTTGTTAGAAGTGACGAACAATGAATAAATCTAATATTATTCATCTGACTGGGCTTTAACAACCCAGAAGCTGCAATTCCAAATATCATCTGTTCCTTGTGTAGTTCATAAATGATATTGTTCATACATTAATGTATAATTGCATTTTAAACATGTTTTCTTAATTACACAATAAATTCTTCTGTTTTCTACTTCCAAAAATAATGAATAAATAAATCATGAACATAAGTTCCTTGTGTTTTCTCAGAATATAATTTGACTTGTGAGCTTCTTTATGTCCCTCATAAGGCCCTCACTATCATTAAGTGTCATTTGTTCAAAGGCAAGTAAGTGCACAGGTAATTGCAAAATGATGTGCCTGCTGTTACTGTTTGCATGAATTTCCTCCAGTGTCCAATGGATCAGAGACAAAATTCTTGCTAAACAACTGCGTCTCAGGCGCATTACCTGATCTACTCCTTATTCCCTCTGTGAAAGCTGTGAGGCGATAGATAGTAGTGAAAGAAAAAGAGGCGATGAAACAGTAGATTGTGTCTGTTGGGATAGCAGTGGGATCTACTAACTGTCCCGTTTCTCTGCGTGCAGCTCTTCTTAAAAGCTCCAACTATAATGAGCAAATTAAAAAAGGACATTTACATCATTCTGGTGCAGCCATTTTCACAGAAAGATGATGCTGAATAAACCGCACAGTGAAATTTGAATTGGTTGATCTGCTGTTTAAAAGCATGACAAACTTTCTTAGCTGTTGGATAGCTAGTTTCCTTGCTGCACCATTTTATTATCCTTGTTTTAATGCTCTGCACCATTTTATATAGACTCTATATCATGTCTGAAAATGATTTCTAACTTCAGAAGTCTAGGTGTCTGATCTGTGGTTACTGGCTCCATATACTTGTTCACTATTTATTGTTACATTGTTTGTTATTTCTCAGTATTCATCTTTTATCTCACCCCAACTAAGGCCCCTGTCACACAGGCATGAAGCCTGGCAACCTCCAGTTGCTAGTGAGATAAGAGTCATCTTATTTTCTCTTATCTTAAAGATGTGCATTCCGCTGTGTCATTAGGAGATTGTCACCTGTAGTTTGCATGAAATATTTAGAGTCAGATTCAGAAAAGATAATTTATTGTCTTCTTAGCTAGAAATGTATCTTGAACAAACGGCTGAAATGCATCATATAAGATAACACACATTCAGAAACTCTATCCTTCCATCTTCATCCACTTATCCGGTGTCTGGTTGCAGAGGCAGCATCCTAAGCAGAGAAGCCCAGACCTCCCTCTCCCTGGCCACCTCCAGCTTGTCCGGGGGGAACACTAAAGCATTCCCAGACCATCCGAAAACTATAGTCTCTTCAGCATGTCCTGGGTCTGCCCCAGGGCCTCCTCCTGGTGGGACATGTCCTGAACACCTTACCCAGAAGGCACCCTTGTCAGATGCCTGTACAACCTCAACTGGCTCCTTTCGATGTGGAGCAGGGGCTCTACTCTCAGCCGCTCCTGGATGGCCGAACTCCCACCCTATCACACTATCTCTAAGGCAGATGCCAGCCACCCTTCGGAGATAGCCCACTTCTGCCGGTTGTATGCACAATGTCGTTCTTTCAGTCACTACACACAGCTTATGACCATAGATGAGGATAGGGATTGGTCCAGTTAACCAGTCGATGTTGATCGACTGGTGAATTGAGAGCTTCGCTTTTACAATCAGCTCTCTCTTCACCATGATGGACAGGTACAGCGCTTGGATCACTGCAGCCGAAGCACCAATCCAATCAATCTGTCGATCTCGTGCTCCCTTCTCCTGCTACTCATGAACAAAACACCAAGATACCTAAACTCCTCCACTTGGGGCAGGAACTCATCCCTGACCCAGATCTACTCCTTATTCCCTCTGTGAAAGGGCAGGGCATGCCACCCTTTCGCGGCAGAGGACCATGGCCTCTGATTTGGAGATGCTGATTCTCATTCCCACTACTTGACACTCGGCTGAGAACTGTTCCAGTGCAAGCAGGAGGCCATCACCTGACGAAGCCATCACAACCACATCATCTGTGAAAAGCAGAGAAGAGCTTCTGAGACGACCCAAGTAAAAGCCTTCCACCTTGCAGAAGTTCATTGCGAACACATTCAGTGACAAAGAGCAGCCCTGGCGAAGTCCATCACCCACCAGAAACGAGTCCGACTTATTGCCGGTTATGCAGAACAAGCTCTTGCAACAGTTGTATGAGGATCGAATGGTCTGTAGCAAAGGGCCAGACACCCCATACATCCAAAGAACCTTCCACAGGACACTCCAAGGGACAAATGCCTTCTTCAAGTCCACAAAACACATATAGACTGGTTAGGCAAACTATCATGCACCCTCAAGTATCCTCGAGAGGATAAAGAGCTAGTCCAGTTTTCCACGACCTGGACAAAATTGTTCTCAGGGTGAACCTCACCCACTCCAGGGGCCCTGTGACCAAGGTGTTGTTTAACTGCAACCTCACCTCCGAGTCGTCAAAAGACAAGTCATCCCCAGACTCTGCTTCCATCACGGAAGACGTGCTAGTGGGATTAAAGAGGTCATCAAAGTATTCCTTCCACAGCCTAGCAATGTTCTCAGTCGAAATCAGCAGCACTTCACCCGCACTATACAGCGTGCAGGTAGAGCACCGCTTTCCTCTCCTGAGTCACCTGACGATTTGCCAGAATCTTTTCGAGGCAGTCTCGAAGTTTTTTCGGCCTCTCCAAACTCTTCCCACCCCCAGGTTTTTGCTTCAGCCACTGCCTGAGCCATGTCCCCTTGGCCTGTCAGTACCTCTGCAGTCCCACAGGCTAACCAAGGCTAATAGGTCTCCTTCTTCAGCCTGGTGGCTCCCTTCGCCACTGGTGTCCACCATGACAGGCATCACCCACCTTGCGGCTGCAGCTCAGTGCAACAGCTTCAGCAATGGAGTTGCTGAACATGGTCCATTCAGACTCAATGTCCCCAGTCTCCCTTGGAATGCAATTGAAGCTCTGCCGGAGGTGTGAGTTGAAGATCTCGTGGACTTGGGCCTCTGCCAGGTTTTACCAGCACACCCTCACTACACATTTAGGTGTGCCGGATCTGTCCAGCATTCTCAGCCACCACCTGATCCAACTAACCACCAGGTGGTGATCAGTTGACAGCTCAGCCTCTCTGTTCACCAGCGTGTCCAGAACATATAGCCACAGTTTTACCGATACGACTATAAAATCGATCATCAACCTGTGCCCTCGGGTGTCCTGGTGTCAAGTGCACTTATGGACACCTTTATTTTCAAACATGGTGTTCATTATGAACAAACTGTGGTCCAGTAACAAAACACCACTTGGGTTCAGATCCGGGAGGCTGGTCCTCCCAGTAACTCCCCTCCAAGTCTGACTGTCATTGCCCACATGAGGGTTGAAGTCTCCAAGTCTCCCCAGGTGGAGCGTCATTGACTCTTTGCTCAATGATATATTGCAGGGTTTATCCCTATCACACTGTGGAATTGTGACTCTATTCACATAAAAATAACATTATTAATAATAAAAACAAAAAATCTTGCGTAACAAACCCAACACTTGAATAATCCCACTGCGCAAAGTGACGTCGGAGTGACATATTTTATAAGTCATTTTTGGATGTACGACTGGCGACCTGTAGCCCTGACCCCCATCGTGAGCAAATGCTTCGAGAAGCTAGTCAGGGACTTCATCTGCTCTGCACTAACATCATCTTTCTTTCTTTGTTTATTTTGACATTAAAGGTTAGTTAACTTACCTTGCAGTGCTAAATGAGAAAAAGCAGAGAATCCCCAAACCCAAAAGTTATGTGCTTGGAATGGAAGGATATAGATGTGTGTGTGTGTGTGTGTGTGTGTGTGTGTGTGTGTGTGTGTGTGTGTGTGTGCCTTCCTTTTATGGTTGCGAGCACACTTGGAATCAGTAATGGGCCTGCTCAGTTTGACTTACTCTACCTGATTAGACCTCTGCTTAGGTTGGAGGTGAATTGTGCTATGCAGGGGATAATGTTAGCTCACCAAATGGCAAGAATCAAAAATGATGTTGTAAAAGTCAATTGCTCTGATGTGTCAGTGTAAGACAGGAAGAGTAGGGTGTCACTCAAATTCAAATTCAAATTCAAATTTTTATTTGTCATGTACACAGTCATACACAGTACGATATGCAGTGAAATGCTTAGGCAACTGCTCGTGACCTAAAGAAAAAAAAAGGAAAAGGCTATGAATAAGATAGGAAATAAATATGAAAAATTAAAAAGTGTAAATTTAACTAGGAAGGAATAAAATATAAAAAATTAAGGTTAAAAATGAAATAACTGTACAACACAAATTAGAATGAAGGGTAAATTTAACTGGGAAAAAATAAGATAAAATATATAAATTAAAGTTGAAAATAAAATAACTGTACAACAATGCACAGTATAGAACTATATAAGAATGTATGAAGAAATATAAATAAATATATATATATATATATATATATATATATATATATATATATATATATATATATATATACACACACAATAACAGCAGCTGTACAAGTATTAACTGGAAATGAAGAATATAGTGACCAGTGTTGTGCAATCCACAGCCTGCACCCTCACCCTCAATTTTGAAAAGTGCTGAAATCAGCTCTGTGGAAACATCTTTGTGAATTGAGCATAGTGGTGTAGCTTCTTCAAGGTAAAACAATAGCAGGAAAAAATAAAAGAGATGAATGTATATGCAAGGGTTCAGTGGTATTTCAACAAATACTAGTGACTATAGATTAGAATTCTTGGATTAAAAAAACATTTCCTGCTGATATTTTGTTTGAATGGAGTGTCTAAAATCAGAAGGAAGGTGTTTATTTCAAATGAGACGGCACAGAAGAAAAAGAACAAAAAAACAAAACAAAACACTGGGGACATTTCTAAACTGTAACCCTAAACAAAAATAGATTTAATTACTCTGCTTGTTAAATCATCTCTTTGAAAGGTAGAGTTGTCCCTGACCTCAGTGTCTTCGCAGTTTTTATTTGGTCAGAATAAAATAACCAGTGTCGGGGAAACTACTTTGAAAGAATAGTTTTGAAGTACCAGTTTATTCACACTGGAAGAAGATTTAATGGTAAATGGACTGGCTCTTATATAGCGCTTTTCTACTCTGTCTGAGCACTCAAAGCGCTTTATACAACTAATTCATTCACCCAATCACACCCATTCACACAAGCACTTCTAAGCTTAAGTGCTTATCTAATGTATCTAACATTCATACACATTCACGTGCAACACGGGGTTAGTATCTTGCCCAAGGATATTTTGGCATGCATAAATATAAATATAATAAAACATTCATTGCTTAAAGTGCCCAAATACAACAATAAAAACACCAAGAAAAATACAATTTAGTTCAATTTTATTTTATTTATAAAGCACCAAATCATAAAAACAGTTGCCTCAAGATGCTTTATACTGTGAGCTAAAGACCCTACAATAATACAGAAAAAACAGAAGAAAACCCCAACAATCAGATGAACCTCTATCAGCAAATGTTTTGATGTTTTCACAACAGTTGGAAGGAAAACCAGAAAGAACCAGGCTCAGAGATGGATGGCTCACCTGAGCAATGACACATACGGTTGTATGCGGTGCTGAATGGCTAATGGAAACAGAAAAAAAGGGGTGACAGCTGTCATAGAGGGGTACAACTAAAGAATAGAAGCAATGAAAAAACAGCAATTAACATGACAAAATAACTAAAAACTTGCCATACAGCTCATCGACAACTTTTATGTTTTCATGTGGTAGTGACCCATCCTTGTTAAACTGCATAATAATACTGGAGTTGTTGCATTTCATGAAATGTTGTAATATGGGAGGGGGGGGGGGGGGCACATTGCATTGTACACAACTTCAGTGTGGCTAATGAGGCCAAGATGCTGTTTCACACATGCTTGCTAAGACACACAGCGGAACATACAGGGCTCTTGATGTCACTTACATAAATCACATTTCTCCAGGTCTGGATTTAAGACTTGAGCAGATTCTAAAATCCATTTTGATTTCCAAGGTGGCATGAGGTAATAAATCATTAAGCGCACTCCCTTATGCATCCTTTTAAAGAGCAGAGAACACCAGCTCGTAAATCTCCCATGACTTTGCCTCCTCCCCGAAGTCTTGGGGGAAAAAACAAAACCTTACACATTTTCTAGCACATTTCACTCTGGCATTTTTAGCCTTTTGATGTCTGAGGAACACTTGTGTTATAGGACAATTCAAACAAGACCACAAACCATGGAACAGCTTTTACTGTCAGTGCCCTTTGATTCTGCTCATCTGACTCATATCGTATAACACTGCATACAGTAAGCCTTTGAAGGTTTGAAAAGGGAGCTGCTGCACCCCTCTAAGCACACAGCAATACAAAATGTAAGACTGATTTGATGAGCAGAGAGAAAATAGCTGTTTTCAACAGTCACTGCAGTGAGCTGAGACATGCTGCCGAAATAGAAGTATTTCAATTTAAGGAAACTGTTTGTCACACACCATACCAAAAATAAGAAATATGCCTTTACATTAACAGAAATTCATGCCCAGGCTCAACTTAACATAAAGCCAACAAAGACTACAATAAAAACTTTAGCCTAAACTACATTAAGCATGACAGCACCCTGTTTTGTATTAATTGTTCTGGTAGTGTTGTAATATTATTGGGGCTATTTTCTTAGATGTTGGGGCATTAGACTAACTGAGCACCGTTTAAAAGCTACTGCTGACTAAAGTATTGTTGCTGACCAAGTCCATCCCTTCATAACCACAGTATATCCATCTTTTCAAGACTGCTTCCAACAAGACAACACACCATGTCGCAAAGCTTAAATCATTTCAAACTATTTTACTGAACATGACAGGGAGTTTACTGTTCTCTGGCCTCCACAGTTACCAGATCCCAATCTGGCTTTACACAGGGCACCCTTGAGATGTGATGGAATGAGAGATTAGAATAATGGATATACATCTGAAAAATCTGTGCAACTGTGTGATGCTGTCATGTTAATATGAACCAAAATCTCTAAGGAATGTTTACAGTTCCTTTTTGATTCTATGTCACAAATACTGAAGGCAACAGGGCGTCCAACCCAGTACTAGTAGGGTGTAAGTAATGGAGTGGCTTGTGAGTGAATGTACTAGGCTTCGGGATGGATTTGTTCTTAAATTATTGACAGCCGGACTTATTATTTTTATTTCTTAAAGATTGTTAAAAAAAAAAAACAAATCACCTTTTTTGCATATGTTTAGAGTACTTTCTGATTTGTAAAGTAATAAAAAAAAGCACTGTAAAGTTTTAAAACCTTTGACTCTAATGTGGCAGCAAAATAAAAAAAGTTAAATGCATTACCCAGTGTTTGGATTTCTACTTTAAAATGCAAATTGATGCATTTTTTTTTTTTTTTTTTTTAAATGACATCAGAAACAGCAGTATGCGACATTACGTGATGGCAGAGCTTCAGTTCATCCTTTGTCATTTTTTTTTTTTTTTTTTTAATAAATAGGACAGGGGGAATGAATGAGAGAGAGAGGGGGAGAGAAAGAAAGAAAACCAAAGGGGAGAAGAGAGGGTGAGAAGGGGGGGGAAGAGAGAGAAAAAAAAAAAAACTCCTGGGTCACCTGTATGGAGAAAAAAAAAAAAAACAAACAAACAAAAACAAACAGAGGAGACAGCAAACAACAAAGAGCAACATAATAATAGAGAAAACAAAGCACCATCACAATAAACTAGCTAGTCATAGATATCAGTATTTACTAAGTAATAAACGATATTGTGCAGCACGCAAGATAGACAGCGCACAGTGTGCTTTGAGGCAGCAGCCAAGAAAGCTTTAGTCCGCGTCTGTGAATACCCATGTGTGCATACCTGTGTGGATCAGCATGCTTGCATTCCAAAGGTTTCTCCATGTAATGATCTGCTAGGGAGTGTGGGGGGGCCACAGCCCCGTCCTCCAGGGTGTGAAGTGGGTATGGAGGAGATCAAAACTCCAGACATCCAGAGGCCCCCAGAACACAAGAGACCATGGAAGACCAACAGAGGGGCAGCCGCGCCACTGTCCCAGTAAGAGCTGAGGAGAGTCCCAGATGAGGGCTCGCCCAGCAGCCGCGGAGCAGAAGTCAGGGGGAGTTGCAGTGACGCGCCCGTGAGCTCCGCCGGCCCCCAGCTGCGCCTGAGTGACCGAGCCCTAGGCCGAGAGGCCGGGGGCACCCCACCTCCAAAGGGGCCCGAGCGAGCCCCAGGCCCCGACAAGCGGCCGCCAAGGAGTGAGCCGGTGTGTACCCGGACGCCCACCCCCAGACACAAAGAACCACCAACACACCGACACCTGAGGGAGTCCGCCACCGGCAGGGGAAGTGGTGGTGGGTGGAGATAGGCGTCCAAACCTTGGAGGGCCTGAGGTGTCCCCAGAGAGGTGGCGTCTGATACCCAACCTGACATATAGACACAGACATACAGGCACACACATATACAAACATCCATTCCCACCCTCATGCTCTCATATGCACTCACTCCACACTCAACCAACGTGGAGACAGACATAAAGAGACGCTGTACACACAATCACACTCCCCAAGCGTATTCTACAAACCGGGTCTAGGTACCCTTGCCCCTGGAGGGGGGAATTGCACCCAGACCCAGGTGGTGTTACCCTTTTCCCTGCGGTGGGGAGAGGCAGACCACCCCGACTCCGCAGCAGCAGGGAGGCCCCACACCCCAGACCGCAGTCGGACGGCCAACTCCTCCTACTAGCCCTCCCGCTCCAGCAGGCCGCAGAGAATGGGGGTGGGAGAAGACTCCAAACCTCCCTCCACCCGCTCATTGTAGTGTTGATGCATATGTGTTCTAAGGTGCAATTAAAACCCAGGAGGGCATGGAGCTACCTGCCAAGGAGCAGCAGGTAAGCGCATAGTCCCTCCTGCTAACCCTCAATGACTAAGTGTATTTAAAATTGAGAGGTGGGCAACGACGTCAGGGGTGAGGTATACACCCTGATGGTGATTTGGACTCCGTGATTGTGCCCACCCCCAAGATCCTATATGTATGTGTAATGAGAGTGTGAGTAATGTGAATGTCTAAGTTGTGGGATAAAATTGAGGCAGAGGCAGCCAGAAGGGGACGGGGGGGGGGGGTAGCCTCCTCTGCACCCTGGTGACATACCCCCACTCCAAGGCCCTGCATGTGTGGGTGGTTGTGGAGGAGCAGGAAGAGGGAGGCAGCTGGAGATGGGGAGGGAAGGAAGGGAGGGGCAGGTAACCCCTCCCTGGGGCCAGCTCCCCCGCTGACCCCAGTAGGCACTCCCACCCTCCGCGACCTGCCAGGGAAGGGGGGCCCAGGCCCATCAGACCGGGGCCCAGTGCAGTAGTGCCCCCCGGCTCCACAGAGCCCTGGACAGTCCACCCAACCCCACCACAGAGAAAACTGCACCCACCCCACCAACCACACATCTTCCAGACTACATAAGACGGTAAACGCCCAGGCTGAGATCTTCCTCCACCTCTCCTGTATCTCCCCCTCCTGCAGAGAGTTCCTGAGAGAAGAAAGCTCCTGCAAGATGTGACCATCCCCCCCACCAGTTGAAGAGCCCCCCAGGCGGCTCGATGCACCGGCGGCACCCTGCTCCAGGGCCGGGCCCCCATGCACCCACCCGCCCACAACCCCGGCAACACACCAACCAGGACCCGAGCCCCCGAGGCCCGGCCCGGGCCCCAGCCCAGAGACGGAGCGCCCCCAGAACCTCACGCCCATCCCGGACCCACCCAGGGGCAGCCAGGTTGCCAGGTCAGTAACCCACGTCCGTCAGCACAGACCCTCCCCTAGCCACGCTGCACGCAGCCGCGAGGAAACAGTCACCTGAGAGCCAACAGAGCCCTCAACCGGACGTGACCGCTACCCCGGGTTGAGCCCCCCAAGGAAGATGCCTCCGGGGAACCCCCCGACGCCCTAAGCCTGTCCCTACCCCCTCACCAATCACAACAGTGAAGGCGGGACCAAACTATGACCCCCCACCCCCACTAGGTGATGGAGCTGATAAAAGGGGCCCAGAGCAATTGATCTAATGTGGTGGCAGAGGCTGTGTCAAGACTAATGTAATCTAATAGATAATTTCTATATTGGTTAGAATTAAGATTATTTTTATTTTTCCAGTTCATGAGGACTGTTTTCTTGGCTATGCATAGGGCAGTGAAGATCATATGGGCTATATTCTTTTCTGAAGTGACATTATCTAAGCTGCCCAACAAACACACTAAGGGGGAGGTTGGAATGTTACATTTCAGACATTTTGATAAGTCTTCACATATCTCGCGCCAAAACTTTTGCACTGGTGGACAGAACCAAAGAGCGTGGATGTAATTGTCTGGTGTATTGCCTTGACAGTGTGAGCAGTTGTTGGAAGATGTAAAGCCCATCTTGAACATCCGATGACCTGTATAGTGCACTCTATGAAGTATTTTGTATTGTATTAATTGCAGACTGGGATTTTTAATTAATTTAAAAGTTTTTAAGCAAATCTGAGACCAGAAGTTTTGGTCTAGGTTGACTGATAAATCTGCTTCCCACTTTGCAGTAGGAAGGGATATTGATTCATCTAATTTAGAAAGTGTTCTGTATATTTTAGATAATAATTTGGGGGATTTAAGAGTAAGAAAATGTGCCGCACTTAGTGGTGTTTGTAATTCAACTTGACTGAGGTTAAATTTCTTTTTTACTATGGATTTAATTTGTTGATATTCTAAAAACCTTGTCTTGTTGATCCCATATTGTTCAACTAGTCTGTCAAATGGAATAAATTCTGTTCCCTCTAATATATGTTCTAAGTATTTAATTCCTTTACAACTCCATTCTGGGAAATTAATCATATTATTGTTTTGTAATATGTCAGGGTTATTCCAGATAGGTGTACGTTTGCATGGGATTAATGAAGACTCCGTTATTTTTAGAAACTCCCACCATGCTGTTAGAGAAAAGCTGATGTTGATACTTTTAAAGCATTCATGTCTTTTGATGTTTGAGCTAATAAATGGTAGGTCTGAAATCTCTAGATCCTTGCATAGTGCCTGTTCAACATCTAGCCAGGGCTCAACTAAGAAGGTATGTTTTAACCATTCTGAGATGAACTGAAGCCTGTTGGCTAAGAAGTATTGGTGAAAATTAGGCAGATCTAATCCTCCTCTATCCTTGGTTCTTTGTAGCGTTTTTAAGCTAATACGCGGGGGTTTATCTTTCCAAAGGAATTTGGAAATATATGAATCCAGAGATCTGAACCAATCTTGTGATGGTTTGTTAGGGATCATCAAAAATAAGTAATTTATTTTTGGCAAGATCATCATTTTTATAGTGGCGACCCTTCCCATGAGTGATATGGGTAAAGATTTCCATCTAGTCAGATCGCCTTCTACTTTCTTTAGAAGTGGGATGTGGTTTAGTTTAGTTAAGTCTGAAAGCTTAGGAGAGATATTAATACCTAAATATTTAATATTTCCGGATTGCAGTGGGGCAGAGGAAGAATTATGGAAGGAGCAGTTAATGGGGAGAACTGTCGATTTTGGCCAGTTAATTGAATAATCTGAAACTCTTGAAAACCAGTTTATTAAAGTAATTACCTCAGAGAGGTTGGTTTGTGTGTTTTGCAGAAAAAGCAACACATCATCCGCATAGAGACTGATTTTATGTTCTATGTTCTTACATTTTATGCCCTTAATTGTTGTAGCCTGTCTAAATGCTGTTGCTAGAGGTTCGATAAAAATTGCAAAAAGTGAAGGGGAGAGTGGGCATCCCTGTCTGGTGCCCCTCAGGAGACAGAAGCTGGAGGATGTCTGGTCATTTGTTCTGATACGAGCCGTTGGGGAATTGTATAATATTCTTATCCAGTTTATGAAAGAGTTTCCAAAACCAAATTTGTGTAAAGTTGCGAATAAAAATTTCCAATTAACTCTGTCAAATGCTTTTTCTGCATCTAGAGATAATATTATGGCTTCGATGTTTTTATCGTATGAGTAGTCTATTAAATTAAGTAATCTACGAGTGTTTGTTGAGGAGTGCCGACCTTTTATGAAACCAGTTTGGTCAGGATGAATTAAGAGGGGGGTCATTTTCTCTAATCTCTTTGAGAGAGCTTTGCAGATTATTTTAAGGTTTACATTTAAAAGAGAAATTGGACGATAGCTTGAGGGAAATAAAGGGTCTTTGCCTGGTTTTAGCAGGAGACTAATGTTGGCAGAATTCATATTTGGTGGTAGTCTGCCCTTTTCCTCGATTTCCTGCAACATGCTGTGGAATACTGGTGCCAAAATTGTCCAGAATTCTTTGTAGAATTCTGCAGGGAAGCCGTCTGGACCTGGAGCCTTATTATTGGGCATACTTATCAGGGCTTCCTGGAGTTCACTTGGCGTCAGTGGCGAATCCAGTTCCATTGCTTGACTGTCTAGTAATTTTGGAAGAGTTACGTTGTCAAGAAACAGATCAATTTCATTTTTAGATGGGTTTATTTGTGGTGAGTATAAAGTTTCATAGAAATCCCTAAAAATGTTGTTTATTCTTCCAGGATCATATATTGTGTTCCCCGATAAATCTTTAGCTGCACATATAGTTGTTTTTTCTTTATTTATTTTTAGCTGGTTAGCTAGAAATCGACCTGATTTGTTACTGTGTTCAAAATTCTGCAAGCGAAGTCTTTGTATAAGGAATTGTGTTTTTTTATTAATAGTTTCATTTAATTCTAGTTTTGTTTTGCATATTTTGTTCAATGTTTCCTGATCTTGGTGGGACGCGTAGGCTTCTTCTAGTGATTTGATGTTTTTTTCTAATTCCTGAATATTTTTGTTTTCTTCTTTCTTTTTGTGTGATGAGAAAGAAATTATTTTACCTCTCATCACAGCTTTCCCTGCTTCCCATAGAACAGAAGCAGATATTCCGGGAGTGTCATTAAAGTCTAAATATGAAGTCCATTCCTTTTTAAAGTATTTAATAAAGTCTTCATCTTTAAGTAGTGATATATTAAATCTCCAGTTTTTACTTGGCGTAGTATTATTCTTGTGCATTAGTGTTAAAGATACAGGAGCATGATCGCTGACAGCTATAGGATGAATCTCAGTGTCTGAAATGTCACACAGCAGTGAGCTGCTGACCAAAAAATAATCCAGACGAGAGTAAGAGTGATGAACATGCGAGAAAAAAGTATATTCCTTACTGGTGGGGTGAAGAGAGCGCCATGCATCGCAAAGACCAAAGTCGTTCATATACTGTTTGATTATATTTGTGGACTGCCAATTACGCTGAGTTCCTGTTGTGTTGAGCCTATCCATTTCTTCATTTAGTCCAAGGTTGAGGTCACCGCCAAGAATGAGTGTGCAATCAAGGTGTTCAGAGAGTGCACTAAAAAAACCGTGGAAGAATGAGGGTTCATCAACATTTGGACCATATATACTAACAATACATAGTTTTTTGTTCAATATTGATAGTTTAATAATTAGAAATCTACCCTCTGGATCTATAACTGTATCGAGTACTGTAAAATTAACATTTTTATGTATTAAAATTGCTACTCCCCGTTGTCTAGAATTATAACCGGCTGCAAACACGTTAGGAAACTCAGGTGTTTTAAGTTCATTTAAACCTGTGACAGGTTTGTGAGTTTCTTGTAATAAAACAACATCTGCCTGTAGTTTTTTAAGCTGGTTAAATATTTTTAACCTCTTTCCTCTGGTGCCAGCTCCATTTACATTCCATGTGACAAACCTCAGCATGCCCTTAATTGTGCGTGTATGTTTAATGATGTATGCTGGGTGTTTCGTTTAGACAGGTGGAGAGAATATGGAAACATCCCTTGTTTGTAAATAGAAAGAGAAAAAGAAGTGTGGTGAGAGACTCCATAAGTCTGACTATGTGTGTGAATATTCACTAATATGAACAAGCGTGGCTTGCTTATGTGTCCTGCAAGTCTGTGCGTGCTGTGAGGCTGTTGTGAATGTGCTGCCGTTGAGCTGATGTGTTTGCGTGATCGTGTTGTGAAAATATGGAGAAATAGAGGGTGTTGTTTGTAGGTGAGTGGGGAAGTAGGTGACCACAGCAGTGAAAAACAAGAGAAAGAAAGAAACCACATGAACTGTGAGCGACAACAAAAAAAAGGAAACGAAACGGAAACATTCCAATTAAAGCAATGACGGAGGGTGACGGTGTTATATCTGCTATGACATCCTACTGATATTACTAGGTTAAACACATTTTAAAGGAGAAAGTGTGAATGAATAAGAAAAGAGTGTAGCGGGTTCTTATCTGGAGTGCAGTCAGTATAACCACGGTGTGGTGCCGGGGTCGCGGTACAGCTGTCCGTCCATGTAGAGCCGGTCCACAGCGATGACAGCACGGGAGCCTTTCTGGATAAAGCTACGTCGAACTGGGAACAGGACCTTGCGTCGTTCCAGGATCTCTTTGGGGAACTGGTCGTTCACGCTGAAGTCCGTTCCTTTCAGCTCTCTGCCGCGACTCTTCACCTGTTCCTTCTGTTTGAATTGACTGAATTTGGCCACAATAGGCCGTGGTCTCCCGGTCCGCGACCGCGCGCCCCCCAAGCGATGTACTCTATCGAAGTCGATGTTCTTTACGGTGTCCTCCGGCAGCTTCAGGTGGATTTTAATGAAGTTTTTCACCGTTGCCTCTGCGTCCTCTCCAGCAGTTTCTGGAATACCAGAAAACACAAGATTATCTCTCATGCTACGGGCTTGTAGATCGATAACGGACTCTTTTATTTTTTTATTTTCAATGTTTAGCTGGGTCACGTTATCGGTGAGAGATTTAACCGACTCCCGTAGCGTGGCATTTTCAGCGGCAAGCGTTTCCACCTGCCGCTGGCTGAATTCCAGGGATTCTCTCAGAGATTTAAATTCCCGGTGTAAAATCTCCACCAGGGACAGCCTCGCATCGAAACTGGACAATCGCTTGTCGATTGACTCCAGGATTTCTGCGATGTCTTTGCCGGCAGGCGATGTTGTACCGGGGGAGTCTGCCTGGCGACTTCTCTTCGATGACGGCGTCTCGATTTTGGCCGGGGAAGATGCACTCTGGGCCTTATGCATTACTAAATCTTGAAAACAGCGGTCGATGTAATCTTGGAGAGCGTCTAAACTCTCCCCGTTGTCCTCCAGGGTGTTAGAGATGATAAAACAGATGTTGTTAGTTATATGACAATTGATTAGTATATTTGGTAATACTGAAGCTTGGAAAACCTTTGTTAAACTCTATGCTACCATTTGCTTTTTCTCCGCCAAAATCTCCGGCGTCTGACGTCACCTACAACATCACTTCCGTCACTTACCTCACTTCCGTCCGTCACTTACCTCCTTTAAATTGATGCATATTTAAAATAGATATTGCTTCAATTGCATATTTAAACAAAAAAGTACATACAAATATTTAACTGGGCACCTGATGATTAGCTTTACCTCTAGTGCTTTTCTCAAATCCCCTTTTTCAGAGAGGGGTTAGTATTCTTTGAGGGAAGAAGTGGGGAAGAAGTATAACATACATAAACGTATTAATATTCTTTTCTTCTATTCTATCACAGAAATATCTGTAAGCTCACTGAACCATAAGACGAAGTTACATATGCTATAAACACTAATCATACTGACTGATACCATGACAGATGGTTGGCTTTTAACAAGCTATTTTAATTTTACGAAATTATTTTCCTGTAAAACTTTGCTACCCTGACCCTGACATGACACATACACACACGGACAGAATTCTCATTTTCAATTTTAGTTGATGTTTGTTTACATGCTGTCCAGAGTTCATCGTTCTGGTCAGCTCTCTCTCCTCCTGAGCCCACCTCTGGTCCACAGTCCGCTTTCAGCCCGTGATTAGTATGATGAAAATCAGCTGTGTCGGCCAGCATCCCCTGACATTGTGCCTCCAACAATGCCCCTGGTAGAACCAGGGCCAGCCCTTTACTCCCATGGGCCACCCCGGAACCGGCGATGATGGTCTTCTGGGGAGACCCAATCCAGGATGGCCTTGCGGACATCTGCGTAGCGGCCCCTCAACACTTGCTGCCGTCTGGGCCTCTCCTGACAAGAAGAGCAGTAGCAGCAGTCTCAATGCCCACTCCTCTGGAGGCCACTGGCAAGCCTCTGCCATAGCCTGAAACACCTCAGGTTATGGCAACGTGTCGGGCTGGTAAGTTGGGGGTCACTGTAACACTTTGTTACTACAATTCTACTGCAATAGGATAAAGTGTGATTAGTATGATGAAAATCAGGTGTGTCGGCCAGCCTCTCCTGAAACTGTCCCCTGAACCTATTGCTCCACCCCTCCCCTGCAGCTGAGCCACAATACATACCCCATCTACAGTAATGTGTATTTGGTGTGGCTCAGTACTGCTATTTCCCTACTGTTCTACCTGCATATTGAAAAGCCTAACATGAGGACAGCACACCTTCCTGCCCTTCCCATACATGGGAAGCCCGAGGCAAGAGAAGCATAACAAACGCTGTCACTTTACATAGTGTCCCAACTTTTTGGGGGAAATGGGGTTATACTAAAAATTATCCTACTAATACTCAGCAGAAACTGGTCTGGTTCCAGATAAACATACATTTTCTAAAACTTCCATTATTAATAATAGTAATTTCCCATGAATAAGCAGATGAAAATGGATGGATGGATAGATGTATAAAAAAACTGGAATGTCTGTTGCACTTTGAGGAACATCAGTGATTTCTCCATCAATGATTCATACTCCACTAGCAACACTTGAATAAATACACTAACGTAGGACAAAACAAAATTGCATGGATGTACCCTGCTGTTCTTTGGTACAGTTAGAAGAGTTTAGGAAGAATACCATCATTATTGACTTGTTTTCCACTTTTACTTGTGTACAGTGCAAGCTCTCATCACACACAGGCAAAAACTGAAGAACTGAGGGCATTTATCTGCACTGACTTGTACATGTTTCAACAGAGTGCTAGGGCATGTTCTTCCAAAAATGCAGAACGCTTAAAAAGTGAGATACTCTGAGTGACCAATAAATTCTTTAGACTCAGTCTTCATGACCTATTTTCCTTACTTCACCTACTGGCCTAATTATGTTCAGACCTTGTGATAAAACTATACACTATAATGCACTGTCATAATTTAACCCTATGACTTCAGTCCTGTAATAGCTCACATATTAAGAGAATTTAGCAGATAGTGGAAAATAATAACAACAACAAAAAAAAAGTACAGTAAGTAGCTACAATTTTGGGTTAACTCTATCTTCATGCTGCTTTCAATTGCACAACAGATAAGGGATCTCACAATGTAAGAATTTCAAACTCAATACCAATACCTAGGGAAATACTCAGTGTTTCTGGGAAATAATTCATAACTAAATGAACTAATGTTGTTATTTATATGGAGACTGGAACATTAATGGTTCATGCAAATTTATCCAGTTACAGCCCTAATTGTTTCCTGTGCTTCTGGTGACTAGGAACCATATTTTTGAGAGATCAAAGATAGTTTATAAAGGACCCTGCTGCTGTTTCTTACTAGTTGCTGTTAGTTTGTTAGTTCTAGACAGCTTTAGAAAGGAAATGTAACCATTTTTTTTAGAAACAAATAATTGTGTTATACTATTAAATTATTGCTGTCTATTAACATTACAGACAGACAGAAATTATAGCCTTTGCTAGATGCTACATTAATTGTAATAATGTGCAATGCACATGATCGCTAACTTGGGTAATAGCTAATAGTTAAGCAGCTAATAATAATGTTTGCACTACTGACCTCACGAAAGCTGTCATAAAGGCTTAAGTGTCAGTCCATAAGAACATTTGCTAAATGTGCTGTTCTGTCTGAAGTTAGCTGGACCAGCCATTACTTTTGGTATCAATATTGTTGCAAATGAGTTCCTAATCTAATAGTAATTTTAATATTGATTAGTATTCCAGTATCCTTTTCTTTGACAACATTTTCTTTGTTATATTTGCTGCATGCTACCTATAGTACTGAAAAAAACAAGCAAACAAACAAACAAACGAAAACGTAATAAGTAATGTCGAGCTTTCAAAATTTTGGCAACAAAAAGTGTCAGTTCTGGTGAAATCCATAATGTAAATATTTCACTTTCTAGTTCATGTTTTGTTATTAGTCACTCTTCAGAAAAAAAATGTTGGGGGTACAGAATAAATAAGATTTTGCTATGTTGCTATCATTGCTGTTTTCAGTATCAGACTAATATGTTTGCATAGATCTGTCATGAGCTGCATATGAGGGTCTTGAAAGATCATGTGTCACACAAATAGTCATATATTGCCAAAGTGTAATTTATATGTGTATTATTTATTAATTTTGTCATTGTTTTCACCCATTGGCTGAGATGAATAGGTATGATTTTGAAAACAAATTCAGTAGAATTATTGTTTATAAGCATGTAGACTAAACAAGGTTTGCTTTTGGAGATCACTTTAATGTCTGTCATTTCCTTCAACATCTCCAATCTTAGCAAGTACAATCTGGAACAATTGTAAAGAAAATATAAGCTGGTTGTAGTAGTCTTCTAGCAAAAATATAAGAGCAGAGTGCCTGCACACCTTAATTATTCACAGCAGGGAAGCTTTGTCTGGCACAGAGGACAAAGGCACAAGAACTAATCAGAGGGTGACAGTTTCCAGAGGACCCCATGGGAATCAGTATCCCTGATTTTGATTTTTCTTTCAGGCCACTTCTATGAAAAGTGTAACCTTTTGAAAAGGATTTAATGGGGTTTTGCTTTTGGGGGGATACTCATCTTGCAACATGACATTTACTGCACCTTTCTACCTTTTAATAAAAGGTATTCACAAACAAAGCAGTTTACCTCTTTTATGTGCTCATAGCGGAAACAATGATGGAACAACAGAGTGTGACAAAATGAAAGAACACAATACATGGTTCAACTAGGAGGCATAACCTCATACCAAACTGAATTATATATTTTTAGCTATTTTGTCTTTGATACAATGTCAGCATTTTTTTTAAATATAGACAGGCTTGGAAACTAGTAAGATATATATGATATATCTTCTGTGTGTGAATGCGGTTTTGTTGTATTCTACATACAAGCCTGCATGTTCTGTCAACAAGGGGGTCGGTTAGACAATTAATGAATATAAAATATTCATTAATATAATAGGACAAAGGATTTAAGAAAGGATTTAAATTAAATGTTAACATTTGCATTAGAAATGATCACCTGTAACTAATGGTCCCTGTGTGCAACACATCAGGTCCTTCACTTTGCTTATTTACTTTTATTCTCATTTTTGAATATTGTAATATCAAAGGAGTGCAGTCCTGGGGGATTTTCGCAATAACTCCTGTCATGCTTATTTTTTAAAATCCTCACTATAATATGTTATGACTCATAACAAAAATAAATTCCTCCTCTACCGGATGCTTATATTAAAGTGATAAAATTGTGGTTGCAATGAGCTGTAACACCAATGTAGGAAATCAACTGAGCACATGTAAATGAAAGAAAAACGCATTGATTTATTATATATAAAAAAAGTCTTTCATGGTTATACAGTATCTAATGCTGAATAAAGAATAAATATAAACATTGCACTTTTAATCAAAGTCTATTTATACCAGTTTTATAAAATGCTATGAGTATCCTGCTCTCCTTGTGTGTGCCCTACACAATTCAGCAGTAGCTAAACTTGAAATAATGTGCGAAGTCAGGATGTAGTATCCAACTACTTTTAATTAGTACGTATTTCTTTATGGAGTAAAACTGAAATACAAATGACATAACTTGAGGTTACTCTATTCCGTAACCCCCATTCTCTGATAACATGAGTGAGGTGTCTCACTATGGGGAACGCTCTCTCAGCGTTGTCCTCAGAAGCCTCTATGGCATTACCCCTCACAAAAACTGTGAGGCAAGATGGCGCCGGTGTGTGTGGCTGCTCGTCTGTCACTGCCAAGTTTGTTCCTGTTTATGTTATTTCTAATTTGTGTCATCCATGAAACAAAGTCTCTGCTGAGGTATGATCGCCAGACACTATTGGACCTCAAACCTGTGGTCCAAAATATTGTGTCCTTTGGAGCTGGTGGGCAGCAACCCCTGCCCCCATTTGCATCGGAAACCCTGGGTTACCTGTACCGGGTTCCCACGCTACCTTCCCGGCGAAAGCGTCATCGTCACCGGGGTAAACGAAGCGGTCGCCTGGTGAAGCTAAAGGTTTACCTAAAAAATTATTCTGCTGTTTTCCGACCAGTGCATGGATTCTTGCCAAGGCTGTTTGCGTCTCAGCGTTTTCTGGATCCTGTTGATGCCTGTTTGGTGCCTGTGGTCGGCTTTGATGATGATGCTCCTCGGCCTCGCTGCCCATGCCCTCCCAGGCTAAACCTCCGCTGTCAACATTATCGGAACCTGAGATTGCTGCGGCGGGTTTCTGGACCTCCTGAACCCCGAGCACCAACTCCAGCTCCCGCTAGGATTGGCCTGGTGAACGCCAGATCACTTTTAAACAAAACTTTTATTCTTCGGGACTTCTTCAGTTCCCGTGATCTGGATTTTCTGTGTGCGACTGAGACGTGGCTGAGTGTTGGTGAGTCCAGTGTTCTATCTGAACTTTTACCTGTGGATTGTTGCTATTTTAACTCGCCACGGATGTTAGGCAGAGGTGGAGGCACAGTGACTGTTTACAAAAAGGATTTTAAATGTAAGCAGTGTTTTCTACAGCCTTCGTTCTCCAACCTTGAACTTACCTCGTTTGAGGTGAGTCGTACAAACCGGGTTTTCTGTGCTGTCATCTATCGCCCCCCGAAATACAATAAGAACTTCATAAACGACTTTTCTGATTTTTTAGCTGGGATTATGCCCAACTATGATAGTGTTCTTATTGTTGGAGATTTTAATATACATGTATGTTGTCTTGATAAGCCACTGGTAAAGGACTTTTTAAGCCTTATTGACTCTTTTAGCCTGGTACAGTCCGTACGTGGCCCTACACATGAGCACGAACACACACTGGACCTTGTTCTGTCATATGGTCTGCCTGTCACTGACTGTGTACTCTCAGATCATATGCCTGTGTTATTCAACGTTGGTTTGACATATACCACAGTTAAATCTGGCGCTGCTACTCGGTGCTGTCGGGTTATTAACCCCGCCACTGCTGCGCAGTTTTCTGCTGCTTATAATCAGCTCGGCTTGCCCTTCTGACTTTGTTTCCTCTGATACAGAAGAGCTAAATTCCTGGTTTTATTCTTGCTGTCAAAAAATCATGGACTCTGTGGCTCCTTTAAAAACCAGGCAGCCTAAGGCTAAACCTGAGGTTTAATGAGAGCAGTCGTGCTGTTAAGAGGGAATGTCGTCGAGCAGAACGGAGGTGGAAAAAGGATAAACTGCATGTATCATTTCAAATCCTAAAAGACTGCTGGCATCGCTACCAGAACACTGTTAAAGAGGCAAAAAGGGAATATTTTGCAAATATTATTTCTTCCAACTGTCATAACCCACGTGTGTTGTTTAGGACCATTGACACTGTTCTTAATACACCATTGAATGTCTGTTTGGAAGTTTCTCCTGAGATTTGCAATGATTTTCTGAACTTTTTTATTGAAAAGATTGTCACCACCAGGGCTCTTATCACAGCTCCTGACTCTGAACCCTCTGTCTCTGTCCCTTGCGCTGCTGTTTTCACTCAGTTTGAGCTTGTGACGCTCTCCACTTTAGAGGATGTGGTTCACCATATTAAGCCCACAGGTTCCCCACGGGATCCTGTCCCTCCACAATTCTTTAAAGAAATTTTTCCTAGTATACAACAGTATGTCCTTGACATTATTAACAGCAGTCTGTCTTCTGGTATGGTTCCTGCAAATTTCAAACATGCAGTAGTACAGCCACTGCTTAAGAAACCTGGCCTTGATCACACAGTTTTAGCGAACTATAGGCCTATTTCCAAGCTGCCTTTAGTCTCCAAGGTTTTAGAGAAAATTGTTTTTAGTCAACTGAAAGATTTTCTAGATGAAAATGGCATCTTTGAGGTTTTTCAATCAGGTTTTAAAACCTTCACAGCACAGAATCTGCATTTTTAAGGGTTTTTAATGACATCCTTCTGGCATGTGATTCTGGTAACCATGTTGTTCTTGTCTTGCTTGACCTAACTGCTGCCTTTGACACCGTAGACCACAATATTCTAATTTCTCGATTACATGATGTAGTAGGTATTGGTGGCACTGCACTTAATTGGTTTAGGTCTTATTTGTCAGATAGAACTTTCTCTGTCAGCCTTCTCGGTTACGAATCGTCTTCTGCTCCTCTGTCACGCGGCGTCCCACAGGGCTCAATTATAGGGCCACTGCTCTTTTCACTGTATCTATTGCCTCTGGGTTCTATCCTTAGAAGGCATGGGATCTCATTTCATTGTTATGCCGATGACTGCCAAATTTATTTGCCACTAAAACACAAGGATAGCATCTCCATAAAACCTCTCTTGACATGTTCAAAATGCAGCTGCACAACTCCTAACAGGAACTCGAAAAAGAGAGCATATAACCCCCGTGCTAGCCTCTCTGCACTGGCTGCCTGTGTCTTTTAGAGTTAATTTTAAAATTCTTATGTTTGTTTTTAAATGCCTTCACAGTCTTGCCCCGCCTTACCTCTCTGAGCTTCTTCATCCCCACATACCCTGTCGGTCTCTCAGGTCAGCTGACCAGCTGATCCTGGAGGTACCGAGATCCAGGAGGA
The DNA here is from genome assembly GCF_964374335.1 of Astatotilapia calliptera. Classification (NCBI taxonomy): domain Eukaryota; kingdom Metazoa; phylum Chordata; class Actinopteri; order Cichliformes; family Cichlidae; genus Astatotilapia; species Astatotilapia calliptera. The sequence goes on along the minus strand of NC_137428.1, from coordinate 32,990,734 downwards.
AGCTCAGAGTGGACAGGGCCTTCTCTATTGTGGCTCCAAAATTATGGAATCATTTGCCCATGCATGTTAGAGAGGCCCCTTCACTGTCCACTTTTAAATCACGTCTGAAAACCCACTTTTATTCCTTGGCTTTTAACCTCAGTGAGACTTAGTTTTCTCTTTTAATTGAAGTAGTTATTTAATTAATGATTTCACTCTTCTTTTATTTGTTTTTTATTTATATCTCATGTAATTTTATTTTACAGTTCCAATGTACAGCACTTTGTGTCAACTGTGGTTGTTTTAAAGTGCTTTATAAATAAAGTTGATGATGATGATGATGATGATGATGATCCACCCTGTAAAACCTTGCAAAGATCAAAGGTGAAGCCCAGCTTGCTGCTACACATATCTCTTCTTTAGAGATATAGATATAAAGATGTTATATAATTTATAGCACAGTGGCATGGTGGTTAGCACTGTTGCCGCCCAGCAAGAAAGTCCTGAGTTCAATTCCACCATCGGGCTGTGTGGAGTTTGCATGTTCTCCCCTCCGGGTACTCCGGCTTCCTCCCACCGTCCAGAGACATGTAGTTTGTGGGGATAGGCTGACTGATTAATCCAAATTGCCCATAAGTGTGAATGTGAGCGCAAATGGTAGTCTGTCTCTGTGTGTTAACCCTGCGACAGACTGCCCACCTGGGATAGCTCAGGGCGGGATATACAGGGCAGGGATAGCTCAGTAGGTAGAGTGGTGGCCCCATGATCGGAAGGTCGGTGGTTCGACTCCACTGAACGGCTACCCTGAGGTACCCCTGAGCAAGGTACCGTCCCTACACACTGCTCCCCGGGCGCTGCATTGGTGGCTGCCCACTGCTTCACTGGGTGAATGGGTTAAATGCAGAGGAACTATTTCCCTACGGGGACTAACATGCACACTTTACACACTTTACTTTGCACACCTCTCGCCCTATGAAAGCTGGGATAGGCTCCAGCGCCCAGCGCGACTCTGAAAAGGATATGCGAATGGATGGATGGATAATTTATTTTATTTTTATGTGGGTGAGTGTGTGTACATGCTTATATCATGACTGTCTTAGTCTTTCCCAAAGTTTTTGTCAGAGTCCTGGGTCGGTGACCCAGGATTCACATTTATTTCCTATGGCAGTCACTTTTGACTGGGAACACCACAGAAGTAACAAGGTTGATATAAAACAGTCAACATTCAATGAAAGGGATGATCATCACTTTTATATGTTCAAGTGCAGAATGTGCAGTGTGGAGAATGTCATAAGGCCTTGAGGCAATCAGATGTAAAACACAATATTTATGAGTGTTTTAAGTTGTAAATTGGTCAGATTTGACCCGAACAAGACAGGAAGGCTAGTATTTCTTAATTTCTAGTCCTTGGGTTTTTTTTCCCCTGTGCCCCTCATGTTTAGTGTAGGTTTAGTTCTGTCTTCATGTTTATTTTCTTATTCCCCATGTCACTCCTGTCCTTGTGCTCTGTGTCTGTGCCTGTCGTGTGTGTTTTCCTGTTTTATTTTGATAGTCCTGTCCTGTGTTCAGTGTTTTGGCTGTCTTGTTACATCTGATTAGTCCTCGCTGTGTTTCCACCCATTCCCCGTCCTCTTGTTATCCTGCCTGTGAATTTTGGTCCTCAGTCTTCCCCTGCTTGTTGTCTCGTCGTACCCTCACCGTGCTCTGTGTTTTCCTCTGTGTGCCTTGAACAGTCCTAGTTCTAGTTTTCCCAGTTTAGTGCCATGTTTCTAGTTTCTCCTTGTCTGAATTTTGGTTAGCACTCTTATTTTTGGATTGTTTTGCTACAGCAATACAGCTGCCTCCCTTAGTTAATTATTCTGTCTGCAAATCCTGCGTTTGGGTCCTTCATTGTGTCGACCCCAGCACAACATGACAGTTTAACTATTACTAACTTCTAAATTTAGTATTATCCGTTATCTTAGGTATGACAGCAACAATACATAAATTAAAAAATTTAAAAAAGAAAATTCCATGGCTGTGTCCATGTTTTAGAAAATGATGGCAGAGATGGCAGTAACACATCTCAAAAAACACCATCTTTTGTTGTTGGTATCCAGTTTAGTATTGTTATTCTGCCCCTCGGTTGTTGCTTTGTTGGTTTTCTTTGGCTGGCGCATTTCTCAGGTTTCCCAATAGTGAGCAGTATTACCCCTTCAGTTTGTGGCTTCTTCTTTGGTTATTTGGTGTGCACTACACTGCCCCCTTTGGTGATGTGTTGTAAGCAGCAGGTAAAGTTCACGCAGGCAGTGGGAGAAAATGCATGGAGCAGAGAACAAGCTGCAAAACTTTAAGCCCAGTGTACATTGTTGGGGAGTTTGTTGAGCCATAATCTGTAAGTAAGCAATGTCTAGCTTCATTTTCTGTAAGATTTGTTACTTTCATGTTACTTAAAAGGTTATTTGAACGTATAAGGAAAGATGTTAACGATGAATGTAAAGCATAAGGAAAGCTATGTTGCTAACTTCTGTTTTGTTTACAAAATATGTTGATACTGATGCTTACGTATTATTTTACTGCATGTTCACAGTCTTACAAATTAAAAGAGGAAAAAACGGTCTTCAGTTAAAGACACAAAGACAAAGCGATGTGTCCTGTCGTTCCTGGAACCATCTCCTCTTATGTTAAGCTCGCTGCATAGGGTGAATAGCCATACATTCACCTGAGGGCAGCAGAATTGTCTTGCTGCAATATTCAAGGCTTTCCTTGAAAAATAAGCCATCTAGATGAGATACGATGTTGTTATAAAACCTGAATGTACCTTTCAGGATGATGCTAAAAATGTCTTTTTTTTCTAATTGTTGAACCTCTTCCCATCTTTACTTGTGAGAAACTGCCTCTTTCAGATGCTATTTTATACACAATCATGTTAATGGACTATTGCCAATTAATTAGCTACTTAGTGTTCTTCCAACTGTTTCTTTATAGTACCTGTTACTTTTCTGACTTTAGTTGATGCTGTCCTACTCCTTTTTAGATGTGTTAATGCAATTAAATTCTAATATTTTTGATGAAATAGCAAATTTTCTCAATTTAAATACTATTTATCCCTCATGTTGTTAATAAAATATTGATACTTTTTGGAACTAGTATTGTATATGAACATGAATACAGCCATGTTTTTTTTTGGCTGTGATGTATGTACATTCACAGAAATTTCACTGCTGTCAGGAACGCAACACATTGAAAGATGATGCAGGTTTAGCGTGGAATAAAAGCACCACATTTAGAAATATATTTGTGAAAAAAAAAAAACCAAAAAAGCAAAGCAAAAAAAGCCCACTGAGTTTAAAAAGTCAGTGTTGTAATTTGCAGTTACTTGTTTGTATTTTTACTCAACTGATATGATGCCTACAGGTCAGTGAATAAGTTTGCAAAACTTTTCAACATATAACTCGTAATGATGGCAGAGATGGACCTCCTAGTGGTTTTAAAGTTATATGTAGCTTAATAATATTTCACATATGTCTAGATTAAGAAAATGTTTTACAAAACTGGCAAATAAGTACTTGCTAATTACTTCCATTGTGCCTCCCTCTTTCTGTAGCATACTGGGACCTGAAGGGAGAAGGAGGGGATTGTGCAGGAATGAGTGGAAGGCTGAAAAGTGACTCTGGCCAAAGTTTGGACAAAAAGCACCCTGTAAATAAATGTTCACTAATCTGCAACACTGTCTGTATTGGATCCTTGCATCAAAGCATTCTTTGCAAAATAGCTTCTTGTTTGATCAATATTGCTATACAAATCCTGACCTGACAAGTTACTCAGTGTACAAGAATAAGTGTGGAAATGATTATCAAAGATCAGGGAACAATCCATAATAGATGTTCATAAAAAATAATTAAAATGTGTTGATGTCCTCTCTTTTTAAAAATAGTAGAAGTGACATTTTGTGTTTGTGGAAGCCTTGGTCAAATCCAATTTTTTACTTTGACTTTTTTTCCTCTTTTTCTATGGCTCAGTAGAACATGTTGAAGTGAGCACTTTAGAAATATATATTTCAACTTTGAGACCTCCACACATTGTAAGCTTGGTTTGATTTTCTTACAATACCTACCACCATTTCTCTTGGCTTGCCATATAACCACCTCATTTTTTTTTGCCTTCAGTTATCTTTCTCCTGTCTGCCTTTCTCCATTTATAACTTGAGTTTCCAACCTGTTTGAATCAACTAAGCAAGGTTTCAGGCAATGAAAAGAATCAGCCTTGTCAAAGGATTCCTCTCACTCTCCTCTGTGACATCATAGTGCACTGTGCATTTCAAGCTAGCTGCTTTTCCTTAACACCCTCACTGGGGTCAGCCTTTATTTTTGTATTATAATGAATACAAATACAGCTTATAGCAAACAATTTAACGATATGAAAACAAAACAAACAAAAAAAACCCAACCTAAACAACAACAAAAAAAAAAAAATTCACAACATATACAAGTAGGAGTCAACAGTTTTGAAATAACTCTGGCTAATTAAAATGAAATTACACTTTTTAATAAAATGATTTAACATGTTTAGTTTAATTAAATAAAAAAATGAATGCATTTCAGTGCATTGTTTGAAGGTTGAGGCATGGTTAAGATCACAACCATTATATATATAAGATCTATCTGTAATCCATCTATCCCTTACAACAGAAAAAAAACGTTTTAAGGTATAAAAGAGATTTAAAAATAGAAAGGTATTGAGTTTGTCATTTGTGATCAATCATATCTCATAAATTAGGGGTACTTTGTAATCTTCATTGTTTTCAGCCTTCATAATTTCCAGATGGTATGTGCCATCATTAGTGACTTTAGAATTCATGGGAGCTGGATTCTGGAGCAAAGCCTTCTATGTGACTGATTGCTTTAGTGGGTATTCCTGAGGTATCTCTTCATGTACTACCTAGAGTTATCACCTGATAATGATATTCCACATAACCACATGATCCACATCCTTTATCCATATCCACTAAATATTGTCTCTCTACATTACATCTTTAGGTCAGTCTCTGAGCTCAGTATGTTTTACATACATTATGTTTTAACACCCAGAAGCATACATCATGCATGCTCTGCTATACCTTCTCCAATAGTTGTTATTCAACTGTTGGTCTATGTTTTTATGCTTTCTTCTCACACAACTGGGCTGAGGCCCAACTTAATTCCCCAGTTAGAAGTCTCAGCGTAGTCTCAGCCTCAGCTTTGTCAAAGCTACAAGACAAGATCACATCAGGATACACTGATGACTGCAATAATGAAACACAGTGCCCATGAGAGTTTCACCAGTTCTCAAAACATCTCTATTATTACCATTTCCTGCTGATTCCCTTCGCACCTCCTGCCATTTTTCCCTGCAAATAATATTCACAGCTCATGTCCTGTTGATAACGGAGAGAAAATATTTTGTTAATCTATTCTAAACATGCTTATCACCTGATTAATGTACCCAATGCAATTTACAAAAAGATAAAATTTTCTTTGCATTTATTCCTCCCTATTTCTCTGTCCCCTCATATGGTAAATGGACTGATTCTTATATAGTGCTTCTCTACTCTCTCTGCTTGATAGAACATGCAACATTCACCCACTCGCACAAGCACTTCCTTCTATGCTTTTTAAGTACTTACTAACTAATTCACACACTTTCATGCCTCAGAGATGATTTTGCATGCAGACTAGAGAGAGCCAGGGATCAAACCACCAACCAAGTAGATCAGGGGTGTCAAACTCAAATACACAGTGGGTCAAAATTCAAAACTGGAACAAAGTCGCGGGCTAACATTAATATTTATTGAAAAAAAAAATCTTCCTCCAGATTTAAGAATGAATCTTTTCTTATGGACTCAAACAAGCTTTGCTCAAAAACTGAATATGGAACAAGCAAAGCTCAATACTAAAACATATTAGCTGTATAATACCAGTAGGCCAGCTCTAATAGTAATTTGGTATGGCTTCGATTATCTACTTCATAGGTATCAAACTCTGGCCCGTGGGCCAGATTTGGCCCGCAGCCTAATTACATTTGGCCCGCGGGCCAGAGTTTGACACCTATGAAGTAGATGATCTGCTCTACCTCCTGAGCTACAGCCAACCTGTATAGACATGTACCCCTGAATCTTATAACATTTAATTCTACTTTTTTGATTCTGGGGTGTACTCTTCCTCAGTTAAGGACAGTTAACTTTCATCAAGTTAACTGTCCTCACTGACAGAGGGAATGATCCTACAGTCTGATTATATTTTTTTCCTCCACCAAATAAGTTCTTATGTTCTTCTTGTAAATTAGAATAAGATGGTCTGACTACTTATGTAACCAATCCGTGCTCTCAGTGGTTTAACAAAGAGGTTACCCTGATGACTATGGTCCAACATGCTCCAATATAGCTTATTCAAATGATCAGTTGGGTATAAAATGCTGTGGCTGTCTGATAACAGGATGAACATTTGAATCAGTTGTGTTGGAACATCTGACCTGGTGTTCCGAAGATAAATAGAATTCAGAAGTAGAAGAAGTCGGATTAGTAGCGCATTTCCTGTTGCTGTGTACCAGGCAGCTTTGCTTCTTAGGAAAAACAATTACTTGAGCACCAGGTCAAAGGTCAAAACCTTTTTTACTCTTCATTTTATTGCTGTGACATGTCGTGTGACATTAAAAACAATATTAATAATAATATATTATTATTAATAATACAAGTAATAATACAAGTATAATAACCAAAATACATAGAAGGTTAATGCATTTGTAAATCCTAAATATTTGAAATAATATCTGCTATCTTCTTCTTTAGTATCTGATATGCTTCTCAGGACAACCATCAACTTCTTTGTGATTAAGGATGAATCATTATTGTCATCTTAACCTGACGAATAAATTTTAATCTTAGTCAACTTAACAGGAACATTTAAAACCTTATCCTTATTTTTGTTCTTTAGCATATCAGCTAAGAAAACATAGCTATGTTCCAACAACTAAAAATGAAAAAAAAAGCATTAATAACAAAAGTATAAAAAAATGCACAATTAGAAATGCATAATATACGATGCTAATCAATTGATTTGTCTTATAATTTATTTCATTTGTAATATTTAAACCTGTAGTTTTATGTTAGTAATGTTCTATTAAGCAACAGTTTTTGTCTTCTGTCTCTTTTTTCTTCCCGAGTCTTACAAAACCTAAAAGCTATCTACCAAGTTCACATCCCAAAGAAGCTGAAGGCAGAAGGACAAGGTACAGAAAAAAGTGCAACATAAACAATAAAGCTGCCAGCAGCTCTTTGTGTCATGAAAATGATGAATGAAAACAACTTGAAATTTATTAGTCATGTAAATCTGCATGATGCTTTCCTTATTTTCCCTGGCTGTATTATTACAAGAGCAAGTTTATTTATTTTGAACATCAATCAATCAATCAATCAATCAATCAATCAATCAATCAATCAATCAATCAATCAATCCTGTATATTTGAAACGTAATATATCTATAAATACATTTCCAGGATTAGCCACAAACTGCAAGTTGTATCTCAGTTACATATGGCCATTATTTCAATAAAAATGTTAATAAAGTTTACTTAATTTAAAACACCATATGAACATAACATATTTTACGTTCTCTGGAGTATTTTCTGTGAGCTGAAGGGCTGTTCTTTATCAGGGCATGCATGTGCAGCATGTCCAATCAGATGAATCTCAAAATGGTTGTTGGAAGTACTGGATATATAACATTTCATATTGGCTTCACCGTATCCAACTGACACAATACTGACTGGTATGTGGATTTTAATACAGCCTCTGGATACACTTACCAAGTAAGGCCCATGAAGACTGTTTGAGTTTGTTTGTATCTTGCAGCCAATTATAGCACAGATTGCTGGTCAAGTCTGATAAAATTCCTTTAGTGAAAAGGGAGAATAATTTCCACCCTCAGGCTCAGATTTCTTCCAACTTCTTCCAACAATACACCCATGGGAACTTTCAACCTCAAAATCATTTTAACATGTTAAACTAAACATATGCAGGGTTTTGGAGGGTCGTGCTCATTTATGAAGTTTTGCAAATGTATCAAACTTCTACAAATATACATATTACCAAGCTGTTATCTCTTACAATAAAATGGGTCTAGATAGTCTGTGAACATACTGCTGTATGAGTTGATTGAAGCAAGCAGTATGTCCTTCAATAATCTTTCTATCCTGTTAATGCTTTTATATACATTTTTAATTCAAAACTCTGCACACAATGTATATTCTGTTTTATATAGAAACGGTTGAGTGCAGTGGTAAACTATTCGGTACTATAGTAAAACGTTTCTAGCATTCAATTACGTAGTGTGTATGGCCATGTCAAAGTTCAGTCAGACCACCATACAGGCTTCTTTACCAGTAGAACCCCACCCTGCCCTCATTTATGTCAACACAATAGTTTCTCCAACCTCAACCAACAAATACATACAGACTCACACATAGCCAGTGTGAAGCTGACAAGAGAATAGCATGGTGAAGACCGTGTTACTTGAGTTGGCATAAAACCTTTTCCATCAGAAATCAGTCTTAAATACATGGATTTGGAACCATACCCAACTTGAATTTAGCAGGTTGGGTGAGGAAGCTACAACGCCTGCTGCTGATAACAGTTGAATAACAAACAGTCCAATTTTCATCTGAACAAATTGAAACAAAAGAGAATGGTCGCCAACAGCGAAAAGCACTGATGACAGTCACCCAATAGGTGTGTGACATTTTGAAATGATTTGGCACATTGCAAACATGCTATATTAATACCATTGTACACACCTGGCTTTTCACATGTTTTCTTAACCCCTTATTTAAACATTAACTGTAGGGGCACAACCTGACCAGATTGCTAGTGCATGCCACTAACAAATAAGGATTATCACTCAGATCCACATCTCACTAATAACTGAACTTAACCAGTGGTGTTAAAAAGGATACACAACACTTCAGTTCAAATTTAGTAAACATAACTGTGAGTAGACATATGAAATCACCCATTAAATTGGCAACTATTGTTTTATGGCTACAGTGAAGTATTCTTGATACTTAAGTCTAGTTATTATCAGTCAAACATTTTCAAGTTGAAGCTTCTAAAATAAAATCTGTTTAATTTGGAATCTTAAATTATTTCAGACTGCTAGTTGGTCATACCTTGTATGACCAACTTTTAAAAATAATTCTTAATATTTTTTTAGCCCAAGCAAAAATTCTGTTACAGTTATATTGGCATTTTAATCCATAAAGAAAAGTTATTTCGTGGAACCCTTCCTGAATTAAACTAAACATCAAAGCCATCATTAATAATAGTCATGAACCTAGGGGTGTGCAAAATGATTTTAACCCTTCTGTACAGCTTGCACATATTATTCTGCCGAAAGAAGCCACTGCCATTAAGGAATACTGTTGACATGAAAGGGTGTATATGGCCTTTTGCATAGTTTAGGTCGGTGGTACTTATGGAGATGACATCCGCATGAATGGAAAAACCCTAGGTTCCACAGAAGAACATATTCCAGAGCATCACACAGCTTTCTTCCTACAAGCTTACTTAGTGCATACTGCTGCCATATCTTCAGGGTGTGGATACATCCACATCCACATGACTTAAAGAAAACCTATCTTATTAAATCAAGGCACTCTTTTTCCATTACTGTGTGGTCCCATTTGGACAGTGATCTGCCCACTGTTCTTTTGGTGCTTTTGGTGATTGACAAGGGTCAGCATGGGCTCTCAAGCTTTGATGCACTATATATTCTGACACCTTTCTATCATACGTTCAGGAACTTTTTCCCCAAGACTATTTTTGGGTCAAAAGTTGTACTACTGTACATCTAAAAATTTACATTTTTGTGCAGGAAAGAAAACCTTCTGAAAAAGTCCAAGTATTATCTGCCAACTATAATTAAAAGCCTGTGTCCCTTCATCTGTGATTGTATAAAGCTTAACTATTAAATAAAAATAGACAATTATTTCAGATCACTGAAAGCAAACAAGAAAAATAACATAAATGACTTCAGTGCTCTAGCTCTTCTGTATTATATATCATAAACACACCATGAATCCTCTGGAGAAGTCAGAAGGACTACATAAGGCTCATAACAGATGGCATAGCATTACTCTTTTAGAATACATCAAAAATTAGATGATCTCAAGAGGACAACACATTCAGAAAGCCCATTATGGTATGTCTAGTGAGAGACAACAGCTTGGGTATGCTCAACAGGAGTTCATTTGCCCCAGTGGTAATAACTATACAATATGTGAATAAACATGTATGGTATAACATGTGCTGTAACATTGAAGGAAAAGACCTTTGATTGAAATAAAATTAAACAAAAAACAAACAAAAAAAACAAAAACACAAACAACCCCCCCCCCCCAAAAAAACAAACAAACAAACAAAAAAACCTGTGTGACAGCTATAAAAATTAACTAACAAAAACAAATAAAAACAAGAATGTTATCAAGAACATACATGTAAAAAGTGTATTTACAAAAACAAGTCCTAAACACATAGTTTTTAAAGGCCTGTCTGTGCAAAATTCTCTTGTGACATTAAAAATAGACACAGCGTCAGTTTTGCAACTGAAAGGTACAGTTACAGTTAATTTTCAGTCTAACCTTATTATATTCATCACATTTACATATCACATATTTATATGCAGTTGTCTCTGTGTGCTCTTTCTCAGCAGTGCAGTACACAAGCAGCTATATGTATACATATAAAAAGCTGTATGTATAGGTTTTTTTTAATGTGTCTGTAGTATCAGAACTACACGTTAAATACATGTTGAAAATTGTGTCAAAATGCTGCAGTCTTTCAATATGAAATATTGGGTTTCATAAAGATCTGTAGCCCCTGGTGTGATATGCACATTTATGCATGTGCCTCAGTAACAGTGACTTTAATATTGCAGTATGGGTATGACTCTGATGGTATATGATGCTCTGTGTTCTTCTCCTGCACATCCTACAGATTAGCTGTGAGAAGCTCACCTAGATATCAACATTTGCACCTTGTGTATAACATATATGTATAACAATCTCAGGGTAATATTAGTTTAAATCTGTAGCATTCAATTGGATTGAAATTCTATGGTACCCAAGGCTGTGCTTTATTTTGAAAACTTGTTTTTAAGGTGTCCTCCTTACTGAGGTGCATTTGCTAGCATTTTTGGTAGACTGAATTTTAAATTTGAGGTTTTCTGTTCTTTTGAGTTCAACGCCCAATTGGATTTTCAAAACTGTATAAATAAAGCAATTTGAAAGACATTTTAGTTACTGAGTTTCAATCTGTACATCAGACAGCTGCCTTTAATACTGCAATAGTGTGGCTTTCTATGCATGTGTGTATTGCATGAAATAAATCACTAATGGCTTTCCAGTTTTGCTTTGTACTTTGGATGATTCTACAAGAAGCTGCACAGATTGTAAAAATCAATTGCCTCACAGCAGGATTACATATTTACTGTGATATTTATGGATAAAAGGATGGAAAAAAGTGCACCAGATCAGAACTGGGAATAAAGATGAATAGAGCTGTCTTCCATTAGATCTGCAGTAGTACTGGAGTGTTTAGCTATGTATGTAACCCCGAGTACTCTGCCTTACGTAGCCGTGTCAAAACTACCTGTTCATGTGCACAGATACATTTATAAACAGACTCGGGAAGCACCGAAAAGTTGTTGAGCATCAGAAGGAACCAAATGCCTGAAAGAACTTTCCAGAGGTTTAAAGTCCTTCCAATGTTTTTTTTTTCCTTGAAAGGAACATTATTTGTCATGTGGTCTGTTGGATGGAGTTAAAAGGACATTCAAGCTCTACTGTGAGAAAACTGGCTTTGATCTTCTGATGGCCTAAGCTCCATTCAGCACTGCAATATGTAAAGTGTAAATTGTTAAGGGTAGGCTTTACTTTTGCAAACACCGTACATCAGTCAGTATGCGTTTCTGTTCTTCTTCAGCACAGTTCACTATTTCTTCACTTAAAACGCTATCTATAATAGTACCTTTTTTCAACCATTAAAAATTCTTGAGGGGTTATGGACAAAAGACAGACATTATTGTTGCTGATGAACAGCAATCCTCCTAAATCTCTACACACACACACACACACACACACACACACACACACACACACACACACACACACACACACGTTTTATATATATATATATATATATATATATATATATATATATATATATATATATATATATATATATCAGATGCAGGAAATGTCTTTTTTTTTATTAAATCCCCAAGGCCATTACAGCAAGAGTCTGTTCTTCTTTGTCAAAAAAGAGAGGGGGAGCAAGTGAGAGACAGCAAGAGCAAGTTGAGGTTGACAGTTCAATCAAATTGTGGCTAATAGTTAACTTTATCGGTTTCTCCTTCCTAGGGTGGTATCATGACCAGACACCTGCAACCCAGAGAAAATGCGAGCACAGTGAGAGGGCATGTATCTTCAAACAGGGCCAGGATTTGAGTCAAAGATTTCAATCGGCACTGGAATTATCCCAGCCTGCAGGCATGGATCTGTGGAACTGTTCTATCATCTGAAAGACTTGGATCTCTGCAACACAGTTGCTTCTTTGAACCAGGAAGATTTACTGTCAGGAGTGTGTCTGACTTCATTCAAAGCGAATGCTTTTTAAATATATGAAAGGTCCCTGATTTAAATTTCTGTAAAATAATCAAGAGGCAGTTTATTTGAACTTTTTTGTCATCAATTTTAATAGAGCAAAATAAATAAAATGTTAGCAAGAAGTCTTGGTATTGTTTAAAAAAAGCCTCTAATCATAAAGCCATGATAACACAACATCTTGTATGTTGATAGAAAAACTTGGTGCTGGTAAGGCACAATGTATCTTCCTTTTCAGTTATTACTTCTTGTTTAAAGTCGTGTTTAGTTAGTTCTGATTTTTGGCACACAACCTTGTGATGTTTTTTCCCTATTACATTATCAAGGCTACTGTATTTGGAAAACACTGATTTACTTATGTATATGTAGCAGAAAAATCATCATTCATTTCTAGTCATATTTCAGTCTAGCTAATGAAGAAATCCAATGTAAATCTTGTTCACTCTATTTTTAGGGTGTACCCCGCCTTTCGCCCTATGAAAGCTGGGATGGGCTCCCGCGATCCTGGAAAGAATAAGTGGAAGTGAATGGATGGATGGATGGAAGTTTATATGTATCCTTTTATTTGAGAGTCTGTGTTTGAAGTCAAAATCTTTTAAAGCCCTGATACAGCACTGGGATATACAACATATTTCTTATGGTGGCACAGTATTTGTTGAATCACCAGAAGATTAAAATAGGACAGGGAATACAGGGAATATTCCAAATGAACCCTTAGATGATCCCTTTGACACCGACAATAACTACTTTTTAGGCCACAAAATGCCCCAAAGCTGTTGTAAAAATATAATATAGTTATTTATTTCACTTTAAATGACTCAAACTACTTCAGCCTGAACTATAAAAAGCAATTATATATATATATATATATATATATATATATATATATATATATATATATATTATTTTAACCCTTTAAGAGATGGCATATTTACATAATGCCACTGATTTTTATAGAAAAACAAAAACAAAAATAATTTCTCTAAAATACATTTTAGAGAAATTAAAATACAATGCAAGGAGTGTTTGATTATATTTGTATTTTTATTAGGCCCACAGATAAGTTAATGATTGGCAGTGACTTGACTTGCATGCATTTTTTTTGTCAGATTTTTAAAAAAAAATATCACTAGTGATCCCAAGGACACAAAATGGTAGCTGCTGTAAAATAATTATCGAGTAATATTTTTTGTACTTTAAATGATGCAGTATTTTAAAACTAATTCAGCCTGAACTAAAATATTATATAAATTATATTTTTTGGATTTTTAGCCCCATTTAAGGCCAGTATGTTTACATATAGAAAGAAAGAAAACCCAACAAAAAACAAAAATAATTTGCATAAAATACATTTCAAAGAATATTTTTATTAGGTGCTAAAATGGGTCAATAATTGGCAAGAAAACTGATTTATTATTTTCATACAGTGTCAGATTATTTTACTAAAACATTCATCCTAACAAAAATAATGCCACCTTCCCACAAATGGCTGTAAAAGTATTATGAAGTAATATTTTTTTTCCACTTCAAATGAAATATAATTATGAAATATTAATGATGGTTTTTTTGCATTTTAAAGAAGAGGGACTGTGGTTTTTGCATGTAAGTTTCCCACATGGCGCTGCCAGCGCATCTCTTTCTGTCTGTGCAAAAGTCATACTGCCCTTACATTTGCTGATGAGACAGGCTCGTAGCAGCATCCTGCAGATTTGAATTGATTAATTTTTTAACCTGTAAATACCGTCCAAAATGAACATCTCTGCATAAGCCTGCAGTTCCTCTGTCTTCACATAAGCCACTGAGTGTTTCCCATACAGGTGTGTCATGACCACAATTTGTTGCAGGATTTCATCCATAGCTGTGCATAGCTGGTGGCATGGTGTGCAGGTCAGGGGATCAAACTTCTGGCTGTCGGGATGTAGCAGAGCATTGCAGTCTTTGTGGGAGACCAAAATATGCAGTATGGTACTGCTCATACTTCTAACCATGGCTGGAGTGCATCTGCATAAACAAGCGAGAGTGAGAACCAAAAAATAGTCAGATTTTGTCTTGGTTCTTGCTACTGAGACATCTTTGAAACTCTGAAAGATTGCTCATCATTTACTGTTATTGAATTAGTTTATAACACAGTGTGACCTTTTAGGAAAAGAGGACTCAGCTGACCCCCCCCCCAATCAAACACACGCACACACACACACACACACGCACACACCATATCTAAGATTTTCTGGGCCAAGTACAATAACCTCAGTTTCATCTGAAGCAGAAAATTGCAGGCTATCCAAATCTTTATGTCTTTAAGACATTCCTCAGTTGATAGATGGATAGATAAAGTTGTGGGTCATCTGCATAGTAGTGAAAATGTTTACTATACCTTCTGATGATACTGCCTAAGGGAAGCATGTATAATGTAAACAGAATTGGTCCTAGCACTGAACCCTGTAGAACTCCATAATTAATCTCAGGGTGTGAAGAAGACTCTGCATTTACAAGAACAAATTGGAGTCTGTTAGATAGATATGATACAAACCACTGCAGCACAGTACCTGTAATACCTACAGCATGCTCTAATTGCTCTAATAGAATATTATGGACAACAGTAACGAATGCTGCACTAAGGTCTAGCAGGACAAGCACAGAGATGAGTCCACTGTCAGAGGCCATAAGAAGATCATTTGTAACCTTCACTAAAGCTGTTTCTGTGCTGTGATGAGCTCTGAAACCTGACTGAAATAAGCCATTCCTCTGCAGATGATCTGTTAGCTGTTTGACAACTACTCTTTCAAGGATTTTTGATATGAAAGGAAGGTTGGAGATTGGCCTATAATTAGCTAAGACTGCTGGGTCTAGAGATGCTTTTTGAGTAAAGGTTTAACTACAGCCAGCTTGAAGATCTGTGGTACATAGCAGATTATTAGAGAAAGGTTGATCATATTTAAGATCGAATAATTAATTAATGGCAGGACTTCTTTGAGCAGTTTTGTAGGAATGGGGTCTAAAAGACACGTTGATGGTTTGGAGGAAGTAATTACTGAAGTTAACTCAGAAAGATCAGTTGGAGAAAAAGACTAAATGAATATCAGTGGTACTGAAAGTAGCTGTATACACTGTAAACCCGAACAAGTTGACTGAACTTAAAACTTTTGTGGAAACTGATTACCTCAAAAGATTTAAGTACACAAACTCATATCTTCTAAGTATGGGGGTACTCAATACATTTTGTTTATTTAACATTTTTTCATGAAAATTTGAAAAACATCACAAATGTTTTTATAAAACAACTAACATGGACATTGGCACCATAAAGTGAGCATTATAAATTCTGTGTAGAACATTTATCTTTTTATAAAATCACAAAGGACGACATCAGTCCTAATTGCATCTTTCTCAAAATACACAAAAATGCAAAACAAAAAGTCAAATACTAATCACTTTTTTTTAAATAGAAATGAAAAACAATTTTTTAAAATGGGTACAAAGACGATCAGCTTCCAAATAACCAGATAGGGCAGTCAAGTATAGGAAAATTAGGTAAACTGATGGAGTTAAATCCACCCAAAGCCTGTAGTAAACTTAAAGTGCTTAAAGTGCTTTAAACAAAGGGCTCAGTAACAGAGTGCGTGTCCTAACAAACATTGCCTTATATTCCTTAAGAGCATGTAGCCAGGGGTTTCAGGGGTTTGCCGTCATCAAGCCCCATGAAGATATTTTGGACAGAGGCAAATGTGTGAACCAGCTTCCTGGGGTAGTCTAAATGCAGAGCATAGATCAAGCCAAACAATAAAGCAAATGCATCTGCAAATCTGGGAATATCACGCATCACCTAGTCGGCTTTCACCACAGTATTTTAAAATAGTGTTCTCCAGATCAGAGCTGTAATCTATATAGAACATGGGGTTCAAAGCAAGGAAAAATTGTGTGTTTATCAGTGAAACTTTTAATTTGTGTTAATGTTATCATTATCAATATATGAAATCTTCACCTTAAGGGACTTAACGAATGGTTTCTTCTAAAAATTAGAAATGATTGAGTCATTTCACATCATATGAAAATATTAATTTTTAATACAAATTTGGCCCTACAAAAATGGAAACTCAGTAACAAAGATAATGGAGATTCTCTAAACAAGAGCGAATATCACAGTAAAATTGTTGATTGTGATTTACACATTGGATGTATCCTCAGTGATTTGGTACAATTATACAACATTTTATAAGAACTGAACAACTGATGAAACAACTTACTTATGTGACCACATATGAAATGTTATAACTTACCACAAAAGGTGAACTGTGCCACTGACCCTTGGTAGAGCTGCACATGATAAAAAAAAAAGCATTATAAATACTAACACACCTATTAATAATTAGGGGTACATTTAAGATGTTAATGTCACAAAATAAAATAGACTGGTAGAAAGAAATACAAGGAAATGGTAATGGGGGGAGCCATGAAAATAGATCTTTTCAACATGATTCAGTGTGACAAAGCCAGGGCATGATTTAAAAAAAAAAAACAGGTTGTCACGGTCCTGGGTCAGTGACCCAGTGTTTTGAGTTTCTTGTGCCTCTGAGTTTTTTGTATTATGTTCTTAGTTCTCTTTGTTGTCCCAGCTTGTTCTTTAGTGTAGTGTCTTAGTTTGGTGTTCTTGTATTCTGTTTAGTTCTGAGTATTTGGTAGCTGCCCTCTGTGTTTCTTAGTTGCTCTGTCTCCCCTAGTCTAGTTTGCATCTGTGCTAATTCCTGTTTTACTTTGAAGGTCTGTGTCTCATGTGAGTGTATCCTACTTTGCTCCCTTGTCTCGTCAGTTCTGATTTCTCCCAGCTGTGCTCTCCTTCTGTGTCTCATTCCCCTTATTACTTCACTTTGTATTTAAACCCTGTGTTTCTCTGAGTCAGTGCTGTGTCGTCCCTCAAGCTGTGTGTTCCCTCGTGTGCCTCTCTGCAAGGTGTGAGTTTATATTTTCCCAGTTTAGTTTTGTATGCTCGTTTTCTGTGACCAGCAATTAAAGCTGTGATTTTGAGTTCATCCCCTGAGTCTGAGTCCTGCATTTTGGGTCCAACTCCTGCCTGCCGCACAGCGATTCATGACACAGGTCTTTTAACCTAAAAATGTTTTAATGGCCATGAAGAAAGGTCTCTTCAATAGATCTTTCAACTCACCTGTGTTTACTGTCTCCACCTGAAATTAATTGCAGTCTGAATTTTTTTTCTTCGGTCTTCAGCCTTGGAAGAAAAAATAAAAATATTGAAAACCTTATTAGCACACTAAATATACAACACCTTGCTATATTTCAATTGTTTTAGATAGAAGTTGCCACTGCTAGCTAAGTCACTTTTGAATGATGCTAATGAGAAGGGGAAAAAAACCTGCCGAACAATGAGGCTGCTGTTGTAAAAACGCCAACTTTCTTGCGTTGGCAAGGGGTCGTTAAAATATCACTAAGACCCTTTCTTTATGTGTGATTCGTAAAACTGTTTTAATCGGTTAAAACTGTAAAACTGACGACATAATCTATGTTTGAAAAAGAGCGCGAACAACAGCGAACAACTATTCACCACCTGGGTCTGTGCTTTTTAACACAACAGCGCATTCGAAAACAAGTTATTGGCTGCAACATATTAATATACTTGCTTTTTTACGGAAAAAATAAACCTAACGAAGGTTCCGTTTTACTTACAAGTTTCTCCAAATGTGTTCTCCAGTCGCTCGAGAAGGGCAGCCATATTGAACAGAATTTTCTGTCAACGTCGTTCAGGTTAGAGAGAAAACGTCATGACGTACACATGCGGAGCTCGGAAAAAAAACATTTACTCAAAAATCATAATTAAGAAAGCAGTATTTACTCTTAACTTCTAAGCCATGTACAATTATAACAGTTTGAATCGTTAACCGAACAGAAAAGTTTTAAGTTGTTTTAACTTTGTGAGGAATTTCAATTGTTATATCCACAAACTTTATAAGTCAGGTAGACTGTTGGGGTTTACAGTGTATAATATTACATCTGTGAGATGATTATGAATTTTTTTTTCTCTTTTCTCTTTTTATTTGTGAAGAAGTTCATGTAGCCATTACTAGTTAACGTTAAAGGGATGGTTGGCTCAAAAGAGTTCTGACTTTTTGTCAGCCTGGCTACAGAGCTGAAGAGAAACCTGGGGTTGTTCTTATTTTCTTCAATCAGTGATGAATAGTAAGATGTTCTGGCTTTGAGAGGGCTTTCTTATAAAGCAGCAAACTATTTCTCCAGGCTAAATGATGATCCTCTAAATTTGTGACACGCTATTTCCTCTCCAGCTTACGAGTCATCTGCTTTAGGCTACGTGTTTGAGAATTATACCACAGAGTCAAGTACTTCTGATTGAGGCTCTACTTTTCACAGTAGCTACAGTATCCAGTGTCATACGTAGTGAGGAGGTAAACGTTTTAACAAGATAGTCAACCTCAAAATGTGCCGAGGATCATCTAATTGATCAACTACAATTAGCTGCACTGATCTGAGCATATCTCAGGCATGCACAGTGCCAAGCAGATCTCCTACAAATGTTTGATTTGTAATCTGGAAGTTTGTAGAATCACCCTGGTTCTGGCAAAGCTGCATCTTGTTGCAACTTATCTTTCTTCTGTGCAGTAACACAGGTTGAGTGAAGCAGGATCTCATTAGGCAAGTTATTAATATCTAGTATTACACAAGCATTACAGTTTATTACTGCATACTGCAGTTTTATAAAGCAGTTACATTTTCTTGAATCATCCCAAGTTTGGTAAAAGTTTAAATGATCACATTATACAAGCTTAAACTCACCTCCCTGCATATCATCTGGGTTCCTGCTGGGTCAAATTTTGCTCCAGTCTGAGAGCAAAAACTAAATAAAAATATAAAGATAAAATAGCTGATGGGCCTAACGGGGTTAAAAGAAAATAAGAGAAAATGAAATTTTGAAATCTAAATGCAAATTAGTAAACCACCACACAACTGTGCATTTATGGTGTTTGTGTTACTTTGCAAGCATATGTGCACTCCCATGCACTCGCTCTAATTCAGTAGGGAATATTCCATGATATGTGTTTTGCAAGCCTCCGAGGGCTGGCTGGAGAATTCAGATAAGGACAGTTAGGTGTAGTGGAGATGTGCAGTGTACTGGGCTGCTGTGTGAAGTGCATTGTGTGGTTCCAGGTTTGCCATTGGTGTTCTCCCCTACTTTACCTGTCACAGTGTTATCTGAAGGGACCCAGAGAGCTCCTTAGGGGCGGGTCTAAGTAACGCCAGACATGCAAGGAATAGAAACTACTCCTTCTCAGAGGCTACTTCTTAAAGATGGCTGACCCCTAAAATTACCATTGTTGCCAGTTTAAATCCACAGAAAGTTTATTTTTTTAGGAATTGGCAACACAAAATCTGCATTTCACTCAGCAGTAGATTAGTGGATTTATGATAAATATACATAACTGGATGATATTATTGGGAGTATTGGGACTCGTTCATAACAGTAAAATGAATCAAGACGATTCATCTCAGGTCCAGCTTGATGTTTATGCAGGTTGTAGCCACTAGCAACCATTTCTAGTGTTGATCTTAAGCCATCATTTTAGGTAACAATCAGTCAATGATGGACAGGTTTGTTCAAATATAAATCATAATTACATTTTGTTGTCCCTGACTTAGCCTGTCGTCCATTCATGTACTGATAGCAGGAGTGACTACACACAGTACTGCCCTTAGTATCAGGGATAAGGTTAGTTTCAGTATCTTTTTCAAGAACACAGACATACAGAGAAGAGGTGTTAAGGCCTAAACCATCTTCCATGTTAGTGAGCAACCCTGCTCTACCTCAAGAGTCACAGTAGCACGTGTTGATTATACAGACTACACAAGCTTCTTGCACTAAACTTCACTGTTACAGGTCTTGCTTAAATGTCAATTACAGGCACTTTAAAGATATTCTTTGGAGTGTTTTTTATATTAATAAACTTAACTCTATGGGGTTTTTTTTTCTAAAGAAACACAAATTTAGAGTTTTGTTTTTTTTTCTTAAATTGAATTAAGTATACCACAGAGTTTTATAAAATATGCAGAATTATTACCTTCCTCATAAAACACATAGAAAGTATTTCTCATTTAAATTTAATGCTATGATGGCTCTGACTCAAGAGGGATGATGTGTGGCAGAGCATGCTACCTGGATACAAATTTGGGCCTGATCAAACCAGTTGATTTTCCAGGGAGAGGGTGTCTGGTGTACCTGACAATGTAATATACACCTGTACATCACTGACAATATGTCCAGGATGTACCATGAGGTGTATGTGAAACCAGTGTGTGCCTACGATGGGTGCTAAGCAGAGGGGCAGAATCTTGGAGACAGAGCATGGAGACAAACTATTAAAACCACAATCTTTATTTTACATAAACTATATGAGTCTGAACAAACATGGATGCACATTTGGCCGGCAGGCAATCACAAGGCAGTAATTCAATTTTATTATTTAAAAAACTGACCATGAATAAAAAGCAAAACACAATTTCTCTAAAAATATATAGCATTCTTTCTGTAAAGCTATAAATCATACTGAGTCATTTATTACATCCATTTCTTTTAAAAAAATTTTTTTTTAAATTAAATACAGTTTCTAGTATTATGTCTCTTACTCAGTGCTGAAGTACTCCTGGCAAAAGCCTTGGTGTGAAGGACCATGGTAACATCTCTCAAGGCACCTGTTATTTAGTTATGTGTCCATGAATAACACTCAATTTGCCTGCATCCACTTGTTGAGCGCTGGGAAAAAAACATCATAAAAGTGTTACTGGCAGTAGGCTGCTGGCTCATGCCCATGGTGAACATGCTGCTTATAAGTTTCCCCGTGGGAAGGCAGCATGATAGAAAAGCATCAGCATTTCATCGACAATTCTAACAGGAGGTATTCACATTGTCCAAGCTAAATGAAACGCAAGAGAGTACTTTAAATCCACTTGAATTTTTCCAGCATCATCTCTGCTCCTTTCCTGAAATGTGACTGTGCTCCTTGGATAACACAGCCATCATTATCATACAAGAGGACGCCTGTTTGAGAATACACTGTCAGACTAATTAGTTAAAGCATTGAAAGGGAAATAGAAATAGAATGGAAAAAAATATTTAGAGAATTTGCTGTGAAAATAATAATAATAATAATAATAATAATAATGATAAATGAAATATATCTTTGTTCTTTGTTTAGAGATACAATGCAGAACTTTTTAAAAGAAGGTTTAATTCTCGAAAAGTAACATCCCTTTCTTTTTCATATCATGGATGTGTATGAGGATGCAAGGCATATTTCTTCTGCCAGTTTATTGCAACTTTTCTTGTGAATACAGAGTTGACTGTGTAACTGAGTTAAAAATACATCTGAAAAACATGCACTTACCTGGTCTTAATTATTTTAAGTGTGAATTTTATCACACTATTTATTTTGTTGTATTTTATTTTGAAAACCCAGAAACCGGATCTCACTCTAGCGTTTAGAAGCTGCTAAGGCGCGTTTGCACTGTGAGGGTAAGTTCTGTAATGAAAGGATGTGGCATTTTTATGGTTTCTGGTGTGAATGTTGTTACTTAACTTGTACATGTCGATGTATATAGGTTTATATTGATGTGCGAATGTTACTGTGTAACAGAAACAAAGGCTGGTTGCTATGAGGTGCCGTAAGGGACATTATTACTGAAACGCTCTCACACACACTACTGAAACGCTTTCTAAAAAATAACCAGGATAATGCACGTCTCCCGCTATTCTAAATTTTGACTTATGCTGAGGCTAATATATTGTTAAGTAATGCAGCTGTCTCACTAAGGTCCAGAATCGATTTGTTCCACGATTCGATTCAATTCAATTCGATTTGATTATGGGGAATTTTGACAGTCAGAAATATTATAATTCAGATCAGTACATTTACATATTTTTGTATTTAAAAAAAGGAAGCTGACACACGCAAGACTTTATCAAAGGTGTGAGCATCACAGCAGATGCCTTTGTGTCAAAGTAGCTGAAGATAAAACACATAAAAACATGAAGGTGGTTTTCCTGGCCTGGGATTTTATAAAAAATATTCTGCAGTACATCAAAAACGAAAGAAAACCATTAATCAACATATGAACGTTACCTCTGACGTTACAGCGGTTTTATTAGAGACACGGCTAACGTTTTGCATTTTGCATAATTTTAAAACGTTTAAATTTATTCAGTATTGAACGGCAGAAATTAGGTTTTCTTTTCGGAAGTATGTAAAATGAAAAAAAAAAAAAAAAAACAGCGGCCGACTGCGCTGTAAACAACAGTAGACTTGTGCCTAACAAGCAAGCGAATAATGCAGAAAACAGATTTTTAAACGGGAAACTGTTCTTGAAGTACAGAGAGAGAGAAAGAGAGAGAGAGGGCTGTGCATGACGTGCGATTTTATCGTGGTGGAAGCAAAA
The DNA here is from genome assembly GCF_964374335.1 of Astatotilapia calliptera. Classification (NCBI taxonomy): domain Eukaryota; kingdom Metazoa; phylum Chordata; class Actinopteri; order Cichliformes; family Cichlidae; genus Astatotilapia; species Astatotilapia calliptera. Next base: position 32,967,630 of record NC_137428.1, on the reverse strand, counting down.
CAGTGAGGGAACTCATGACGATGTTTATGTGAAGCGCAGTTTGGATCTTCTTTTGCTGCTGGTTCAGTCAATATTGTTTGGAGAGAGATAAAACTAACAGCTTTAGAATCGGTGCAAAAACGGCGTGAAAACAAAGCACGGACCTGCCGACAGATCAGAGTCAGCGAGCTGTCGGCTTTCAGCCCCGACCGTGTCCGTGCTGTCGGGTGAGAAAGGCGACATCTCACTGATTCTGATCCGCGGGTCCGCGCTGTGTGTTTACGTCTTTGTGCAGAAGCCGTGTACCTGCTCTCATTTACTGTCTTAGCTGTTTGGTGGTTGTTGAAATTTTGTGAGGTTTCACCAGAGATTCTGGCATTTCGGGCAAAATAAATTTATATTAAAAAATCGATTCAGGATTTTAATGAATCGATTTCACATTATCCAAGCCAGAATCCATTTTAATCAATAAATCGATTACCAAAACCCACCCCTAACTAACAGGTTGCTGAGTAGACATCTGTGTAGTGGTTTGTTTGAAATCTAACACTTTTTCCTTCAGTTTCCTTGTCAAGAATTAACTTCCTGTTCAACTGAAATGCCTTCCTGTTCAACTGAAACGCCTTCCTGTTCAACTGAAACGCCTTCCTGTTCAACTGAAACGCCTTCCTGTTTAACTGAAACACCTTCCTGTTTAACTGAAACGCCTTCCTGTTCAACTGAAACGCCTTCCTGTTCAACTGAAACGCCTTCCTGTTTAACTGAAACACCTTCCTGTTTAACTGAAACACCTTCCTGTTTAACTGAAACGCCTTCCTGTTCAACTGAAACGCCTTCCTGTTCAACTGAAATGACTTGGTTTTTCAGTAGTGTGTGTGAGAGCGTTTCAGTAGTGTGTGTGTGAGAGCGTTTCAGTAGTGTGTGTGAGAGCGTTTCAGTTGTGTGTGTGAGAGCGTTTCAGTTGTGTGTGTGTGAGAGCGTTTCAGTTGTGTGTGTGTGAGAGCGTTTCAGTTGTGTGTGTGTGAGAGCTAAAATTTCAGTAGTGTGTGTGTGTGAGAGCTAAAATTTCAGTAGTGTGTGTGTGTGAGAGCGTTTCAGTAGTGTGTGTGAGAGCGTTTCAGTTGTGTGTGTGAGAGCGTTTCAGTAATAATGTCCCTTACGGCACCTCATAGGTTGCTGTTAAACAGTGTTTCTGCCGTATTTATGCTCTTTGGCAGTAAGCTTTTTTCGGCCCCCTAGTGGTTGCTGCGCATAGCAGGAAATGTGTTTGGACTTACTGTTTTACTGTGCTTTTTGTGATGTTGTTTTACATTGTAAGAGCTACAATTGCGGGTACCACCAGAAGACACAAGTGATTTCCATGTCTTCTGCAGGTACGTGAGCTTGTTAACAGTCATTTTGTCTGTAAAGCACAAGCAAGTGAAAATGTAATGCGCTACCGTTAATTTGTCCACTAGAGGGAAATGTTTAGCCGGTGATACTTCTGTTATCCTGTTATTTTGCTTTATACGATTGTGATATGTATTTTTATGGGTTATAAGATGTCTTTTTGTATACAAGTTAAGTGTGACAGACTGTAAAATTGAAGAAATTATTATTTTCCATCTTTTCTTTATTAAGAAGTAGATTCTAAGTCTGTCAACACAAGGTGTGTTTGCACTGTGAGGGAGCTACAATTGCGGGTACCACCAGAAGACACATTGTAAGTGTTTTCTATGTCTTCTGCAGGAATAAACCGTGAAAAGCCAACCTTTCTGAGCGTGTGTGATCTTTGAAGAGCTGGAAGCGTTACAACTGCATTATTTTAAAAGTGTAACAGTGTGTCTTGTTTTATGAAGAAAACTTAAATTGTTTGTAAGTCCTCTGGGATATGTAACATTTATTTTGTTATGTGATTTAAGTAAAACAAACAAACAAAGAAACTCTGGGCCATTAAGGTTATGGTCAATTATGATGATAGTTCTGTGACTGTGACTTAATGGTTCTGTGTAAATGGCAGAGTTGTCTCTGGTTTCAGTGCCAGAACCTTTGTACATCACCCACTGTGGCCCTCTGAAAAAGATAAAAGGAGTCTGATATCCCTAAACGTTTTATTTTGCTAGACAACAGTTATTATTTACATGACCGCAAGCTACCTGTTTTCATGTTGTCAGACAAATAACAATGTGTTTGGTCAAATGACCATTGCTGTACCATTGGGGTTTTTTTTTTCTTTTTCCCAGGAAAGATATTTTAAGATTTCTGCCATTTATGGTAATCAAAGAACAAATACCAACATGATGTGGCATCTCCCATGACCACATTGATTTCACAGTTCAGGAGTCCCAACAATTTCAGTTGTGGGCTTATGATTAAAAATGGCTTTCTAAACCTCCTGGCACCAAACAGATCACTAACCTTGTAAGCAGTTTAAGAGAAATACTGTATTTCCGTGTTTTATGGACAGAAAGGATCGCCATTAAAAGAGAAACCAAGTGCTAACAAGGTTACCTCCATATGAGAGCAGGAAAAAGAGATTCGTGTATAAAATAAAAATCTACTTAACAAAAAAATAACCCCTAGATTTAACCTTTTGATATTTCCTGCTGTGCATCTATGTGAAAGACACAATTATAGTCAAAAGTTACACACTCTTGACTGTCATTTCAATAAGGAGAGATCACTTTGAAGAATTGAACAAGATTTCTTGAGATGGAGAAATTAATGTATTTGACAGTTAGAGTCCAATGACATATCGTGACAGAACAGAATCCCACCATTGATAGGATTTAGGACAAGACCACCCAGAGTCTAGACGCTGGTGGTGGTGGTGGTGAAGATGAAGACTGAGGCTTGAATAGAGCTTTGGCTGAAGTCTCTGAGGTAGAGATGGGGAAGAGGTGGTTTGCACGAAAGAGAGTCTGAAAGGGAGACTGACGAAGAACAGAGCTAAACCATGCCTAAAGTGGAGGCTGACTTGGCTCAAAGAAGGTGGATGAGAAGATAACTGGACTAGAGTAATGATGTCAGTATTGAGATTGACAGATGAACACCCAGGAAAGCAGGCAGATGAGTGATTACAGAGCTTCCTTATTGAACTTACACATAAGCGTAATGATAATTTGAAGGTTTTAATGTCTTGTAACTGACTTTTAGAGTAGTTGCTTTTAAGCACTTTTTTTAAACAGGGTTGAGGTCAGGGCTTAAGGAAATCCATTCTAGAAGCTTAATGAGTTATTTCTAAACAACTGCAGATTACAGTATCATCCATTTAAACTGTATATAAGTATATACGTTTTTGGATATGTCATCACTTGAGCTATTTGGCCACAATTATAAGAGGTGGAGGAGTAAAGGGTAGGCTCTCAAACCTAAGAACACTGTACCAGATATCAAGTATGATGAGCTTCATGCTCTCGGGCTGTTATGATGCTAGTGGTACCAGCAATTGGACAAAATGGATGGAATAGTGAAGAAGGATTACCTCTGAATTCTTTAAATTCCCCACAATTCAACAATTAGACAGTTGAAACTTAAACACAATTATGAGGAGCAATGATCCCAAACACACATCAAAATTGGTTTTAGAATAGATAAAGTAGGCTAACATTAATTAACATGAAAATGAACTTTACCAATTCTGCCAGGAAGAGTGTTTAAATATCCAGCCAGATCATATACCTGGTACTCTTATGTTGAACATATTACTGCAACAATTTTTTTAGCATCATTCACTTCATGTGAACTTTAAGTAGATTATAGACAGTACTATTGCTTTAAATTATGCAGTCATTAGGCATCTTGATTCCACACTCCATATGTATGGTGGGATATGATATGAATAAATCATAACAGAAGATTTACTGTTGATCTTTTCCATTTAAATGAGGTTAACTAAGACGTTGCACTGAAAACTAATTACACTGATCAAAGTGCAGACATTTGCTTTATGCAGGCACTCTACTGAAAACTATCATAAGTCGTATTGTAAGTGAGTTGTGTTCCTCAGCCAAAGAATGGATAATCAAATACAGCTTGTTCAGTCCACTATTCATTGAGCATAAATCATAATACTTTTAGGTTATAGTTATTTCTATGACCATAAGAATCTGTATTAGCATACCTTTGGGGAAGAATTATGGGTTTTTTTTTCAGCTTTTCAACACACTTAGAAGACCGTGCAGAATAATATCAGCTTTTTAGGAAATAACATGCACAGCAGCATAGGGAATAAAACAAATGTAAATGAATTTTCAGCTTCCTCTTGACAGCTAAATTAAATGTGTTCTACCAGTGTGTTTTACCTAATAAAAACATATCAGGTTGGAAAATTCAGAGCCGTTCCACTTATGGCTGATTAAGTGAATGAGTAACATGAGGTGTAATATATCTCTTGTTTAATATATTCCTTCCTCTTACATCCATTACAACCTGCATCCACTGCAGTGCACTGTGTGTGGTGCAGTGGCATAGGGGCTGCCTCTCTTCCACATGACACCCTTCCATTTTTCACAGCAAGAGGATACCTTCATTTAAGTGAATATGACGGAGATGACTGAGGGTCACTTGAGGAGAAGTGGAACCCTCTAGGTTAAAGTGCTATGATCAGTCACCGGATTATGGATCAAAGAGTCTAGCTGAACTCTTGACTGTGAATTAGGGATCACTTGCGCATGAGAAAACACAAGAAGAACATAAACATCTTAGCATAGCTTGGACTTTCTTTCTTCAATGCACATCACATATAAACCACACATATATTACATTGTAGAATCTAAAGGGAGAGACAGGTTTGGAAAGATTTTAGCATTAATATAGCTGACATCTTGCACAGCAGGTACTACACCGTTTTAGGCATTATGTAAATTAGTACTTTACACTTGTCTAGCACGCCTCTAAAGAATCTCTGATCCTATTGTTTGCTCCTCTACTAGAGGATTTCACACTATTCTTCAGAAAGATTTATCCTCATTTGGAAATTTGAGAGGAAGCAGATGGAGAGGGCTGTCAAGCATGTCAGCCAAAAATCTCCCATAAATTTTCAACTGGGTTTTTATCGGATGACTGCACAGAGAATAGCATGTGATTGATTTTTTTTTTTTTAATTCTTTTCAAACCATTCAGTTACATCACCCTGCTTTATATGTATGCTTTCTATTGAATGTTTTATATTTTTTTAAAATAATGAACATTATTTTTTGCCTTGTACTTTGATGAACTTGTCACCCCATCTACCTCTCTCCCTCTCTCTCAAACACTTTGATTTTCAGAGATGGCCAAATTCATGCTTAAGCTTATGTGTGTAACTGCATTGATGATATATTGATATTACCTTTGAATAGGAAAAAACAGAAGGCACTGGAAAACGCTAATGAGGTCATTGTCTTTGATTGTGCATAGAGTTGCACATTTAAGTATGCATATACAATCTCTAAAGGCTACCAGTATGCTGCAGAGACAGGGCAACATGAAAACTCCTTAGTTTAATTACGATTTGGAGTTTTTTCTCCTTGTAAATGTTCTGTCTCTTGAATGAAGGCACATTCCACACAGTGGTTTTTAAGTAATTGTTTCACATGATTTCTGAATGTCTTTCAAAGTGTTTATTTCTTTCACTAAGTCCTGGTACTGGACTAAGGCTACGTCCACACATACACGGGTATTTTTGAAAACGGAGCTTTTCCGTTTTCGTTTTAAAAAATAATCCCGTCCACACGTAAAGGCAGAAATGAAGGAAAACGCTGCTATGAACATGCCAAAGCAACAGGTGGCGATATATTCCTAACTGTGCAGAAATGTTGGCCAATCAGAAGTCTAGAAGCCTCGGTGGGGAAAAAGTAAACAAAGCTGGTGCATAGAAGCGGAACCGAGCCGTATGTGTGGAGGGACAGTAACTGTGTGTGTATGTAAGCATTTAAAGACTGCAGAGACTACAATTAACAGTAATAGTTTTGTAGAAATTAATTTCACCGAAACAATAACGTGTGTGACGTCAAAAGATGCGCACACCTTTGACGCTGCGTTTTCTCCGTTTTCTCGTCCACACGTAAATGCAAAAACTGAGTTTTCAAAAATATCCACCCTGGCCGGAGTTTTTAAAAATCTTCGTTTTCAGTGACCAAAAACACCGTTTACGTGTGGACGAAAGGTGCAAACGCATAGAAAAATCTGCGTTTTCAAAAATACCCGGGAACGTGTGGATGTAGCCGAAATGTAAAGCTTTTTAAGGCATAAATTGATCTTTTACTCCAACAAGGTAATTAACAAAGCTCTATTACCACAAAAAACACTAAATTTAGGCATGCTGTGCAGTGTAGAAGTGGCAGGTCTAGAAAGTTCTATGGGATACCAACAGTATTTAAAAGTAATACATATATATTAAAAACAAAAACAGGCAAACAATTAAATATATAATTGTTTATAAATACAAACAGCTGACACAGAACCTGAGAGCTTCGTCTAGCATTTTAGTTGATCAATCTGTTGTTCACTGAAGCTTCATCAGAAAGTGTCTCACTGTAAGGGTCAAAAAGTTATTCTTAAGAAAGAGAAACATGAAGGAAAAAAACAAAAGAAACAAGCTGATGTATGCAAATTTACTCGAGAGCTGGACTGAAAAGAGAGAGATGTTTTTGGGATATTTAATGGATCAGATAATTTTTTTTTCTCCCCGATATCCGATCCAGTAATTTAGGTCAGGATTGGACCGATACCAATACTGTATATCGGATCGGTCCATCCCTAGTTGAAAGAGGAAGAACAAGAATGAATGTTGGATGCTTGCAACTGCTGCTAGTTACAGGACAAGAATAAAGTTACATTTCTTTGGATGTGTTAATAATGTAATTTATCAGCGGTTAACTTTGTTATCTAAATAAATGGATCTAACTCAAACAACAAGATTGATATTCATAATATTTTCTAACCGTGCATTAGTTCATTCAACAAGACTGACACTTGTAACATAAAGTACATAATAGTTGACATAACTAGACAATATTTTGTTGCTCTGAAGACTACTGAAGAAACTCCTGAAGAAATTGCAAGGACGCTTGAGAGGTTAAGCTGTATTGAAGAATGAAGTGGTTATACCAAAAACAGAATTTCAGCTCTCTAGAATTGTATAAGTTCTACCATATACATTGTATTTCCATTTAATTTTGCACATATTTTAATAGATTGCTGCACCTATTTCCAATTTTTCTAGTAAAATATAAAGAAATGAGGAGAATCTTTATACTTTTAATGGCACAGTACTGCATGCTGGGATATTTCTTACATTCCTCTACTCAGTCCTTACAGAAAAAGAAAAGAAAATCTTTGAATATACAAACATTTCTTTGTGATGAAAGTTCAGTAAAATGTGTCCGAAAATTCCTTCTCACTTCAGAATACTGTACAAAGGTTGTGGGCAATGTTCCCTCTAAGCTGCGCGCAATTGCGCACTGCTGGCACGGTCTCTGCGCACAGAAAATCTGAATCTCTGAAAATGTGTGTTGCGCACAAAAAAAAAAATCTAACCTGAATTGAAATTAAAATAAATACATTAACAATTCTGTTTTGCAGTGTTAGTCAGTAAGTGACTGGCTGCCCCAGTATGGGATGAGAACGATGCCACCTTATCCCATAGTCCAGCCAATGATGCGATTCACATTCGTATATACGCACCTAATCAACGTCGACAGGCTATGACAGCGTCCTTATGTGCCGACACCAGTAGTGATGTGCGATACCAGTCATTTCCTTTCCGATCCGATACCAAGTAAAATTCAGGGTGGTATCGGCGATACCGATCCGATACCGATACTTTTTAACATTAAGTTGTTGTACATTGTATTTCAAATTTTAGCTTCAAATTGATTACAGAACATCAGACTACTTTTTTTTACTGTTTAATAATGCAGAATTATTATATACAAATAAAAAAACCTGAAGTTGTGTGCTATTTGAACACGTAATTTAACATGTCATTTAACGTTTATCTTGTCTGGACATGTCAACAAAAATATTCAACACAATTTAACGTTTATCTTGTCTGGACATGTCAACAAAAATATTCAACATAATTTAACATGTCATTTAACGATAACTTGTCTGGACATGTCAACAAAAATATTCAACATAATTTAACATGTCATTTAACGTTTATCTTGTCTGGACATGTCAACAAAAACATTTGACAGTAACACTTTCCCTTATTCACAGGTTTTTGTTTAGGAACAACAGCATGTTTACAGTTTTCCCTCTTTTTTTTTTTCTTTTTTTTTTTTTGCCTGTCCCGTTTGGCTCTTTTGCCATCAGAATTATTGTCTAAAGGCAAAGAAAGATGCCCAACGGATTTACTTTACCAAATTGACCATCCCAGCCTTGCCGTAATGATCCATTTGATTCACCTTTTATGGTTTATTTTATTTTCACTTACTGAATACGGGACAGACTTGACTGGGGGAAAGAAGGGGAGAAAGAAAGAGGGAAAGAAAAACAGCTGAGAAAAGGGACGGGGGAGAAGGGCAAAAAACAAAAACCAACAGAATGAGCAGAAAAAAAAAAGCATCTATCAATCACCTGGATCACCTGCTGAGAAAGAAAAAAGAAAACAAGCAGAAGAGAACAAGAGTAATAGAATAAACAACATCACAATGATATATGGGAATATGACAGTAAATACTAAATATTAAACATTATTGTGCAGCACATAAGATCAACAGAACACAGTGTGCTTTGAGGTAGGAGCCAAAAAGGGTGTAGTTTGTGGGTGTGATCACCCGTGTGTACACCTGTGAGCATGGACGCGCTTGTTTTTTTTTTTTTTGTTGTTTTTTTTAAAAGGTTCCTTCATGCAATGATCTGCTAGAGGGTGTGGGGGGGCCACTGCCCCGTCCTCCAGGGCATGAAGCAGGTATGGAGGAGATCAAAACTCCAGACATCCAGAGGCCCCCAGAACACAAGAGACCAAGGAAGACCAACAGAGGGGCAGCCGCGCCACTGTCCCAGAAAGAGCTGAGGAGAGTCCCAGATGAGGGCTCACTCAGCAGCCGCGGAGCAAAAGCCAGGGGGAGTTGCAGTGACGCGCCCGTGAGCTCCGCCGGCAGCCAGCCGTGCCTGAGTGACCGAGGTTTGGAGTGACCTCCGAAGTGGCCCGAGCGAGCCCCAGGCTCCAGGCCCCGATAAGCGGCCGCCAAGGAGTGAGCCGGTGTGTACCTGGACGCCCATCCCCGGACACAAAGAACCACCAACGCACCGATGTCTGAGGGAGTCTGCCACTGGCAGGGGAAGTGGTGGTGGGGGGAGATAGGCCTCCAAACCTTGGAGGGCCTAAGATGTCCCCAGAGAGGTGGCGCCTGACACCCAACCTGACATATAGACACAGAAATACAGGCACACACAGATACAAACATCCATTCCCACCCTCATGCTCTCATATACACTTACTCCACACTCAACCAACGTGGAGACAGACATAAAGAGACGCTGTACACACGATCACACTCCCCAAGCGTACTCTACAAACCGGGTCTAGGTACCCTTGCCCCTGGAGGGGGGAACTGCACCCAGACCCAGGTGGTGTTACCCTTTTCCCTGTGGTGGGGGGAGGCAGACCGCCCCGACTCCGCAGCAGCAGTTTTCCCTCTAAGTCTGCTCCGTTTATTGCTCACAACCTCTCCTGCTTTTGAAAAGATTCTCTCTGCAGGTACAGAAGAAGCAACGATTCCTAGGTATCTCACTGCAAGTCTGCTTAGGGATGGAAAGGTTTGTTCATGCTCTTGCCACCAAACTAATGGATCCTTATCTCGGGGAATCAGTTTTTCCTCTGAGTACCGGCGTATTTCAATGAGTACATCACTGGAAGCTGACCGGTGATGTTGGCTTGACACAATCTGCATGTCAAAATCTGTCCATATCCCTCCTTTTGTTGCAGCTGGACCTGCGGGTGGAGGACTCGGGGTAGACCCTGAAGTAAGGCCCTGAGGCAGAGCTAACAGTAGGCGTTGAGCTTACAGTTAGAGTGGGAGCAGACTGTCCTGTCTGATAGACTTCTTGCATTTCATTGTGGAGACATTTCTTTAATACTTCAACATTGTCTTTGTCACAAAAACCAAGGTGTTTAAACCTAACATCCAGAAATGTACTTGCAGCTAGACAGTGAATGCTCTCAATACCCCTGAATCTGCGCTGGCACTGCTGTGCCAGCTGTGTGGCAAGGGAGCTGCCCTGATGTTTACAGGCTGCTACAGCCCTGTGAATGAGTGACACAAGTGGAATAACTTTGGAGACTGAAACATGTTTTTCAGATGAAACTTCCTGTGTTACTTCTTCAAACGGCCGTAGTGCAACAACTGTTTCCTTGATCAGGGATAATTCTCCCGCATTTAAGCATAGTTGATTCTTCCCTAAAAGGCAGAGGGCTGTGGTCACGGCTTCATTTTGCTCACAGAGCCGCTCCAACATGTAAAAGACAGAGTTCCAGCGGGTATCTACTGACTGAATTAGCTTGTGCTCTGCCACTTTCAACTGTTGCTGAATATCCTTAAGCTTCTCAGTAGCCTTTGTGCTGTGGTGAAAAAAGGACACAATCGCACGGCATTTTTCCAGCCCCTGCACCACTTCTGGGACAGCTTTTACACTGTCCTTTACAACTAAATTCAGTGTGTGTGCAAAACATGGAAAATGCCTCCATCCAGCTTTGTGCACTGCAGCAACCATATTTGCACCATTGTCTGTGACAACTGCAACCACCTTCTCAGTTATGCCCCATTCTTCTGTGATTTGCTTAAGTGCTGAGCTGATATTATCTGCTGTATGCTGCCCATGGAAAGAGTGGGTTTCCAGGACAAATTCTCTCATTTGCCAGTTTTCAATGAGATGGCATGTTACAGTCAAATATGCCTCTGTGGACACTGAGGTCCACATATCAGTGGTGAGAACAACACTGGAAGCATTTTGCAAAGATGCTCTTACTTTGCTTTTACATTCATCAAACAAATTTACAAGATGAGTCTCAGTCAGTGATTTTCTTCCTGGGAGTTTATATTTTGAGTCAAGAGTGCTCACAAATCCCTGGAAACCCTGGTCCTCCACTATGGACAGAGGCTGGAGGTCCTTCAGAATCATCTCTACAAGGCATCTTGTGAGTGTTGCTGCTCTTGGGGAATCATCTACAAAGAAAATAAAATACAAAGGGCAAAACAAAAGATGGGGTATACTGCACTGAATGTTTAATCTTTTTAGAGTCATGTATGCAGTCTGTTAAAATAGCCTAAGGGGAAAGGAATTGATAGTTTACATATACTTGCTGTTTTACATAGAATGCTGTGTGAATGAAATTGTCAGTATAATACATAATTAAAGGAATAAATAAGTTTGTCAATACCTGCATTTTAAAATATTCAAATAACTCAGCCAAAAAAATTAAACTGAGTGAAAATAATAATAAAGCTAATAGATAATAATAGTATCTATAAAACGTTTCTCTTATCTATGAAATAATCTTCAACTGAATTTTTATGTTTTAAAGACTACAATGCCTGTTTTACTGCAAGTACTCTGTATTTTAATGCAACCTAGCCTATGTACCCAGTATTTTCCTCCTCTGTACCTGGATAGTGCCTGCCTGCAGCACTAAAGGACTCCGCGAGAGACGTCTGTCTCGCCCTAGCAGCACCTGTCCCTCTCCTCTCCTCCTTTTCGGTTCGCCTCGACATGACCTCATCATATTCTGTGTTATGATTAATTCTGAGGTGTTTTACGAGGTTAGTGGTGTTGCCACAACACCTCACTGTCTTGCCACATACATCACAAACCGCGTCTTGGCTGTTTGTGGAGGTAAAATATGTCCACACATGACTTCGCTTGCGTTCGGCCATTGTTTTGAGTGCGCAAGTGCGCACGCCAAGGGGCTGCGAGACATTTATACAGCCGTATTTCGCACATGACTATGAAATGCGAAAGAGGAAGTAGTTCCTTCAAATGTAGATAATCCGAATGTTATAGTTTCTTTCCACTGTGTTCCTGTTGATGATAAACTAGAAATTTACCCTAAATTACTAAAATATCGATATTTTAATGTGAGAATCGATTCTAGAACATAAATGACTGGTATCGGAGGAATCGATATTTCAGGATCGATCTGCACATCACTAGACACCAGTGTTTTAGCTTGCAAAGCGGCGTGGCTGATGTCGAGTGAAGCCACGTTAATGACAACGTGTACAACCACTGGAGATGTGAGCAGAACAGACGGAACAATTGACGGACAAAGTGTGGACTATACCACAATTTGAAATAGTAAATGGCCTGTATTTGTATAGCGCTTTACTAGTCCCTAAGGACCCCAAAGCGCTTTACACAACCAGTCATCCACCCATTCACGCACACATTCACACACTGGTGATGGCAAGCTACATTGTAGCCACAGCCACCCTGGGGCGCACTGACAGAGGCGAGGCTGCCGGACACTGGCGCCACCGGGCCCTCTGACCACCACCAGTAGGCAACGGGTGAAATGTCTTGCCCAAAGACACAACGACCGAGACTGTCCAAGCCTTCCGATTACAAGGCGAACTCCCAACTCCCCCAAAACTATACCAGTTTTTAAATTGTGTTGATAGGCCACATAAAACCATAGTTATGATAAAAAAAAAAATGCAATGTTTGTTGTTTATATTTAACTGTGGGAAGAAACGGTAAAAACGGCGTTTTATAAGGAAAATGCTCAAAAGCACTCTCTGCCTGTGAGCAAAAACACCCCTTCCCCTCTCCAGCCTTTCCTATTGGAAAAAAAAGTATTAGGAGTGACGGCAGTGTTTTGAGATGTGAGAGATTTGCGACTTTTAGCGCACATGTTGTGTAGTTACGGTAGTGTGTAGTGTAGTCAATAGTTTTGTTGTGTGTGTCAGAGCTATGAGGCGACTGCTGAATGTTACAGGTGTTACAGGAGTGATACATCTCCTGTTGTCAGGCCTGCAGGTACCTACAGGCTTGTGATGTTCTCCTTTATCTCATAGTGGACAGAAATTATGTTTTGGAGTGGCACAAATAATTTGTGTGGCATCAAATTTGATGCAGAACAGCTGATTGTTCTGTAAATATTTTTGAAATGTTTATTTTAAAAAAACGCCTTGGCTGCAATTTTAGGTAAACAGCTGCAAAAAACTTTGTTGTTTTCATAACTCAGTTACTTTTTTTGAAGAAGTAACTATATAATTAATTGCACAACATTGGTCATTATATACTGTATTTTGCAGACAGAGAGTTACAGGACTCTCTCCCAGACCACAGCCGCATACTCATAATACAAGTCAGGGCTTTATAAAAAAAAAAAAAATGAAGAAAGAAAGTTAGAAAGTTGTGTTTTCAAAATTATTAAGTTATTTTTACTTCCAATAGTGTTAACATACTACACAGATCATGAACAAGATTTTTTTTAAATTTTCGTTGTAAGTGGACTAAAGCAGTTATTTCAAAGTAGTCTAACATAAATGTAAATGCTGTCATTTGATTATTTAAATAAACCATGTAACTTGGATGGATTCAATGCTGGCATGACCACAGTGCACACGTCTGCTGTTGCTCACAGTGGTCCAAGGTATCACTCAGGGAGTTTGTGTGTTCACTCAGACACATGAAAAATTAGAGGGAACATTGGTTGTAGGGACTCTATATGTTTATATTCTTTTCTATTACACAATACCACCATGTATACCAGCAATGACTCAAATGTGTTCTCAATAACAATGACACCAAATATATACAAAATCATAGAGAACATGAAAAAAGAATAATGAGTGCCTGAATCCATCGTCAGCCACATTTTTGACACCTGGCTTTCAATTCAATTCAATTTTATTTATATAGCGCCAAATCACAACATAAGTCGCCTCAAGGCGCTTCATAGATACAGAGAAAAACCCAACAATCATATGACCCCCTATGAGCAAGCACTTTGGCAACAGTGGGAAGGAAAAACTCCCTTTTAACAGGAAGAAACCTCCGGCAGAACCAGGCTCAGGGAGGGGTGGCCATCTGCTGCGACCGGTTGGGGTGAGAGAAGGAAAACAGGATAAAAGACATGCTGTGGAAGAGAGACAGAGGTTAATAACAGATATGATTCAATGCAGAGAGGTCTATTAACACATAGTGAGTGAGAAAGGTGACTGGAAAGGAAAAACTCAATGCATCATGGGAATCCCCGGCAACCTATGTCTATTGCAGCATAACTAAGGGAGGATTCAGGGTCACCTGGTCCAGCCCTAACTATATGCTTTAGCAAAAAGGAAAGTTTTAAGCCTAATCTTGAAAGTAGAGATAGTGTCTGTCTACTGAATCCAAACTGGAAGCTGGTTCCACAGAAGAGGGGCCTGAAAACTGAAGGCTCTCCCTCCCATTCTACTTTTAAATACTCTAGGAACAACAAGTAGGCCTGCAGAGCGAGAGCGAAGTGCTCTAATAGGGTGATATGGTACTACAAGGTCATTAAGATAAGATGGGGCCTGATTATTTAAGACCTTGTATGTGAGGAGCAGGATTTTGAATTCAATTCTGGATTTAACAGGAAGCCAATGAAGGGAAGCCAAAACAGGAGAAATCTGCTCTCTCTTTCTAGTCCCTGTCAGTACTCTTGCTGCAGCATTTTGGATTAGCTGAAGGGTTTTCAGTGAGTTTTTTGGACATCCTGATAATAATGAATTACAGTAGTCCAGCCTGGAAGTAATAAATGCATGAACTAGTTTTTCAGCGTCACTCTGAGACAGGCTATTTCTAATTTTAGAGATGTTGCGCAAATGGAAGAAAGCAGTCTTACATATTTGTTTAATATGTGCATTGAAGGACATGTCCTGGTCAAAAATGACTCCAAGGTTCCTCACAGCGTTACTGGAGGCCAAGGTAATGCCATCCAGAGTAAGAATCTGGTTAGATACCATATTTATAGGATATGAAATAATTTCTGGGCTGTCTGTAACAGTTTTTGATATTTGACCTTTGGAGCAGGGTGCTTAGGGTGCTTCACTTCAGCCTATTAGCAATTATCTCTGTAAAAGTGGAAATAAGAAAAAGATCAAGAAAAGCTCACCTAATAATGACGGAAAGGAGAGGCCAACAATAAGAGTCAGAACATTTTATTGTTTTTATTTTTTTGTTTATTTTATTTTATTATATTTATTTATTAACATATCAATAAGGAATACTTTTGTGTATTACATTTAAAAGTTTGAAAAGATTACTTTAATAATCAGGGCCTGCTTAAAGATAATTGTTGGAACACTTCTGGAATCAAGACTGGAGAGTGTAAACAGACTACACTGATGTTTTTGAGTCAAAGAGTGGATGACAGACAGTGAGCAACATGCATAATGTGATGTTTACCCCAACATAGGTGTCAGTTAAATATTTATTTTAGACAGGGAATCAATATTGTAAGTGGGTACACGTGAGAGATGAGAAAATTCCTTTGGATGCAAGAAAATTGATTTTTAGCAACAGTCCACTACCAGCTTAAATGAAATTTTGCCTTCCCAACAAGCTCTAATTTTAAAGTCTTTTGTAGTGAATATTTTAAAATGATTGCCATCCAATTTGCACTCCTATCAACCCATTGCAGACACCACTACGACCATTGGCTCTAAAGTAATTAATCGAGGCAATACTGGGATAACAGTACCTGCTGCTCTGCTGACACAAGCAATGTAATGACATAACGCTGTTTTAGTAACCTGTTGGTAACTAGAGCATTCATTTACCAAGTGACAAAAAATGTATTTCATTTCGGTTTATTTTGATTTACGTGCAGCCATTTCATTTTAGCTCAGTTCTTCAGGTGCTACTGTCACAGCAGAGGAACATAGCAATGGTAAATACAGTAGCTCCTTTTGTGACTGTATTATTTATTTTATTTCATTTGATCTCTCTATTTATTTTAGACTGACTTTTATTCACAAAAGCTTTCAGGTTGTAAATGATATGTGCAAAGCAGGGAGATTATTATTTTGATGTGAGATGCTGATGCTCCGGTGCAGACAGCAGAATCTGTAGTCTATTTTTGTGGATTTTGAGATTTTCCAGATAGTTACCTCATCTAAAGGGGGCTATTGGCCTAAAAACACGAGGTCATTGAGATGATGAAACATTGCGCAACACTGTGAACTTCAAGACAGCTATCACTCACTCAATACTTGGATGAAAAAAAGTTTTTATATTTACAAATTTAGAATAAGTGCTGATACCACATCTGTCTGGAAAGAAATGGCCTATATGTGTACAAGTGCTAGGAGATAGTGACAATAGAATAATAGCCAAGTTAGAATCACCAGTTAACCTCAGAAGTATGTTTGTAATCTGCGAGAGGAAACCAGAGCACCCAGAGGAAACCCAGGCAGACACAGAACATGCAAACTCCACATGGAAACTAGATATGCAATTCAATGAAAATCATAAATGTCAACCTTGTGATGTTGTTACTAGAAGAAAATTGACAGAACACCAACATCATTCTTTAAAGACTGTGTACAGATCTATCACAGTCCAAAGCTATCTGTCAAAACTAGTAAAGATTTTTCAGTGAGAAGCAAAGCTTGTTTATATTGTATCATATTATAATATATTATATGACAATTCCCACGACCCATGAGACAAGACACAGAACATAGTAAAATATATAAAATATTTTTCACTATGTTATTACAGTTAGAAAATGCATTCTTTCTGCAGATTGTTACAACTGTGATCGTAATCATGTGTGACTTTGAGTGTCCAGGTGCTCCTCCGGGATTGGTGCATCCAGGGTGGATGGCTCACACCGATTGGCTGAGGACTGGGAGGCAGCGGATAAGAAGAGACCGCCAGGGACTGCCAATTCATTCATCCTCGGCCCAACCCAACCGGCAGACCGTCCACTGTGTCAAAATATTATGTTAATGTAAGAGCATGTAGGGGTGGACCGCCTTTTTGGTTGATCAGTTTTCTCCTGTTTTTATTAGGCAGGGAGGAAAGTGATTGTCGTTTGGTTTGGTTCTTTTGAGTAGGTAAGTTGTGTTTATTCCTGAGATAGGTTACTTTTTGTTTGTTGTTTTGGCCTTGGGTTCACCCTGAAGTTATGGTATGCTCCCTTCCTTTGTTTAACTGCACTTATTGTAAATAAATCACTGTCACAAAATATTAAGTGTGTGACGTGCTGCTTGGAGTTGGACGAGGATGGATCACCCTTTATGTTGTGGTCTGGCCGCGCCTAGACGGGCCATAACAAGGTTTAATATTACATTAGTTCATTCTGAATTAATATTTATTAATATTTAATAATTCATAATATTTATTAAAGGAGTAGTTTAATTTTCAGTTTCAGCTTTGTCAGACCATATATGACCATTTAAGAGTTATACATTGATAATATCACCATGTCTTTTCATGATTTCTTGTTCCTCCTCTACTTTTTCATCTCCATCCTCCTCCACTGCTCTCTCTTCCCTCATCTTCCTCACTAAACTAATCTTAAGCCAGAGGTCTAACAAAAGAAAACATGTATAAACATGCTTACTTGTTACCAATATTGTCATACTTCTTCATTGTTAGCACCAGATAAGCCAAGCTCAAGTCAACTGTCTCTCATGAAATATATTCAAACATAGTGTATGCATTTAAATATTACATTTTTAAATAAATAGAAAGTAAAAGACACTTACTAGCCATCCTCAGCTGTTACAGGGAAATGCAAAGCAGCCAGGGTGGTTTTGGGGTACAGAGGATTAATGCTGGCCTGCTAGTTTGCATTTATACGAATGTTCTGGTTTTGGGGTACAGAGGATTAATGCTGGCCTGCTAGTTTGCATTTATACGAATGTTCTGTCTGTATATATATATATATATATATATATATATATATATATATATATATATATATATATATATATATATATATATACACACACACATATATATATATATATATATATACACACACACATATATATATATATATATATATATATATATATACACATATTCAGGAAATTTACTTTCAGTAAAGTAAACAAAATAGCTTAAAGGCAAAGGGATTTTATTTCATTCTCACACCACTCAACTTACTGTTTTGAATGGCGTAGTCTACAGCTAATAATCCTCTTTCTGTCTCCTGGGTAGTGATTTGACCGTTTCACCAACTCTTGAGCTTGCAGTATGGCACAATGAACTTCTTACACTTGGGTGAGCAGTTGATAGCCCCCCAAATGAAAGGTTTATGGAGTCATTAGTAAGGTTTTCATATGTCTGTGCCACTTTTAATTACTTCACAGTGAATAGTCACGTCCACTGTGGAAAAGGTGGGAGGAGGACACATGAGATGTCCTTAATTAAAACTTGGAATGAACCTACGTTTTCTCCTTCTGAAACGTGGAGAGTACTGCACAGCAGTCCATTCATCGAATAGGATGAGGTTTGTATTATGGGTTCTTCACCAATTTGATGAGCCTAACCAAATACCATAGTGCATGTCTGCTAAAGGCTATGGTTATTGTTGTGATTGCACATTTTGTTTTCAACCAAATGAGCTGAAGTGGCATCACCCACTACGAGACTATAATGTAAATGAATAAACACAGAAAGGTCCCTGTTCAGTGTGTAAATTAAGATGAGCTTATCTACGTGACTTATTGAACTGCACATACACTAACATTCTGGAGGGCACTTTCAGCCAATTAACTTTGAAACACCTCAGAGCAGAAAACAAAACAACCTTCTGTATCTGTGTAAAACTATTGTAA
The DNA here is from genome assembly GCF_964374335.1 of Astatotilapia calliptera. Classification (NCBI taxonomy): domain Eukaryota; kingdom Metazoa; phylum Chordata; class Actinopteri; order Cichliformes; family Cichlidae; genus Astatotilapia; species Astatotilapia calliptera. The sequence goes on along the minus strand of NC_137428.1, from coordinate 32,948,923 downwards.
CACTCTGGAATGTACTGGAATAATCTGCATTCTTAGTTAACCTTTCAATCGTTCATGAGTGAAAATTAGCAGGATAATGCATTTTTTTTTCTTTTAATAAAATTCTATTTTTTCCATATGCAGTTGCTCTAGCTTATAATTATTGCATAGTTAAAATATGTACCAAAGAAAATAACAACTGAGCCACATGTCAAAATTTTGCTGATGTTTTACTTTATTTATTTATTTATTTTACATGTCACATGCCCATGAGAGAAATGTCAGTGCTATCAAGAAAATGGTGTTCAATTTGCTAAATGTCACCAGAATTCATTTGCACACAGAACATTTTTTTTCTCCTAGGACAGAAAATGTTTTTTTTTCATCTATGCAAATAACTGTAGTCTTTGTAAGGTACATTATTATATTGATACTGATATGACTGTATATAATTTGATTTATTTAATTCCCAAATATTTTTTTTTCAGATTTACTTACTCTTGTATATTATTTAGTGATTCTATTTATTGTTTTATACATTTTTATTTAGTGAAACAACTTCTACTTATTCTGGTTAACTTTTATTTCTTATACTTTAAAAATACTGGTAGTGATTTGAGTGTTCTTAACCTCTTAAGCCCCAAAGGGGTTTCTGAGCTTCCTGCTTGAAAATGGAATGCCCAAAATTAATTGATTATTTCTCCGCACTTATAAACTCTGTGCTTAAAATCTTAGTATCAAAATAAAGCTAACACTTGTGAAATTTCATCAGAGGTCTAAATATTGAAGCAGATATTAATGTGTCAAAGTTACTAAGACTGGAACACAGAAAAAGTAAGTAGATTTTATCCTTGCCTAATTCTTTTTATTTTTTAGCATATAACCCTTTTAAAAATATGCTTCAGTTCACATTTTATTCTAGAAATTCAGTAACCAACATATAAACATCATCTGTGCAAAGATTTATGTTTCTAAAGTAAATCAATGAAAAATTACAGTACTGTCAATACATAAATATCCAGACGTTTTACAACAATGTCCAATTTTGGCACACATTGGACACGAGAGCAGAAATTAATTAATTTTATTAACAGGCCCAAAATGCTTTATATATATATATATATATATATATATATATATATATATATATATATATATATATATATATATATATATATATATATGCCTGAACCCCCTCAGTGAGATCATTAACAAGACTGGCTACGAATACCGACTACGGAACGGAGCAGTTGTCAGCCACCTCCTGTACATGGATGACATCAAGCTGTATGCCAAGAGTGAACGAGACATCGATTCACTGATCCACACTACCAGGCTATACAGCAATGACATTGGAATGTCGTTCGGACTGGAGAAGTGTAGTCGGATGGTATCAAAAAGAGGGAAGGTAGTCAGAACTGAGGGGATTGAACTACCAGAAGGCAACATTGCAGACATAGAGGACAGTTACAAGTACCTGGGGATCCCGCAGGCAAATGGGAACCATGAAGAGGCCGCTAGAAAGGCTGCAACCACCAAGTACCTGCAGAGGGTCAGGCAAGTCCTGAGGAGTCAGCTGAATGGTAAGAACAAGATCCGGGCCATCAACACGTACGCCCTGCCCGTGATCAGGTACCCTGCTGGGGTAATAGGCTGGCCAAAGGAGGAGATAGAAGCCACTGACATAAAGACAAGAAAGCTCCTTACCATGCATGGAGGGTTTCACCCCAAGTCCAGCACCCTGAGGCTGTACGCTAAGTGGAAGGAAGGGGGCCGGGGACTGGTGAGTGTCAGCACCACAGTCCAGGATGAGACAACGAACATCCGAGAATACATTGGGAAGATGGCCCCAACTGACCGAGTGCTCAGTGAATACCTCAGGCAGCAGAAACCCAAGAAAGAGGAGGGAGACGAGGAACCATCATGGAAGGACAGGCCCCTGCACGGTATGTACCACCGGCAGATAGAGGAGGTGGCTGATATCCAGAAATCCTACCAGTGGCTGGACAAAGCTGGACTGAAAGACAGCACAGAGGCACTAATCATGGCAGCACAAGAACAAGCTCTGAGTACAAGATCCATAGAGGCTGGGGTCTATCACACCAGGCAAGACCCCAGGTGCAGGCTGTGTAAAGATGCCCCAGAGACAATCCAGCACATAACAGCAGGGTGCAAGATGCTAGCAGGCAAGGCATACATGGAACGCCATAACCAAGTGGCCGGCATAGTGTACAGGAACATCTGTGCCGAGTATAACCTGGAAGTCCCGAGGTCAAAATGGGAGATGCCCCCAAGGGTGGTGGAGAATGACCGAGCTAAGATCCTGTGGGACTTCCAGATACAGACGGACAAAATGGTGGTGGCTAACCAACCGGACATAGTGGTGGTAGACAAACAGAAGAAGACGGCCGTAGTGATCGATGTAGCGGTTCCGAATGACAGCAACATCAGGAAGAAGGAACACGAGAAGCTGGAGAAATACCAAGGGCTCAGAGAAGAGCTCGAGAGGATGTGGAGGGTGAAGGTAATGGTGGTCCCCGTGGTAATCGGAGCACTAGGTGCGGTGACTCCCAAGCTAGGCGAGTGGCTCCAGCAGATCCCGGGAATAACATCGGAGATCTCTGTCCAGAAGAGCGCAGTCCTGGGAACAGCTATGATACTGCGCAGGACCCTCAAGCTCCCAGGCCTCTGGTAGAGGACCCGAGCTTGAAGGATAAACCGCCCGCAGGGGCGTGCTAGATGTTTTTTTTTATATGTATATGTATATATATATATATATATATATATATATATATACATATAATTTTTTTATTTTTTATTTTTTATTTTTGAAGAATTAACCACACATTTACATGGCAATGGCCCTTTACATGGCGCATGGAGTGTTTAATTGGCCTCTGGCCCCTTTAAACTCTGAGGGGCTGTAACTTTGGTTTCTTTTGGTCAATTTGCATGATTGACACCTCTTTTTAATTGTTTGAGCCAATAGGATCACAGTAACAATGCCACGTTCACATCACTTCAACCAATCAGAAGTTACGAGGCATTGGCTCTGATGCAGCTAGTTCAGCGTGGTAACTGCTGATAATCAGCGAAAATAACGGAGGAAATCAAGACGGAAAGCCAATTTCTGTCTTAGTGCATTTGCACCACTGTGTGTTTTTGTGGTCTTCTTTTGCGGCTCATTCAGTGAATTTTGGTCAGAGCATGGTGAAATTTGGTGTTTGGGGTCAGTGATAGCTCTGGAAGATAACCAGTCTTTCTTTAGCCAGTTACATTAAGTTTGAAGAATTTCTGGTTTGGTTTTGTTTGTTTAGCAGACTTGTTCACATTTACGTAACTGCTTGTTTAATCATGGCTTGTTTTCATTGTGTTTGGTGGTTGTATAAATGGTAGAAATTGTGTATACTAGATTTTAGCTGAGATTCAGAGGTTTCTGTGGATACCACACATGTCAAGACTTATATTTCTCACCCCGTGTTATAACCAATTAAACGTGATCTCCTCCTTTTTGCCCCAGGTACCAGGGGCGTGGGGCTTAAGTGGTTAAAAAGACATTCACAAATTGTTTTGTTAAAAGGCAAATACCTTATTGGCCTTACCTTGCTGTTTTTGTTTTGTTAAGTTCTTTTTGTTTTTGACTGCCATTAAATTTTTTTTATAAAATTGAATGTAAATCCAAAAGTCTGAACTGGTATATCCTTAGTGCTCCTGCTTTTCATCAAAATGTTACCAAGCTGCTATACCAAGTGGGACTAGCCAACTGAGACCTGACTTATATCATTTAGTATATGTTTGAATTTAGCTCACCAGCAAGAAGAAAATCATTTGTATTTCCAAGCAAAAAGTAACCCTGTACTGAACAGCCCTGCTTTCTGAAGTTCTTTTGTAAGTCCTCCCCACAAGGATTAAATTACATAGACTATACATAATGTTATCTATTTTGTGTGTGTGTGTGTGTTTGTTTTGTCAGCTGCATTCAGACCAAATAATTCAATTTTTGTCTAAAAAGACCAACTAATATCGAGTCCCCTTGCTGTTGTAGTCATTTTAGATGCCATTTGGCAAACTCTAGGCAAGCTGTCCAGGGCTCTTTATTGAGCAGCCACTTTGTCTAGCCAATGTACAATAGGGACATGATGGATGGAGTGCTGTGGAGAAAGCAGTCACTCTTTAAGATCCTGCTATCTCTGTAGAAAAAACAAAAACCCCCAAACAAACAAAAAATTCCCTTTACTTCTTTAGGTGTTAATTGTTACATCATTATGCAAAAGTGATCATATAATAAAGACATAAACAGACAAGACATGCTTACATTTTTTGTTTAAAAGTCAAATACAAAAAAAACAACAAAACAAACATCTTAGAAATAGTACTAAGCCAGTCATATTTCAAAATTCATAAGCAATGCTTTGTATCGCCAAAGCAGACTTCTGAAAAATTGTTGGCTAGTTTAAGCCATGCAAATCAAACTACTAGCATGAAAATGTCCTGAAACTAGCAAATTCACTCCTTTTTTCATTTTTCATTGCACATGGTCACTGAAATTATGGCTGTACCTCAGTCTCCAACGTGTCTATGAAGGTTCTCAGTCATCCAGGTCATCTTAGTCAAAGGAGCTTGCAAAGAAAAGCGTCTGGACTTCTTTAAGTTACTTGAAGACGTTTCACCTCTCATCCGAGAAGCTTCTTCAGTTCTAAAGTCAAATGGTGGAGAGTCCCAGATTTAAACCTAGTGGGAGTATCCCCCCACAGAGGGACAAAAGAACCCCCTGATGATCCTCTAATCCCCTGAGCCAAGGTGTGAAACTGGGTGTGGGTCCCAATCAGCCAGAGTTTCGGGTGAGTTCATTGTGAAACCTGGCCCCACCTTATCATGCGAATTCCTGAGATCAGATGGCCCAGGATGTGAGTGGGCGTTAAGGCGTCTGGGAAGGGATCTCAAAACTGGATTATAGATGGCAGAGAGTTGGTGTCGTAAACCACCGCCTCAGTTCAAAGATGGTCGCTCACAGTGGACATAGATGGCTTCTTTCACTCCTCTTTCAAACCATCTGTCCTCTCTGTCCAAAATGTGAACATTGGCATCCTCGAAAGAGTGTCCTTTATCCTTAAGATGCAGATGGACTGCTGAGTCTTGTCCTGTGGAGGTGGCTCTTCTGTGTTGTGCCATGCGCTTGTGAAGTGGCTGTTTGGTCTCTCCAATGTAGAGGTCTGGGCATTCCTCGCTGCACTGTACAGCATACACCACATTGTTAAGTCTGTGTTTTGGCGTTTTGTCTTTCGGGTGAACCAGTTTTTGTCTGAGCGTGTTGCTGGGTCTGAAATACACTGGGATGTCCTGCTTGGAGAAAACTCTCCTGAGTTTTTCTGATACACCGGCTACATAGGGGATGACAATGTTGTTGCGTTTGTCTTTCTTATCCTCCCTCACTGGTGTCTGATCTTCTTTTCTGTGCCTCTTTGCTGAATTTAAGAATGCCCATTTAGGATAGCCGCACGTTTTGAGTGCTTCCTTTACATGTGTGTGTTCCTTCTTTTTTCCTTCAGGCTTAGAGGGAACATGTTCTGCCCGGTGGTGTAGGGTCCTAATTACTCCAAGTTTGTGTTCCAGAGGGTGATGGGAGTCGAACAGGAGGTACTGGTCCGTGTGTGTGGGCTTCCGGTAAACTTCGATGTTGAGGTTGCCATTCTCTTCAATGTGCACAGCGCAGTCCAGGAAAGGCAAACAGCTGTCCTTTGTGTCTTCCCTGGTGAACTTGATGTTTTTATCCACAGCGTTAATGTGCGCAGTGAAGGGTTCCACTTCTTGTGTCTTGATTTTGACCCAGGTGTCGTCTACATATCTGTACCAGTGGCTGGGTACTCTTCCTTTGAAAGAGCCAAGAGCCTTCCTTTCCACTTCCTCCATGTAAAGGTTGGCTACAATAGGTGACACGGGGGAGCCCATGGCACAGCCATGTTTTTATCTGTAAAAGCCTTCGTTGTATTTGAAATATGTAGTGGTGAGGCAGAGGTCTAACAGTGTGCAAATCTGATCGGGTGTGAAGTTGGTCCTGTCCTCCAAGGAGCTGTCTTCTTGTAGTCGTTTTCTGACAGTCTCCACGGCCTCCGTGGTGGGTATGCAAGTGAAGAGAGAGACTACACCAAAGGACACCATGGTTTCATCTGGATCCAGGGTAAGTTTCTGGACCTTGTCGGTGAAGTCGGTGGAGTTCTTGATGTGGTGTGGGGTGTTCCCCACGAGAGGAGCAAGGATGGTAGCAAGGTGTTTAGCAATGTTATAAGTGGCTGAGTTTATGCTACTGACTATGGGTCTGAGTGGGACAGCTTCCTTGTGGATTTTAGGAAGTCCGTAAATGCAGGGTATGGCATCCCCTGGGTAAAGGCAGTGATATGTAAGGCGGTCAATAATTTTGTCCTTTTCAAAGTCTTGAAGGCAAGCTATAACTTTCTTTTTGTAGCTGCTTGTGTCATATGCTGTGGGAGTGTCTGGTCGGGCGTGGTCCAGGTTCCTGTCATTCGTCCCTGGGGGTGGAGTTGGCCAGCTCATCACCTGTTGTCAATCTCCGGGGCTCCACCTAGAGGGTTTTTAAGCCGGCACGGCCTGCCACTCCTCGCCAGTTCGTCCTGCTACCATCTGTGGTAAACTCGCCCTCCTCTGAGCTCTGAGTCTGTATATCTGGACCATGGGTTAATGTGTTTTTGTTTCCTGTATTCTTCAGATTCACCACCCGTCGCACTCATCAGTAGTGCTGGTTTGGTCTCCATTCTGTTCTTCCGTCTGCTCTGAACCCGAGGATTATATACTCCACTTCTCCTCAGCCTGCCCTTCAGTCCGTATTCTCCACCTCCTTGGAATCTGGACCGGACTCTCCACACTCTTGACCCTCTCTGGAATACTCCCACGGCAGCCCTTTTCCCACCTAATAACTAGGGTCTCCAAGTAAGCCCAAGACTATCCACTGGCACTCCGTACCTCTGTCCCTTACTCGTTTTTTTCCATTCAGTAACATCTCTCTCCTGTGTTTACAGAAGTTCCCGTTAGAGTTCTCCCCGTGCTCTACGCCGGTCTCTCCGCCCACGGATTTCCCTTAGTTTCTGCGTATGGTTTCTGTTAAACCCAGTTCTGTTCACGTTTTGTTCTTTTCAATAAATTATACACAGTTCGAAGCAAATTGAGTCTGCTCTTGAGTCCACCGCATTCTCGCCCGTGACAGCTTGTGGGGTCTCGCTTTAAGGCTTCGTAGGTATTGTTGTCACTGAGGAGAGTAGTGATCTTTGTATGGTAATCTGTAGTGTTTAGGACCACGCTGCATCTTCCATTGTCAGCTGGTAAAACGGTGATGTTGTGGTCTTTGCTCAGGGAAGCAACGGCCTTCTTTTCCTGTATTGTGAGGTTGGATGGAGGGACTTTGGCACTGGGGAGCGTGGCTGAGACTTTCATCCTGATTTGCTCTGCTTCTGTCTGTGATAATTTATTAATCCGTATGGCAGATTCTGTGGCTGTGATGAGGTCCAATATGGGCAACTGTTGTGGAGAAATGGCAAAATTGAGTCCTTTGGCTAATACACTCTTTTCAGGTTCAGTGAGAATCCTGTCTGAAAAGTTCTTAACCCATTTCTCCTGACTGACTTCAGGTGTGTTTTCTTCTCTGGGTTGTGTAGGTTAAGGAAAAGAAAGACAACGCAGGAAATTTCACACTTTGCTTTCAAAAACACACACTCCTCATCCTGAACCTACACAACCCAGAGAAGAAGTATATATATATATATATATATACATATATATATATATATATATATATATATATATATATATATATATATATATATATATATATATATATATTTATACTTGCATAAGTATATATAAAGTAAAAGCTCTGGCGGACTTGGTTCTATGGTAGGTCTTAAAGGGTTAATGTCTTGTTTCAATTTTTTTTAACAAATCTTGAATTTAAACTCAATGGATGCATGGACAGATATATCCATGTAGTAGCCATGTAGTGTGATTGACCCATTTAGTGGATAGAGAATTGAGCATGCACTTTATATCTAATGGTCTTACTGCCTATATCTTGCCAACATCATCTGTTTGACTTTCAACAAAGCCACACTGAATTTTCAAAACATTAGGAAGAAGTTACCTAGGACTCATATAATACTTTATTGATCCTTGTTAGGCACACATTTCTGTCTCCTTTGTAAGCGGTGAAGAGGCAGAGGCAGCTGATAAGTTTTAATGTACTGTTCACTAGGGATGGGTATCGTTTAGGTTTTATCCGATACCGGTGCCAAATCGGTACTTTTGAAATGGTGCCGGTGCTCAAACGGTGCTCAAACCGGTGCTTAAAGAATGGAGAACACAAAATTGGTCCAAAAACCTCTCATGTTCAGCTGTTTTTTGTAAAAATATAACAATGTTAGCGTTTTCTGCAGCTATGGGGTATATATGGTATCACTCTTGGCTGGAAGCAGTGCTTAGACAATGGAAAAAACACAAACTTTGTCCTAAACCTCTCATGTTTAACTGTTTTCCACTTTTTCTTTGGTCATTTTAGCCTTTTTAGCCAGGGTGAAGGGAGTATCTGCCATCAAACAAGAAGACAGCCGCTGATAGGTTTGTAGCATAAACCCTATTCGCTGGAACGTTGAAGACAATATAATTACACCGCAAAGCAAGACTCAAGGCACCAAAGTTCTCTGGTTACTCATGCATGAGGGAGACCTGGCTGGAGCCAAGCGTCGTTCCACCACTTGACCTCTGTCAGACTCTCAGCCAGATTTCCCCACAGCACTCCTTTTATTGTGGTTACATGAATATGCATAGGTTCATTAACATATAGCATCTTACCTAGGTATACATGTGAACAAAGAATACTGTGTGTGTGTGTGTGTGTGTGTGTGTGTGTGTGTGTGTGTGTGTGTGTGTGTGTGTGTGCGTGCGTGCGTGTGTGTGTGTGTGTTACTGCTGATCAAAGGGTCATATAACATCCTTGGTCAGGAAGAGGGTAGACTAGACCCCCCCGGTGAGGAAGTCCAGCAGTTCATCTAAACAGAAAAGCACTTAGACTAGAACAGACGTAGCTACGTTAATCCTATCATAAAACAATGAGACAAGATGCAAACTTTTCCCATGCCCCCAAGATGCAGGGGTGCATTCCAGTGTGGAATACACACCAAGCCTCTGTAGCCTGTTAAAGATCACACAACTTATCACTACACAATTGATTATACACCTCTAAGCATATATGGTTAAATATTTCTAAGCATAAATGACAATCAACAATACAAACTCTAACATTCCCCCTTTTTTGACCTTTATGCTAGAAAAGTTCCCAGTTATGAATACCTCATGTCTAACAGCTTTAAGGCAAACATTTTTATACTCAGCATATGTCAAATCACCCTAAATTATTGTAAAGATACACAGTTTAACAAATGTATTAGCGGTTATCCCATTCATTGAGCTCATCTCATGGCAAACTGCATCTTACGAGCAACCCAAGAAATTGTTGATTTAATAGTGAAACTAAGAAAGTAACATTTTCAAAAACATCTCAGCTTGGTGACGCTTCCTTCAGGTGTGCAAATCACATATCTCTGCAGAGTGGTTTGAGTTCTGCAGGGCGTCATAAATGTCTCTTCCAGTTGTTTCATTGTCCATAGGACCAGAGTCCAAATGTATGTAGAATAAACATTCAAACATACCAGTTAGTTTTGTTGTTTGTCAACATGGGTCTCAGCTATTTCCAAAGTTGCAGACCTCTCAGCACTCTAGTTTTATGGCCTCCCATCACCTCACTTCAGGCCTTCATCCTGCGAGGGGGATATTTATGACTCCTTCATTGTCCACGCTCTGCAGAAAACACCTCTGTGGAAAGGGTGCAGGGTTCCGTTATCTTACTGCTGTTGTGATCCCAGCAGTCTTCAGTGTCATCGTATGCACATAGGAAACTGCTGTCATCACCACCATAGCTTCTGGTTCCTGTGCTTTCACAGAATCATGATGTCATCCTCGAACTCCTTCTGCGCTGTCGATGGAGCTTGGCACGCTCCCTCATCCTTCGAGTTTTCATGTTCCAATGCTGCTGAAGGCTTAAGGCAGAGCACGTCGTACACCTTAGTCGTCTTCCTCAGCGTCAATATTGAATCTTTCATTTTATTTAAAATCTTGCTGTGGGAAGTCTCCTCTTGATCTCCTGGAAGCTTAGTAGCACAGCTCTCTGTGTCCTGTCTGCTGTGCTGAAGATGATCTCTGATCCTCCTGAAGTCTCTCCTGGCCTCAGCTCCCATCTTGTGGACAATCCTCTCCTCTATTTTGCAGGCAGTTTCATGGTCCTTGCTGTGGCTCCAAGGTCTGATTTCATGATGGGCCCCAACCAGCTTGATCTTTGACCTCAACCACTGCCTGAGCTATGCCTGGAATGTTTCTGCTTCTCACTGCTGCACCTGTGTTTTAGAAAAACTTCTATTTGGAGAGCATGTCAACAATCATCAAACCACATTCTTTAGTTCAGTGAACTTATAGACCATCAAAGCCTCATCTGAACATGGATGCACCACTTGCATAGATTTAATACCTGTAAATAAACAGCTAATCACACAAATCACTGCAACAATAATAGTAAACATTGTTTAATATTAATTCTGGACCCCACCTCTTGACGCATGGACAACCATGCGTCAACTCACCAAACCTGGATCCCTGTCTTAAAAGCTGGCTCCACCAGGAGCCTGCATACTGGTGGCCATCATGGCCCGGAAAACAAGATCTGGAAATAAAATCAAACTTCACACGTATAAACAATTATCAAAAGAGTAATAAGCATTCAGCACGGGCAAGACAAGTGTCATGTGCAGGTCTTCTCAAATCATTAAATCACTATTATTACCATAATTCGCCTCAAACATGGATCATCCCATGTGCTCAGTTAACATTAATGTAATCGGTGACTTCTCTTAAGCAAAGTCACTCCACTTACATATTATTATTATGGGCTCAAAGTGGCCAGCAAAGAGCCCATAATAAACTATTCCATAAATACCGTAATCTCTTATTTGTTTTACTCATGTCACTTGTCCGTTTCAGCTGAATCTTCCACATGCAGTCCCAGAAAAACAAACATTAGCAATACACATTGACTATCCTGGTGGGCAGGCGTCGGCCATCCACATTCCAGAGGTGCCATAAAACACCATAAAGTTAACACTCGCTGTGGAAAAAGTAACACTGGTCTCATCACAGTATGTCTCAGACTATATTAATTTCTCCATCAACATATAGCCTGTAACCACAGTTTTCTTCACACATAAACCCAGAAATCTTGTAGTAGAGAAACATTAGCCAGCATTCCTATAAATCACATGATCAAACACATGAAGAACCGTAATGCTGTAAAAAAGAAAATGCAAATGTTAGCGCTGCGCAGATGTATACAATTTCTCACAGTAACTTCTGTGAGCAACAAAAGGTAGGGAATATCACCCTTGGTAAATGCACAGACACAGAAAGTGGCATTTCACAGGTTAAATCATCATGCACCCTCGAATGTTGCTGTCATCTTACTGCTCCTGTAACAAAAAACCACATATAGATTCATCCACCCTTTTGTCCTGTCTAGGTGGAGATTAACTTTGAGTCGTGATCAAGTCTTGTCAGCTTTTACCAGTCGATCAGTCAGTTTGTTTGTTTTTCCATTCATACATTCATCCATTCTTTGTTTCTTTCTTTGCTGATAGTGGAACCTGTCGTCGCATTTTAGTTTCCACTCCCAGCAAAATTACATCATTTCAAAAAAAGAAAAAGAACTTTAGATAGGATTACATCGCTGAATCCGGTTTTAGGACAGGGACTCTCATTTAATATTGTCCCAATAAAGTAGCTTTCTCCTGAGTCAATTTCAATGTGGAGAAAACTCACTTGACACAATTTTCTCGACGACGTGTAGCGCTTTTAATTCCCGATGTGCAGATCTGCTTAAAGACAAGAAATAGACAAACAAAGCCAGTGCCTGTTCAAAAGATAAAAATGAAAAATAACAAATTATCAAACAAAACTTTCAGTGCACTATGAAAGTATCAAAAATAAAAAGGCCTTGTTAAGTCATGACACAAACTCCTCATCAACTTCACAACAGGAGAAGAATCATCAGCTAGATTCACTCCAAACCAACCATCAGCTGCACAACACACAACAGTCTAACCCTAATGTCATATTAGCTATGAGTTTAATCACCAGGGGCCCGTTCTTCGTACCTCGCTAAGTAGGTTAGCCGGATTAGATTGTTGACGATTTCGCGTGATCCTGGATCAGTCGGTTCCCCGAAGCTCATCCGGGACTTGCTGTCATAGCAACAGAGCCGTAAGCGTAAACCTGCTCGGGAGCAGGTTTACTTTATGTAAACAGGATTAGATCGCGGCCACGCAGGTATGTCCGCTTCATTTATACGAAAGCAACAGCGATATTTTTCCACTGTTTCACCATAAATAAATATTATCAATGTAACTAAAGATAATGCAGCACTTGATCCTTTTATTGATGTCACACAGATACATACAGGTCATTTCCTAAAAAAGGGAAATGAACTATTAACATTCTATTACATGTATGTGATTATTACAGATGTAATTCATATTTCAGAGTAGTAATTGTAAATTACTTCGTGTAATCAAGATGAGAGACCACGGCTATAAAAGCGAAGGTGGATTTGGGAAGCCTGTCGCAGCCATGTCCTGTCCGTATACGCGACCAACCCATTGCGGAAGGTGCAAGATTGATAAGGAGAGTCCTCAGAATTCAGCGTATATTGCGGGATAGACAGGATCCTTTAGCTCAGCGCGACAGTGTGCTCATAGAGAGATATCGATATTCCCGTGAGGGTATTATTTACTTAACCAACTTGTTGACGAGGGGGTGCAGGACCACCACCTGTCTTTTTTTCCTCTGCCCTTTTCTTGGTTGCTGTTATGAACAAACTAACAGAGTATTACAGGCCAGTATTACCTTGCCAAGAGACGCAAAGCAATCTAAGAGATAAATATTACCATTCTGTAGAATACTCCTGTATTCCACTTTTACTTGTTCCCATGTTCTTGTGGGTCCTGTTGTGGCTCTAATGTGAAAGGGGATATAATATAACATATTATAATATAATATAATGCCATGTGATATTGGACAATATAGTGTCATATGATAGATCTATCCTACCGCCTACTGGTGTTGGCCAGAGGGGCCGATGGCGCGATATGGCAGCCTGGCTACAACCGTAGCTGCCTCCACCAGTGTGTGAATGTGGGAGTGAATGAATAGTGGTATCGTAAAGCGCTTTGGGTGCCTTGGAAAGCGCTATATAAATCCAATCCATTATTATTATTATTATTATTAAATTACCTACGAGTTTAATTTGTCAGCAACTTTCTGCCAGCCCTCTCTCCTTGCTTTTGCAGCCTTTGCAGTGTTCTCTTGCGTTTTAATTAAACTCTGAAACTCCTGAAATCCCTCACTCATGAGTTCTTGCTCTGCTGCCGGAAAATACCGAGCACGCCCCTTCGACATTTTCGCCGACCAATCAGCGGGTTGCCGATCAATGTTTCTACTATCGATGCGTAGCCCCTTTTACGACACCCAGTGATGTCACATTCCTGCGTCCAGCTGTAGTAATCGTCAACAGCAGGTGTGTTCGGGGAACCGGATTAGCGAGCTCACGGTTAGCGCGATGATTTAATCTTGGATGTGTCATTTGATCTTGGATGTAGTAAGTGACGTACGAAGAACGGGCCCCAGGTCTGTGCTCTTCACTCATCTAAATCACAGATCTATTTTATCCAGTTTTCCTTTTTCCCTTCATCATAAAACATATGACATGCTGTCATGCACCTCATAAAAACAATTTGTTCTGACGTATTCAAAGTTGTGTATCTAAATACAGGATTCACTCGCACATCAAACAGGAAACTCAGTGTTTTAGAGTTTCCACTTAACACACAAACTCCAACACATCTCATTCACTCGTGCTAGAATTCAGTCACCTTTCATTAATCTAAAACCGATCAACTAATTTGCATATCAGCTATTAACCCACTAAGTTGACAGGACAACAGGAAAGCATGTTCAAAATATTATCACAAAAGACAATTTCCCTCATACAGTAAATTACTTGTGCTGCATCAATCAAGCAGGAAGCTTCTCCCAATTTACCATTTTAACAACTAAATTTATTGTCTGATCGCTGGTTAGTCAAACCAGGATCCTTTTTTCCACACAAGGTAAATTGTTGTCCTGCAATTTAGAGAGTCAATATTTTTTTTTTTTTCATTAGGATAAATTCAGTATTTGATAACAAGTGTCTGCTAAATTGACACTATTGTAACACTGATGAAAGATAACAAGCTAATTTTCATTGCATGGGTGTTGAGCTGTATATCCAGCAGAGCATGTTCCTAAGCTGCCTTTCCTACACACTTCTCTGCTATTATTCGATCATTTCTTAACTAATGTGCTATGAGTCTTCATAAGTCATTTTGTATTTGGAATTGTTAGTAGGGTTAATTCATATTCTGCTTGTTTGTGTGATTTTGTATGTTTCTATTTGTTTCAGACTCCTTCACAATTTTCCAACTTAAGAAGTCAGTTTTCTTTTCCCCAGATTTGCTAACCCAAATTTTGATTTCCCACATTTAATAACAGCATTCCTCTGTGTTTCCACTTACTCTCACTCTGTTGTCATCTCACTCTGTTGTCCTCTCCCACTTGCAACAGTCCCCAGCCGGCAGTTCTCCTTCAGCTTTGTCCTGTGTTCCACTGTCTCTTCTTGCCATTTTACTCCACAGGTGGCAAATGTCAAATTCCAACAGTCTCCTCAGTTCTCTTCAAAAGTTCTCTTCACATGCACAGTGAAGTTGCAGCTTGTTGGAAACACAGTGCCATTCATCCGATCAGTCAGGATGATGGGTTTGCTCTTCTCTGATGCTGTTTGTCCACATTGCTGCTGCTTTGCTGGGACTCTTTGCTCAGGACTTGCTGCTGTCTCTTTATCTGCCATTTTACTGCTTTGGAGCTGAATTCTTCAGGGAGGAGTGAGCACTTGCTTGTGAGGTTGAGAGACACATACACATTGCACTGTAAATAAGTCAGCCAGAAACTTGGCTTGAACGTTTCCAATTATTAAACTATTGTTTAACAACTATTGTTTAAATTTTCGTCCGACCGCTGCATGTGGAAAATTGATTCGGGTCTGCTTTTCACCTGAAAGTGACAAACTAAGACATGTTCATTATTATCATCACTGCTTAATCAACACACATCTCGCTCTCTCTCTCTCTGTGTTTGTGTGAACAATCCTTTCTTAAAAGCAGAAAATGACATTGTAGTTGTTTTTCGGCTGATCAACACAAAACCTTTTTCCTATGATTATTTTTCCTTCGTCTACAATGTAATTTGTCTCTTTTTCACTCTATTTTTTTTCCCTTTACAATAGCTTGTGATCCGCAAAATCACCGTTCTCACTCACAATCAAAGGCAATTACTTTTGCACAGTGCACAAAAACACTGTGATGTCAGACACATTCACACTCACTTTTTCATCTGCACAAATAAACCATATGGCTGGAGATATGTTCCATGGTGATCCATAGGCATGATCACACGTTTATTTAATTATTTTCAACCCAACAAAACAAATAAACAAAAACATGATGCTGATGCTACACACACACGAGTCAAGGTGCAGAAAAACTGCTCATGGAAACGCTGCACATTCCAGTTATCATAGTTATCATAACTCTGTTTCTTTCATATTCAATACAGCTTCTCCATCATGGACTTTTAGATGTTTCATACAGGGTTCAGAATATTGGTTGTTTTCACAGACATGCTGTATATCTCAACAATGGCTCATAATAAGACGACAGTCTTTCGCACAGGTCAAGTGCCTATATGCACTTCATTAGTTTAAATATTTACCTATATCACTTCACCTCACATGTCATTGTACTGAATTTGAGCAACCACAAGCTTAATGTAGGTTACTTTTAATAACTATCCACCTCAATTACGTCTATGGTCTGGCACACAGGCTGTTAACATTTTGTGTCAGGAAGGGGTGGGGGAAAGCCACCCACCAGAGCACAGCTGCTGATGTGGGCTGGCCTTTTCCACACACTCTTCAAGGCTGGTGTGTTTTCTGAAAACTTCTAACATTTGAATCTCTTCCATTCATAAGCCTGCGATTAACCGCACGGCTCAGGTCCGCGTGAAACCCGCGCGACCGCATTTGCGTGCACCCACGCAGCTGTGGAGCCTTCGCTCTCTCTCTTTTTTACATAAATACTTTGTGCTGCCAGGAGCAAAGTCCAGCACAAACGTCTTTCTCCCTCTAACTCACTCTTGGTTGCTTAGAAACCCATAATAACAACAACAGCTGCTGACGTCACACACCACGCGGTCTGCTCCGCACACACTCACACAACAACAACAACAATGAGACGACGACGAAAATGACAATAACACAAAATAGGCCTACTCCGGACTCACACCGGACCGCTCGGGACCCTGACCCAGCTGTGGGACGCTCACCCACTCGCGCGACAAAACCCAATGAAGGTACGCTCGGGACACACACCCAGGGCGATTTCAAAACCGGACACTCACCGGACGCTTGGGACCCTTGGGCGATTTAACCAAAACTTCTTTTTCGGGACACTAACCCAGTTATCGCTCCACAAAGCAGCGAACTTCTCAACGCCTCACAAAATGGCGGAGACTGCACAAGGACACGGTTATAGAGTCGGCCTCTTTAAACTTACTTGGCGTTGCTTAGCGTGTAATATCAGCCTGAATCCCGCCGATCGCCATTCATCGAGGAGAAGGACAGACAGCGAATCCACAGGAACTTCCTGGCTGACGTCAGTCTTTCAGCGTGCCCCTCCTCCCCCCGGTGAATGCGATTCCAGGGCTCCGGCTCGAAGGACCAATTAATGATAGGTTTGTAGCATAAATCCTATTCGCTGGAACGTTGAAGACAATATAATTACACCGCAAAGCAAGACTCAAGGCACCAAAGTTCTCTGGTTACTCATGCATGAGGGAGACCTGGCTGGAGCCAAGCGTCGTTCCACCACTTGACCTCTGTCAGACTCTCAGCCAGATTTCCCCACAGCACTCCTTTTATTGTGGTTAAATGAATATGCATAGGTTCATTAACATATAGCATCTTACCTAGGTATACATGTGAACAAAGAATACTGTGTGTGTGTGTGTGTGTGTGTGTGTGTGTGTGTGTGTGTGTGTGTGTGTGTGTGTGTGTGTGTGTGTGTGTTACTGCTGATCAAAGGGTCATATAACATCCTTGGTCAGGAAGAGGGTAGACTAGACCCCCCCGGTGAGGAAGTCCAGCAGTTCATCTAAACAGAAAAGCACTTAGACTAGAACAGACGTAGCTACGTTAATCCTATCATGCCCCCAAGATGCAGGGGTGCATTCCAGTGTGGAATACACACCAAGCCTCTGTAGCCTGTTAAAGATCACACAACTTATCACTACACAATTGATTATACACCTCTAAGCATATATGGTTAAATATTTCTAAGCATAAATGACAATCAACAATACAAACTCTAACAGCCGCATGTAGCTATGATGATGTTTGCTAGTTCACCTTACATGCATTAATGTAATAACGTGGTTAGCCTACTCAACGTAAATTAGCTACTCACGCAGAGAAGAACAGCTGCTGCCACCATCATCTGTCATTATTTCTGCTACACTGGCAGGGCTAGGGGCCAGGACTCTCCTCTTCGTGTTTTTGGGGGATGTTGCATAACAGGCAACCCACCCGCAGTAGATGTGCTCGGTGTGAGGTCTCGCAGCAAGCTATCAAATACAGCGCATTTCTGGGCTTTTAAAAAAAACGCTATGCGTCGCCAGGTGTTTCATCGGATTTGAGGTGTTTCCTCCTTTGACAGTATCACAGTATCAGCTTAAAGCACTTGTTGCTGCTGAGTTTGCATATTTTGCTATGAAGTACAGCCAGACTTTTGACCGCTTCGCCTTGGACATTTTTAATCTGTAGCTCTGCTCTGACAGAACGTACGTACCTGGCCCCGCCTACTATCCTCGGAAACGTAAAATGATTGGCTAGAATCTAAAGTGTATCACAGCTCAGGAAAAAAAGCACCGAAATAAAGCACCGAAATGTGCGCTGCTTTTCGGTCTGGTTACTACCGTTTATGGCACCGGACACCGGTACCCATCCCTACTGTTCACCGATATCTGGATGGTTTCTGATAGTTTTTTTAGACTCAAATTCTCCTCACTTGCTACACTGTGCTGCTGCCCTGTGTAGCAAGTATCTGTGTATTAGCCTTGTGTTAAATAATGGAAATATTATCACCTTTTGAAAGAGCCTGGCCACAGAGTGCCACCCCTGTAGCATCAAAGAGAGGTAACACAGCTGAATAGGTGCACTGGCGCTTGAATCTGTAAAGGGCAAGCTTTAAGGATCATCAAACATAGCATTTGCCACAATACATACTATGCATTACAATGTCTCCTGCAGAGGTTTGGATTGGAGTGTTTTTATAGCTATGTTTTGCTTGTTTTAATGTTGTATATAGAAATTATATCTACAATGTAAAACATGCACTTTGTAATGCATATTACAAAGAATTTAGTAACTGCAAAAACTCTCTGCTTTTGTTGTTGTTTTAGCTGCTTATCCAACTCAGTATAAGTTGGAGTTGGAGCCTATCCCAAATCTTATTTCATTAAAAGTAGATACACCTTGGACAGGTCACCACTCACTTCATTGTGCATTCTAGCTTCATTTATGTCATTCAAATTTATTTGATCACGATTGCATAAAAATTAACATACTTTAACACGGCCTGCTAATGAGACAGTAAAAGACATATTGTGCATCTTTTAGAAACTCGAATTTTAATTTAAACTATTTATTTTGTGCCTCTTGCTAAAAATCCAAAATGTCAATATCCCATTGATACTAAAAGAAAAGGGGGAATTACCAGGGTCAGCAGTCTATGTGTCATCCTCCAAGTTTCCTGAAAGTCTGCAAATTTCATTTTAAAAATCAATCTCATGACATTTTCTCAAATAGTTGCAATAAAGGAAGTGGACTGACTGGCAGACGCTGAAAAGCACACAATATATTACCAAGCCAGTAGTTTTATTACATAATTGACTTACCATTTTTATATGTTAAGCAACATTTTTATTACAAGAGCTTAGCAAATATAAACATTCATAAGCAGACACCAGTTATAAAAATAACAGCATAAAAATAACAGCAATAACAATATTTGATAATGAAATCGATCGATAATGGTCCCATTAAGCATGGGCCAAAAAAGACAGAAGACACAGAAAGGATGTCTTGATGCATGCTCAATCATCCAGGTAAGAGAATCACAAAATGTTGATTCTGTTCATCTAGACGTAGCGTTTTCAGTGGGAGAAACTCACTCATCCAACGAAACGTTTCTCCCTTTGAAAACTCCAATTGAAAACTCTCATCCAAGTGACTTCTTCAGACTGAAGAATCAACAGAATCAACCTTTTGGCACACAGAGAGGATGAGTCTAGATGCAAGTGGTGGTGATAACCCAAGAAGTTGCTGTGCTATATAATGGTGCTGTCAAAATGAAAGAGACTGACATCATTAGAAAATGAAAGTTTTATAGAAAAAACGTTTTTATTATTTAGTATAGAAAGCCCTCTTTTTCAATTTTAGTTGAACCTGATTTCTTGTCACTATACTTTAATAACAGGAAACTATGTATCATATTTGAACAGAACTATGTATTTCATCAAATAGATTTTGCAATGCACAAAACAGAACAAAGGTTTAGGGTTTGATAATCTAAGTCTATAAGCAATCAGTTTTGGCCAGTATATAAATTTACAGAGTCAAGGAAAACAAGACACCATGTAAGGGCAAGTCAGCTTGCCAAAGAGGGTTCAGATGGAGGATCTCTCTATAAAAAGATTGATTTAATCACATACCCTTCTTAACTTGAATTAATGAATCATTGTTTCCATGTCTATACCCCGAGGAAAGACAAAGTACTGGCTGGCTGGCTGATCCCATGCATTGGATGATTAGCACTCTCATTAAGGGTGGAGGTGGAGTGTGTAAATCTCAAGAGATTGAGAATAGCTGTACAGGTGCAGCAGTCATGTACACTGTCTAAATTTTCTGTTTGGTGTATATTACTTTGCACCAGACTGAAAGTATTTGTTTCAACATCAAATAATATATTTGTTCAGTATAAAAACTGATTATTGATTAGTCATTGGCACCATTATTTCAACTTTTATTTTTATATTGATTATTGTTGTTTTATTTATTTATTTTATTATTCTTGATAGTTGGCAATATTTGTCAAAGTATATGACCTATATACCAATCTGACCTGACAGCTATGTCAGAAATGAATCCCTGCACTGTGTAAGAATGACGAGGGATGTCACATCCATCGTACAATCCTCATTGCCCACTGACATAGCAGTGCTGATATGAATTAGGATTTAGACTTCTTGATACAGTCACATGTAGGTCACAGGCTTGCGCTCAGTGTTGCAGATTTGAAAACAAAGAAAAAAATACTGACTTTCTGTCAAAAACCTGTAAAATTATGAAATTTTAGGACACAAGATTGATAAAATAGATTTGTGGCTTTCTGTGTATGCAATGAAGCTGTCCTGCAATCAATAATACACCATTCAAAATTAAGGATATCTGTAACTGCTCTACAGAGAATACAAACGCCACCTTTTTAATGATTGAAAAGAATTGATCGCTAAAGTTTTTCAGCAAGAAAAGCATATATGCAGTTTATTCACTAAGTGGTGTTCATTAACATCGATTCAGCTCTACAGCAGGACCTTTAATCAAGTTATGCAAATGCCTTGAATATAATGACACATATATTATATATAACATGTCACATTATATATGACATGCCTAAATAGTTGTCCTTCAGTACTTTGGTCAAGACACTAAAATTTTAGCACAAAGGAAACAAAGCAAGATTAAAAAAAAATTATTCTACATTTTTAAAAAAATTGACAAAGTTTGGGTGAGGTGTGGCATCTTCAGTTTGTCTTCTTTAGTCTTCTCTTCTTTAATGTTTCATTATTTTAATTCTTGGTTTATTTTTTTATTATTTATTTTATATTGATTTCTTCTGCTTTATTTTGCTTGTTTTAAACACAACTGCAAATATTGTTTATAACTTTACATTTCTTCCTTCTTCCTGGTCTGGACTACTAAGAATGACACCCCAAATTTAAGTTGGGTAACAATTTAAAGTGGTTTTTGTTGGTTTTTGTCTTTTGCCCTTCTCCCCGTCCCTCTTCTCAGCTGTTTCTCTTTCCCTCTTTCTTTCTCCCCTTCTTTCCCCCAGTCAAGTCTGTCCCGTATTCAGTAAGTGAAAATAAAATAAACAATAAAAGGTGAATTCAAATGGACCATTACGGCAAGGCTGGGATGGTCAATTTGGTAAAGTAAATCCGTTGGGCATCTTTCTTTGCCTTTAGACAACAATTCTGATGGCAAAAGAGCCAAACGGGACAGGCAAAAAAAAAAGAAAAAAAAAGGACTCTCTGCTCCGCTTGTTTATTTGATTTTAAATTAAAGGCAGGTTTGGGTGGAAAGAGAAAAAAAAAGAAAAAAAAAAAAGAAAAAAGAATGACACCCTAAATTTAAGTTGGGTAACAATTTGGGATAGACACAGTCTATCCCAAATTGATAGACTGTCTATCCCAAATTGTGGGATAGACAGTCTATCCCAAATTGATATATATTCAATGTATTTTCAATGTCTAATTGAAAATATATTAAATATATATTCATTTTCAATTCAGTGTATTTAGTTTCACTCACAGTAACAGTCACTCAAGCAACTTTGGTGCTATATAAATGAAATTGAATCAAACTGAATTAAAGTTTTCTCTTTAAAACTTTGCTAGAGAAACTTCTATAATGCATTTGTAAACCAAATCTTACCGTGACAATCATCCAGTCATAATCATGAATGCTCTCAAGCAAGTCAATCTAATACAAGGATTTGAAGGAAGCCATTTGAAAGGATACAATAAATCAGTGGTTCCCAAACCTTTTTTGCTAGGCCGCCATTTGTTTTGCAAGAAAAATGTTCGTGCCACCCCGCGCACACACAAACAGAAATTGCAAATTGCAGAATGGCAGAGAGAGACCAAACACTGTTACTGTTAATCTGTTAATCTTCAGGTTTTACACGCTTACATATACAACACGCAGTTACTGTCCCTCGATTTAGAAAGGCAGAGGTGTCACGGTGTAATTATTTTACGTGTAGTTGTTTTTTTTCCTGTGTAATAATATTCAACATTGCTATCAATACATTTTTCAAAAAATGCCTCTCTGTGCAAAATGGTTTTAAAAACATAAACAACTGTGGGATACTGTTTGTCTGTGATTTGAACCGAGGGAACAAATTGTGGCAGGATCAGCCTGATATTATTTGTATCCCACTGTAACTTTACTGTATAAAGAGTTAACATCTCCAAATGTCAGGAGTAGTTAGTCATTACAACAAGTGTTTGTGAACTAAAAATCAAGAATGTGGGACACTGTTTGTTCATGATTTGAAGAGCCCAGCGCTGCTCCCGACGAAGGGAAAACCGATTCTGCAGGGGAGACCTACCTTGGCACTTGTGCAGGTGAAGCCAAAGGGAAGATATGCTTCACCATATTTCCTAGTCTTTGGCTTAGAATGAAGTTGGTTTGGAAAGATATTCAGCAATGCTTCATCTCCTGCTTTGCGTTTGTGTGGGAGCCCCGTGCTAGCAGTGTGCAAGCGTTTTTTTTTTCCCCTTTTCATACCGCCCCACACTTTGGGAAGCTCTGCAATAAATAAATAAAGTAATATACAAGGATGTAGAGAAAACAATAACACTGTTTTATATCCCTTATACATATTGTACTTTAATCAGCATATTGTGCTCGATTGTAAAAGACTAGTCTTGCTTGTAAAATTCTTGCACCGAGTGAAGTGAAAAAGTGAACCAACTTATGCTGGGCTTACACTGTGCGATTTTTGGCCCATTTTGAGCCGATTTTGGCCTTCATCATGCGTCGTGCATCGTATAGTATACATGGGGTAACGAGACGCGATTAACACCTCACGACCAGCTCCCGATCATCAAACGCTTGGTCGCGAGGATTTCAAACAGGTTTGAAATCCTCATGACCGTCGTGAGGGTGTCACCGCAGTTTGTCACACTGCGCACGCGCAAACACAAATGTCAGCGAAAAAGACAGCGCAGCACGGCAGTGCAGCGTGTGATCTGGACATAAGCGATGGAGGCACAACTTTGGAAAGCTCATCCGAGCCTTTTCGATGTGGCCTCACGAAATTATCACGACCACAACAACCGTGAAAATAGTTGGATCTACACTGCTGCTCAATCACAGCTGCCTGATCAATGTTTGTCATTAGCAATTTAGCGAAGTTGATGGTGGTGGTGTGCGTGTCTATGTGAGTGAAAGACAGAGAGGGAGAGCGAGCGACAGAATTTCTGTTATAACCTTCATTTTATGGGCGCACAGTTTGAGCACTCAGGTCGCATCAGAGCATCGGGCCGTATAGCGTGAGACCCTGCATCGTGACCTACGAACTTCTAACCCCTGCGAGTCAACCGCACAGTTTGAGCAGGAGCTTAATCGCGCGACTGAAAAAATCGCACAGTGTCTGCCCAGCATAAGTCTGCGTAAAGGTAAGGCAGTGAAATATGTGTTGGAGCATCTGCATTTTTCCTTGGGTAGTAACTTGAACAGAGTAAAATGATGAGGCATAAGCTTGTGTGTATACTAGAACTACTTTGATCGTCTTCTGTGACCTGCTTCAGTACTGAACTTTGCTCTTTCTCTTTAAACGTCCATCTTGCAGTACCAGGTTGAGAACAGGGCAACCTCATTCATTCCACTAAAACTGGGGAACACCTGCTTGGCTATCATAGACGAGTAGCACTGGAAATATTCAGTATACTCAACAACTGGCTTTTCACTAACCAAATAATTTTAAAAACATAGATTTACAATGAGGAAATGTTTGAGCAGCATGTTTTACACACATTTTCGACATTTGCTTTTTAATGAGTTCACCATTTCATTTCCACAATATGTACTGCTTGTGGGGATATCAGAATGGATAAAAGCAAAAAGGAGTTTAGACTCACAGGCCTTAGGCAATTTGATTTGAGCTCATAGGTTATATTAATAAACGGTTAACGAATGTGTATTTATGACGACGATTTGTGAGGCTGGTAAACTTACCTTTGTTCGTAGGATGGTCTTTACTTTCTACACGGTGCATTTCAAGGTCCTGCACCCATCCGTCGGTAAACTGTACCTGGGCTTGTTGCAGTGACCGGAAGTTACTAAACTTCATGAGTGTATGCACTCACTCCAAGAACTGTATAATTATAAATCTGAGCGTGGTGAAAGTTGGGCAGCACGCTAACGTCTTTTGTCCACTCTGTGTGCTCGTAAGGGTCTGACCCTTTCACTCCTTTGATTTTTTCCTCATATCTTTTCTTTGTCTTTTCGTCGAGTCTGTCTTTGTACGGACTGGCATTATTCTCCTTTTGTTTTGTACATTCCTTTTTTGTGCGGCAAAGAAAAAACAAGAAGGTATTGGAACCGGAGAATGAACGTTTTGCGGTGCTGCAAATGCTTGCATTTGATGCGGTACTTGGATTGTTTTGCCACGAGTTCCCGGCATGCAATGCGCGAAAATCACGTGATTGCTAAACAAGGGGGAGGGTGCATCCGGCCTCCTCAGCTGTAATTGGTCCAGCCCAGAGTCGATCATGACCAATTGGCCAATCCAACACCTTTCATTATATATACCCTTACTAAAAAAAGAAAAAAAAATCCATCGGCCCATAAAAACAAAAAATCGCCAGCGGCCCACCGGGCGAATGCCCGGTATGCCCGATGGCCAGTCCAGCTATGCCCATGATGCATTGAGTTTTTCCTTTCCAGTCACCTTTCTCGCTCACTATGTATTAACAGACCTCTCTGCATTGAATCATATCTGCTATTAATCTCTGTCTCTCTTCCACAGCATGTCTTTTATCCTGTCTTCCTTCTCTCACCCCAACCGGTCGCAGCAGATGGCCGCCCCTCCCTGAGCCTGGTTCTGCCGGAGGTTTCTTCCTGTTAAAAGGGAGTTTTTCCTTCCCACTGTTGCCAAAGTGCTTGCTCATAGGGGGTCATATGATTGTTGGGTTTTTCTCTGTATCTATGAAGCGCCTTGAGGCGACTTTTGTTGTGATTTGGCGCTATATAAATAAAATTGAATTGAATTGAATTGAATTATTGGGAATCTTGTGAAACATTTGGAAAATTCACACAGTAAAATCAAATCAAATCAATTTATTTATATAACACTTTTCACAGGATAAAAACCACAAAGTGCTTCACAGTAATATAAAACAGAAATACATAAAATACATTAATAATAAAACACACAGCACAAATCTAATTAAAAGCCAATCTAAATAAATGAGTCTTAAGTTGCTTTTTAAAAGAATAAATACAATCAAGGCAAAGTAATGATGGAGGGAGAGCATTCTACAACCTGGGGGCCACCGCTCTAAAAGATCTATCACCTCTGGTTTTAAAATATGTTCGAGGGACTACCAACAGCCTTTGATTAGAAGATCTCAGGCTGCGAAAGGGAGCGTGGGGTTCTAAAAGATCAGAAATGTAAGCAGGGGCATCACAATTCAAAGCTTTAAAAGTCAGTACCAAGATTTTAAAATGAATTCTGAAATGCACTGGAAGCCAGTGTAATGAACATAACACTGGTGTAATGTGCTCTCGTTTTCGTGTCTTAGTTAAAAGCCTTGCAGCAGCATTCTGGACTAACTGGAGACGGTCTAGATTCCTTTTGCTCAAACAAAGAAAAAGGCTGTTACAATAATCTAAGCGAGAAGTAATAAAAGCATGAATAACCATTTCTAACTCAGACTTAGACAGCAAATTTCGCAGTTTGGAGATGTTTCTTAGCTGAAAAAGGCAGTTCCTAAAAATCAAGATTGTACATATTTAAAATGTCCTAATCAACTCTCCTGAGGTCAGCAATAATGTTTTTTAAAGACAGACTCAGTGTCATTTATCTTTTGTTCAGTGACATCCCTGTAACTGGTTTTTGAGATTTAAGTGTTGAATAGCCAGATCACTATCAAAAACCTGACTTTTAGAGTCTGATGGCAATCCCTTAATTCTGGAAATCACATTGATTCACGACAGTTACTTTGACACATACCACCTGCCCACTGGAGTACCTGGGCATGGGTTTGTCACCAGTTCAAATAGTAACCATGATTTGGAAGGCCTGAAGGATATTTGAATGTGCTTTTCATCTCTGGAGTGTAAGCCTTATCTACCTGGAGCTTTGAGGTGAGAAACTGCTTTTTCGTCTCCTTTATCTTGAGCTGATGAGATGAGAGATAGCCTTTATTTGTCAGTTGCAGGTCTTTGCTGCAGGTCTTTGCTGCATCTCTCGAGATGACAGACCTTGCCGACCGTACATACAATACACAAACATCACATTGGGGAGACAGGTCAGGCTAGGTAGCGAGGAAAAAAACATTGAAATGTGTAACACAAAAGGATAATACAGGAATGCACAGATATCAACACACCATAGCACAATAAACACAGACAAGCAACATGGGAATAAAGTCCAGTGTGTACATCTGATCTGGGACCGCTGCAATCTTTCGACTGCGCCTCCAACTGACCTGATGTCCACATCAAAGGGGAGGTAAGCGTTGGCGGTGGCGTTGGATCCAGGGTAGGGAGGGTGATGCGTCGGTGAGTGCTTATCAGTATCAGTATATGTATGTTTGTGCGTGTCCATAGTTCAGCTGAGACAGTGTCCTTCGCCCTGCCAGGCTAAGTAAACAGTCTTCCAGCCAACCCTGGTGGCCTTGCATGAAATGGGAAGGAACAGACTAAACACAGTCGTTATCAGGGTGTTTTGTTCAGCTCCGGCCTTGCAGCTGGCGCCGAGAGGGTATCCGCATGAAGGGATGGTATTTTTTACTGTAGTGCGAACAGCTCATATGAATTTCAAAGCAGTTCTACAGTCCAACACTGGTCTCTCACTCTCCCGTTGGAGAGCCGCGAGCTTCGCCATACTTGCGTTCTGTGATGTTGTCATTTTTTGTGCTCAAGGAGCCAACTTCTGAGAACTCACGGCAGTGTGCCTCCCCGAGATGTCATCCAATTTTGCGCCCAGAGATGTTATTCCGAGCTAGCCCTTCCGAGATGTATCCAGTCTGCAGTCAGAGATCTTATTCTGAGTATTCACAGCAGCCGTAGCCTCTCCAAGATCTTATCCGTGCTGACTCAATGACCCCATTTTGAGAAACTCACGCCTCTCTCATCGTTCCAATCCCAGCGGGCAGCCTTGTGGAGGTTT
Source organism: Astatotilapia calliptera (assembly GCF_964374335.1). Taxonomy (NCBI): domain Eukaryota; kingdom Metazoa; phylum Chordata; class Actinopteri; order Cichliformes; family Cichlidae; genus Astatotilapia; species Astatotilapia calliptera. The sequence goes on along the minus strand of NC_137428.1, from coordinate 32,921,447 downwards.
GAACAGCCGATTCCGCTTTCTTAATTCTTCGATAAGTCAGGGCCAAGCCAGCTCCGATCAGCCAGAACTCTGTTACCATGGTTCCGAATAGGTAGATATCTTCAGCACTCAGGCTCACCCAAGCCCAAACTTCTCGTTGAGAAAGGGGTGTCAATTGCATTTAGGGACCAGTTGATCCAATCCATAATTCCTCTTTTAGGTTTTAGAAAACAGACTGTGAGAGAATGGGTTTTCTAAATATACTTTTCATTTAAAAAGATTAATGTCATGTGGTCAAACTTTTCTTAATGGAATTGCTTTCAAACAGATTTTTAATAAACACAAGACATGTTGTTCTTCAAGGCCAGCATTTTCTTGCCATCACTGAGAAAAAGAAGTCTTTCACAAAGAGACAGGCTGCCATTCCATTCCTCTCATCCTTTTCCCTTTCATTGAAACAAAATGTTGAGCGAGAGGAATGGTGGAAAGAGGGGTTAATAGCCACTTTTGTCCAGCAAAAATCTATTCTCCAGGTGACGGCGTGAAATAGAGGAAAGGTACATCCTGCACAGGCTTGTATTAGTCTATCACAGAGCTAACATATAAAGGCCGCCATTCACGTTCATACCTACAGTTTAACATAACATGCATGTCTTTGGACTATGAGAGGTTTCTTTGATGCACACCACCAGGGACAGGGATAATGTACTCCACACATAAAGGTAGATTCAAGCCCAGTAACTTCTTGGTGTGAAGCAACAGCACAAACCACCACTATGGCAATAAAACACAAGGAAGAAATGCAGAGTATATTAGTATGTGATTTGTGAAAAACCTTTGATCAACTGAGGCAAAGAGTTCACTCAAAAACTGAAATACATTATACATGGTGGTACAGTTAGCCACAACTTTATATTTCACAGAGACACACGGTGTCTCGCTTCTGCATGCTCATTCATCCAGGTAAGGTAATTGCAGAAAGTTTACTATGCACTTAATGCATACTATTAAAATTTGGGCTATAATGGTTGTATTGATGTATATCAACTTGAAATGCTATCAAAAATGGCACTACAACATGTAAAAATATAATATAAGCTCTGGCGGACTTGGTTCTATGGTAGGTCTTAAAGGGTTAATTATTGACACATTTAATTTATTATTGACATATTTAATTAATTAATAACAAATTTAAATAATTATTGACAGATTAAATTAATTATTTAATGATTTATTTATTTAATTCATTTTGGTACTATTGTCCCCTTCATGTCTCACCTTGAAATCATTTTATCTGTCAGCCTCACCCATCAAACTAAGGGGGCGGGGTTAACGCTGCCACTGCAGCTTCTCTAACATTTGATTGGTTGCCATACAAAGTAAGTCAAGACAGGTCGATGCTAGATAATCGATTGCTTGTGTGGACTTGGGGCAGCCGGGTATCCCAGAATGCATTTCAAATCACAGGCAGCAATAGTGGTGGTGTAAAGTTTTAAAATACTCAGTTTTTTTGTCACTAACTACACTTTTATTAGTGTTTTAGCTGCAAACTTCGCGACGTAATCTTCGTATGTCTGGTCAGGTTGTCAACATAGAACATGTTTCCAAAAGTGCTCAGATGTTTTCAGAGATGTCACTAGCTTTACAACCAGTTAGCTTACATATTCCACTCTCCGTATTCCACATGTTGCATTCGCAGATTCTCATTTTCACCGAACGATCGTCTCTTTCTGCCTGGTCTTGTGTCTCTGTGCTTCTGTAACATAAAGAACGAGCTGACATTTTTCTCACGACACCAGCGATCAGCTCAACAGGCCCTCAGTTTACCTGCATGCATCCTCCTCCTCACCTGTCAGCTGTTTAACACCTGCTGCTAATTCAAGAAACACGCTCACATTACCTGGTGATAGTCACAATTTAACTGGGTAGCCGGTACTCGATATGACACAATCTTTCTGCACAATATAAGTAAATATAATTTTGTTTTTGTTGTTTTTTTTCGAGCGCAGAGCTGCTGGAGCTTGTTTCCCTACAGAGCACTTTATAGGTGAACCCACTTTATCAGCGGCTGATGTCCAGTCACCGGCACACAGCTTTGAAACCTCACCTGAGTTTTAGCTCTCAGTGGTTAAACGCTGGACTTAATTCACTCAGGTTTTGTCTGTCGGATCGCGTTTACTTTGCTGTTTTATTTACAACTGAGCGAATCGGTTTGCCTGAGGTTACAGTTACGTCTCATAACTGCATAGTTTTACTGAAGTTTAATGGTTCACTGGCACATGTGTTAGACTGAACCATTCGCTTTTCTTTATCTGGTGTGTTTTGGATTTTTTAACAGTGAATTTTGAAATTAAACTGGCTTTTAAAATGTTTTTACACAACGAGGAAAAAGAAGGCGCATTTCCACCGAGCGGAGCAGAGTTTGCAACAGCTTGTTCATCATGAAGACTGCAACCTGGACAGAAATATTGCATCATCTGTTTTTTAATAGTTATTCAACTGTATTCTAAGCACCAGCGATCTGTTAGAATTTTTAGAGTTTACTTAACTAAAAATAAATGAGGTTGACATACAATTTGTGTTTTTTCTTTTTTTTTGGTTTTTTTGTTTTTTGCTGTTTCGGTCATGTTATGTTTAACTGTCAAAGGCTTGTTAGAAACTGTGAAACACATCGTGCAGACTTCTGGACGTTAGAAGAAAACTAATATTGCTCATGAATGAGACTAAAGGCAGAATGGTGTCCTTTAAAACTAAACATGTTAATAGGACCTTCCTATTTATATCATAGTGTAGCGGGTCAGGGCTGTTCAGGGTTCTGTTTTTACAGTTATGTTTTGTTTATGTTTCCATAGTGACGGGTGACGCCCTCTCGCTGCAACGGTGTGTCCTTCCGGGGTCAGAGGGCACCCTGTGTGACAATCCGAATGTTATAGTTTCTTTCCACTGTGTTGCTGTTAATGATAAACTACAAATTAACCCTAAATTACTAAAAATATCGATATTTTAAGGTGAGAATCGATTCTAGAACATAAATGACTGGTATCGGAGGAATCGATATTTCAGGATCGATCCGCACATCACTAAACCTCAGTAAATGAAGTCAGTGTACAGCAGGGGTTATTACAGCTGAGTACCGGGGCCTGCGCTTTGTCGGCAGTAATAACAGCTCGATTGCTTGCAAGGTAAGCGTGTCTCAGAGGTGTGGACTCGAGTCACATGACTTGGACTCGAGTCAGACTCGAGTCATTAATTTTATGACTTTAGACTTGACTTGAAAAAATGTTCTAAGACTTGTGACTTGACTTGGACTTTTACACCAATGACCTGGGACTTGAATTGGACTTGAACCGGTTTACTTGAAAAGACTTGATATTTCACCCCAAATATAAAATTTAACATGCATATTATATAGAGATTGAAAATGTGACGTCATTCAGGGGTAAAACCGCAAAGGATTCTGGGAACTCGTGGCAAGAGGTACTAGCGTACGCAGGCTTTCAATTGAAATCACAGCGATAAAAAAGAAACACAAAAATGGCAAGAAGCTGTTGTATTATTAACTGCAATAGCCGGTCGCATGACAGCCACGGGAAGCCGACGGGTAAAGAGATCGGCTGTTATCGGATTACGTCGTTGAAGAGAAATTGTTCGAGCCATGTTTCCGAAGTAACAAAGACGCGACGGGTGGCCTGGATTGCAGCCATTCAAAGACCAAATATAACGTCCCAGAACACTCCAGCTCACAGGTTAGTCTGCTCCAAGCATTTACACAAAGGCAAATCTTCTGTTGTAGTTAATGCGTCATTTTCATAACATAATTGGTGATATAGGTTACAAGCAAGTCTGGCGCTGAACAGAAATTGTCGCGCTATGCTCCTTTATTTATTGTGCATAAATAGTGAATTGTCCTGACACAATATTGCGTTTCGCTTCTGTTATTATGGTACATTGACAAAAACACATACTTTTATTCACAGGATAAAACAGGTTTTTTGTATCACTAATTGCCCAGTACGATTACAGCATACAATATTATTGTCACTGCTACATTTCTGTAACGCGTACCAGAAATTATTTCCACTGCTAATTAATTACCGTTGAGCTTAAAGGTCCTATTAATAAACGGTTAACGATTGTGTATTTATGAAGACGATTTGTGAGACTGGTAAACTTATGATACGTACGATGGTCTTTCGTTCTACACGGTGCATTTCAAGGTCCTGTACCCATCCGTCGGTAAACTGTACCTGGGCTTGTTGCAGTGACCTGAAGTTACTATGTCGTGCCAAACTGCATCCAAGAATAACATGCAGCTTATCTCAGCACTGTCGGTGAAAATTATTCTTGGAGCTAGGTTTAATTGAGCTGCATTTTAAAGAGGTGCAATTTCACAATTTGTGTATATTTTCTAAGTTCACTATTTTGTCATGTGTTGAGAAAAACACAGATTTAAAAATTACATGGTCTAATATTTACATTTAGCATAACTGCAACATTATTTTTTCGTTTTTTTTTTTTTTTAAAGACTCGAAAGGACTTGAAATTCAAAATTTCAGACTTGTGACTTTACTCGGACTTTTACACCAGTGACTTGAGACTCGACTCTGACTTGCCTGACATTACTTGAGACTTGACTTGAGACTTGAGGATAAAGACTTGAGACTTACTTGAGACTTGCAAAACAATGACTTGGTCCCACCTCTGGCGTGTCTATCCCACGCCGTTAGACTGGGCTGGGCAGACATCTCCGAAATCATCGAAGTACTTTTGCAAAGAGGCTCTATCTTGACAAACCGACCAGATCTCAGAAGATTAAACCACTACATTCTCGGCTAAAAAATATTAAAATTGTATTTGGTGACACACAAACCAAAGCCAAAGCAATGGTTTTGACTCAATCAGCATTAACCCCGCCCCCTGGGTTTGATGGGTGAGGTTGATAAATAAAATTATTTCATGGTGAGACCCGAAGGAGTCAATAGTGCCAAAATTAATTAATTAAATACACCATTAAATAATTATTTAAATGTGTCAATAATTAATTAAAATGTGAAATAAATAAATAATTCTGCACTAATATCTACAGAAAGTCAACAATTTAGCTAACTCTCTCAGACTGTGTCACTTTGCAGTGGTTTAATGGTTAATCTTAATTATTCTGATTTTATTTTCCATAATAAAGCTAATTTCCCTTCAAAATAGTTAAATGCAGTAATGTCATTTCCCAGCGACTAACCAAAAGTGGTAACCTATCATTTTGTTTATGTGACTGTTTGAGTTTGTCATTACAGTTATTAAGTCCTAGAACTCATATTGCTCCTGAATGTACTCATTCTTGAAATAACATATGTAGTAGCAATATTTCAATCGAAAACCCTCCTGCTATTTAAAGTTCATGGTTTTGATTAATATTTGTGCTATTCAAGCTATTCATTTTTGAGATCACCAGGGTAACGAATTCCACCCCACCTGATGTAAAAAACATCATCAAAGTCATTATTTGATTATGGACTATTGTCCATTAACTGTGGACTATTGCTTTGCTTCTTCCATGCTTCAAAGCAGTAAAACAAGCTGCAAACACATCACTGGCATATTGTCACCTTATGACATTTTTTTAAGAATTCATTTGGTGCTCATCAGGTAGCTTATACTGTGAGGTGCTTTTTTCTTTCTTTCTTTATTTAAAACAGTCGCTTGCTGTAAAAACAAAAGTTGGTAAGAGAGATTAAACTAAACCAAAACAATAAAGCTATCCGCTATGAAAAGAAAACATAAAATGCTCCATAGAGCTGACTATATTAAGCCTCCTAACTGTCAAAATGTCTAATCTTCAAAATCATTGAGTGTGATGTTTTTGCCTCTGACCTGCTTCCTCTTTGACAAAACATTTTGACAAAAATCTTGTATGTCTTTAACTTGCATGTCACTCAACACAACATAAATGCAAGCACTACCTTGCTTTCCCTCCCATGCACAGCAGAGATTAAGGGTGGGTGAGGCGAGTGGCTGCCATGCTGCAGAACATTTGTGCTCCCTGATCAAAGTAGACTCTGGTAGATTTCATCTCTTGTTTCGCTCTTTTCATCTCTGATCTGCCATACGCACTGAGAACTGTGACACCATAGCACCTGTCTTAATGAAGTGTACAATCATGTTATATCCCTTCCTTGTGGTCTAAAGGTTATGGCTTTACTATTTTAAATGCAACTTTTTTTCTTTTTTCTTTTTTTTTTTTGCCTGTCCCGTTTGGCTCTTTTGCCATCAGAATTGTTGTCTAAAGGCAAAGAAAGATGCCCAACGGATTTACTTTACCAAATTGACCATCCCAGCCTTGCCGTAATGGTCCATTTGATTCACCTTTTATTGTTTATTTTATTTTCACTTACTGAATACGGGACAGACTTGACTGGGGGAAAGAAGGGGAGAAAGAAAGAGGGAAAGAAAAACAGCTGAGAAGAGGGACGGGGGAGAAGGGCAAAAGACAAAAACCAACAGAACGGGCAGAAAAAAAAAACATATATCAATCACCTGGATCACCTGCTGAGAAAGAAAAAAGAAAACAAGCAGAAGAGAACAAGAGTAATAGAATAAACAACATCACAATGATATATGGGAATATGACAGTAAATACTAAATATTAAACATTATTGTGCAGCACATAAGATCAACACAACATCTGCTAGAGGGTGTGGGGGGGGCATAGCCCCGTCCTCCAGGGCATGAAGCAGGTATGGAGGAGATCAGAACACAAGAGACCAAGGAAGACCAACAGAGGGGCAGCCGCGCCACTGTCCCAGAAAGAGCTGAGGAGAGTCCCAGATGAGGGCTCACTCAGCAGCCGCGGAGCAGAAGCCAGGGGGAGTTGCAGTGACGCGCCCGTGAGCTCCGCCGGCAGCCAGCTGCGCCTGAGTGACCGAGCCCCAGGCCGAGAGGCCGGGGGCACCCCACCTCCGAAGTGGCCCGAGCGAGCCCCAGGCTCCAGGCCCCGATAAGCGGCCTCCAAGGAGTGAGCCGGTGTGTACCTGGACGCCCATCCCCGGACACAAAGAACCACCAACACACCGACACCTGAGGGAGTCCGCCACTGGCAGGGAAGTGGTGGTGGGGGGAGATAGGCCTCCAAACCTTGGAGGGCCTGAGATGTCCCCAGAGAGGTGGCGCCTGACACCCAACCTGACATATAGACACAGACATACAGGCACACACAGATACAAACATCCATTCCCACCCTCATGCTCTCATATGCACTTACTCCACACTCAACCAACGTGGAGACCGACATAAAGAGACGCTGTACACACGATCACACTCCCCAAGTGTACTCTACAAACTGGGTCTAGGTACCCTTGCCCCTGGAGGGGGAAACTGCAACCGCTCTAGCAGGCCGCAGAGAATGGGGGTGAGAGAAGGCTCCAAACCTCCCTCCACCCGCTCATTGTAGTGTTGATGCATGTGTGTTCTAAGGTGCATTTAAAACCCAGGAGGGCTTGGAGCTACCTGCCAGAGAGCAGCAGGTAAGCGCATAGTCCCTCCTGCTAGCCCTCAATGTCTACGTGTATTTAAAATTGAGAGGTGGGCAACGACGCCAGGGGTGAGGTGTACACCCTGATGGTACTTTGGATTCCGTGTATTGTGCCCACCCCCAAGATCCCATATGTATGTGTAATGAGAGTGTGAGTAATGTGAATGTCTAAGTTGTGGGATAAAATTGAGGCAGAGGCAGCTAGAGGGGGACAGGGGGGGTAGCCTCCTCTGCACCCTGGTGACATACCCCTACTCCAAGGTCCTGCATGTGTGGGTGGTTGTGGTGGAGCGGGAAGAGGGAGGCAGCTGGAGATGGGGAGGGAAGGAAGGGAGGGGCAAGTGACCCCTCCCTGGGGCCAGCTCCCCCGCTGACCCCAGTAGGCACCCCCATACTCCGCGACCTGCCAGGGAAAGGGGGCCCAGGCCCATCCAGACCGGGGCCCAGTGCAGCAGCGCCTCCCGGCCCCACAGAGCCCGGGACATTTCACCCAACCCCACCACAGAGAAAACTGCACCCACCCCACCATCCACTCATCTTAAAGACTACATAAGACAAAAAACACCCAGGCTGAGATCTTCCTCCACCTTTCCTGTATCTCCCCCTCCTGCAGAGAGAGCTCCTGAAGAGAGGAAAGCTACTGGCAAGATGTGACAATCTCCCCCACCAGTTGAAGAGCCCCCCAGGTGGCTCGATGCACCGGCGGCACCCTGCTCCAGGGCTGGGCCCCCATACACCCACCCGCCCACAACCCCGGCAACACACCAACCAGGACCCAAGCCCCCGAGGCCCGGCCCGGGCCCCAGCCCAGAGATGGAGCGCCCCCAGAACCTCACGCCCATCCCGGACCCACCCAGGGGCAGCCAGGCTACCAGGTCAGTAACCCACGTCCGTCAGCACAGACCCTCCCCTAGCCCCGCTGCACGCAGCCCTGAGGAAACAGTCACCTGAGAGCCAACAGAGCCCCTAACCGGACATGACCGCTACCCTGGGTTGAGCCCACTAAGGAAGATGCCTCCGGGGAACCCCCCGACGCCCTAAGCCTGTCCCTACCCCCACACCAATCACAACAGTGAAGGCGGGACCAAACTTTTTCAAATTTTAAATGTAACTTAAGTAAAATGATATTACCTTCCACATGAAACTGGAAGATGTAAGCCCTCTCATTTTAATTTTGTAACCATCTCTCATCCTCTCTGTCCTTCGCACACACACGTTTGTGTTATGTTTATGATGTTGGTAACGCAGTAACAACTGTCAGTACTGTGTTTTTATGCTTCTCTTTTAATAAAAAAATAGTTTAGAAAATTTAAAGTTATATTTTTTCTCAACTTTATAACTATTTTATAACGTCATCATTACAGAAAAATAAAACTACCTTTAACTGTCAGTTAATAATGAGAAGAAGGAAAAGTAAGTCAGGACAGAAAAAATCAACATACATCTGTGATCATATATTTGGCCTCAAGTAAGGTTTTCTAAAGCCTGATAAATCCTTAAGATTACTAATCAAACTCAGATTGGCTCAGATTCAGCAAATGTTCAACACAGTATTGAAGGAATCATTAAAACATCTCTGAATTTCACTGCCTCGTCAACTTCACTCACACTCCAGACAGATCAGTGTAGGTCAGCTGTTAACGAGGAGTCTAATGCTAAAGTCTCCCTCTGAACACCATTAACCTGTCTGTGTGAAAAGGACACACGGAGGATACCACTGATTGTGCTTTAATGACTTTCTTGCAACATCCTCTCTAGCAGTAGGTCTAATTGAACTGGGGTTTTCTTGATTTTAATACACTTTCAATCTGGTTATCTGAACACATGCTAAGATTCTAAAATTCTTTTCATGTGAACATCAAATCAGCATAGGGGTAGGAAAGGCAATGCATATTTACCTGTCATTACAAATTTGAGACCAACTGCAAATATATGATTAGAAAGAAAAAACAGATGGAGATTTGGAAAGAAGCACTAAACAAACTTTTATCCTAACAGTATCACTGTTTGCAAAATGATTTTAGATGTTCCCTAAGAGATAGCACTGTATAATGAGGGAAACATGCTGCCATCAGATGAAATTTTCTGTTCATTTTCTGCCCGTCTAGTGCTTGTTTGTGGGACTGCTGACTATACAGGGAGTGCAGAATTATTAGGCAAATGAGTATTTTGTCGACATCATCCTCTTCATGCATGTTGTCTTACTCCAAGCTGTATAGGCTTGAAAGCCTACTACCAATTAAGCATATTAGGTGATGTGCATCTCTGTAATGAGAAGGGGTGTGGTCTAATGACATCAACACCCTATATCAGGTGTGCATAATTATTAGGCAACGTCCTTTCCTTTGGCAAAATGGGTCAAAAGAAGGACTTGACAGGCTCAGAAAAGTCAAAAATAGTGAGATATCTTGCAGAGGGATGCAGCAGTCTCAAAATTGCAAAGCTTCTGAAGCGTGATCATCGAACAATCAAGCGTTTCATTCAAAATAGTCAACAGGGTCGCAAGAAGCGTGTGGAAAAACCAAGGCGCCAAATAACTGCCCATGAACTGAGAAAAGTCAAGCGTGCAGCTGCCAAGATGCCACTTGCCACCAGTTTGGCCATATTTCAGAGCTGCAACATCACTGGAGTGCCCAAAAGCACAAGGTGTGCAATACTCAGAGACATGGCCAAGGTAAGAAAGGCTGAAAGACGACCACCACTGAACAAGACACACAAGCTGAAACGTCAAGACTGGGCCAAGAAATATCTCAAGACTGATTTTTCTAAGGTTTTATGGACTGATGAAATGAGAGTGAGTCTTGATGGGCCAGATGGATGGGCCCGTGGCTGGATTGGTAAAGGGCAGAGAGCTCCAGTCCGACTCAGACGCCAGCAAGGTGGAGGTGGAGTACTGGTTTGGGCTGGTATCATCAAAGATGAGCTTGTGAGGCCTTTTTCGGGTTGAGGATGGAGTCAAGCTCAACTCCCAGTCCTACTGCCAGTTTCTGGAAGACACCTTCTTCAAGCAGTGGTACAGGAAGAAGTCTGCATCCTTCAAGAAAAACATGGTTTTCATGCAGGACAATGCTCCATCACACGCGTCCAAGTACTCCACAGCGTGGCTGGCAAGAAAGGGTATAAAAGAAGAAAAACTAATGACATGGCCTCCTTGTTCACCTGATCTGAACCCCATTGAGAACCTGTGGTCCATCATCAAATGTGAGATTTACAAGGAGGGAAAACAGTACACCTCTCTGAACAGAAGTCAAAGACCACAACTACCATTAGTCATTATTGTTGCTATGCAATTTATTTTTAAATTTATTTTTAAATCATGGAGGAAAATGTTAAGAATGGAAGTGAACAGAGGAGGTTCGTAAGTGAAGCTAAAGAGGAATACATCTAGAGTAAATAGATACATAAACATCGAGATCATATGAGCAGATAATCTGCTGCAAGAGGCAGATAATGGTTTCTCATCCTCCAACCTTTAGTCTCAGTGCAGTCTTGGGTATTATCCATTGAAATTGCTTGTTCTTTTCTATAGCAGGGAAATTTAGAAATTGTAATTTTGCACCTCTACTAAAAATAAGACACAAATTAGAGCTGCTAAGGCTTTTGAAATGTTCTGCTCTTATTTGCTAAAGTATTTAGCATTTTTTTGTAATTTTTTATGTCACTCAGAATTACTTGATAGTCAGGCTTTGTCCTGGGGGTCTAGGAGTTGCTCTGAATGCTGATAAGATGCCAGATGGTCTTTGTCAGACACGTTTTTTTTTTCTATGGAGAGGCAAGTGCCCTGTACAACATGATCAGCCTGTCGGTGCTAACTAATAGGCAGGACAGTAAGATGGAAGAACCACAAACCATAAATCTGTGTATTTGTTTCTCTTTACTGTTGCTCTCTCCTTTATGGTTTAATGTTACTGGGTCTGCATTATTGCTGTATTCTGTCTATCACACACAAACCTGTAGAGGAACATATTGAGGCTAGTAAACTATGTGCTACACCAAAACGTCCCTTTGGACACACAGAGAAAAGAAGATCTTACAGGTTTGACATCCATAAAATGATAACATTTCCACATTCTTCCAATTCAATTCAGTTCAATTCAGAGTTATTTATATAGCACCACATAACAACAACATTTGCCTCAAGGTGCTTTATATTATACGGCAAAGACTCAACAACAATACAGAACAATAATAACAATAATACAGTATTCAAGTTTTTCCAAAGATGAGCACTAGAAAACATCACACTTGAGTAACATTTAAATCAGTAGACCATCTAGGGACACTATTGCTTTTTCATTTAATATATCTGTGCTGATAAACTAATTTATCTGGAAAGGTACCAAAAACTACAAAAGAAATGCATATTTATAATGCATGCATATGTAATTCTAAAAGTATAATGGGTCTTATTTTCTTCATACCTTGCTCCTCACTTGACCTGGAAATTATTGTGGTTTTACATCACATGAAGTAGAGAAAAAGACACACAATGGATCTCTCATATGGCTTGAGTAATGTTACAATGTGAAAGATTAGAATCTTTTTGAGTTTCTAAGCATTTAGAGTTTAGTGTTTGAAATTAAAGTCTATATTGGGCAAGCATATTTGTACTGTACACCACAAAAGTGGATTTATATTCTGACGTTGTGTTCCAGTCAAATTTAACTGGTTTAAGTTTTATCTCTGTGCACAAACTGGTGGAATCTTATGTCAATGTGATCAAATTATTTACACTTTTCAAAGAGCATTTCAACACATAATCAACTGTATTCCTTTACATCCAATTTTGTGATTTTATTTCACCTTTTACCTTTCATCTTTGTACACTCTGTGTTCCTGGTCAAAAAGGATCTGGTTATTAAAAATGAATGTGGAGGACAACAATTAGTGCAAAAAAAAAAGTTCTCACATAAATCCTCATTTGTCAGACAGACACATGCACAAACACACATATGCCTTGGGTACCCTGGCAACCACAATGGGAACCTTTGCCCAGCAGAGCCATTCTCCCACCCGAACAGCACCTATGGTGGTAGTTCTCACATAAAATTGCAACATTGTCTCAGTAACATTAAACTTTTTTTGTAGTATTGGTCTATAGTGCTTTTTTGAGCTCTTGCATACAGGTCATTGTGTGGTAGCACAATGACAGCTCGATATACCCTAAGTGAGGCTTTTGAATATTTGATCAACACATGATGATGAATAAAGACAGCCCAGGAAACTGGCAGTGAGGATTGGTTGGACTTGCAAGTGTCAGAAGCTGAAGATGACCCAGAATATAATCCAGACCAAGAAATGACGGATGAGGAGCAATCAAGTGATGAAGAGGATGGCCATGTTAAAACCACTGTTACATTTAAATCAAAGAATGGGAATTTATCCCTGTCTAACGATCAAGGAAGGCTTTCATCTGAAAAGGTCATCCAAATGATGACCAGAGGACATACAAATTGTATCGTATTCCAGATTGATTACATCAAATCCTGATTTGAACTTGAACTTGAACAGACTTAATGCACTGAAACCACAGTGGTGAACAATACCAACTTGGAGGGGAAAGGAGGTAACCCAGAAAGACATCAACGCATACATCAGTCTTGATTTTGAGTGTGTTGTGTACAGATCCAGAAATGAATCTACCAGCAGTTTATGGGATGCGGAGTCTGGTCGGACAATTCATTAGGCCACCGTGTCACTCCATAAATTTCACACATCATACAAAACCAGGCCATCATCAACAAGACAAACTAAGGTAATCGGAGAGTTTTGGGACAAGTGAGTGAAGTGACTGCCACTTATCTTTAAGGCAAGTCCAAATGTCTCAGTGGATGAGTGTCTAGTCACTTTTAGGGGCGCTGCCCTTTCAAACAGTATATGCCAAGCAAGCTTTATGTTATGTGTTATGTGAGCATGTTAACATGTGAACATACCAGGACAAGTTATATACCGGGAACATGCGGGTTCATGCTGGGAAACCTGCAGACAGTATTCCTGAAAAGAAGCAAATGCATAGTGATGACTGCAGATCTTAACCTTCCTGCCTTCTTGGGACCTTTTTGTGCCACTGCTATGTGTTAAATGGCTGCCATTTCCACTGTGTTCAGTGGAATATAACCAAACTTGCCACAGGATAGTTTTTACCTGTCAATGTTAATATTCCAGTGTGAATTCCTTAAATCAGCCTAAAATGGCTGAGCAGCAGAAATCCCCACACCCATCACCCTGGGGACCATTTTCTGCCCATTGACTTCCATTATAAACGCTATTTTTCAACCCCAAATTATCATCATATGATTTTATTTTTTCTTCTTTTCTTGGATGTCAATGAAGACTCAGGGCCTTGAAGTTTTAATTTTTAAATTGCAAAAAAAATGCAAAAAAAATAATGGCAGGTCAAAATGTATGTTGGTGCCAATCTTTGGTCCATCTAAAGGCCTACTTATAATGACAATCACATATTACTTCAACTGGTTTTTTGTGGAAATATTTAGTTTCATTTTTTGGTTTTTGGGGCTTATAACACAGGGCGCTCATGTAATAACACTGGGATTTGAAGGGTTAAAACAACGAAAATATAATTAAAACTTTACATGAATATTTCAGGGAGAAGTAGTTTTACAAGGTTGGCTAATTTAAAGTGGAATAAAATATGGATATATGGTCTTTTTATGGCGTGGCTGAGAATGGTCCCTAGGGTGATGGGTGTGAGTTTTTTAAAGGATGGCAGGAGGGTTAAGGACATACTGACATGTGATAATTTCTTCACCGTCTACACTCTTGGTCAGGAGTAGGGATGGGTATCGTTTAGGTTTTATCCGATACCGGTGCCAAATCGGTACTTTTGAAACGGTGCCGGTGCTTAAACGGTGCTCGAACCGGTGCTTAAAGAACGGAGAACACAAAATTGGTCCAAAAACCTCTCATGTTCAGCTGTTTTTTTTTGTAAAAAGATAACAATGTGTGCCTTTTCTGCAGCTATGTGGCATACAGTGGGGCAAAAAAGTATTTAGTCAGCCACCGATTGTGCAAGTTCCCCCACCTAAAATGATGACAGAGGTCAGTAATTTGCACCAGAGGTACACTTCAACTGTGAGAGACAGAATGTGAAAAAAAAAATCCATGAATCCACATGGTAGGATTTGTAAAGAATTTATTCGTAAATCAGGGTGGAAAATAAGTATTTGGTCAATAACAAAAATACAACTCAATACTTTGTAACATAACCTTTGTTGGCAATAACAGAGGTCAAACGTTTACTATCGGTCTTTACCAGGTTTGCACACACAGTAGCTGGTATTTTGGCCCATTCCTCCATGCAGATCTTCTCGAGAGCAGTGATGTTTTGGGGCTGTCGCCGAGCAACACGGACTTTCAACTCCCGCCACAGATTTTCTATGGGGTTGAGTTCTGGAGACTGGCTAGGCCACTCCAGGACTTTCAAATGCTTCTTACGGAGCCACTCCTTTGTTGCCTGGGCGGTGTGTTTTGGATCATTGTCATGTTGGAAGACCCAGCCTCGTTTCATCTTCAAAGTTCTCACTGATGGAAGGAGGTTTTGGCTCAAAATCTCACGATACATGGCCCCATTCATTCTGTCCTTAACACGGATCAGTCGTCCTGTCCCCTTGGCAGAAAAACAGCCCCATAGCATGATGTTTCCACCCCCATGCTTCACAGTAGGTATGGTGTTCTTGGGATGCAACTCAGTATTCTTCTTCCTCCAAACACGACGAGTTGAGTTTATACCAAAAAGTTCTACTTTGGTTTCATCTGACCACATGACATTCTCCCAATCCTCTGCTGTATCATCCATGTGCTCTCTGGCAAACTTCAGACGGGCCTGGACATGCACTGGCTTCAGCAGCGGAACACGTCTGGCACTGCGGGATGTGATTCCCTGCCGTTGTAGTGTGTTACTGATGGTGACCTTTGTTACTTTGGTCCCAGCTCTCTGCAGGTCATTCACCAGGTCCCCCCGTGTGGTTCTGGGATCTTTGCTCACCGTTCTCATGATCATTTTGACCCCACGGGATGAGATCTTGCGTGGAGCCCCAGATCGAGGGAGATTATCAGTGGTCTTGTATGTCTTCCATTTTCTGATGATTGCTCCCACAGTTGATTTTTTCACACCAAGCTGCTTGCCTATTGTAGATTCACTCTTCCCAGTCTGGTGCAGGTCTACAATACTTTTCCTGGTGTCCTTCGAAAGCTCTTTGGTCTTGGCCATGGCGGAGTTTGGAGTCTGACTGTTTGAGGCTGTGGACAGGTGTCTTTTATACAGATGATGAGTTCAAACAGGTGCCATTCAAACAGGTAACGAGTGGGGGACAGAAAAGCTTCTTACAGAAGACGTTACAGGTCTGTGGGAGCCAGAGATTTTCCTTGTTTGAGGTGACCAAATACTTATTTTCCACCCTGATTTACGAATAAATTCTTTACAAATCCTACCATGTGAATTCATGGATTTTTTTTTCACATTCTGTCTCTCACAGTTGAAGTGTACCTCTGGTGCAAATTACTGACCTCTGTCATCATTTTAAGTGGGGGAACTTGCACAATCGGTGGCTGACTAAATACTTTTTTGCCCCACTGTATATGGCATCACTCTTGGCTGGAAGCAGTGCTTAAACAATGGAAAAAAGACAAACTTTGTCCAAAACCTCTCATGTTTAGCTGTTTCCCACTTTTTCTTTGGTCATTTTAGCCTTTTTGGCCAGGGTGAAGGGAGCATCTGCCATCAAACAAGAAGACAGCCGCATGTAGCTATGATGATGTTTGCTAGTTCACCTTACATGCATTAATGTAATAACATGGTTAGCCTACTCAACGTAAATTACACACGAACAACATGAAGCTACTCACGCAGAGAAGAACTGCTGCTGCTGCATCATCATCCGTCATCATTTCTGCTACACTGGCAGAGCTAGGGGCCAGGACTCTATTCTTCGGGTTTTTGGGGGATGTTGCTCCGGGTCCGATAACTGGCAACCCACCCGACGTGCGTGTGAGGTCTCGCAGCAAGCTATCAAATACGTCTCATTTCTGGGCTTTAAAAAAAAATGCTATGCGTCGCCAGCTGTTTAATCGGATTCTTGGTGTTACCTCCTTTGACAGTATCACAGTATCAGCTTAAAGCACTTGTTGCAGGCTGCTGAGTTTGCATATTTTGCTGTGAAGTACAGCCAGACTTTTGACCGCTTCGCCTTGGACATTTTTAATCTGTGGCTCTGCTCTAACAGAACGTACGTACCTGGCCCCGCCTACTATCCTCGGAAACGTAAAATGATTGGCTAAAAGTGTATCACAGCTCAGGAAAAAAAAGCACCGAAATAAAGCACCGAAATAAAGCACCGAAATGTGCGCTGCTTTTCGGTCTGGTTACTACCGTTTATGTCAGAACACCGGTACCCATCCCTAGTCAGGAGTATCAGAGTGCAAGTGTAGTTTTGGGACAATATCTTTTGTACACAAATAAAATGAAAATTGACTGGGAAGCCGACAGGCATTACTTTTTACTTTTTGTGACTGTGAACAATTTTAAATGGTTTCAAAACAAATGTCCTTGGTAACGTTGAATCAACATAGTCTGTGATAAACAATTTGCTATGTTTATCTGATAATTTCTTCTTAACAAATAAATGTGCATAACTTCACAAGAACTTGAATAACAACATTATAGTTGTTAAGTATTATTATAGTTTTTATGTTGAGTCTTAGTGGAAGAGTCATGTTTGACCTTAACTTAAAAAATTTGAATTAACTGTTTAGGGGCTAAATATTAGTTATTGAGATTACTGTTTAGGAACTACTGGACAAACTATTGGACAAATAATATAATTTTAAATACAACAAGCATTTGTAACCTAATTCCACTGGAAACCATACCTGACTATGCAATAACACTGCCACCAGATGTTGTGGTATATTGTAAATAATTAACTTTTTCTGTCCTTCGACGTGCAGTTTTGTCTACATCATCATGATACAAATTAATCCTTTTTTTCTTCCTCAGAACTTTTCTTTCTCATAGTCACGTTTCGATTGTAGACTTTGATACTGATACATACAGTGGGGCAAAAAAGTATTTAGTCAGCCACCGATTGTGCAAGTTCCCCACTTAAAATGATGACAGAGGTCAGTAATTTGCACCAGAGGTACACTTCAACTGTGAGAGACAGAATGGGGAAAAAACAATCCATGAATTCACATGGTAGGATTTGTAAAGAATTTATTCGTAAATTAGGGTGGAAAATAAGTATTTGGTCACCTCAAACAAGGAAAATCTCTGGCTCTCACAGACCTGTAACCTCTTCTGTAAGAAGCTTTTCTGTCCCCCACTCGTTACCTGTATGAATGGCACCTGTTTGAACTCATCATCTGTATAAAAGACACCTGTCCACAGCCTCAAACAGTCAGACTCCAAACTCCGCCATGGCCAAGACCAAAGAGCTTTCGAAGGACACCAGGAAAAGTATTGTAGACCTGCACCAGACTGGGAAGAGTGAATCTACAATAGGCAAGCAGCTTGGTGTGAAAAAATCAACTGTGGGAGCAATCATCAGAAAATGGAAGACATACAAGACCACTGATAATCTCCCTCGATCTGGGGCTCCACGCAAGATCTCATCCCGTGGGGTCAAAATGATCATGAGAACGGTGAGCAAAGATCCCAGAACCACACCGGGGGACCTGGTGAATGAACTGCAGAGAGCTGGGACCAAAGTAACAAAGGTCACCATCAGTAACACACTACAACGGCAGGGAATCAAATCCCGCAGTGCCAGACGTGTTCCGCTGCTGAAGCCAGTGCATGTCCAGGCCCGTCTGAAGTTTGCCAGAGAGCACATGGATGATACAGCAGAGGATTGGGAGAATGTCATGTGGTCAGATGAAACCAAAGTAGAACTTTTTGGTATAAACTCAACTCGTCGTGTTTGGAGGAAGAAGAATACTGAGTTGCATCCCAAGAACACCATACCTACTGTGAAGCATGGGGGTGGAAACATCATGCTATGGGGCTGTTTTTCTGCCAAGGGGACAGGACGACTGATCCGTGTTAAGGACAGAATGAATGGGGCCATGTATCGTGAGATTTTGAGCCAAAACCTCCTTCCATCAGTGAGAACTTTGAAGATGAAACGAGGCTGGGTCTTCCAACATGACAATGATCCAAAACACACCGCCCGGGCAACAAAGGAGTGGCTCCGTAAGAAGCATTTGAAAGTCCTGGAGTGGCCTAGCCAGTCTCCAGACCTCAACCCCATAGAAAATCTGTGGCGGGAGTTGAAAGTCCGTGTTGCTCGGCGACAGCCCCAAAACATCACTGCTCTCGAGAAGATCTGCATGGAGGAATGGGCCAAAATACCAGCTACTGTGTGTGCAAACCTGGTAAAGACCTATAGTAAACGTTTGACCTCCGTTATTGCCAACAAAGGTTATGTTACAAAGTATTGAGTTGTATTTTTGTTATTGACCAAATACTTATTTTCCACCCTGATTTACGAATAAATTCTTTACAAATCCTACCATGTGGATTCATGGATTTTTTTTTTACATTCTGTCTCTCACAGTTGAAGTGTACCTCTGGTGCAAATTACTGACCTCTGTCATCATTTTAAGTGGGGGAACTTGCACAATCGGTGGCTGACTAAATACTTTTTTGCCCCACTGTATATTTCCTTGAGAATGCTTCTCACTTTGCTAGATGTTGTGA
The DNA here is from genome assembly GCF_964374335.1 of Astatotilapia calliptera. Taxonomy (NCBI): domain Eukaryota; kingdom Metazoa; phylum Chordata; class Actinopteri; order Cichliformes; family Cichlidae; genus Astatotilapia; species Astatotilapia calliptera. The sequence continues at coordinate 32,902,227 of NC_137428.1, read as the reverse complement.
GGGTTTGCTAGGGTTTTTGTTAACCAGCCACTTAGTTATCTTCTGTGATATTCTAGATCTGCTGGTGTTACAGATCTGGCTCTTGCACACCTTTTGCTCATAAAAAAGGACTGTTCATACATCTGCTCCATGAGCATACTACACTGACACCACTCGTGATAAAAATCTGTCAATGGGAAAACAGTCAACTGTAGTGCAGATGAAAAGGTGATAAGGTTTGTTGGCCTGCGCCACCACCAATCTGTTCAAGGCAGGAAGAACTGCCCACAGGAGGCCAGAAATGACAAGGCCACTGCAGAATAATGCTCCCACACATGGCTTGGGTACTGAGGGAAGGATATCTCTCTCTCAGAGGTGCCATAACATGGTCTAGATGCCTGCCTTTTAAGAAAGGGCTACAAAAGGGATAACAAACAGCACAGTTTGGTTGTGCTTTAGCTGAGTGATAATTTAAGAACTAAGATAGAAAATTCATTTCCATTAATGAGCATGGTTTTTGATCAAAAAGATTTGAATAGTTATCACTCTAGCCCAGAATTATTTGGGATAAACAGATTAGAATCATTATTAACATATGATTAATGCTTCTAAAAAATGTAATCCCTGAGAGAACAATAATCTATTTAATCACCAAGGGACTAAATCCAATGTATTCTTTGCAAAGGTACACACACACACACACACACAAAGGTAATTGCTCTAAATTTTAGCATTATGAACTTGACATTAACAATTAAGTTCACAATCAAGAGTGTCATGCTGTTTTTGTGCCGTGACATCACACCAGCTGGAGCTGTGATCATCCTAAATTTAAGATGACAGCAAGTGAAAAACATTGTCAACATGATTTAGACATATGATATCTAGCCAGGGTGTCTTGTGTTTTAACACATTATGCTTAGTTAAACGTTAGAAATGTCATTATTATCAGGTGGTTTTAGCTTATCTGCTATATCTGGGTTCATATCATGATAGGCTAAGATGTCCATCCTTCTGTCTTCTCTCCATGTTGGGAATGCCTTGGGTCTTCCCAAGGCCAGACAGAAAACATAATCGCCCCAGCTTGTTCTGATTCTGCCCTGAGGTTTTTGTTTTCCCTGCTGGCCAGAAATAACTACTTCCAGGAGCCATCTCAAACTACCTCATCTGTCTCTTCTCGACACAGAGGAGCTGTGGTTCAGTTTGGCGCTCCCTCTGGATATCTGAGCTCTGCACCTTGTTTCCAAGGATGACCACTAGATGCCCTGCAAAGGAAACTCTTAGTTATTTTAGGGTAGATTGTTTGGTGAAGCAAGTGCCTCCCTTTCTAGCTAACTTCTGTCTTCACCTTATTGGTCAGGCCACAGGTCAAACTGATTATTGTAGTGGGCCTTATACCTTTTTTTTTGTTACTTTACTGTAGTTTACCTTATTTAAGTAAGTAAATTTGGTTGCCCTCGAGAATAGCAGAGGTGCAATCCAAATAGTCCTGAGTGTAGAGGATGACAGAGTTGACCCAGTTACAAGGCTGAATTTCCACAAAAACTTTGTGTTCTCCATTGAATCACTTAGGAAATATCTCATAACTGCTGATAATGTGCAAGAATCATAAATAAGTAAGCAGAAGATGGAGTCTTGAGACACTGGGATTTCTGTCTGCTAAACAGATTGTTCACCACCATATGATGTAAAAGCAGCCCTCATCGCATCTTATTAATTCCCCAATTAGTTCCTCAATTCTGGCTGTCATGGATTTAATGTCTCAGCAGTAAGCTGGAAAATTATTGTCTAGACATTGTCAATAAGTTAAAGTCTGTCTCATACAAATAATACATAACCAAGGTCACTTGTAAAAATAATCATTTAACAAAATGAGAGTGCTGATGGACTAGTGAAGTCACATTCAGTACAAGTATTACTGAGGCAGATCCTGAAAGATCATTTAACTTATTGCTTGTTCTAGGAAACATGAGATAATAATAGTTCTGACAAGGATCCATGGGTTACTCAAGAATAAAATAGAGAGAGGGAACCTTTAGAGCAAAACTGTTTGCATATCATGAAAAACAACTTCCTCATTAAAAATGTTGCTTTCATTTCAAGTGCAATCTATAGCTGTAAGAAAATGTTTGTGTACCATTGTCACAATAAATTGTTTTTTGCTTTTTATATGTCAGGACAAAATAAAAAGTCCTCAGATTTCAGTATCATGCCATGTCACAATTAAGGCTCAAGAAAGTGATGGGTGATGAGAAAACTAAACTTTTCTTTTATTAGTCAATGTTCTGATTAGGGATGGGTACCGGTGTCCGGTGCCATGATGGCACCGGTTCTGACATAAACGGTAGTAACCAGACCAAAAAGCAGCGCACATTTCGGTGCTTTATTTCGGTGCTTTTTTTCCTGAGCTGTGATACACTTTAGATTCTAGCCAATCATTTTACGTTTCCGAGGATAGTAGGCGGGGCCAGGTACGTACGTTCTGTTAGAGCAGAGCTACAGATTAAAAATGTCCAAGGTGAAGCGGTCAAAAGTCTGGCTGTACTTCACAGCAAAAGATGCAAACTCAGCAGCCTGCAACAAGTGCTTTAAGCTGATACTGTGATACTGTCAAAGGAGGTAACACCTCAAATCCGATGAAACACCTGGCGACGCATAGCGTTTTTTTTAAAGCCCAGAAATGCGCCGTATTTGATAGCTTGCTGCGAGACCTCACACCGAGCACATCTACTGCGGGTGGGTTGCCTGTTATGCAACATCCCCCAAAAACACGAAGAGGAGATGGAGATGATGACGGCAGCAGCAGCCGTTCTTCTCTGCGTGAGTAGCTAATTTACGTTGAGTAGGCTAACCACGTTATTACATTAATGCATGTAAGGTGAACTAGCAAACATCATCATAGCTACATGCGGCTGTCCTCTTGTTTGATGGCAGATACTCCCTTCACCCTGGCTAAAAAGGCTAAAATGACCTATGAAAAAGTGGAAAACAGTTAAACATGAGAGGTTTAGGACAAAGTTTGTGTTTTTTCCATTGTTTAAGCACTGCTTCCAGCCAAGAGTGATACCATATATGCCCCATAGCTGAAGAAAAGGCTAACATTGTTATATTTTTACAAAAAACAGCTGAACATGAGAGGTTTTTGGACCAATTTTGTGTTCTCCATTCTTTAAGCACCGGTTTGAGCACCGTTTGAGCACCGGCACCGTTTCAAAAGTACCGATCGGATAAAACCTAAACGATACCCATCCCTAGTTCTGATGGGAATTGGGTTATGGCATTAACAAAATATGTGATGGGACACTCAGCCATCCACACATTTACTGTGTTAAGAACATGCTACTTTCTGGATATCTTGTGTACTGATGTACAAAACCTTTCAGTACGAATTCAATGCTTATGATACTAGATTTTCACACCTCTTCCTACTTTATAGCTTGTTTTTTTCCACAATATATTGTTAGTTGTGGTCTCTAATGTTGCATCACCTAAGACTTTGTGGGTCTAGAAGAGGTGAGGGTGTTGAATCGCTTTCAAATGCAACCACGCACTCTCTCACACATACACCCTGTAAATGGATTTATGCACAGTATTAAAAAACTAATAAGTCAGACATTGCTGTACACCAGTGCACATGGCTGAACAAAGAGACTCACTTGAATGGACTAATATTCAATCATTTCCTGTCATTTTGATAAGTTTGGAAACACTGCTGTAATAGCCTTTTCAACATACTTCTTCACAGCATTTGCACAAGCAATCTCTGGAATTAATAGAGTAACAGGGAAAGCTTTCCTTTACACACACATATATACATATATATACAGACACATATGTATACACACATACATACACACACACACACACACACACACACACACACACACACATATACATACATACATATATATATATGTATATGCGTTTGTGTATATGTGTGTGTGTATATGCGTTTGTGTATATGTGTGTGTGTGTATATGCATATGTGTATATGTATATATATGTAATAGCAGCTGGATGGAATGGGAGTTCCAAAGTACCAGCCTTTGGAAGGGGAAGGTGCATAAGAAATACAGCAAGCTGTCCATACCTGAGGCCTTGGAAACTGCCAAGCAAAGACTCAAAGCCTTGGCCAGCCGCTTGAGGAGGTACACCAGAGAGATAGAAGGCAGGAGAATAAACCAGCTGTTCTCCACAGAACCAGCGAAGGTGTACTCTCAGTGGCAAGGGACCAATAATAATAAGAGAACAGCACCACCAAGGCTGGAGACGGAGCAATACTGGAAGAGCATATGGGAGAAGGACGCAACCCATAACGGCAATGCTCAGTGGCTAGTGGATCTGAGGGTAGACCACAGCGACCTCCCTGAACAGGGTCCAGTAACCATCACAGTGGCAGATATCCAAGAAAGGGTCTCCAGTATGAAGAGTTGGACAGCACCAGGGCCCGACATGGTTCACGCCTACTGGCTGAAGAAGCTGACTGCACTCCACGAGCGTCTGGCAGCACAAAAGAACCAGCTGCTAGTTAACAAGAGACACCCGGAATGGCTAACCGAAGGTCGGACGGTCCTGATCCCCAAGGACCCCAAGAAGGGACCGGTCCCCTCCAACTACCGACCAATAACCTGCCTCAGTACTACATGGAAGCTCCTGTCAGGCATCATATCGGCTAAGATGAACAGGCACATGGGTCAATACATGAGCGGGACACAGAAAGGAATTGGCAAGAATACCAGAGGCGCAAAACATCAGCTACTGGTAGACAGAACAGTCAGCCGAGACTGCAAGACCAGACTGACCAACCTGTGCACTGCCTGGATTGATTACAAGAAGGCCTATGACTCAATGCCCCACAGCTGGATACTGAAATGCCTAGAATTGTACAAGATCAATGGGACCCTAAGAGCCTTCATCAGGAACTCAATGGGGATGTGGCGTACAACACTAGAGGCCAACTCCAAGCCCATAGCACAAGTCACCATCAAGTGCGGGATCTACCAAGGAGATGCTCTGTCCCCACTGCTGTTCTGCATAGGCCTGAACCCCCTCAGTGAGATCATTAACAAGACTGACTACGGATACCGACTACGGAACGGAGCAGTTGTCAGCCATCTCCTCTACATGGATGACATCAAGCTGTATGCCAAGAGTGAACGAGACATCGATTCACTGATCCACACTACCAGGCTATACAGCAATGACATTGGAATGTCGTTCGGACTGGAGAAGTGTAGTCGGATGGTAACAAAGAGAGGGAAGGTAGTCAGAGCTGAGATGATCAAACTACCAGAAGGCAACACTGCAGGCAATGAGGATAGCTACAAGTACTGGGGAATCCCACAGGCAAATGGGAACCTCAGTGAGCACTGCTTCTGTGTTGTAGATCAGCTGGCTGGTTTCCGTAATGGTTGCAGTAGGTGTTGTCTGTAATGCTGCATTCACATCATCTGGTAGACCCGGTACGTCACGTAGTCTTGGTAATTGGCTGGACTACTCTAATTTGTTATTGTCAGTATTAGGGCTGCCACAAACGATTATTTTGATAGTCGACTAGTCACCGATTATTTTTGCGATTAGTCGACTAATGAGATCATGCATCCATTGGACATAAAACGTACAGCTTATTGCACCAGCATGCATCTGCTCTTATATAACTATCATTAGCTTACAGCTTTAAGTGTTTAAGGTATGTGCTAACTAAAAATAAAGACAAGATATGATAGTTTATTAAATTTAAATGAAATTTGCAGATTGTTTCGGTGGAGTTTAATAAACTCAGCTGTCTGCTCCTTGCTATCTAAAATATAACAGGACACTAGAGTATATTCTCGAGCATCTCACACTTCTGGTAATCAGTTGTCTGCTTGACGTTTATTCAGCTGTGTAAAAAGTATAACTTTAATCTCAGCCAAACCGATTTACTCAGGAATAAATAAAATACTGAAAAAAGCCAAACAATAAGATTTTTAAGTTATCTAAGTGACTTATATATCATGTTTAACCTAAGTAGCGAAAGACGGCGGTGGGTTTGAAAACGATTTGCCGGGGGTCCGGTGTTCTCACCAGCTCTAGTGAGCCTTGAGCCCCGGCTGGTGGGTAACAGGCGTCTCCGAAAACGTCAGAGCACTTTTGAAAATATGTGGTGTCTTGATAAACCAAGCAGATATTTGAAGTTTGCACAGCTACATTCTCGCCTGAAAATATGTTAAACGTTTCTTTTGTGAAGATCGTGTTTGTCGACCGCATTTGTCAGAGTCTTCGAATTTGGACAGTCTTCGTCGTGTCGCTGTAACGTAATCGGCCTACAAATGCGGGCACAGAAGAATGCGGTTCCTGAATTTGGACACAGCTATGATACCAGACACTGCTTCTTCTTCTTCGAGGTTTAACGGCAGCTGGCATCCTTGTACATGCAGTGCTGCCATCTTCTGTTTCAGTCCGTTATTACACTCTTTAATCCTACTACTTATTCCTGCGTCTTTTGGGATCTTACAAAACTTCAAACAACGCGTCGACTATTAAATTAGTCGTCGACGATTTTAATTGTGACTAATCGACTAATCGTGGCAGCCCTAATCAGTATGTCTTAAAAACTACCTGAAAAGCGTTCAGTTGTTACAAAATGCTGCGGCAAGATTACTTATAACAACTAGATGCTGGCTTCTTTTCATTGGTTCCCTGTTAAATCCAGAATAAAATGTAAAGCCACTCTTATCACATACAAGTCTCAAATAATTAGGCCCCATCTTATCTTAAAGATTTCATAGTACCATATCACCCCAATAGAGAATTTCCCACTCAGACTGCAGGCTTACTTGTAGTTCCTAGGGTATTTAAAGGTTGAATGGGAGGCGGAGCCTAAACCTTCCAGGCACCTATTCTGCAAAACTAGCAGGTTGGATTTAGGGGACAGGCACCATCTGTACTTTTAAGATTAGGCTTAAAACTTTACTTATTGACAAAACATCAGGTTACCCTGAATCCTCCTTTAGTTACACTGCAATAAGTCTAGGCTGCTGGGCATTGTGGGAAGGCCCCACTTGTGTTTCTTCTTCACTTTTTTCACTCACTATGTGTTTATACAATACTCTGCATTTAATTATTAGTTATTACTCATCTCTAGCTCCCTTCCATAATGTGTTTTTCTCCTGCATTCCTCCCTTCAATCACAACCAGTCGTGGCAGATGGCTGCTACTCCCTGAGCCTGGTTCTGCCAGAAGTTACTTCCTGTTAAAAAGAGTTTTTCCTTCCCACTGTTGACAAAGAGATTATTCATAGTTGATAATATGATTGTTGGGTTTTGTCTGTTTTCTCTGTATTTGTAGGTTCTTTACCTTACAGTATAAAGCACTTTGATGCAACTGTTGTTCTGATTTGGTGCTCTAAACAAAATTGAATTGAAATTGAATTGGAGGGTAGGGGTGTTGATATCTCACCCCTGACCTGGCATTCTTGCTCTGCCTTGCTGGTGCGTTTGTGTTGCACGTCATCTATCTCTAGTTGTGATAGCAGTTGCTTCTTCCAGATGTTGGAACACTGAGCTACTAGTTGTTTCTCTGCAAATTTCTCATCAGTGTGTCCTGGTTCCTGCACACCTGATGTGGACTTTCTTAATCCTTGTGATGTCCGTTATATATCTCTCGCACATATTCCATGATATGTTTGGATAGCATTTGGTGTGTGGGGGGGTGTCAACAATTTGGATACACGCCCAGGTTGGGAGTCAAACCAACCTGAAGTTCTAAAGTAGTGTTGAATGGAGCCTACTCCATTTTGGAAGAATTTGACTGCAACAACACACAAAACTACTTTATTCTGCTGTTCTATGGCAAATGCAAGTTTCCAAACACAGTGCTGGGCAGTGAGCACAGGACACACTAAACAACACCGGGCTATCAAGCCAGCCTTATAAAGATAAGGTTTCTGATTGTTTGGTTCAAAACATTCACACCAGTGGCCTGCTGGAGGGCTATGGCAGTGTTCATTCTATTCCTCTTTGTACAAAGGAGCAGATACAGGTCCTGCTGATGGGTTAAGGACCATATACAACCCTGTCCAGTTCTCCTAGAGAGGGTGCTGGTCTCTTTGGATCACCTCCATGTTCTTGAGACTCTGCTGGGAGACGCCGCAAACCTTCAGGTAATGGCACATATTGATGCAGCCTGTGCAACCTCGATAGGTTCAAGTATCACTTCATGCTGCCATTAGTGACACTGGCCCTAGCCAAATGCAAAACTAGCAAATTAAATCAGTCACCTTGTCACTTATGAGTTAAGTGGCATGGTCCTGGATGGCCTGGTCTGAGTATTTCAGAAGCAGTCACTTTACTGAGATTTTTCCACATAACCATCTCTATGTATTACAGACACAGCCAAATGGCCGCCTCATACCTGACAGGGCCATGATGGATACCTGGTGGATTCCTGACTGACTGCCAGCTGATCTGTGACTGTAATGATATTCCCCACCTGTGACATGTATAATGAAAACAGACATGTTAATGCCCCTAAGTATCCTTAATGAAAACCAGTGGTAATGTCTTGTGCATCAGCCCGGGGTCACAGAGCTACTATAAGTATTTTTAGATTTTATTAAAATCCCATTTTTTAAAAGTAGGCACTGCAGAGTATGTTACTAAAATTCTTATTAATACATCTGCTAACTTTGTGATATCATGTTGAATTTAAAACAGTGATAGTTGAAAATATCCACAAGCAATTTCTATTTGAATCAGTCAGTGAAACAGTTTTCAGCACAGAACTGCATTCATGAAAACTCCAACACCAGAATATCTGTGTTCTATTGTTTTTGTTTGTTTGTTTTAATTTATCTAGGGGTAAACTGTGAAAGCATCTGTTCTCCTCCTTGAAACAAATTGAAGGTTTCAAGGGAAGGGAGGGGTTGACCCAGGGCTATGGGAAGTTACTAAAAAGTAGCTTTTCCACTTGGAGAGACACCATGCATCTTGCTTGTTTGTATATACCCCCATACCCACATCTATGTACATACTCACACACACCTTCAAGCATCTACCAATCTACATATACATACATAATACATATCTACATGTGCACGCATGCACACTCATGCACGTATACCCTTTGACATATTTTTGTGCATGTCTATACAAGTGTCCATTCAGCATCATAAGGTATTAAGACCAGTCAAGCACTGGAAAATCAGGTTAAATGAAAACAGAACGGGAAGGGAATGGATAAGATCCTTTCCCTACATTATTCACAACCCTTTTGCATACTCGAAAACCATTTTGACCAATATCTTTGAAATTTGTCTTTTCAGAGTCTTAGAGAAAAGGTCATCTTTTCCATTTCACAAATGTCTTTTACTATGGCTGACCACTCTCCAACCGTTGGTGGGTCCTTGTCCAGCCATCTTCTAGTTATTGCTTTTTTACTTGCTGCCAGAAATATTTTAAAAAGGTATTTATCTTTCGTATTCATCTCAACTGGTACATTTCCCAAATATATTGTAGCAAAGCAAAACTCAATCTCAAAACCCATTACATTTTTAATCCTCATTAGTATTTCGGCCCAATAGGATTTAATAGCTGGACAATCCCAGAATATATGGTAGTGGTCAGCCATAGTCTTGCCACATTGCCTCCAGCAGTTACCGGATTCAGGTTTGCTATTCTGAAGTGATTTATACTTAGGTGTAATGAAAAATCTCATACTGTTCTTCCAGGAAAATTCCCTCCAAAGAGGGGAGCTAGAGGTGGTTATGTTTATTTTACAAATATGCAAGCAATCTTCATACGTAAGTGTAATATTTGCTTCTTTCTCCCATCTGTTCTTAACATACTGGGTGGAGTGGCTCCTGTATGATTGTAAACATGAGTACAGTTTTGAGATCAGCTTTTTATGTACTTTAACTTTATATGTGTCGACAAACATATCAATGAGCCCCCCCTCCTCAGAATAATCCCTTGCAACTTTAATATTTTTATTAAAATGGTGTCTCAATTGTAAGTATCTGTAAAAGTCTGTTTTATTTAACCCGTAAGTTTCACTGAGTTGTAGAAAGCTGTCCATGTCTGTTTTGGTTGAGATTTTACAGTATGCTGTAATACCCTTCCAAGTCCATTCTCTAAACACCCCATCCAAATGTGCTGGTGTACCCACCTTAGGATTCGCATTTTCCTTTCTAAATTTAATTTTTTACTTTGTTTAGTCCATGTATTTAAGGCTACTTTGGTGCACTCATGCAATTTACACATATGTTTTTTCTGTAGACTTATATCACCCAGTAAAGACTGTAGAGGTATATCCAATTGAGCAAGTTCCAAATCTTGTTCCAAATTTTGCTTCATCCTCCAGTCCTCCAGGCTGAGTAAGGATAATCCACCTTGGTCTTTTGGCAACTGTAGAGTTTCAAGTCGTACCCTGGGTTTTTTACTCTGCCAAATAAATTGTGAGATCATTCTTTTCCACTCATTAAATTGTTTTATGGGAATTTCAATTGGCAGGGATTGAAAAAGAAACAACAAACGGGGTAAAACATTCATTTTCACAATTTCTATTCTACCATACAGACCAATTGTCAAAGGTGCCCATCTTCCCAAGTCCACTTTTATATTTTGTGTGATGGCATTATAATCTAAATTATAAATTTCCGTCAAATCCTTTGGTATGATGCCTCCAAGATATGTCAATTTGTTAGTATTCCATTTGAAATCATACATTTTATGTATGTTTTCTTTTGGTACATAGTTGTAAGTTAGAATTTGGGTTTTGTGTATATTTAATTTGTAGCCCGAGTATTGGCTAAACTGTTCAAGGCGCATCATCAGTTTGGGAAGACTGGAGTCCAGATTTCACTAGGTCAAAAGTATGTCATCTGCATATAAGCATATTTTACACTCCACTCCTTTAACTTGAATGCCCTTGATTTTCTGGTCTTCACTAATACATTGTGCCAGCGGCTCTATAAAAAGTGCAAACAAGGTAGGGTTTAGGGGGCACCCCTGGCGACATCCTCTCTCCAGTGTAATAGTCCTTGACAGATTTCCATTCATTTTAATCCGTGCAGTTGGACAACTGTATAGCGATTTTAAGCAGCCTATGATCTGCTCTTTGAATCCAAACTGCTTTAGTACTAGATAAAGAAATTCCCATTGCACCATATCAAAGGCTTTCTCCGCATCCAAACTCATAGCGACTGATTCAAATTGATTTTGACTCATAATATGTATTAGGTATAGTGCTCTTCTTACATTATCCTGTGTTTGTCTATATTTTATGAAACGGATGGAATCCATCTCCTCCTGGCACTTTGTCTTCAGCCTAGATATAGCTTTATCAAGTTCTGCTTTAGTAACCTCTTGAGTTAGCATTTTGTTTTGTTCTTCTCCTATGGAAGGCAAATCTAGAGACCCCAGAAATCCTTTCACTAGTGATGAATCCATTATTTGTGGTTGAGTGTAAAGCTCTTTGTAATATAATGCAAAAGATTCTTCCATATCTTCAGGTTTATGGCAATAGGTCTTAGTAAGTGGATTTTTAATTTTTGTAACTGTTCTATCTGTTAATTGTTTGCGCAATTTCCATGCTAATATTTTTTTGCTTTGGGGCCGTTTTCATAGTAGTTTTGCCTGAGATATTTTAGTTTGACTTCTATTTGTTTATGCAGAATATTGTTTAGCTCCTCCTTAATATTTTTAATTTGTTCTAAAATTTTATCATCTTTTGATTCTATATGTGCTTGTTCCAATTCTTTCAACTTATTTGACATTGATAGTCTGTTGCCTCTCTTCTTCCCTTTTCTTCCTCGCTGACCACATTATCAGTTTTCCTCTGAGCACTGCTTTCGCGGTATCCCACAAGGTACTCGGTGACACTTCACCATTGTCATTAACCTCCAAAAATTCATTAATTTCTTTCTTAATAAATTCTTCACATTTTCGGTCATTCAAAAGGCTAGTGTTCAGTCTCCATACAACGTTTCTAGGCTTAATATCCAAATGTATCTTTAGGTGTACTGTCGAATGATCAGAAACGTCTCTGGGTCCAATGTTACATTCTATTATCCTTGGTCTTTCTGATTTGCACATAAAAAAAATAGTCAATTCTTGAGTAGACACCATGCGGGTGGGAGAAAAATGTATATGCCTTTGAAGAAAGATGAAGTTCTCTCCACAAATCAATCAGCCCAACCTCATTAAGCATCTTTCTTACATAAAGAGATTCCGGATTCTGCTTTTTTAATAAGTTTGAGGAGTCCAAGGTAGGGTGTAATTGTACATTCCAGTCTCCACCACATATCAGGACACCTGATGTCTCAGTAACAATTAAATCAAATATGGTCCTTATTAACGATTTGTCCTGTCCAAGAGGTCTGTAAATATTAAGTAGCGTCACTACTTTAGAGTCTAGGATTCCTTTTATCAAAATATATCGTCCTTCCTTATCTGCAATTTGTGAAGAGAACTGGAAAGAGATTTTATTTGAAATCAGAATTGCAACTCCCCTATTGGGCCCCTTTGTATTTGACGAATAAAATATGTTTTTAAATCCGGGGTACTTAAGTTTTTTATGCCCCTTTTTGGTTAGGTGGGTCTCCTGCCAAAAAATTATATGATGGCCTTCTTTTTTCATTTTAGCAAAGAGCTTACCTTTAACTGGGTTTTGTAACCCATTAACATTAAGGGTTACTAAACTATACTGTTGAAATGACATGTCTTGTATAAGTCAAAGCATTTACCTTGTAAGACCTGGGTGATAAAACAAAACAAGAAAACAACAACAAACAAACAAAAATACCCACACACAACATACATTTGTCAAAATTTGAAACTTAAACTTTAACTAAAACAGAACAAATGAGAGAACTGTGGTTTCTACTCAAAAACAGAATTCCCCAAAAACCTTTTGGAGAGGAAAGCTCTCGTTTCACGAGGGGGCTTCTCCTGTGTAAAGGGAAGTCTTGTGTAAAGTGACGTCTCCTGAGATTATGCATAAACTAAATACCACAAAATAAGAAGTAATCAAACAATCAAACTAACCAGGAAAGTACGCTCCCAGAACAATGTCTTAATCCCTAAGTACTCTAAGGCCGACATATAACTTTCAGTATATATTTAGATGTAAAATGAAACCTAAACGTTTACCCTAAATTGGGGCGATCGTGGCTCAAGAGTTGGGCATTTGCCTTGTAATCGGAAGGTTGCTGGTTCGAGCCCTGGCTTGGACAGCCTTGGTTGTTGTGTCCCTGGGCAAGACACTTCACTAGATATTTCTGGTCAAAGTAGATTCTCACTCCGTTCAGAACGACCTCTTTCTTTTTCCGAGCGGAGCACTAGTTCTTTAATTCTGTACTTCAGAAAGTGAATCACTATTGACCGGGGGCTGGCATTTGGCGGTGGCTTGGGGCCGAGAGCCCTATGACATCTTTGCATTCCCAGCTCAGTATCACTTAGGGACAACTCCGATTTAATAAACATTTCCAAGAACTCCCGTAGATTGTCCCCTTCTGTGTCTTCTGGGATTCCATAAACACGAATGCTGTTTCTTCGGGCTTCCAGGTCTGTCAGTTTAGCTTGTATATTTTCTTGTGCTAGAATAGCTTGAAGCAGAGCCTCGTTAGCTGCGGTAGCCCACTCCTCCACCTCCGCCACCCTCCCTTCTGCCCCATCCACTCTACTTATCGTGTCCTTTAAGTCTCTGGCAATTTCGTTTAATTTGTTATCAATATCTTTTCTGAAACACGTAAGTTCCGTGGAGAAGGTGTCTTTGAAATTTTTCAGGTCTGTTTTCATGTCCAACCTGGTAGCTTTTAGCTCTTCATGGATGGCGCGGATGCTAGCTTGCAGGCCATCCATACCCTTGTCGCTATCGTCATCTGTGTCTCTTTCCATTGTTTGTTTTTCAAATTTTCCCGTTTTCATTGGTGTCTTGTATTGATGTGTCGGTCACGAATGAAACGGCTCTTAGAGCTGGATCTTTGACGTGAACGACGTGAGCCGGCTTCTTATCGCGAGCCGTGGGTTTTTTTTTTCCTTTCTCTCACCCTCTCGCTCGGATAGGAACAGAGTGGGAGGGAAAGAGAGCCAGGGACAACAACGTCACATTAGCATTAGAAAGGTATAGTAATCATCCACAACTATTTTCAGTTGCAGATGATAAAGGATTCAGAAAGTTTATTCATGCAGGTCCATGTGACAGAGAATATGCATGTTGTTTTTGTTTTCATATTTTCATTTATATTTAATTGTGTTGTGGTTTGCAGTGTTTTGTGTTGTTTCACTTTAAATTTGTAAGAGAAAAAAGCTGAATAGTGCCTTTTAAAAATTTAAATAGTTAAAAGTTAAAATGTGAATAGTTGGTTTTTGTATTATATGATTTATTTATTACATTTTATGTGGAGTGAATAAATAAAAGTATATTTACAGACAGCCCCTACAGACAAAGCACGTACAAACTCCAAAACACGTAAAAACTCAGAAGCACATAAAAACTCAAAACACGTACAAAAGACGGACAGAACGGCAGAGTCGAACAAAACCAAAGGTGGAGGAGTGTGTTTCATGATAAACAGAAAGTGGTGTGATGCCAGAAGCATTTCTACTCTCTCCAGCGGCTGCTCGCCACATCTGGAATTCCTGAGCATTAAGTGCCGCCCTTTCTATCTCCCCCGTGAGTTCACCTCGGTCATCGCCACGGTGGTCTATATCCCACCCCAAGCGGACACAGGTATGGCTTTGTCCAAATTACATGATGTGCTGAGTTCGCTTGAAAACAAGGACCCGGGCGCAGCCCACATTGTAGCAGGAGACTTTAATAAACCGAACCTCGGACAAGTCATGCCAAACTTTTACCAGCATGTCTCGTGTCCAATGAGGGGAGATCGAATTTTGGATCATTACTACACGCCATACAAGCAGGGCTACAAGGCTGTCTCACACCCGGCTTTTGGGAAGTCTGACCACAACGCCATCTTCCTCATTCCCCAGTATAAACAAAACATACGGAGGGAAGAAGTAACCACGAGGGAGGTGAAACAGTGGTCTGCCCAATCAGAAGCTACGCTACAGGATGCATCAGTGAATCAGTTCTACTCCCGTTTCGAGGTTAGCCAGGCGGTTAATGCTGTCTACCGCCTGACTACCGAAGACATTGACGTCATCAGTGAGAGACCGGTGACCAGCATCGCGGAGCATGACGTCCGATCCGCATTGAGGAGAGTGAACACAAGGAAAGCGGCGGGGCCAGACGGCATCACCGGCCGTCTGCTGCGCTGCTGTGCTGACCAGCTAGCAGGTGTGTTCACTTACATCTTCAACGAGTCCCTGGCGAAGTCTGTGGTCCCCACATGCTTCAAAAGATCCACCATCATCCCTGTGCCCAAGAACAGCAAACCCTCATCCCTGAACGATTACCGGCCAGTTGCACTGACCTCAGTAGTAATGAAGGTGTTTGAGAGGCTGCTGAAGAACATCATCTCCTGCTCCATCCCAGACACCACAGATGTCGGCAGGCGCTCCAGTTCGCCTACCGACCCAACAGATCCACTGAGGACGCCATCGCCCACGTCGTGCACACCACCCTCAGCCACGTGGACAAGAAACAGGGTAACTATGTGAGAATGCTGTTTGTTGATTACAGTTCAGCGTTTAACACAATAGTGCCCAGCAGACTGTTCACAAAGCTGAGGGATCTGGGACTCAACAGCCGTCTGTGTGCATGGGTGTTGAACTCAGGTGGTGAGGGTGGGTAGATGCGTCTTTAACAGCATCACCATCAACACAGGAGCACCACAGGGATGTGTCCTCTCGGCACTGTTCTACTCCCTCTACACTTCAGACTGTGTGGCCACCCACGGCTCCAACACCATTGTGAAGTTTGCTGACGACACAGTGGTGTTGGGTGCCATCTCCAACAACGATGAGGAGGCCTACATGGACGAAGTGAAGAATCTGGCATCATGGTGCCAGGACAACCACCTCGAGCTGAACGTCGGCAAGACCAAGGAGCTGGTGGTGGACTTCAGAAGGAGCCAGCACAGAGACTACAAGCCCATTATCATCAATGGAGCTCCAGTGGAGAGGGTGCAAGTTCAAGTACCTTGGTGTCCACATCTCCTCAGACCTGACATGGTCTGCCCACATTCCCCAAGCCATCCGGGCCCTAAACACACACACACACACACACACACCCGTCCTCTCACATCATCTATAATTGACTGAGACAGGACTCTCTTCCAGACACTCTAAACCCAGGCACAATGTATATTTCAAATTCCTTTAATTTTAAATATGTTTATATTGTCTATTCTGTAAAATAATCAGATTGTCTATTCTTATTTAATTCACTTAATGTATAGAATTCACCTGCTTGCTGCTACTACTGCACATTCACCTAATGTATATACCATATATATAATGTTCTTCCTCTACCCCCCCCCCCATTTTTGCACATGTCGAGGAGCGTGTCAGGTTACATTTCATTGCAGTGTTATACTTGTATTGCTATGCATGTGACAAATAAAGAACCTTGAATATATTTATATATAAACATATATAAATAAAACCACTTTTTTTTTTACATTAGTAATTCCTTTTGTGCATAATTTTATATTATTGTTAATAATAAATTAATGAAAGCAACAAAACAACCTGAAGTGAGCCGAACCGAAGGCCGGTTCTCTAAAAAGAGCCGGAAATCCCATCACTAGTGTCTTGCCTTTCTGTTTACGACCAGTTTTCCCCTCCATTAGTGTGAAATGCTGTCAGAGTAATAATTCGAGTAAATTTGGGGAGTTTTGGTTAGTGAGCCTGGGAGCTCTCACCTTACGCGTCCACCCACATTACCTCCCTGTGATAACTCGAAAGGATTGTGTTTATAGTGGAAAGTAGATACACCCTAAGCCAACAGCCAACTGTGAACTGACAGTTGTCTGCCTGGCTGAAAGCAGCAATATTGAGTAGGTGTATCTGTAAACATAATCTGAATATACCTGACTACCACACACTTTGTTTTTATTTTGTTTGAAAAAGTCCTATTAATTAGCTGATTAAGGGAAGCTCTGAAAATATGAAAAAGGAAAGAGTTCTTGGGAAGAGAGGAGGCACATCAAGTAGACAAGCAGTAGTGGGAGTCATGGACCAGATAAGCAGATCCATAGTGAAGACAAAGAATTAACAGCATGCCTTTGCCAAAACCAAACAATCAGTGGCTGCAAAAAGGAACAATCTGGATAAATAGGGAGCATTGTGGATGCAGCAAGGTAATGAAAACATACACTAGCGTTTTTGTGTCTGCAGCCACACAGCTTAATCTGTTGTGAATCTAAACTATGTGCTTATTTCAACAACAATAGTCACTGCCATGTTTACCTTGTTACATCCCTGTCTGGAAAAAAAAATGTTCCCAGTAGTATTTGATGTGTGCAAATTGTCATACAAGAGGCACTGCATCTCTGTTGCTGTCCTACTGAGATACGATGCACTTGCATGTGAAAAATTATTAGCTCACCCAAGGTATAGTCTCATCAAGTCAGTCAAGCCTGCTACTCCATCAGTGTCATGTTTACTATTCTTTTGCACTGTCTAAGTTAAATCTTTTGCTCCATTCTACAAGTCATCTCAAAACTAGTCAGAAAAACGTAAACACCCACCTTGATCTTTACGTAAAACAAGCCTGTACTGTGTTTTAATAACTCCCCAAAACTTACAAAGGCTTCACAACTTACTTCAACAAAGGCACAATTTCCAGTGAGATTTTAAAATCCACATGAAACTAAAAGCAACAATAATACAGCAGTCTGCAACTCACAAGATCAGAAAAAGGTCTTTGATGCAAAACAGATCAGCAGCACGCTTGATTGAGGCAACAGGGAAGATGTTCTTTTGTTTTTTTTTCCTGAAATTTGCAGAGTTTTTTGTTGATCTTCTCTCAGGCTTCTGCTGAAAGGTCAAATCAATCTCTACAGCAGTATAAAAGATGAACTGCTGGTGTCACCTGCTACTTGTAACAATTAAGTTTTGATTTCTTGAAAATCATCTATACCACGTTTAGGTTAAAGATCCCAGTTCAAGATGATGTAAAATTAATAAATGGCTGTGTATTTTAATACTACTAATAATAATAATAACAAACCGACAATTAATAAATTTAAATTGCAATTAAATATTGGAAAATATTTAAATTATAAGAATTATATAAAACAGAAAGAAAAGACACACAAAAACACATCAACAAAAAAAAAAAATACAACTATGACACTTTAAGCTGTTTTGGAGACTTTTTCAAGGCTAGACTAGCTCATATCAACCTCATTTCAAGCTGTGCTTCACAGTTCATTGTATTCATTTCCTTTCTGTCACTTGAGATGTAACAACTTTATCTAGAACCTCCTGCTGAGTTTGTTCTCTTCACAAAGAGAAGAGGCAAGCTGCTGAAGGATAATGGCCCCAACAAATACCTTTGCACCTGTTTATCACAATGTGGTTCTTTTTGTGCAATAATTGTGGTAGTTAATACTCTCCACTGTCTTTTTTTTAGATTTGTAGTTTTCAGACCTTGGGGGGCAGCTTTGAAGAATGTTGCTGTCCCACAGCTGTACTAGCACAGGGACACTAATTGCACCCATTTTCACAGGACATGCTCCCATTGCTGTCTCCTCAGATAGATCAGTGCTATGCTTCTCTTTGGACTTAGATGGATTTTCTGGTGAAGGCCTAGTTAAAATAAAATAAATAAAAATAAAATAATGAATTAAAAAGAGAAATAAGAAAAAAGCTAGAAGTAGTAATTATAAATGGATCTCAGTATAAACTTGAACATTTAAATCTTTCATATGTCTACCACAATAATTTTAGCTAGAGCCATGTCTCTGCCAGAAGTTTCTTGCAGTAATGTTCACTCACATTACTGGTTATATCTACTTTGACAATGGGCACATATCTGTGTCTAAATGAGATCAAAGGTACCAAATTATAATTATACACTCTATACTTTATTGATTACACTCCCAAATTCCTTAGTGTTATCCATCTCCTCATGAGCAAATCTGGTCTTGCAGAATTCAGCATGATTTAAATTATTCAGTGTGGTTAATTGAGGGCAAGAAATGCTCAGTCTTTTAATGGTCTGGGGCTATGTGTAAAATGGTCATGGATAAATGCAGAGACATCAAAGCACAACTCCCTTTCAAAAAAAAAAAATGTTTGCTTTAATTTGGTCTGCATATTTGGTGGCTTTTCTTCCCACTGAGTTTACATCCTGTGGGCAGAATCATGTGGAAGTACATATAATATACAGTAAACTGAGTATTAGTAATGCAGTTTAAATCTCCCTCTATGCACCACATAATGAGGTACTCTGAGCTCTGTTGAAACAAATCTCTTTTTCTCCTCTTTGCTCACTGGGGTGTTTTTGACAATGTGATCAACACAATGAGAAGTGTAGGAAGGCTTATGTTTTTTAATTTCTAGATAGCGTGTAGCGCACAATGGAGAAGTATGCAATTACACACACACAAAAAAAAAAAACTAGTGTAGATGATGATGATGATGCCACACTCTTTAAATTACAGTTTTTGTCTATAGTTTTTGGGCAAAAGACAAACAAGGCTCTTTCCTGATCTAGAGATTATCTCAAAAGGACAGCTAAGTTAGCATACAAAGATATATATTTTCTTAATATTGGATTTAAGATTAAAAAGTAAAATAATTAGTTGGCATTAGACATTTGTTTGAGCTCAATGCCTAATTGTAGTATTTTTAGTCATGTCTGGCCTCCAAATTAATTTTTAAAAACATTTAATAGTGACATTTGTTTCACTAAATTTGATATTACCATGTCTACATTACTATAGGTACGGATGGGATGCCAGTTTACCTCACAAGTTGAGCAAATGGCACATGCCTAAAATGAGGTGGCCTGGGTTTCAATCTGACCCGCTGCCCTATGTTGCAGATCTCTCTCTCCCCCCCCCCCCCCCCCCCCACTTACCTGTCTAATCTTCACTGTTCCACTATCCAAGCAAGACAAAAAAAAAATCTATGGGTATCCTTATGTAGTGGATTCCACACTACTGAGTTCCTAAGCACACCTCCAATGATCTCATTAAATTTGCAGATGAGATGACCATCATAGGCCTTATCAAAGACGATGATAAGACAGCCTACAGAAGGAGGCACTAAACAATTTTTGCCAGGACACTAACCTCTCTTTCACTGTCAGCAAAACAAAAGGAAATGATAGTAGACTATAGAAAACAACAGGACGCTAGTCCATCCACATCAGTTGTGCTAAGGTTGAAAGGTTCAGCCGTTTCAAGTTCCTTGGTGTGAACATTATTGAGGATCTTGCCTTAGGTCTTCACATACACATTGTGGCCATGAAGGCTTGTCAATGCATATACTTCCTAAAGAGGCTTAGGAAGTTTCTTTTAGAGGAGCACATTCAAAAGCCCACTACTGGCTGCGTGACTGTTTGGTATGGGAGTTTCTCTGCCAACAGCTGGAGATCATTACAGAGAGTGGTAGAGCTGGCAGAGAGCATCACTGGCAAGAGCTTTCCTACCACTAAGGACATCCACCTCCAGTGGTGCCTTAGCAATGCACAGTATTAAGGGTCAGCACACTAGCAATTCTCCTTGTTACCATCAGGCAGACAATACAGTATGGCTGCTCAGATTGCCATATTAAAGAGTAGTTCGTATTGTCAAGCATTTACCACAAGCCACATACCGCACACCTTGCACTCATTTCATGTTATCTTATTTCTGTCAACCGTTTTGATTGTACTTTTTAAACCAATATTGTTTTGTTTTTTGTTTTTTTAATCTTGTGAAACGTTGATTCTGAGTGACTTGTTTTTCATTTCGCCATCTCATTGACCCTTTGAGGTTGATCTCAAGAGGTTAACTTACATATGACCAATAAAACTGAAACATTAATCTGACAACCAAAAGATCCCTGGGTTGATCTTACAAATTCCTCGTGAGATGCGTCAGTTAGGGCATCCTTCATAAAAATCTGCCAAATCAAATATGCAGAAAAACCCAACGGGGTCAAGCCTTTTGAATAAAGCAGTTTCCAGATGTAGGTTTTACAGTACATTACAGTATAAGTATGGGTTGCTCCATTATATAGTGGATTACACATTAGCCTGACAAGGAAAAGATCCTGTATTTGATCCTGAGATTAGACATAAATCTTTTTGGGATACCCCAGTATGGGCACCTTTTGTAAAACTCGGTCAAGTCAAATATACAGAGCTGTCTATTGTGGCGGCTCTCTGTAATTAAAGGAGTATGTATTTATGTGTATGTGTGTGCGCGTGTGTGTGTGTGTGTGTGTGTGTGTGTTACATTTTTTTCATTATGTAAACTAACCACTAATAATAGACAATCATTTAAAAATGTTTCCTGAATAACTCACCACCAAACAATATTCTCACAATGGCAAATTCAGAAGCTGTCACTTAGTTCTTCATTCAGTTACATTGGCCTACTCCTATATAAAGCAAAATGACTTTTTCTCCCACTGTCTCTCTCTATTTCTGATTGGAGAGAGGAAGGAAGGTATATTTGACTGGGAAATTCACCAAAAGGTGTCTCATTTGGCTTGCCACAGGCTGTGTCACTCCTTTGTGTATTCATTAAATACAGAACTTCTACATTCCCTTGCCAGCACTTAGACTCAGTTGAAATACTGCACAAATGACAGTGTTTTGAAACTAGCCTTGCAATGAAAAATGTTCTTCATGTGTGTCTTTGTACATTTACCATATCTCCATACATGAAAAAATTTCTAAATTAAAATTCAGAGATATGGTATAGGTTTTGTCAGATAAAGATTAAATGATAAAACGACAGATAAAATGTAACATTTTGATTAGAGGCATAAATATTTATTTTGTGAAACTGATCAAGTAATTGCTGCCATGGTTATGTAGCAGTGATTGCTGAAGTAAAAAATTAAAAGAAAGCAATAGGCTTCTTTCATAGACACTACAAAAATACTACCCTATTTACTCTGTGATTCTGTCATTTTTAGTTTTGCTGATGGCATGGCTGGTGGTGGTGGGCTTTCTTAATAAAGTCTTAAAAAAAAAACTACACCCATAAGACCAACTTGTTGTATCCTAGAGGTAGAAGAGATACAATCCTTAAAGAATTGCAAACACACAAAGACACTGAGTAAACAGACCCCCTGTGTCTTGACAACATAGACTTCTTGGAATAGGAAAAGCCAGATTCACTGAAACTTTGAAATGCAACCTCCCAGTGGTTGCAAGGTGGAGGGGGCTAAGTCCTTTAATGACAAGAGACTGTGAACAGCAAGACGTGAAGTTTGAGTTTAAGCTCTGTGAAATAATTAGCTGCATTCCCACAGTGAGTTGGAAATGACGTGCAAGTTGAGTCTCCCTGCCAAAACTTGTGTTCTTCCTCTGAGTAATTTATTGGTTTTGCACTTACTTTGGTTAAGGGTGTCTTAGTCAGTTGTGGAATGTTTTCTTGAAAGTTATATAAATATGAAGCCACATTTATGTTAAAACACAGTTTAGCAGTATGGTGTGACGCTCTACATAACTGAAGATTTTCTCACATATTCACAAAAAGCATCATGCAGAGTTCACTATTCACTGCACTGTTTTGCAGATTTCAATTGCCATTCATTAAATGAATTGGATTAAGAAGAAAAATGTATTGATCGGGGTCTGTTTAAAAGTTCTCTGAATAAGTAAGCAGTAACTAGATGTAAATCATCCTCCCTTCATAGCTGTTTTGTGGTTGCTGCTAATGTCAGTTTAATTCACAGTTTTTTTTCTCGCTTCAATCAGTATCTTACTATGTATGACTCATCTTCCATCCTTGCTTCACGTGTTTGCAGATTCAAACTGTATGTCTTTGGTTATTCACTCCTTAGAAAAAGTCTGCTTAAGGCTGCATATAATTTTGATTTAAATGAAATTTGACATCTTGATTTTCCATAAAGGCAGAAAATATTTGTAAAATGTATTTTACAAATTCAGATCAATCTTACATGTATAAATGTAGTTTCCCATAATTATGAAACATTTCTAAGAAAATAACAGAAGCCCATAATCCATTTTCTTGTAAAAACTGAAAATTAAACTTAGCACAAAACATAATGAAAATTTGTGATTGGTAGATTAGTGCTTTGTTGCAACAATGTTTCATGGCAAGGAATACTATACCACTGGAAAGCCTGTTTTTTTCCCCCTTTAAATTGGTGTCACATTTGTAAGAAAAATGCAGTTGTGGGTTTAACAGCAGAGTTGAGTGGATGGGTTGCACCTATGAAAAACTTCCCAAATCTTCTTTGTCAATGTATAACAGCTTATTCTTCTTTTGACTCCTGTTTCAAGCTTCTAGATCCCAGGTGCCACCAAACAGATCAGTAATTGGCACCTGATTAGCAGCACTTGTGAGAATGGACCATGCTAGGACAGTCAGAGGGTGTGTGCTTCAAGCATGCCATTTTTACCGATTTGAATAGTCAAAGAGCTATGTCATAGAGCTAGTTCAAGTTGGTGTTCTGCAACACCAAGTTGCAGTATTATCAGAGTGAGCCTTAGTACCATTTCCAAATTAAAGGTCAGGTTCCATGTAATTGGGGATATCAGAGACAGGTCACAAAGCAGATCTTCAAAGAAGATTTGCAGTCAAGGTTTGCAGGACAAATTGGCTCTCTACCCAGTCAAAAAGACAGTGTTGAACCAATAGGGTAACAGCGTTTGGTGGAGACAGTGTGATATGTGCAGAAGTATCTCCCCTCATTGGAAAAACAAGGCTTGCTACCATTAGAGGCCATCTCGATGCTTCGAGATATCGACATGCGATTTTCTAATCAATGGCAATCCCATATCTCCAGTCTAGGACTGAACTCGGTCCTCCAAGATGACAATCCTCGCCCCCAGAGAGCAGTGCTTATCAGAGATACTTCCAGAATTTGGAAATACAGAGAATGGAAGTTGCCTACAGTCCAGACTTCAAACTCATTAAACATGTTTGGCATCAGTTACAGTTTGCTGTTCATGCCAGAATGACCAACACATCCACACTGACTGCCTTGCGGCAAATGCTGGTTGAAGAATGGGATGTCATTCCATAGCAGTGTGTGACCAAGCTGGTGACCAGCATGAGGAGTAGGTGCCAGACTGTTGTGACTATGCATGGTTCTTCTGCATGCTACTTTGTTAAACAAATACATTACTTTATGGTCAATATGCCTTGTTTCTTCAGACTTTAATTACACAATCCAATAAACAACACCAAACAACAGTCAATAGTACAATAAGGTGTTTGGTAGAGAATTCACTTACTAAGTTTATATCATTGTGACTATATGAATATTCTCATT
Organism: Astatotilapia calliptera; assembly: GCF_964374335.1. Classification (NCBI taxonomy): domain Eukaryota; kingdom Metazoa; phylum Chordata; class Actinopteri; order Cichliformes; family Cichlidae; genus Astatotilapia; species Astatotilapia calliptera. The sequence goes on along the minus strand of NC_137428.1, from coordinate 32,877,892 downwards.
TGCTTTAAATGTATCTAATCACATTGCTAAAACTCATTTGAATACAAAACAATCAACTTGTATAATTTGAATCTATAGAGAATAACTTGCTTCATAATCTAAGTCATCTCAAGGTTCAAAAATAAAAATCCATTTTACCATTAAACTGTTGAGTCTGACTTTAGCTTATCTAAACAGCTAAACCAGATTTAAGCTATCTCCTTGGAACACACAGATCAAGTCTCATCAATATGCTCAACAACCATTAGTCTGTATTTTATACAATTGTATATAAAATAGGAGTGATAGCCAAGTCTCACTCTTTTTTCCCCTCTGTAAACCTATTTATCATGAATATGAGTTAGAGTGCTTATGGTACAGTACATAAACATATGTGGAAGTACTTTTTATTTTCCTATCATTTGTCATAATAGCCCAAACTGTCAAAGGCCACTGACAAATAAGAGGAAAAAAGAACTTTAGGTATGTGCAAAAACAGCAACATAACCAGCTTTCTAAACTTGCTCATCTGCATATCTTTTTGACTGTCAGCATGTCGTGGTTAAATGATAATTTTCTACAGTTAAATTCTGAGAAAAAAAACCCAGACTTTTTGATACTCTGAATAGCAAACATCTCAAGGATCAAACAATGCCTCAGTCTGTAAGCTTGAGTAACCTTGAGATGATCTTGGACAGTTCCCTGTTCAAGACAGATCCTCATTCAAGTCAATCTTTTATAATTTTATAATAAACCTACAATATGTGGAACACTGATAAGTAAAAACACAAATATTTCTAAAGTTGAATTGAAAGAAATGTGCATGCTTTTATCTTTTCTGATTGGGATTATTGTAGCTCTTTATTTAACTGTAAAAAAAAAACACCTTGAAAAGGTTGCTGGTGTTTAAAATGCAGCTGCACATCTTTGAACTAATTCCAGGAAGAGAACACATATATCTCTCATTTTAAAATAATTTTATTTGCTCCTTGTCAGCCTTAAAGTCAGTTAAATAATTTTTTGTTTTTGGACTTTTTTCGTGTATCTGCATAATAACTCTGAATTTAGAAACATGCATTTGTTACTTCTTTGTTGTAGTATGCAATTAATTATTATCAGGTTGTTCTGAAAACACTCAAAAGTCTTTAGTTGATCCAAAATGCTGCAACGAGAGTACTGACAGTCAAGTCAAGTCAAGTGGATTTATTGTCATCTCAACCAATGAAATGAGACTGTGTTTCTTTGAGACCATGGTGCTACATATAACAGACAATCAACACAGGGCCACATAAAGTGCAAGTGTGGGAAAATTGCAAAAATTGCATAAAAAAAACAAAGAATAGTGCAAGACAGAACAGAATGATGCAGACACAAGACAGTGCAGACACAACAGTGCAATCGAAACATGCAACAATGACAGTGGGTTGTGCAAAGAGACTAAGCACTGTGCAAAAAGTAACCTCATGTATGAAGGTGTGTGTGTGTGTGTGTGTGTGTGTGTGTGTGTGTGTGTGTGTGTGTGTGTGTGTGTGTGACATTGTGCAGATACGTGCTTGACAGGAAGTAGAAAGAGAGAGTGTATTTCCTATACTGGGTTCTCTTCGCTGGCGACCTGTTGAAAACAGAATTATATTTAAAATCAAGGTCTTGAATAATCAGGCCCCATCTTATCTTAAAGACTGCGAAGTACCATAAAATCCAAGGCTGGAATAGGACAAAAAATTGGGACTGGAATTTTTGGTTATGCTAGGTTACCAGTCCAGCCCTGATCCCAATAGAGCACTTTGCTCCCAGACAGTAGACTTACTTGTTGTTTACAGGGTTTTTAAAAGTAGAATGGTTGACAGGAGCCTTCAGCTTTCAGGCCCCTCTTCTGTGGAACCAGCTCCCGGTTTGGATCTAAGAGACAAACACATTTGTCTACTTTTAAGACACAGCTTGAAATACTGCATTTTCATGACGCTTATAGTCAGGCCTAGATCACTTGATCCTGAATCCTTAGTTATGCTGCAAAAGACCTAGGCCTGGGGGCTTTGCTTTATGTACTGAACATTTCTTCTTCACTCAACTCTTTTCACTCTGTATTTATAAACCACTCTGTATTTAATCAATAGATATCATTGACCTCTGTCTCCACAGTGTGTCTTCTGACCTGTCTCCCTTCCCTTACCCCCAAGGGTTACGTTAGATGGCTGCCCCTCCCTGAACCTGGGTCTCCTGGACATTTCTTCCTGTTAAGAGAAAGTTTTTCCTTCTCACTGTTGCCAATCTCTTACTCATAAGGGGTCATCTGATTTTCTCTGTTTGAGGAGAGTACTGTTGTGATTTTGCACAATAATAAATAAAACTGAACTGAATTTTGTTTTATTATTATTTTTTCATTATTCATTGTTGTTGCTTTTGGTGTGAGGCACTTTGTGACTTGGCCCATGAAAGGCTCATTATAAATAAAATGCATTGATTTCATTAGGTCAAATGACAGGAAGTCAGACTTAAAATTTTAAAATAAAATAGCATTAGTCAAGCTATTATGTAGAGTTCTAGGGAAAAGCAAATTGAATTAAATGTCAAGGAAGAAAAAAAAAGTAAGAAAAGTTAGTGAATCTGTGTGTGATGAAATGATACAGACTTAATCAATATTCCACACCTACATTTAGTTTGAGAGAGAAGTCCATTACACTCAGTGTCATGACATTCCCCAGAGTTGGCCTTGAGCAATATTATTAACATGAATTAGAAATGAAAGGATGGCAGCAGGTACTACTGAGCTGTTACATTTCATATGAGTGGATGAACACTTAGTGAGAAAAGTTGGCTAGTGCTCCCTTGGTTCCAGCAATTATACTGTTCAACGGGCACATAATATATAATGAGGGAAACGTTGTGCATGTGTCATACTGATATATCCTTGCTGAAGAATAGTATTGTTTCACTGGGCAGAATTAGCATGTTCCATATTAATCCATATTAATGTAGTTATCACATGTACAACCAAGACCAAGCTACCAGATGATATAATGGTAAAATGAGTGTGTGTAATACTTGAGAGGTCTTAGAGTGTATTCATAACTAAATGACAAAGCAAACTGTAATCTGTGACATTAAGGATATAATAAAAAATGTGTTTATAAAAAAGAATATGTGTTAATGCCATTGATCAACGTATAAAGGCATATGTTTTCTTTTGAACTTGTAAGTAAAACAATTCAAAAGTATAGCAAATACTGGTATTTATTCTAATTGTGTTTTAACCATATTAATGACTCAATGCATTTCAAGCATTTCACACTCCAGAGTGATGAAAAATTACAACGTTTCTAATAACCACAGTGCGTTGTTTTTATTTATTTATTTATTTATTTTTTGAATGACTATTAAAACTGTTACTATGCCTTAAGACTTGTAGAGATGTTTAATTGGTCATGCCTTTACCTATAACTATCTTATTTGATAATAAATTGTCATTGTCAAGCCTACCTTCCAAAACAACAAAAAAGAAGTAGTTAGTTTGTATTTGTATTGTAAGAAAAAAAAGTAAACTTGGGTCCAAAATTATATTAGCAGGGACCTTAACACTAGGAAGGCCCAGGCTTCTACCTTTCTACCTTTAAAACCCGGAGAGCAGCCAAATGGCTGGTAGGCTTTTAGCTAAGCTTTAGCTTCAGGCAAGTGGAAGCTAAATTGGCTAGTCATTCATATGTAAATTGGGTTGTTACCTGGGAATTCTGGAGGGAGGGGAGTGGGGGTGTGTGGATGAGGGGGTGGGGGAGCTGCTAAAAGCGGTGAGCTTCCTTTTGTTTCATCTTGATGCATTCTCAATCATCCAGGGAAACAAATCTCCAAAAGTCACCAACTTGGAGTGTTTCAGTTTGCCATCTTAGGGAGAAATCAACACACATGGGTGTATGTCCTTTGTTGCTGAGATTTATTGATAAAAACAGTACAAAAAATCAACCATTTGTACACATTTTTACAAATAATTATAAAAAGTGAGTGAGTACATTTCAACATTTTCAGCAATCACTCACAATCCTGGCACTGCCATGGTATCTGTAGTCTGCATTTACCTTGGCTTGGCTTCCTGATCAATTGTCCACTACCAAAAGGAAGCCAAGCCCTGTGATCACACCTTGTTTTGTTGTAAAGGGTGGCAGGGCTTGGCTTCCTTTTGGTAGTGGAGCATTGATCAGTCGTCCATTGTGGCATCAATGTGATCACACCTTGTTTTGTTGTAAAGGGTGGCAGGGCTTGGCTTCCTTTTGGTAGTGGAGCATTGATCAGTCGTCCATTGTGGCATCAATGTGATCACACCTTGTTTTGTTGTAAAGGGTGGCAGGGCTTGGCTTCCTTTTGGTAGTGGAGCATTGATCAGTCGTCCATTGTGGCATCAATGTGATCACACCTTGTTTTGTTGTAAAGGGTGGCAGGGCTTGGCTTCCTTTTGGTAGTGGAGCATTGATCAGTCGTCCATTGTGGCATCAATGTGATCACACCTACAAAGTTACAAAGTTTTCAAAGAAGAACTCAAGCCACTTCTTCTATCTTGCTTCAACTGGACTCTGAATCAGGGAATAGCTCCACCATCATGGGGAGAAGCTATTATAACAATCTTACCCAAAGAAGGAAAAAACAAAGAATACTGCAAGTATTGTAGAGGATATCTCAGAGATGGAAAAAATAACACTCAACATTAGACTGATGGGAGGTAAATACGACAGACTATGGAGGAAGTGGAAAACATTCAGAAGTGACACAAATGAAATAACATAATAGGTTTTCTTTTTTTTTCTGCAATGTGATAAATGGAGAAAGATATGTAAACTCCAGACTCTGTTTGTTTATATGTATGTCTGTTTGTTATTTTCTTTACTGTATGTCCACAATGATAAAATAACCTAATAAAAATCAAAGTAAAAAAAAAAAAAAAAAAGGTAGTGGAGCATTGATCAGTCGTCCATTGTGGCATCAATGTGATCACACCTTGTTTTGTTGTAAAGGGTGGCAGGGCTTGGCTTCCTTTTGGTAGTGGAGCATTGATCAGTCGTCCATTGTGGCATCAATGTGATCACACCTTGTTTTGTTGTAAAGGGTGGCAGGGCTTGGCTTCCTTTTGGTAGTGGAGCATTGATCAGTCGTCCATTGTGGCATCAATGTGATCACACCTTGTTTTGTTGTAAAGGGTGGCAGGGCTTGGCTTCCTTTTGGTAGTGGAGCATTGATCAGTCGTCCATTGTGGCATCAATGTGATCACACCTACAAAGTTACAAAGTTTTCAAAGAAGAACTCAAGCCACTTCTTCTATCTTGCTTCAACTGGACTCTGAATCAGGGAATAGCTCCACCATCATGGGGAGAAGCTATTATAACAATCTTACCCAAAGAAGGAAAAAACAAAGAATACTGCAAGAATTATAGACCCATTTGTATGTCTGTTTGTTATTTTCTTTACTGTATGTCCACAATGATAAAATAACCTAATAAAAATCAAAGTAAAAAAAAAAAAAAAAAGGTAGTGGAGCATTGATCAGTCGTCCATTGTGGCATCAATGTGATCACACCTTGTTTTGTTGTAAAGGGTGGCAGGGCTTGGCTTCCTTTTGGTAGTGGAGCATTGATCAGTCGTCCATTGTGGCATCAATGTGATCACACCTTGTTTTGTTGTAAAGGGTGGCAGGGCTTGGCTTCCTTTTGGTAGTGGAGCATTGATCAGTCGTCCATTGTGGCATCAATGTGATCACACCTTGTTTTGTTGTAAAGGGTGGCAGGGCTTGGCTTCCTTTTGGTAGTGGAGCATTGATCAGTCGTCCATTGTGGCATCAATGTGATCACACCTTGTTTTGTTGTAAAGGGTGGCAGGGCTTGGCTTCCTTTTGGTAGTGGAGCATTGATCAGGAAGCCAAGCCCTATATATATGATACAATCTCACTACACTTAGCCTAATCCTTCATTGCCCTGAAGAATTCTGTGGTGTACGGACCTCCTCTCCAAGGAAAGAAAATGCAGAGAAGACTCACCACTCAGCAGGCCTTGGAAATGATCCTGAGGGAAGTCGACCCTTGTGACTCGGATGGAGAAGACCTACAAGTTCAGCCGGATTCGGACTCAGAGCTGTCTGATCAGTCTTCCGGTTAGTTGCATTTCATGTTATTTCCTATTTCATTTCAAATAAGTAAGTGGATGTAGTTTGTAAGTAAGATATTTCAGACATTATTCTGATACAGAGGAGGAGATACTGGACCTTCCCATTGCTCACAATTTGAATTTGTTCACACTGCAGATGAGGAGACTGCTTCTGCACCTAAAAAGAGAGCTTGTTTGGGGACTGAGACAGCGAAAGATGGCACAGTGTGGCGTGAAGAACAGGTGGGGACCTGTCTCCCTTTCACCCCAATAGAAGCGTACGCTGCAGATGGAGAGCCAACGGCTAAGGCCAGGAGAAATATCACGAGTCGCCTTCGGAGCTTCCTGTGTTTCATCACTCTTGACATGCTTCGTAGCATTCAAGAATGGACTGTTCAACATGCACAGCAAACGGAGCATGTTCATTGGTTCATGGACCTCCCTGAACTAATGGCATTTATTGCAATTGTCATCTTGCGGGGGGTTACCAGGGTTCCATCTCTAAATGACTGCTGGTCAGCAAACCTGGGAAACCCACAGATAATTGGAACTATGGCACGAAACCGCTTCAAAGAAATCATGCAACACCTACGCTTTGATGACAAGTCCACCCGCAGTGATCGAGCAAAGACTGATAAGTTCGCTGCAATTTCCAGTTTGTGGGGATCATTTGTCACCAACTGCATCACGTGCTACAACCCTGGTCTACATATCACCGTTGATGAACAGCTTTTCCCATCAAAGACTCGGTGCAGTTTCCTGCAGTATATTGCAAGTAAGCCAGACAAGTTTGGGATCAAGTTTTGGGTGGCTTGCGACCTAAAATCCAAGTACATTTGCAATGTCTTCCCATATCTTGGCAAGGACCCCAGTCGTCCCACTGGGGAGAGACTTTCTGAAAATGTAGTAATGAGGCTGATGGAACCATTCCTAGACAAGGGCAGAAATGTTACCACGGACAATTTTTTCACATCGCTTTCACTTGCGCAAAAACTTCTTAGACGGAAAACCACCATCCTCGGCACAGTCAACAAGATTCGCAGGGAAATTCCTCAATCCACTAGACAGACAGATCGCAATGAATTCACCACTCAGGTATGTTGCAGGTCTTTTCTGGTTCTATGTTTATGTGTTTCATTGTGTGTAAAAGTGCTATGGAAATAACAATTTATCTTATTTCTTAGGTGTTTTCAACCTCTGCTGCCACGCTGACGGCGTATGCGGCCAAACGGAAGAAGACAGTCTATATTCTTAGCAGCATGCACGGCGTGGTTCAGACTGATAACACTACCAAAAGGAAGCCAAACACTGTCACCCTTTACAACAAAACAAAGTGTGGCGTGGATGTGATGGACCAGATGGTTCGGGAGTACACTGTCCGCAGAGGAACACGGCGCTGGCCAGTTGCCGTGTTTTATAACATGATTGACATGGCAGCACTGAATGCACATGTGCTGTATCAAGCATGCTCCGGGACGAAGGAAAGACGGGTGGACTTCCTGGTGGAGCTTGCAAGGGAGTTAGCTCACTCTCATGTAGCTGCGAAGAAGGCAAGAAAAGAACAGTTGCCTTTGACACAACCCTCCACACCGAGCCCTGGAAAAAGAGCCATGTGTCAGGTCAAACACAATTGCAAGAACAATCATGCCACTGTGCGATGTGTTCACTGCAACAGATACACATGTGGTAAATGCAGACTACAGATACCATGGCAGTGCCAGGATTGTGAGTGATTGCTGAAAATGTTGAAATGTACTCACTCACTTTTTATAATTATTTGTAAAAATGTGTACAAATGGTTGATTTTTTGTACTGTTTTTATCAATAAATCTCAGCAACAAAGGACATACACCCATGTGTGTTGATTTCTCCCTAAGATGGCAAACTGAAACACTCCAAGTTGGTGACTTTTGGAGATTTGTTTCCCTGGATGATTGAGAATGCATCAAGATGAAACAAAAGGAAGCTCACCGCTTTTAGCAGCTCCCCCACCCCCTCATCCACACACCCCCACTCCCCTCCCTCCAGAATTCCCAGGTAACAACCCAATTTACATATGAATGACTAGCCAATTTAGCTTCCACTTGCCTGAAGCTAAAGCTTAGCTAAAAGCCTACCAGCCATTTGGCTGCTCTCCGGGTTTTAAAGGTAGAAAAGCCAAATGGCTGGGCTCTGGGCCTTCCTAGTGTTAACCTTTTAAAACCATGTTCCTATAGGATATATGAGGACTTTTTAACAATTTATTATTATCAATATTGTTATTGGCTTTACTTATTAATTATATGTGTAGCTTATGTTATCTTGTGTTAACGCTTTCATCAACTTTAAAGCAAAAACTTTATATCGGGTTGTTCCATTTTGTTTTGGGTTCTTTTGTTTTTTGGGGGGGGGGGGGTTTGGGAGGGGGGGGGTGGTTAACTATTATACAACATTACAGTATAAAGACCATATTGCCATAAATTGTAAAGCATTTACAAAGTCAGTTCAGTGTATTTTCCTTTTGTGTAGCATTATCTGCGAAAAAATGTGCACATACTGAGGTCTATGTCTGATAGTTAAAATCTTATCATTGATTAAATGCTTAGGGACTATATTTATTAAATGGGACAAATAATGTGTAAGCGTAATTCCCTATAGTGCTGATAGATTTCATTAGTTTTATGGGCTATTTACAGTTGCACAGCTTTTTCTTTAACACAGATGAAGTCAGTTCATTTTAACAACGCATGCCCAATCTGCCAAGAGTCATGCAAGTTAGTGCAAGGTCGTAAACTAAGAGATGAAAACATTTTCATATAGCGTTCTGTAGCATTTGTCCCGAATTCAAAACTGTTGAGCAATGGAACAAACCAACAGGGGCCCAGGAGAGTGCAATCAAACAATAAGTTTATTAAAACACACGCAGGAGAAGAAGTATACAGCATCACACCAGCATACGTCTCCTGCTAAGAATACACTTGAAAATGATTTTATAACATCAGGGTTAACGCCCCTTCTCGTGTTGATTACAGATCAAATACATCGATTACAGTAAATGGTACATCTTAGATGGCTAAAAACAGACACAGAAGTTCCTCTTTCTATAACACCTTCCATACATGGCAATAAATTTCAAGCCAAGATGGTCCCTGAGGGCTTGTCCATTCTTGACTGGTTTTCTGTCATCTGTTACCAAGCAAACTGAAATGCAGTTAGAAGCTAAATGAATTTCGGGCCTTTAGCCTGGCAGGTTTCTGGATTATATGTGTTTGTAAGCGTGTATGCCGTTTATCCTTCTATGCTCCAAGTCACTTACACAATAGATTGTGAAGACATAGCGCTTCACAAAGCTTGAGACCATTAATAGACTGAGCATTAACTCTGAATGAGCACAAATATGCAATGTGTGTATAAACTGGTTATGGCTGCACCTGTAATAAAAAGGTTAATATGGTGGCAGTAGGTTTCATAAACATCTTTAATGCAATATCAGTGCTGTAGGGTATATTTTTAAACCAATATTAATAATGCAGGTTATATTGTAGCAGTAAACTAATTTCTGTATCTCCACACCTCACCTCATGAGGTGATGCTCACCTCTTCTGGGTCGTGCAGGGCCCTTTCCAGTTCCTCCATTTCCTTCCTATGGCAGATGGGAGCATTTGTTGCCGTTCTGAACCCCGCATTTGGGGCAGCTCCATGTGGGCTGCCCCAAATGCGTAGGCTGAATTAGTGTAGATGTTCACTCTCTTGTCCTTGACCAGTCTCAAGGCCCGGCTCAGTGCAATTACTTCTGCTCTCTGAGCGGACTGTTGCCCCTCCAGTCTTCCTGCTTCTTTGACCTCAAATTTAGTTCCTTGTCTGCAGACTACCACGTAGCCTGCTTTCAGTCCTTCTTCATCACGTTTTGTATTAAGACAACTTACATCCCTCGAAGGAATGAAATAGACCAGAAATGATTGATCAAAAAAACTGCAACTAGTAGTGTTAACATTACCACCCAAGTGCATACAGTTGATTTTGTGTAGGTTACCTATAAAAACAATCATGTAATCCAAGCTGATAAGGCCATGGTGAAAACTATGTATGCTGTCCATGGTCCTGAAATTATAAATGTCATCAATGTAATATTTCACTGTTTATTTAAGTGTAATAAATTTATAGTCTTTACAAAACTTTAGGTTTTTAGGGAAGTGAGGTTTATATTTTAGTAATGCAACTAACTGATTGATTAGAATAAAGATATATATATAAAAACAAAACACCCAGCACGCCCCTGCGGGCGGTTCATCCTTCAAGCTCGGGTCCTCTACCAGAGGCCTGGGAGCTTGAGGGTCCTGCGCAGTATCTTAGCTGTTCCCAGGACTGCGCTCTTCTGGACAGAGATCTCCGATGTTATTCCCGGGATCTGCTGGAGCCACTCGCCTAGCTTGGGAGTCACCGCACCTAGTGCTCCGATTACCATGGGGACCACCGTTACCTTCATCCTCCACATCCTCTCGAGCTCTTCTCTGAGCCCTTGGTATTTCTCCAGCTTCTCGTGTTCCTTCTTCCTGATGTTGCTGTCATTCGGAACCGCTACATCGATCACTACGGCCGTCTTCTTCTGTCTGTCTACCACCACTATGTCCGGTTGGTTAGCCACCACCATTTTGTCCGTCTGTATCTGGAAGTCCCACAGGATCTTAGCTCGGTCATTCTCCACCACCCTTGGGGGCATCTCCCATTTTGACCTTGGGACTTCCAGGTTATACTCGGCACAGATGTTCCTGTACACTATGCCGGCCACTTGGTTATGGCGTTCCATGTATGCATTGCCTGCTAGCATCTTGCACCCTGCTGTTATGTGCTGGATTGTCTCTGGGGCATCTTTACACAGCCTGCACCTGGGGTCTTGCCTGGTGTGATAGACCCCAGCCTCTATGGATCTTGTACTCAGAGCTTGTTCTTGTGCTGCCATGATTAGTGCCTCTGTGCTGTCTTTCAGTCCAGCTTTGTCCAGCCACTGGTAGGATTTCTGGATATCAGCCACCTCCTCTATCTGCCGGTGGTACATACCGTGCAGGGGCCTGTCCTTCCATGATGGTTCCTCGTCTCCCTCCTCTTTCTTGGGTTTCTGCTGCCTGAGGTATTCACTGAGCACTCGGTCAGTTGGGGCCATCTTCCCAATGTATTCTTGGATGTTCCTTGTCTCATCCTGGACTGTGGTGCTGACACTCACCAGTCCCCGGCCCCCTTCCTTCCGCTTAGCGTACAGCCTCAGGGTGCTGGACTTGGGGTGAAACCCTCCATGCATGGTAAGGAGCTTTCTTGTCTTTATGTCAGTGGCTTCTATCTCCTCCTTTGGCCAGCCTATTACCCCAGCAGGGTACCTGATCACGGGCAGGGCGTACGTGTTGATGGCCCGGATCTTGTTCTTACCATTCAGCTGACTCCTCAGGACTTGCCTGACCCTCTGCAGGTACTTGGTGGTTGCAGCCTTTCTAGCGGCCTCTTCATGGTTCCCATTTGCCTGCGGGATCCCCAGGTACTTGTAACTGTCCTCTATGTCTGCAATGTTGCCTTCTGGTAGTTCAATCCCCTCAGTTCTGACTACCTTCCCTCTCTTTGTTACCATCCGACTACACTTCTCCAGTCCAAACGACATTCCAATGTCATTGCTGTATAGCCTGGTAGTGTGGATCAGTGAATCGATGTCTCGTTCACTCTTGGCATACAGCTTGATGTCATCCATGTACAGGAGGTGGCTGACAACTGCTCCGTTCCGTAGTCGGTATCCGTAGCCAGTCTTGTTAATGATCTCACTGAGGGGGTTCAGGCCTATGCAGAACAGCAGTGGGGACAGAGCATCTCCTTGGTAGATCCCGCACTTGATGGTGACTTATGCTATGGGCTTGGAGTTGGCCTCTAGTGTTGTACGCCACATCCCCATTGAGTTCCTGATGAAGGCTCTTAGGGTCCCATTGATCTTGTACAATTCTAGGCATTCCAGTATCCAGCTGTGGGGCATTGAATCATAGGCCTTCTTGTAATCAATCCAGGCAGCGCACAGGTTGGTCAGTCTGGTCTTGCAGTCTCGGCTGACTGTTCTGTCTACCAGTAGCTGGTGTTTTGCGCCTCTGGTATTCTTGCCAATTCCTTTCTGTGTCCCGCTCATGTATTGACCCATGTGCCTGTTCATCTTAGCCGATATGATGCCTGACAGGAGCTTCCATGTAGTACTGAGGCAGGTTATTGGTCGGTAGTTGGAGGGGACCGGTCCCTTCTTGGGGTCCTTGGGGATCAGGACCGTCTGACCTTCGGTTAGCCATTCCGGGTGTCTCTTGTTAACTAGCAGCTGGTTCATTTGTGCTGCCAGACGCTCGTGGAGTGCAGTCAGCTTCTTTAGCCAGTAGGCGTGAACCATGTCGGGCCCTGGTGCTGTCCAACTCTTCATACTGGAGACCCTTTCTTGGATATCTGCCACTGTGATGGTTACTGGACCCTGTTCAGGGAGGTCGCTGTGGTCTGCCCTCAGATCCACTAGCCACTGAGCATTGCTGTTATGGGTTGCGTCCTTCTCCCATATGCTCTTCCAGTATTGCTCCGTCTCCAGCCTTGGTGGTGCTGTTCTCTTATTGTTCCCTTGCCACTGAGAGTACACCTTTGCTGGTTCTGTGGAGAACAGCTGGTTTATTCTCCTGCCTTCTATCTCTCTGGTGTACCTCCTCAAGCGGCTGGCCAAGGCTGTGAGTCTTTGCTTGGCAGTTTCCAAGGCCTCAGGTATGGACAGCTTGCTGTATTTCTTATGCACCTTCTTTGTCGCACCTTTCTGCAACTCCGTTATTATGATGAGTTTACCATCATAGTTCCACTGGATACAATCTTAGGTTGCCGTCTAGCAAAATAATACATCAATCTAATATCAGGTAGGATCCTTGCCTTAACAGCCATCTCTCCTGTGTGTTGATTGCTCCCTATTTACGGTCAATGTTTGAAGGTCTCTGATCATCAAGTATTTTTAATCAAGGAAATGTTTACAGTTTAATTATACTTATAGACAATTGTCTTTAAGAATCATGGCCATTAAGTAAATATGAATAAATGAACCAATAAGCATGTCTAGGAACCTACTAAGTATTCCTGGTATCAACTAGGCACAAACATGTCTCTCTCGTGCTTTCTCCTTTTTTCTTGCCATTCCTTGCCATCTGATGGAATAGGGCCTTGGTATTCGTGCCCACAGTCTAGCCAGCACTCCTGTTATTCACCTACAATGGAAGGATTTTCTGTAAACCTAAGCAGTTTGTGTGTTATTCAAACTTAATTGGAAAAGTCACCTGGCTGCCTATTCTACACTGGTACTGCGTTCTGCATCTTTTGCTTGCATACCTCACGTGTAAATGACATGAATGAAATGAAACAGAAGTAAGTATACAAGTCATGTTAGCTATCAATTCTGGGCTGCATTTGCTCACTGGCAGTTCACTGTTTACATCTTGCTTGGTCCCAAAGACAACCTACCTATGTCAAACTTGACTATTTTGCCTAAAAATCCTGTCAAAATAAAAATTCTTATACCAATGCATTTACTTTATTTTATTTATTTATTTATTTATTTATTGTATCTTTATTTTACCATTTGTATTCACATTTTACATTTATATTTCTTTTTAATAAATTTGCTACACAGACAAGGGAAATTAGAAACAGTTATGCCTGCCCAGTGAGCAGGATTTTATTACGGCTTGTACAGAAGTTAGTTTAGAATATGGGAAACCATAGCACTGATCAGAATTAACCAATGCTTCTTAAAAACTGTCAAAAACACAGAAGGGGTAAGTGTGTTTATTAGAATTGCTTTTGGAACTGCTTTAAATAATTGCTCTGACACAGATTCCCGTTAATTTTTCAAGTACAAAACAAACAAACAGATTACTGTTGAATAAACCAAATGTACAGTGATGCCATTTATCAAGAAAGTGAAGACATTAAGCATGATGAGTACAGGCCATTCAAGCTGTAGTATTTCTAACACAACTAAATTGAACAGATCAGTAACTAAATTAAGCACTTTACAAAGTCAATTACATATACCTGGCTTACCATACTGAAGAAAAGGAAGAAAATTTTTCATCAAAACACATCAAGACCAAACTCCAGTCACCTTCAGTCCTTTCTCTAACCTACTCTTGTTGCTGTTAGAGAGACAAATTAATTAGAAATAGGCTTAAGCCTTCAGGAGCTGAAAGCTCTGCTAGACAGATGCTGTTTGAACAGCAAACTCATTTTGGCATATTAAAGGAAGTTGGGAAAATTGGAGTAATTTGAAATGAAGGACATTAAGGTCAGAAGTTCTCCTATGGGACCAGAGTGATCTAAAATTCATTTTGGGAAGTGTCAGCAACACAGACATCTTTTTTTGGAAGCTGAACTCCTAGCTTAGGAGCCAATAAATTAAAACAGCTAATATGCTACTTATGCATTAATGTATCAGTGCTAATGCACCAACAACAACAATTATGTAATTGATAACACGTTCAGCTATTCAGGCCTGTATTTTGGATAAAACAACTGCATGGACATTTTTAGATATAGTTAACTGAATATATATGCTTTACAATAGTTTTACACTGCTTGTTGGTCACAGGTAACAGTATCAGTTTTCCTACTTTTAAACAAACCAACAGATATCTCTAGTCACAAATGATGCTTAAAATAAATATATGAATGCCGAGAGTATTGAAAGTGTCATTACTATCCTTTTCAGATAAAGGACTCCTAATATCCTAACTACACAAGACCACACCAGAACTGTTTGTGTTGTTCACTGGCCATATTGTTATGATCACTGAGAGGCAATGCTGGCAGTGTAACTAATTAGATGTAATTTAGTATGGAGCTTATCAAAGCTACCTCTGTGGCACGGCCTCTGTGTTCAAGAGTGAATGACATCAGACATTAGAGAGCTAGGCCTGATTGCACTGCTGGATGTTGGTATCCTTGCTGTGATACTGTAAGTCATATGAGGGTGGTCTCTCTCTGATATTTGCTATAACAGACAAACTATGACCCCCCCTTCTTGTCTGTACTTTTGAAGCCAGTGATTTAATGACCTCCTGCTATCTAGACTGAACAGAGGGAAAGTTATTCTGGACAAAGTGTGTTATAATTATTGCCTCAATTATTGCCATTTTATTTGTATTATTTGTTGAAGACATAACACACAGACACACACATACACACACACTATTGTTTCTCTAATGGCAATTAGGCAAAGGTTCATCTGGTAGGTTGAAATTAAGAAGTAGAAAGTACAAACAGAAGAGCAGTATAGCAACCGTCAGTTTGATAAGGATATAACTACTTCTAATTAAACCAATTAATTTGATGAAGCTTTTGTAATAAAACAACATTTGATTAAAGTTAAATCTGTATTTTACCCATGAGTTTGTTGTGCAATAGATTCAACAGGAGTAACAGAGTACTGTCAAATTGTTCACAAATTGGACTTTACCTTCTTTTCCTAAAATTTTTAGGGGAAACAAAAGTTTTGTTTTTTCAATAAGTATTTTAGGATTAACATCTACTTTAGGATTAGACAGATGTAGAAAATCTATCAGTAAGCTTTGGCATCAGATTGTTAACATTTCACTGATGTGCTACTTGTCAGTTACAGTACATTGATATGAGTTGTGGGACAGTAATATTGATCAAAGGAGCTTGCAAAGAAAAGCGTCTGGACTTCTTTAAGTTGCTTGAAGACATTTCACCTCTCATCCGAGAAGCTTCTTCAGTTCTAAGGTCAAATGGTGGAGAGTCCCAGATATAAACCTAGTGGGAGTATCCCCCCGCAGAGGGACAAAAGGACCCCCTGATGATCCTCTAATCGTCTGAGCAAAGGTGTGAAACTGGGTGTGGGTCCCAATCAGCCAGGGTTTCGGGTGAGTTCATTGTGAAACCTGGCCCCACCTTATCATGTGAATTCCTGAGATCAGATGGCCCAGGGTGTGAGTGGGCGTTAAGGCGTCTGGGGAGGGATCTCAAAACTGGATTATAGATGGCAGACAGTTGGTGTCGTAAACCATCGCCTCTGTTCAAAGATGGTCGCTCACAGTGGACATAGCTTCTTTCACTCCTCTTTCAAACCATCTTTCCTCTCTGTCCAAAATGTGAACATTGGCATCCTCCAAAGAGTGTCCTTTATCCTTAAGATGCAGATGGACAGCTGAGTCTTGTCCTGTGGAGGTGGCTCTTCTATGTTGTGCGATGCGCTTGCGAAGTGGCTGTTTGGTCTCTCCAATGTAGAGGTCTGGGCATTCCTCGCTGCACTGTACAGCATACACCACATTGTTAAGTCTGTGTTTTGGAGTTTTGTCTTTCGGGTGAACCAGTTTTGTCTGAGTTGCTGGGTCTGAACTGCACCGGGATGTCATGCTTGGAGAAAACCCTCCTGAGTTTTTCTGATACACCAGCTACATAAGGGATGACAATGTTGTTGCGTCTGTTTTTCTTATCCTCCCTCGCTGGTGTCTGATCTTCTTTTCTGTGCCTCTTTGCTGCCTTTAAGAACGCCCAATTAGGATAACCGCATGTTTTGAGTGCTTCCTTTACATGTGTGTGTTCCTTCTTTTTTCCTTCAGGCTTAGAGTGAACATGTTCTGCCCGGTGGTGTAGGGTCCTAATTACTCCAAGTTTGTGTTCCAGAGGGTGATGGGAGTCCTTTGGTCCTTTTGTCCCTCTTTGGCGGGATATTCCCACTAGGTTTAAATCTGGGACTCTCCACCATTTGACCTTAGAACTGAACAAGCTTCTCGGATGAGAGGTGAAACGTCTTCAAGCAACTTAAAGAAGTCCAGACGCTTTTCTTTGCAAGCTCCTTTGACTACGATGACCTGGATGACTGAGAACCTTCACAGACAGACAGTAATATTGCTTTTCTAAGGCAAACAAGTCAGGCAAGGAGCATGCAAAAGGTGAAGTCTTTAAAAAATCCCAATAGGTCATCTATATGAAAATGGAAAAAGCACAAAGAAAGCTGAGACAATATTATACTGCCAAAGGGAAATTGGATTACATACACTAGGAAGAGTGATTACTGATTGGATGCAGATGTGGAAGAAAAAAAGCTGGAAAATAAACAATGTGTGAAAGAAAAATTGACAGGAATGAATGAAGAACCAAGGACAATATTACAATATTAAATAGAAAGTGATTAACAGAAACCAAAACCCACAACAGTATTATGCATCTATGGTTATGAAAGTCATTGGATACTATTTTAATATCATTATAGTTACAGTAAAACATTTAGAATATTATGTAAAAAAAACACAAAGGAGTTGTTATGTACAGTACATTAAACTCATCTTTTTTGCTGAGTATGTACTGACATTCTCTCTTACATATACAGCATTACTCCAGTATTTTCATTTTCAAGTCTTATGAACCATCCCATCTGGTGAGGTGATGGCATTTCTTCTTGTGAAATGAGCATTAAAAAAACCAAAATGCAACAAAAAACTATTAAATGAGTTTCAAAACACACGTGTCTACCTATAATATATGGACTTTTTGTGAATCTTTGATTTGGATTTAACTAATGTATGAGCAATCAATAGTTTCTACAGTTTAATGTTTTCTATAAAACAATTTATGTCATGATCCTCCAGCCATCATGTGTGACCTTGCCATTTTCTCCCTCTCTCTCTCTTTGTGTCTGTGTGTGAAAAAGCACAAGTTTTCCTCACCTTACAGGGCCAGGGTCCTCCTGCATCTCTGCCCTCTGGCCACACACACCTGGGATAATAAGTGGAAAGTAAGAGGTGCAAATGAAATGTTCATCTCTTGTATGTTCTCTGAACTAAAACATAGGTTGGATATTTGATTACTGCCTTACTGTATTTTTTAACCCAGTTAGCCCAGTCCTCTTCAGTAAACTGTTTTGCCACAAGAGTCATTTTAGTAGTTAGTTTCCTCATCGATATGTCGATGGTACATTTTTAGACATAAGCAAAAGCTAGCCCTATAGACTTATGATTTTAGGGGTAAGTAGCTGATGCTGTGTGTATCCTTAAAAAATTACCTATGTCTGCCGTTTTTGCTCTATACAAATACATTATGAAACAAACATTCTCTTAAATTCCCTTTAAGTTTATCAATAAGCTGTAACATTTAGGTGAGAGTGTGTGCTCAATGGCCAAATTCTCAGTGGATATTAGTTGAGTATACAGTACTTATAGGACTAGCGCACACTCAAAAGATAATGAAACAGTTCTGCTTCTCCATCAACATAAATTAGGGTCAACTCACTTAGCTTTGAGCTTGAACTATGGGAATAGCACATCCTTCCTCATGGTTCAGATAGTCTCCTTCTTTTTTGCTACATGTTAGTTTTCTGCAGTAACCCATGAATGCAGAGTTGTTATTATTATTATTACTATTATTGTTGTTATTATTATTATTATTATTATTATTATTATTATTATTAATAATAATAATAATAATAATAATAATAATAATAATAATAATAATAATAATAATAATAATTTCTTTATTTATGATGGAGTACAGGATAGAACTGTGAAAAATAACACAATCCAATTTTAGGAGACTTAGTTCCACAATTTTATAAATCCAACATGGAGGGAAGATTTGCTGTCAAGGCTGTGGAACATGCATTTTTTTTCCCTGTCTTT
This sequence comes from Astatotilapia calliptera, assembly GCF_964374335.1. NCBI lineage: Eukaryota > Metazoa > Chordata > Actinopteri > Cichliformes > Cichlidae > Astatotilapia > Astatotilapia calliptera. The sequence continues at coordinate 32,859,138 of NC_137428.1, read as the reverse complement.
AACAAGTTAGTTAACTATATAGCATCCAAAGACTCAGTTATTTGACCTACATACTGAAAATGATGTACGTTGGAATTCTGGGGAATTTAGAGATTTGGTCCACACCTAAAAACATTTCAGCCTTTTATTTCCAGTATCTTGTACAGTGCAACAGCAGAGCCGAGCAAAGCCCAGCACCAGATGCACAAGTGCATATTGTTACGTTTCGGTGTTGTCAGTGTTTTGTTTTTGCGTGACTGTCATGTGTTTCCTGCTTTACTTTGAAAGTCTGTGTTATTTTAGTGTGTTCAGTTTACGTTTTCCCTGTCTCGTCAGTTCTAATTTGCCCCAGCTGTGTTTCCCTCCTGTGGTCCATTCCCTGATTGCTCCTTCTATGTATTTAAGCCTTGTGTTTCAGTATGTCATGGTCGCGATCTCCCCCGTGTTGTAAATAGTTTGGTGTGTTTGTTGTAAATAAATAGTCTGTTGTAAATAGTTGTGAATGGGTTTGTTAATATTTTCGTTTGAGACACCTTCGTTTTGGGATTTTGGTGGAGGGCCTTCGTGGTTTTATTTTCCTTATCTTTGTTTTTCTACGTTGCACCCCGGTTGCCTAGGCCGGGGTGTAACATATGGGGGCTCGTCCAATCGCTGGAGGGCCCGGGGACCGCTTCAGCCGTCCGCCGTCGCTGGAGGGTCCGAGGGAGGGACCGCTTCAGCCGTCTGTCTTCGCTGGAGGGTCCGAGGGCCGGTCCAGCCTTCATCCGCCTTCGCTGGAGGGTCCGAGGGACCGCTCCAGCCTTCGTTTGTCTTCGCTGGAGGATCCGAGGGACCGCTCCAGCCTTCGTTTGTCTTTGCTGGAGGGTCCGTGGGACCGCTCCAGACTTCATCCGTCTTCGCTGGAGGGTCCGTGGGACCGCTCCACACTTCATCCGCCTTCGCTGGAGGGTCCGTGGGACCGCTCCAGCCTTCATCTGCCTTCGCTGGAGAGTCCGAGGGACCGCTCCGGCCTTCGTCTGCTGGAGGGTCAGTGGGACCGCTCCAGCCTTCGTCAGCCTTCGTTTGTCTTCGCTGGAGGGTCAGTGGGACCGCTCCAGCCTTCGTCAGCCTTCGTTTGTCTTCGCTGGAGGGTCCGAGGGACCGCTCCAGCCTTCGTCGTCTGCTGGAGGGTCAGTGGGACCGCTCCAGCCTTCATCAGCCTTCGTCCGTCTTCGCTGGAGGGTCCGTTGGAGGGACCGCTTCAGCCTTCGTCCGCCTTCGCTGGGGGGTCCGAGGCACCGCTCCAGCCTTCGTCTGCCTTTGCTGGAGGGTCCGAGGCACCGCTTCAGTCTTCGTTTGCCTTCGCTGGAGGGTCCGAGGCACCGCTCCAGCCTTCGTCTGCCTTCGCTGGAGGGTCCGTGGGACCGCTCCAGACTTCATCCGTCTTCGCTGGAGGGTCCGTGGGACCGCTCCAGCCTCCACCAGCCTTCATCCGCTTTTGATCAAACATTTCACTTGGGGTTACATGTTTGATTTTTGGGTGGGGGGAAATGTTACGTTTCGGTGTTGTCAGTGTTTTGTTTTTGCGTGACTGTCATGTGTTTCCTGCTTTACTTTGAAAGTCTGTGTTATTTTAGTGTGTTCAGTTTACGTTTTCCCTGTCTCGTCAGTTCTAATTTGCCCCAGCTGTGTTTCCCTCCTGTGGTCCATTCCCTGATTGCTCCTTCTATGTATTTAAGCCTTGTGTTTCAGTATGTCATGGTCGCGATCTCCCCCGTGTTGTAAATAGTTTGGTGTGTTTGTTGTAAATAAATAGTCTGTTGTAAATAGTTGTGAATGGGTTTGTTAATATTTTCGTTTGAGACACCTTCGTTTTGGGATTTTGGTGGAGGGCCTTCGTGGTTTTATTTTCCTTATCTTTGTTTTTCTACGTTGCACCCCGGTTGCCTAGGCCGGGGTGTAACAATATCATGGTCAGACATCATAAATTTTGAATTTTGCATGCTGATGAACATATGCAATGTGAAAACCAGTGATCCAGCTGGCAGCATGGAAATCAAAATGGAGGTAAATTTGTAATGCGATGTGTCTAAATTTCCTGAAATATACCACATTTTCCACTTGAATTACTCTAAGGCCCTGGAAGAAAAGCCCACTCTTGGTTGCTGATCTAAAGCATGAATGCAGAATACTAACACAAACAGCTTCTAAGTTTAGCTAAGCAGTTTATTTAAGCAACTGCTAGTCTGATGCACAGGTTATTAGTGTTGTCAGTTTGAATGTTGCGAGGTTGTCCACAGAGGCTAGAGAGTGTTTCAAGGTGATGGTTGATTACTATAGCAGAGGAAAGCCAGCGAATGAATAAGTCAGACCAGCAAGGAAGTGACTGACAGAAAGCAAGGTAACTTGAACAAAGGCAACAGCTAGGCCAGGGGAGAGTGGTGGTAGAAGAAACAAATTGAACATACCTTTGTTCTCTTATCCTTGTCTAACTTCACTTTACCCAGCAACCATAGACATTCAGTTGTCAACCCAAGGTTTATCACTGTAGCTATAACAATCACATACGAGTAAGAAAAGGGGCGGGGGAAAAAAAGAAATATTAGAGAAGCACATACATAAAAAAAACCAACTCCACTATTATCCAAATGTAACCCAGTGTTAAAAACGGGATTAAAAGTATAAATAAATATTGATAAAAACAAAGTTAATTATAATAAATACTGATAAAAAGCATGTAAACAGAAGTTTAATTAATATGTACATATGTATATGTAATGTATAAGTGGTGTGGGGGCAGGACTTAGTCCTTTAGAGTGTGTTTGTCAGATCCACTGAGCGACCAATCATTGGCCGGTCTGACCCTCCCCCCAGTCTGTGCGCTGCTGAGACACCTGTGCGTGCCTTCGTGTGCCAGTAAGATACGCCAGAGACACAGACGGTGAAAGATCAGTTTACCCGTGCGGCGAAGAAGCTAGCTGGATAGAGAAAGTCCTTTTTTCGGCAAGAATAATAAGAGTGATACTGTATTCCAGAGGCCGTGAGCCAACGTGAGCACTGTGAAGCCCCGTGTAGCATTTGTTGCTTCGCATGGTAAGTCCCAGGCAGCACACGTGCGCTAGCATAGCATGCTACTTGCCGCTAGCTCTGATGCTAACTTCCGTTAGCCATTTTGCAATGAAAGTGCCTTTTCCGAGGCTAAAAGCAATTAGCACTGAGTCTGCTGCACTTTATATGAGATGTTCTTTAAAGGTTTATGTCACATTACTGTGGTATTGATGTATAATGTATGGTTTTGTGCGACGTTATGTTAGCACATGTTCACTTTTCTCATGGTGCTAATTATAGTTCTGCACAATTAAGTATTAGCAACGTGAAATTAAGTGCCTTCACCTGCACTGTACTTAGCTGAAACTTGATAAGTCTCAAGCCAATGTGTATTTTTAATGCACTGCTGAGCTATTTTGTATTGTTTTAAATGTGTGTTTCCTATGCACTTTTTTCCCTTTGAAATGAGAGTAATTTGTTGTACAACATAGAATATTTTGAAGAAAATTTAGAAGCACTACAAGCAACCAGTAGTAATAATAAGTTACAGGCATGATAGCTTAAATGTTGAACTACTGTGTTCTGGCCTGGTCCCCAGGTCAGGTTTTTTCCTTTGCTTATTTGGATTGGATTGGTTTTGAGGACCTGAGAAGAATCGAGGATCCCTTTTCCAGTACTGGATGGCGAGCCCAGCCCAAAGAGCCGGATGAACTGGTAGATTGTAACCCGACTGGTTACAAACACACTGAGTGACTACTGAACATTGAAAGACTGAAATTGACTTTTAAAAAAAAGACACAAAAGACAATATATCCTTAGGTCGACCATTTGTGGGGTTTATTTTATTTTGTTTTCAAGAAGCGCGCTCTACTTTTGTTAAATGTGCACAACTTTAATAATTGCTAATAAATGCAATTGTGTTTTCTACACCTACTGTGTACAAGTCCTCTGTTGTCATACACCCTTGGCTCCTACGAATCTAGAACCTGTCTGATCTGGTCCATATTTCCCTTCTGTCCGCGTACTGTGGTTAAAGGTAACTATACTGCCCGCACTACATGCAAAGAAGGCAAGAAGTAGCACTAACAGGTCTAGTATTGCACCACCAGTGTTACACAAAGATTTTCTTTTATTTCCTTTTTTTTTTGTCAAACCATTTGACACTGATGATTCAAGCATAAAAAATGCACCTAACTCAAGGGATCGACCGGTGTGTCTACAGATAATGGGCAACTTACCATTGCCATTAACATTTTACCAAGAGCCCAAAATGTTATCTTTAGGCACTTTTTTTACTTGCAGCTTGTTCGAAACGCACATAATTTGTTCCAGTTTCTTTAGCTGAAGCTGCCATGCCAAAGATAAAACAGTTTGAGAGGCAGAAAATGATATTATTGTACCAACAAGATGATTCCCAAAGCGCTATTAGCTGAAAATTTGGAATATCAACTTCATGTGCAGTATGTCTTTAAACAGTAAGTATAAACACTATCTACAGCAAACCATTTTTGAAAGTCACATCCTTAAGAAATGGGAAAAAAATCCAGATCTGACTGGACCTGAAAGATGCATCTGGCCCTTCAGTTGATCCATCTAGTGCCTCAGTAGAAGTCAAGAACCTGTTAAGAGCCCATTATTAAGGAACCGGATGGGGAGAAAAACAGACATGTGCCAAATTACACAAGATATGGACTGAAACTCAGTGGCAACAGGCCTTATGGAATGAATACATCCAAATTTACATTTTTGGTTCGAATCTTCATCAACAAGTATGGTCAGCAGTGGTATACGAGAATGTCCGTCTAAAACTATTTGTAAAGCAGAGTAGAGACTCACATGACTGGAGTCATGTTTTGGGACTGAATTCAGACAGTGGTGTTGAGGATCTTGTTAAAATTGATGAAATTATGAATGTAGAAAAGTACTGTCTGATTTTGATTCATCATACAGTACCATCTAGGAAAGAATCTGATTGGCAATCAGTGGCGGTCCTAGCCTGTTTGGGGCCCTGGGCGAACACTCCCTCCCTTGTAGGTCTGTGTCTCGTTATGCCCATTAGTTCCAGCTGTGTCCCCTCCTGTGTGCCATTTCCTCATTACCTGGTGTGTGTATTTATAGTTGGAGCCTGTGCTCCTCGTCGCGTCGTCTGTGTTTCTCTGTGAATCTCCCGTGTAGTCTACATTATTCCATGTTTCTTCGTGACTCTCTGCTCCTCGCTCCATGTCCTCCATTTTGTATTAGTTTTCCCAGTTTAGGTTTATGATCGGCTCTGCCCACACCTTGGTTTTATGCACTGTAAATAAAACCCACTTGCACCTCCGCCATTGTCTGCTATTGGATCCTCCTTTCTCACCCTCCACATGACTGCCGCCCCAGCCGTGACAGTACAACGCGACCACAAGATGGATCCAGCAGCTTTGTCTGGGGAGAGCGACCTCGCACGCATCCAACGCCTGATGGACTGGGTAACCCACACCACCAACGCAAGGGCAAAAGTGGTGGGGTTAAAAGCCATCGAGGCAATCCTGGGAGGAAATCCCTACCTCTGCCAGCTTAAGGGAGTCTCAGGCTTAATTTGCAACCTGCATAAAGCCCGGGGGGTGGTGCGAGCTCAGGAATCCACAGACTTTGTCCAGCAGCAGCGGACTACGGCCGCCCTGGAACAGTCACGTCAGCTTCTCCCGCCGGAGGTTTTGCCCGGCCCGCCGGAGGTTTTGCCCGGCCCGCCGGAGCCGTCGGCAGGGAGGAAGCGACGATCGCGCCGTCGGCGTGTCACCCCACAGCCGGATATTAGGACTTCAGGACTGCCGGCTGTGGTGAGTGAGAAGGACCCTTTTTCTGTTTTGGACTGTGGGACAGTTTATTCAGGGGCTTTGTTTTGTGCAGCAGATGACAAGGAGAACTGTTTGTTGCCTGTTTATTCTCCTGCTCAGCTGTCTCAAGCTCGTTTAGCTGCACAGCCGCACGCTCGTTTAGCTGCACAGCCGCAAGCTCGTTTAGCTGCACAGCAGCATTCAACTCGGCCTCCAGTATCCCCGCTAGCCCAATCATCTATGCCATCTCCGTCTTCACCGACTCCCTCTGTACGGGAGGCTGCATCTGTGCCTCCGTTTCTGGACTCTTTTCCTAGTACGTATGTTTTGCAGAGAGACAAACACATTAAAATTGCAATCGTTCCTCAACAGCTGGCTAGTTTAGAGACTGTTGCTTGCTCCAGGGCCTCACCAGAGGTTAAATTACAGCCCTCAGCTGACTCTGGATCCCTGGAGGCTAAGAACCCAGCTGAGGACTGCACCCGGCTGTCGCTGCCTGAGCAGGGTCGGTGCTCCGCGCAGCTGCAGTCTGTCCTGTTCCTGGTAGAGGCCCGTGCGCCTGCTGGTTCTGACCTGTTCCTGCCAGAGGCCCGTGTGCCTGCTGGTTTTGTCCTGTGTGTTCCAGGGGCCCCGGTGCCCACTGGTCCAGAGACTGTTTTCGCTGGAGGGCCTGAGGAGCCCGTCCAGCCCCAAGACTCGTCTGGAGACTCAGCTGGAGGTTCAGGGGAGCCTAGCCAGCTTCCTGCCTCGTCAGCTGGAGGGCCCGAGGAGCCCGTCCAGCTTCCTGCCTCGTCAGCTGGAGGTTCAGGGGAACCTAGCCAGCGTCCTGCCTCGTCAGCTGGAGGGCCCGAGGAGCCCGTCCAGGCGTCTGCTGCAGCTCCATCACCTTCGCCTGGCCCGGCTCCATCACCATCAGCCTCGCCTGGCCCGGCTCCATCACCATCAGCCTCGCCTGCTGCGGCTTCAGCTTCTACTTCAGCTTCTGCTTCAGCTTCGCCTGGTCCAGCCTCCGCTTCAGCTTCTGCCTCCTTGGCTTCGCCTGGTCCAGCCTCAGCTTCCGCCTCGTCTGGTGCTGCGAAGGCCACGCAGCCTTCAGGTCCCCATCTGCCGCCTCAACATCGTTGGTCATCTGCCAGGCCGCATGTTGGGCATCTTCGCCACCATGGCCGGCCCCCGGACCCGCTTTTACGCTGCCTCCGCCGCCGTCCACACGGTCGGCCTCCGGACTTGTGTCGCCGCCGCCGTTGCTATCCGCACGGTCGGCCGCCTGAACTGTTTCCCCGTCGCCACCGCTGCCTTCTGCGCGGACGGCTTTTGGATCTGTGTCGCCAACATGGTCGGCCCCCGGAGATGAACTGTTCTGGGCTCCTGAGTTGTCAGCCTCCGGGCCGGCCTCCTGAACTATGTTTTGGGACCCTGTTCAGGGACTCCAGTGTGTGTTGTGTTTTGGACGGTTCTTTTGGATCACTGGAGCTTGTTTTTTGTTTGGTTTTGGTCCCTCCGTCCTGGGCCCCCCGCCGCCGAACACCCATCCCTCAACCCGAGAATCACCACAACATAACCTAACAGACCTACACCTTAGTTCACAGATTCACTTTGTCTAGGGTGCATTTCTGAGATTTCACACAACCCAGGATTCAAATCATGAATACATAATGGGCTTGGATTTACAACATTATAAATGAAATGTGCTCTCTTTGGAAGCAGCAGGGCCCCCCTCCCCTTTCGATGGGTTGTGTGTGAGACTTTAAATCATCAAACTGTAAATTTTAAATTGTTCAGTTGTACAGTAAACAACATACTTATGGAATAACATTTTGTTAGCACTAGGCACTACGTGTGCTATCTAGCTTAAGTCACTGATGTACAGAAGTGCAGCAATAAACCAGTGGTAGCGATATTTGAATTCTGACAAAAAATATGTGTTGAGTTAAAAATGTTTCCATGTTGCTTGGATTGAAATCTCAGCCACTGAAATTCTTTTCCTTATTTTAACGAAAAAGAACAACAACAGTGGGATAAATCAAGAAGAACAGTGTTTTGGGTAAGTTTGAAGATTTGTTAAATAGACCTCAGCAGAAACATAGACACCCACACTTTGTCTTTCCTTTGTCTCACTTTGTTCGTTTGTTTAGGGAACTCTTTTCTAAATTGCTAAATGTGTGTGTAGTCAGTTGGCTGCAAACAAACATGAGCAAATGACTCAAGTCAGACAATCCTCATGTTTTCTCTCTGGACATAAAAAAGACATCTGCTTTTGTATAATTTTGACTGAATTCTACAACCAGTATTTAAGTATGGTACATAAGTACATATGGTTCTTACACACACACTGAACATTCTGGACATTGTTTTCACTTCATCACTTAAATCACTTTAAGCATATTTGCACTGCATAAGACACTTACAAATGTGGATTGCACAACACTGGACATTATATTTCTTCATTTCCATTTAATACTTGTACAGCTGCTTTTATTGTGTGTGTGTGTGTATATATATATATATATATATATATATATATATATATATATATATATATATATATATATATATATATATATATATATATATATATATATATATATATATATATATATATATATATATATATATATATATATATACATTTCTTCATACATTCTTATATATTTCTATACTGTGTGTTGTGTATTTTGTTGTACAGTTATTTTATTTTCAACTTATATATTTTATCCTATTTCGGCAGTACGGTGGCACGGTGGTTAGCATTGTTGCCACATAGCAATAAGGTCCTGAGTTCAATTCCAACATCAGGCCGGGGTCCTTCTGTGTGGAGTTTGCATGTTCTCCCTGTGTTTGCGTGGGTTCCCTCTGGGTACTCCGGCTTCCTCCCACCGTCCAAAGACATGCAGCTTGTGGGGATAGGTTAATTGGATAATCTAAATTGCCACTAGGTGTGAATGTGCGAGTGAATGTTGTCTGTCCCTGTGTGTTGGCCCTGCGACAGACTGGCGACCTGTCCAGGGTGTACCCTGCCTCTCGCCCTATGACAGCTGGGATAGGCTCCAGCGCGCGCCCCCCCCCCCCCCCCCCGTGACCCTGAAAAAGATAAGCGGAAGTGAGTGAATGGGTGGATGGATTTTATCTTATTCTTTCCCAGTTAAATTTACCATTCATTCTAATTTGTGTTGTACAGTTATTTCATTTTTAACTTTAATTTTTATATTTTATTTTATTCCTTCCTAGTTAAATTTACCCTTTTTAATTTTCATATTTATTTCCTATCTTATTCATAGCCTTTTCCTTTTTTTTTCTTTAGGTCACGGGCAGTTGTGTAAGCATTTCACTGCATATCGTACTGTGTATGACTGTGTACATGACAAATAAAATTTGAATTTGAATTAAGTTAGACCATAAACGTGTGCCTAACTTTTTTGTCTTCTATTTTTAAAACCATTGAAGCTCTGGCTCGTGAAAATAACAAAACTGGTATTAAAACTCACAGACAGGAAGTATAGAACATAGGTATGTAAGTGAATGCATGAAGTGGCATTCTTTGATCACACAAATGTAGAAAAATAGCTCTCTCGCTCTCTCTCTCTCTCTCTCTCTCTCTCTCTCTCTCTTGTGATGTAGGAGTAGTTTCTCACTGCTCTTCTCAAATATGTTCTCTGTCCAAAACTAGTGAAACTCTATAAAACCAAAGCTGTTTTATCTTGTGGACCTTTTTCTGTGTAAACACTTGGACTGGCTGAGATTTCAATCTGAGCACTGGAGGACAGCATTCACCAAAGAAAGGGTGAACTTCAGCCTTGCTGAACTTCATTGAAAGCCTTTGCATGTTTAACATCCCTGAGGCATCAGAATCTTTATTAAGCGACTGATCCCTGCAGCTGCTGGGTCAGCACAATTTTCCTGACTCCCTTGTGGTACAGAGAGTTCACAGAACGCCAGAGTCACCCACAGCATGACAGGAAACCCCAAACCAACAGATTCAGGGCCAACTGAATATATTGTCTCTCTCCTGAGAGAGATCAGATGCAAAAGCAAATAGTTTTATCTTGACCATGCCCTGCTACTAGGTAAAAAGACTGGAGTATGACAGTGTGTAGAGAAAAAAAATGCTAAACTACACATTATAGCACTTCTTTATACCAAGAAACTGCAAAAAGGCAGCATTTGTGGTATTCAAGTAACCTGGAAGTATCAGATTATCATTAACCAATCTACTTCACTTTCCAGACATCACCTCAAATGTGATGAAAAATAATTCATAAGAGAAATGGTTATTGCTGTAGATTACACTGTTTTTTAACCATGCTCTGAAGCCCAGTATAGTAAAAATTCAGACTCTAAATCAACATCAACAGAACATCAGCAGACTACTTTGGCTTAGAAGCAAACATTTCATGGCTGAGCAAGTATGAACCTGCTCTGTCCACTCTAGCAAGGCTAATCGAAAAGCTTACTGCAACCTGCAGACCTGCTTCTCCTGTGGAGAAGTGCCGAAGATAGTTGCTCATCATCCGCCCACAGAGAGGTAGCTCAGAGTGACACATTCAAGCCTGTGACTACAATAATGTATAATACTTGTACAGCTGCTGTTATTGTGTATATATTTATTTATATTTCTTCATACATTCTTATATATTTCTATATTGTGTATTTTGCTGTACAGTTATTTTATTTTACTTTAATTTATATATTTTATCTTATTCTCCCAGTTAAATTTACCCTTCATTCTAATTTGTGTTGTACAGTTATTTCATTTTTAACCTTAATTTATATTTTATTCCTTCCTAGTTAAATTGACCCTTTTTAATTTTTCATATTTATTTCCTATCTTATTCATAGCCTTTTCCTTTTTTGTTTTCTTTAGGTCACGAGCAGTTGTCCAAGCATTTCACTACATATCGTACTGTGTATGACTGTGTACGTGACAAATAAAATTTGAATTTTGAATTTGAATTTTACATTCTTTATTTTCTTATGAGCAAAGTTGAAGTTGATAATACTTGGAATAGATTCAGAATTTATCTGAATTACTTTAAATTACTTAAAATATTAATCTGAGACTTAAAACACACATTTTCCCTTTGAGCGTTACCTGCCAATTGTATGTGCTATAATCGGCTTATCCATTCATCTTTTCCTCTCTCAGCCCTCGGGACTGCTTGAGCTTCTTCTTTTCCTTCTTCCTGATGTTGCTATCACTTGGTATAGCTACTATCTCTACGAAAATCCTACTCTACTTACCATCAATTGCCATCAATTGTACCTGCTAATTTCAGGTCTCTTTGTACCACCTGGTCATGCATGGATTATGGTGAAATGATGGTAAATGGTAAATGGCCTGTATTTATATAGCGCTTTACTAGTCCCTAAGGACCCCAAAACGCTTTACATATCCAGTCATCCACCCATTCACTCACACATTCACACACTGGTGATGGCAAGCTACATTGTAGCCACAGCCACCCTGGGGCGCACTGACAGAGGCGAGGCTGCCGGACACTGGCGCCACCGGGCCCTCTGACCACCACCAGTAGGCAACGGGTAAAGTGTCTTGCCCAAGGACACAACGACCGAGACTGTCCAAGCCGGGGCTCGAACCGGCAACCTTCCGATTACAAGGCGAACTCCCAACTCTTGAGCCACGACCGCTCAAATGATGTTCTTTCCACTTCCCGATTATGGCCCAAACAGTGTTCACTGGAACCTCGTTTAGAATTCTTTCTGTAACCAAAGCCATCAATATGTTTTCCAAGAATAAGGTTGCAAAGGTCTTGAGAGAGCTCATTTGTTTCACCCATTATGAGAAGCTTTTTGGGTAACGCATTTGTAATGAGACAGCTTCTTACAGGCCATCAGTTAAGACTGAACCAGCTGACATTAATTTGCATTAACTGTCAGGACTGCTTTCTAATTACTGATAGATTTCAGCTGGTATCATGACGTTCCATGCTTTTTTGCAAATGTGTTCAATACTTTTTTCCTGTGTCATGTCTCATTATTATACATAACTTATTTTTTGGATATATATATGGTTTGATTTCTTTGTATGTGTGGATCATTAACACCGCCCAAACGATCACCGGCTGCCCTGTCCCCACACTGGAAGATCTACACAACACCCGCTGTCCTAAAAAGGCCCAAAACATCATAAAAGATACCTCACATCCTGGCCACTCCCTGTTTGAACTGTTGCTCTCAGGCAGACGGTACAGAGCAATTAGTATAAGGACTAATAGACTCAAACACAGCTTTTATCCAACTGCAATAACACATCTGATTAGTGATACAAAAAAATGCCAATCATGCCACTCTTGTATTAATCTATGCGCTGACTGAAGCATGTATGTGAATGTTTGTTGATACCTCTTATTAGCACTTTAAGTATTCTATTTTTTTTATTATTGAATTTTATTGTTTTATTTATATTTTGATATCGTTAGGGATGATGCAATAATGGGGGACCATTTTTAATTTCGTTGTACCTGTGACAATGACAATAAAGTTTCTGATTCTGATCGGTTGTTATTGATGTCTGATGAGAATTTTAATGCCAATAGCACCTTTAGAAATATGTTTACTTTGAAAATTGGTCACACATTTAGTACTTATTATACCACTGTATCTCATTTTGACCATGGGACTTCTAGGCCATACTTGTCACAGATATATGTATACTATACCAGCTACTTGGTTATGGTATTCCATCTGTGTCCTGCGTACTAGCATCTAGCACCCTGATGTTATAGGTTGAATTGTCTCAGGGGCATCTTTGAAGCCATGCCAGCGTCAGTGTTGCTCAGACTAACAAGGTTTGTGTCAGATGTTGAAGAACCAGAAATAATGATGAGAAGTGGGCTAATGGAACAAGGCTATGGAATAAGTGGACATGGGATGAGAATAGGGAACTGTTGGAAAGTCACTACACATGTAACTCCAGTGAAAGAGAGTAACGTATTCTGAATACTTTGGATTACTTAATATATGCTGTTTACAACTACGTGAATGTACTATTGCTGTGACTTATTACTGTTACTGAAGGTCCGCGGCTCCGAACCGTAGCAAAGGGACCTCTGGCTAATATGGTGGGTTCCTTGTCGGGCTCGTAGCTGAAAACTAGCTTTACTTTGTTGTCTGGGTCAACTTTGCAGCGAGAGACAGAGAGAGGCGTTGAAAGGCTGCTGCAACGAAACTTATTGTTTCAGAGGAAAACACGAACACAGTGTACAGTCGAGTCTTAATAGCTTACTTACAACTGGGCTCGTCAGGCTTTCTTCTTGGCTGCAGTCGTTATTATTATATTTACATGCTTCCAGCTCCCGTTTCTGCTTGGTGACAGCTCGTACTTTTCCTTTTTCTCCCTCCCTCGCTCACAGACACATAACGGGTATGGCAGTCCAGTCTCCCAGCAGCACGGACTACACTACCCATGATGCTACATTTTTTAGAGCTATACCTGTAGCATTCTGCCTATTAGCTTAGCACAACAAAAACAACAACAAAAAGGCGCTCTCTCACCCAGGAAACACGCAGAGAGAGCGTCACCCTGTAACCATGGCAACCATTACGCTGCCACCTGACCTTAGAACTGAAGAAGCTTCTCGGATGAGAGGTGAAACGTCTTCAAGCAACTTAAAGAAGTCCAGACGCTTTTCTTTGCAAGCTCCTTTGACTACGATGACCTGGATGACTGAGAACCTTCACAGACATAGCTGTCAAACAAAACCCAAACAGTCCTGACCCGCCACAATATGAAACAGGAAAGTACCGCCGTGTAATCCATTTATTTCAACAAAGTAACTGTATTCTAAATACCACCTTTTTAAACGGTAACTGTAACGGAATACAGTTACTCATATTTTGTATTTTAAATACGTAATGGCGGTACATGTATTCCGTTACTCCCCAACACTGATTATTCTTACACTCCAAGACTGGGCACCAAGCCCCAAAACAACTGGTATGATAAATACCACAGCAGCTGATCTGAAAGAGAAGATCATTGCTAAGATCATTGCTAAGCTGTAAGATAACAACAGCCACAGGAGTTAGTACCCTCCATGGAAGATAAGACTAGAGGCCAAGATCAAGGCAGCATGGAAGCAAGCTAGCCAGCTATCAGAGCTGCAGAAAGGTGTGATAAAGAAAGGGCGCCTAAAAAGTACAACAAGCTGTCCATACTTGAGGCCTTAGAAACTGCAAAGCAAAGACTCACACCTTTGGCTAACTCCTTGAAGAGGTATACCAGAGAGACAGAAACCAAGAACTGTACTGTTCGATGTTTACTCTTAGAGGAACAATGGGAGAACAGCTCCACCAAGGCTAACCTTGGAATCCCACAGAACGAAGACACCTGGACATTTGCAGGACCTTGTGTTGGGTAATGGGGTTGTCGGGGACGACTGACCCCTTAGGTGGGGGGTATGCAGCAGGTCAGGGCTGTTTGGGTTTTGTTTGAAAGTTGTGTTCTGTTGTTTCAGGCGGCAGCGTTATGTTGCCATGGTTACCATGTGACCCGCTCTCTCTGCAACTGTGTGTTTTCTGGGAGAGAGGGCGCCTTTTTCTTGTTGTTGTTATGCTAGAGCTACACCGAGCAGTTGGGTTAGCGGCGGTGTTTTTCTGTTGGAAATAAACAGCTGTGCTCCCTGGCAATACGGGGAAGCAAGACCAAATGACACCTCTGTCTCCTCCTTGTCTGAGCTCGCCACAATATGTTGCTTTAAAGAGATAGAAGTTAAAGAGAAGGCTCCTGATGCGGTTCTGTATTATGCTCGCATTTTCTGCAACAAACTATTACAGCCAAGATTCCATTATACTCTTGAAAGCAGAGCTGTCAGTAGGATTAAAAAAGACAAACAAACAAAAAACACTTACACATAATTAAAGAAACCCCATTGTATTCATTCTGAGAGTAAGTTGTCCTTCAACCCTTCATTAAAAAGAAATTCATCATGGAAGAAAGAGAGAAGAAAAAAAATGAAATCCCTCTGTTAATTAAATTATAGGAATTGAATTTTAGATGGTTGACTGTGAGTCAGTCATAAGTTGGATAATATAATCTATCGGTTTTGCTTCTAAAAAGTTCAAATATTAAAGGTGGGGTTGAGGGCTTGGAGTTAGTTTCACTCAGAAATCACTAAGCTGCAAAAAACTATTTAACTGGATGATTAATCCAAGACCATTCAAGAAACATAGATTCTGCATTGGAAAATAGTAGCAATCAACTGAAGTAAACCTATATTCTAGGGTTTTATGTAATGTTATAATATACTCCCGAAATAGATTATCCTTTGAGGTGTAATTTTCATTAGAAAGAACCTACTGATTACTAACCCTGAAGCTAGATTCCAATTAATTGGATTTTAGCCTCATTTGAAATTAACTGAGGGTCAAAAGCGAGACCTGACGTGTAGCAGCCTTCACTTTCAACATCAGTGTAATTAGCATTCTGCCTTTAACTGTGCATTTAAACTCTCACTTCAAAACAAATGGAAACAATAAATTAAGCCATTCATATCTTTATTATCTCATTGCTCTGTCTCTATATAGTGACCTGTTTGAATGAGGCATGGTTTTATTAAAGACAGTAATCTCAAATACTTATTTTCTCTGGAATAGCAATGAAGTCTCATGGTGTATCATGTAATCTAATTTTGATGCTTTATTTTTGAGCAGTTGGGCATATTTGATTAATCGTTTTTAATAAAATAAATAAATGATGGGGGTGGAGTGACAGTATTAATTTTATTCCCATTCTTGTCTTGTTACACAATTGTCACAGAAAACTTTTTTCTGTGGCAGGAGGCTATTTGCCAGCCCAGAAGGCCTGGGTATCTCATTTTAAAAAGAACTTAAAAAAAACTTTCTCTTGACATTTTTTTCCAAAGTTATGTATCAATTTAGTTTATAAGGCTATAGTAGAAGGATAACTTAATTAAACAATCCATATAAATGCGGCACTAACTTTTTTAATTAGTCTTGACTGTTGGTTCCCACATCCTAGGCCAAAGCACACTGGTGTGTCCAAGGCACAAAAAATGTAATTTGACTGATGCGCACCACTGTATAGGTCAATAATTAAACACATTGCATCACGTTATTTATATGATATTTAAACAGGTAGCTTCACAATCATCAGGAAAGAAAGGGTGCTGATAATGAATAAACAGGTAAATATTGGTTGCGATTTTCAACCAATACGTGCTGCTTATGTTGAAGTTCATGATAGAAAGTGTTTTATTTTTTGTCTACTTAAGGTGAGCATCCTCTCTTTTCTTAAGTTGTTTTGTTTTCCTTTGAGGATGTCATTGGCTTGGTTGGGATGATTTGTTTGTTTGATGATTTGATTGTTCAATGTAATTTTTCTGTTACTGTGCAACCATGGTTCAATATTATTGTAAATTACTGTGATAGTATTTAATATTTGTGCAAATACTTTATTCAGTAATCAGATCTTTCACAACAAGAAATAGTCATGAAGCGATGAGAAAGAAAATGGACACTACACACTTTTTTAAAGTTTGGTAGAGCATATGCAAAGGCAAAAAAAAGTTCAACTTATTCAAAAGCCAATAATCCACTTTGATTTCTCTTGAAATTATTGTTTATAATTCTTAAAAGATTGGGTCATATACTTTGAAGATGAAAAACTAAACACCCTAACATGTGTTTAAGACTTTTCCTTCTTCTCTTGGAGTACCCTTGGTACCAATTGCAGCATTTTATCCACATTATCATAAGAACATTCTCAACAACCAGTTTTTTATTTTATTTTTAATATATCAAGTACAACTTCCTGGTGCTTGATTGTCATTGAAAGGTCTCGGCTTTAAATTTACATGCCTAAAAATATTTTATCCTTGACATGCATAATATTTTCATGCTCTGTGTGCAGTTGTTTTTATTTGCAATCTATGTATTTAAAATACTGCACAGACATAGAAATTCTACAATCTCTAACCTGGTGTATCAGTGCTACCTTCATAAAATATAACTTTCTGTTAAAATAAGGAAAAAGAATGGCCAAAGTGCTGTTCCATAATTGCTAAGATATGAATTTGCGAGTCTGCCAGAAGGAAGATAATTGTAATCAATCTTCAGGGCAAGTCTCAAGTGTGTAAATGACACAACTTAAACTTTTCTCTCAAGATATATTCTAATTTTGCCCAATTAACAACAGTTTTCCACAGTGGCAGGCTTATCTTTAACAGTTGTTAAATGTACTTTTCTGCCAATTTTGATTAATTTGTTTAAATGTCTTTTGCAGTAAAATAAAACAGTACAGTTAAAACTGAGTGATTTAGAACTACATTCATTTCACAAGTGACGTCACACATATTACATATCACTTGATACTTACTTTCTATGATGACACTTTACAGTAAACTCATTTGCACTAGGACCATATCGCTGAAATTAAGCTGTTTTCACCAAGTCTGTTCTCATCATGGCATTAAACTCTGGAGACAGCTAGTACAGACAGTGTGTCTTCTAGGCATGCTCTGTCAGTTCTTCTCCTTGTTCATAAGTCTGTCTTGGGATTTACACTGCCTGAGTCCATCCTTAATGAGAACTGTAATCATCCTATGCACTGGACCAGACAATCCAGCTAAGGAAGACAACTGTAAGATGAAGAAAGCAAACATACTTCTCATCCACTCCTCTGGGGTTATGTGTTGCAGTCTTAATCATACAACATGTCCTATGCTCATCATTTTCAAGCTGTGAACTTAAGCCAATATTGTATTTTAACTAGAGTTTATTCAGACCAATTATTTTACTTAAAAGAACTTTTCCACTAAATTCTAAATCAACCTGTTTCCACTGCTGTTTTCATGGATGTTGGTTTGTAAGCAGTCTAGAGTCCACAGTTTTCAAGATATAATTTTCCAGATTTACTGTAATGGTGGATACAAGCTTGAGATGATTTAATTTAGGTGAAAATCACATCAAGGTCAAGATAACATTACATGTGAAAATCAGTAAAAATGTTATAATACCCACTTTTTTTTAATGAATTGTCTTCAACCTTCACAAAAATATAGTAGGTCTTGTGGGACATGAGTACCTAGGCTTGACCTTCACTGTTGGCACCCAAGGTCAAAGTTGACCTTAAAAAAATTCAAGAAACCATACCAACTAATATATCATATGAAAGGGAATGGAGAAAGCTATCCGACACTCTTTTTTTTCCTTTTTCCCCCCCCAAACAAATCACATTTGACACATAGTTCATCAAATGGATGAACAGTATACAGTATGTTCAATGTCAAATTCATCCATACATCCACCCTCATCCAACAAATCAAATCCTCTATATTCTGAAGATTTTTTTTGAATACCCCAAGCTAGAGATGAAATGGCACGACGCATTTTCTGTGGTTTCTTTTTTGTTCTTTTTTCAGACCTACCCACAAAATGATTTCACCACAGCCCCCTCATGCTGCACTATTCTCTAATCTGCTTAAACCTGAAATAGAAAAAATATATCAGTGAAAAAAGTGATAGATAAATCATTGCCATCACCATAGGTGATGTTCTCTTGCTGTGGAACAGCAGTCTTGACCGCCATCCTGTAAAGTCTTTCTTTTCCTACCAAATGCAACAGATTAAGGTAGTGTTATAAACAAAAGCAACAGCATTTTTTCCCCTCACTTTTATGACAGAGTAATCTTTTCTTCTTTTTCTGTTACACCAGCTGCAGGCTGTTTCCTACCTTACAGCCTTCATCTTTCTCGGTCGGTTTCAGCTTCTTGTTTAATTAGCTGGAAAAGTCAGCGTGAGGTTTGGAGCTCATGAAATACACTCCTGCTGCATCTGTGGACTGTGGTTTGTTTGAATGGTTATTTCTGTCCAGATAGTCAGAGCTTCCAGTTGTCTAAGACATGAACTTCACCCCCCTGAAAAAAATTTTTTATTGTCAAAATGTCAGAATGTCATTTTTTTTCACTCACTTCATGCAGTTGAACCCTCCATATAACTTTATAAATTTGCGATAGATGCCCTGGAGTACTAAATTGACCGTGCAGTTCTGTATTACCATCCATCCATCCATCCATCTTCATCCGCTTTGTCCGGGGCCGGGTCGCGGGGGCAGCAACCTAAGCAAAGAGGCCCAGACCTCCCTCTCCCCAGCCACCTCCTCCAGCTTATCCGGGGGAATACCAAGGCGTTCCCAGGCCAGCCGAGAGATATAATCTCTCCAGCGTGTCCTGGGTCTGCCCCGGGGCCTCCTCCCGGTGGGACATGCCTGGAACACCTCACCCAGGAGGCGCCCAGGGGGCATCCTTGTCAGATGCCCGAACCACCTCAGCTGGCTCCTTTCGATGTGGAGCAGCAGCTGCTCTACTCTGAGCCCCTCCCGGATGGTCCGAACTTCTCACCCTATCTCTAAGGGAGAGGCCAGCCACCCTTCGGAGGAAGCTCATTTCTGCCGCTTGTATCCGCGATCTCGTTCTTTCGGTCACTACCCACAGCTCGTGGCCATAGGTGAGGGTAGGGACGTAGATCAACCGGTAAATTGAGAGCTTCGCTTTTACACTCAGCTCCCTCTTCACCACGACGGACCGGTGCAGCGTCCGCATTACTGCAGCTGCAGCCCCAATCCGTCTGTCGATCTCCGGCTCCCTTCTCCCATCACTCGCGAACAAGACCCCGAGATACTTGAACTCCTCCACTTGTGGCAGGAACTCATCCTGTATTACCACTTGTCTAATTCTTTCTACTTATTGTGCACACCTAATATTGTTTTGGATTAGGTATTGAGCATGGAAACTATGGACAGTAACCAAACTCACAAACTGATATGAATGGCGTGATGTTTTTGCTTCAAATCGCTTTATCCCTAATACAATGTGAGTCTGATCTCTTGTGCTCCAAGAGCTCAGTGGACCTGCTACTTCAGTTCAGAGGATACTGCAGTTGCTTTATCTAAATGAATTACTGCTGTCAGTCACTAAGGTTAAAGTGCAAAATAAATAATGTATCAAGCCAGGACAAAGCAACAAATTTCCTTCTGTGTGCACAAGGTGGCATCCCACTGTTATCTGCCTGTGTGGCTCCCAAAAAGTAATAAATGTATGAGGAGTTAGAGTTGACATATGCTTCTTGCTTTGTGCTGGTTGTTGGGCTTTATGTCATTGTGAAGCTTTCTTCTGGCAGCTCAGCTCACTGGACCTTGACAGCATTTCATTAGACAGGATGTCCTCAGGGTTCTCAAGGAGAGGAAGCCTTTCTTCTTCCACAGACACATTCACTGACATTGCACTGTGCTGGCCTGTAAAAACATCTGCTAAAGTATCTGTTAATGAGATAGGAAAATATGGCTGCCCTGTGATTCTTGTGCTCAGCAGTTAGTCTAGAGTATAGAAATAATTATATTTAGATAATACTTAAAAAAACACACAGTCCTCAGATGCCTATATTAGGCAACAAAGTCACCTGCATGTAGAATAGAATAGAATAGAATAGAATAGAATAGCCTTTATTGTCATTGTACAGAGTACAACGAAATTGGAGTGCCACTCCCTTGGTGCAAGTTTCAATAATAAATATAATAGTAAAATATAAAAAGTACAAAAAAAACAATCGTAAGTACTCAAACAATAGTATGTACAATATATACAGGATAGCAGCATTAATATAATGACAGTATGAATAGCAGCATAATATAATGACAGTGACGGTATGGAATAGGTTCAATTGTTTTTGTGCTTATTTACTACGGTGATAGCTCTGGGAAAGAAGCTATCCCTGAATCTGTTTGTCCTGGTTTTATGTGACCTGTACCGTCGGCCTGACGGTAATAGTTCAAACAGTTGGTTGCTGGGGTGAGAGTGGTCCTTGATGATATTGCCAGCTCTGCTGAGGTACCGAGAGTTTGCAGTGACCTCCAGGCTGGGCAGAGAGCAGCCAGTGATCTTCTGGGCTGTGTTGATGACCCTCTGCAGTACTTTCCTGTCTGCAGCTGAGCACCCTGCATACCATGTTGTTATGCCGTACGTTAGGATGCTCTCTATGGTGGCTCTGTAAAATGTCACCAGCAGCCTCTCCTCCAGGTTGTTCCTCCTGAGCACTCTCAGAAAGTGGAGACGCTGCTGGGCCTTTTTAACCACCGCTGTAGTATTTGCAGTCCAGGAGAGGTCATCAGATATCTGCACGCCCAGAAACCTCATGGAGTGTACCCTCTCCACGCAGCTCCCGTGAATGTAAAGTGGGGCCGGGTCTGCTCTGCCCTTCCTGAAGTCCAAGATAAGTTCTTTAGTTTTCGTGGTGTTCAGTTGGAGGTTGTTAACTGAACACCACTCAGTCAGTCTGTTGACCTCATCTCTGTAGTCCGACTCATCCCCCCTTGAGATGAGTCCAACCACTGTGGTGTCATCCGCGAACTTTATGATGGTGTTTGAGAGATGGGTAGGGGAGCAGTCGGATGTGTAGAGCGTAAACAGGAGGGGACTCAAAACACATCCTTGTGGATGAGACATCCTGAGTGTGATGGTGCTGGACCGGTGGGGGCCGAGTCTGACAGACTGTGGTCTATTTGTCAGGAAGTCCTTGATCCAGAGGCAGATGGGGGTGGAGAGTCCCAGGTGAGACAGTTTCTGGACCAGGATCTCCGGGATGATATGATTGAATGCTGAGCTGAAGTCCAGAAAGAGCATTCTCACATAGCTTTCTCGGTGCTCCAGGTGACTCAGCGCAGTGTGGAGCGCTATGGTGATGGCGTCCTCAGTGGAACGATTTGTCCTGTAGGCAAATTGGTGGGGGTCCAGAGTGGGAGGCAGACCGGCCCTGATGTGCTGACAGACCAGTCTCTCAAAGCACTTCATCACTACAGGCGTAAGTGCAACAGGCCTGTAGTCATTTGGGCTGGCCACAGCTGTCTTCTTGGCGATGGGGATGATGGTGGAGGTTTTGAGGCAGGGCGGGACAAGGAAAGGTTGAAGATTTTAGTGAAGACTCCGGTCAGTTCGTCAGCACATGCTCTGAGAACCTTTCCATGTATTCCATCAGGACCTGCCGCCTTCCTGGGATTCACTGACCTTAGAACACACCTCACTTGGTGCTCCCTAAGTGTTAGTGTGCCAGTGCTGGGGGCGGGTGGAAGTGGTGTGGCAGCTGAGGGCTTGGTTGTCTCAAAGCGGGCGAAGAAACGTTTTAGATCCTCAGCCAGTGAGGCATCAGTCCTAGATGTTGCCTGGTTATTGCTTCTGTACTTTTAACCTTAGACTTCATAAGAAAGCTCTGAAGTTTATGAGTCCCACTGCTTAGAATATGAATATAGAAAGATGTACTTTATTGGTTCGAAGAAAACAGAGGATAATAACAGTTATCTGAACTTTCTTTATAATTGGCCCAGCAAGTCTGTAATCCTGGTTGTGCACTTTAGCACCATGGAGGTCTATTTAACTTTTCATTTCAATTCTATCGGATACAATAGATAATACAAAGGATAAAAGATTTTTTTTTTCATAGTGATCCCTTTGAGCAATACTGTAACAGCATGTTTGTGGAGGCATGACTGACTAATTGTTTCACTGAATGTTTAAGATTTGGCTTATGAAATGGACTGGCTGTCTACAGTCTAGGTCTTTCCTGTTCCTTACTGACTATTATTTCTTTACTGACTAAAGAAAGAAAGAAAAGGATGAGCAACAAAGTTTTGATAATGACATCAGGGAACACTTAGATATAGACGCATATATATATATATATATATATATATATATATATATATATATATATATATATATATATATATAAATTACAATTCAGCTGATTTGGAAGCTGAAGGTTAATTAAAGTGATAAATGTTGAGATTATGGTATGAGCAACTATGTTAATTAAATTACAAATCATTATTCAAATGTAGTGATTATCAAGTTATTTGTTCATCAAGATGTGAAAATTTAAAAAAGTAAATGAATTGCAAGAAAACATGCCAAACCAAAGCAAAGGAGGATGAACTGTGTGTGACAAAAATGAGGAAACAGTTTGTCAGTGCTGTTGCACACCCACAAAACAGGATTATCATGCAGACAGTTAGGAGGCAGACAAAAACACAATTTCCTTAGCGCCTCATTACGAAGAGATGTTTTCTGTTCATGTTTAATAGTGAGGGTTTCCTCCTAACTAGCAACAACTAATGGAAGATAGGCATAAAATGGTTATGAATAGTGCAGATCAAAAAAATAAGAGAGTAAAGAGTACTGTTTATTTATTTATTTATTTGGGGCTTAAGTGGGGTTCAAAAAGCCCAAAGAAACAATAATTTAGAAAACAACAACAGTACAAATATCTTCAGTTGTTTGAGGTCCATAATGTTCCAAACAACCACTTCAGAGACTGCAACTAAATGAGGCAATAGAGTATGGAGCCTGCCAATAGCACTGCTGGAGTCACAGCTGTTCAAATGGGAAAGGGTGGGGGATGATGTAGACACTTATTATCATTCTGGGACACTCGCTCTGATTACACACTGGTGGCTCTTAATTGTCATCTTCAAAAAAGATGAAGTAGTTTCCTGCTGCAACAAACATAATGAAAGACTTGTGTCGTCCAAACGGAGTACAACAATTGAGATTAGTAGCAAACTCAAGGGTGGCAAAATTGTTTTCTGTGCATCTGTCTGCCTGTGTGTGTGTGTGTGTGTGTGTGTGTGTGTGTGTGTGTGTGTGTGTGTGTGTGTGTGTGTGTGTGGTATGGGTAAGGGATCAAGATCAACATTTTATGTTGTTATTTTTTTAACCTGTAGTTTTGTTACCTTGCGTCTGATATCAGAAGGGCAGTTTGACCCAGAAGGCCTTTTGACTGATCAGAGAGCACTTTAGCCTTGAGGGTCCTGCTGTGTCCACAGTGAGCCTGCAAGCAACTTTATCATTTTCCTTTAAACCCAGAAATCACTCTGCAGTGATGAATGAGGGAGAGTCAGGGAGTATACAGGAATAGGGGTGACAAAACCTTGTGTCACAGCAGCACACAGCTGGACAGTGGCAGAAGAATGGGAGTAAGTTAGGCAGGCCTAAAGGGAAGAAGGGTCTTATAAATGGTTCCTGCTTTGGGCCAAATACTCAATTAGCTGATCTGACAAAGTCTTCTGTTTCCCCTCTACCTTTATTTTTTCCTGGCCTTGTGAAATGTTTATATTCAGCTTAGAGGCACAAGAGAAGGTTATTGCAGATGTGAGATGAGCTAAAGGTCAAATACTTGTTTTCATTTTTGTATTCTGTTTTTATCATGATTTTATGGTTATAAATTAAATGTAAGAGTTGAAGTAAGTAAGGAATAACATTTTTACAATCCAGTTCCTTTTATTAGAGTCAAGGCTACAATTACATAATATTCAAAAATTTTATAAATTCAAAGGCTGTGTAAAATCCTGCTTGTAGAATATTCACTTTACAAAACAGTCATTAATACTTAATATACCAGTACTTGAAAAGGGGTTATATGTGTTTTCCTGTTATTTTTGTACCTGACATAACATTCAAGTTAAGGCACATGTATGCAAATAATAACAAGTAAGTTAGTAAAAAACAACAACAACCCAATTCTAATTAGAAATAACAAACAACATAAGTTACTCATCTGTCACCAATGTTTGTTTTTTTCTTTAAAATGTTTTGTGCTTTTTTGTCCTACAGTAAGTCTAACTGTACTTTTCCCTGGAACACTCTCTCACAGTCTGTTCTCTAAAACCTAAAAGAGGAATTATGGATTGGATCAACTGGTCCCTAAATGCAATTGACACCCCTTTCTCAACGAGAAGTTTGGGCTTGGGTGAGCCTGAGTGCTGAAGATATCTACCTATTCAGAACCAGGGTTCTGGCTGATCGGAGCTGGCTTGGCCCTGGCTTATCGAAGAATTAAGGAAGCAGAACCGGCTGTTCAAACCCCCGAAAGGCTGCCCGCTGGGATTGAAATGATGGGACGAGGCGTGAGTTTCTCAAAATGGGCTCATTGAGTGCAGCACGGATAAGATCTTGGAGAGGCTACGGCTGCTGCGAATACTCAGAATAAGATCTCTGACTGCAGACTGGATTACATCTCGGAAGGGCTAGCTCGGAATAACATCTCTGTGCGCAAATTGGATGACATCTCGGGGAGGCACACTGTTGTGAGTCTCAGAATCGGCTCCTTGAGCACAAGAAATGACAACATCACAGAACGCAAGTATGGTGAAGCTCGTGGCTCTCCAACGGGAGATTGAGAGACCAGCGTTGGACTGTAGAACTGCTTTGAAATTCATATGAGCTGTTCGCACTAAGGTAAAAAGCACCATCACTTCATCCGGATACCCTCTCGGCGCCAGCTGCGGTCGCAAGGCTGGAGCCGAACAAAAACACCCTGATAACGACTGTGTTTAGTCTGTTCCTTCCCATTCCATGCAAGGCCACCTGGGTTGGCTGGAAGACTGTTTACTTAGCCTAGCAGGACGAAGGACACTGTCTCAGCTGAACTATGGACACGCACACACATACATATACACTGATATGCACACACTCATCCCTCCTCCCTTTCCAAATGCCTTCGACGCTTATTCCCTTCCGATGCCGATGGCGGATCAAGGAGACCAGCACACAGGCTGCAGGCCCGGATGTACTGTCTAAATCAGAGGGCCCGGTGGCGCCTGTGTCCGGCAGCCTCGCCTCTGTCAGTGCGCCCCAGGGCAGCTGTGGCTACAATGTAGCTTGCCATCGCCAGTGTGTGAATGTGTGCGTGAATGTGTGCGTGAATGGGTGAATGACTGAATGTAGTGTAAAGCGCTTTGGGGTCCTATGGACTAGAAAAGCGCTATACAAATGCAGGCCATTTACCATTTACCATAAATCGGCTGTCCTTCACCCTTTACCCACCCCTGTTGCTTGTCATGTGTTTCTTTGGTGTATTAAGAGTTTTTTTCATGTTCTATGTTCAGAGGTGTTTTTTTCTGTTCTCAAACTGATATATAGTGTTACTGTCACGATTTGCAAAGGCAGATTGTGTGGAGATGACAGAATGAGGAATCTAAACGCAGACACAGATGCCGGGGAAGGTTTTAAAGGCGAGCCTTTATTTATGGCTTTATGAAAACTCTACCACACAACAAGTGAGGGGGAGATGAAAAACACAAACAAAAACCTGAACTGGGAGACGCTAACCAAAAGAACACGAGGAATGTAGAAAACAATGTGAAACGTGAAAACTGGGAATGAGAAAGCAGAGACATGGAGACACCTAAACCCTAGAAATAATTACTAAGTAAACAGAAAACTCTAAATCAATGAACATTAACAATGTTTGAAGGTCCTAGCATATATTCATGTGTAAATAAATCATCTACAGTGTCTGCACTGATCTGTGAACAGTTAAAGAAATCTGCAAATGCAAAAATAAATACTCATGAAGGAAAAGTGTTTTCCTCCAAGAACTGGTGGTTCTCTTTGGGATGATTTGGAGTCTTTAGTACCCTTCTGCCACTGCATATCTGCAAATGTGGTACTCAAATGTGTGAAGGTTTATGATTCCAGCACTATCTCAGCCACACAGTTATACACTATGAGGCTACATAACACCATTTGCACCAGTTGTACCTCTCAGCAATTTTAAGCATGATGTCACTGGGTTTGGTAGGTACAGCAATGTATAGTTCTGGTTTGCTGAAAATAATTGCTTATGTTTAAGCAGTAGATGGCAAGTACTATTTTTGAGCTCTGGTAAAATAAAATTGTTTCCGTATCTTTCTCTTGTTTGTAGGTGAAAAAAGAAAACCCAGGTAAACTTAGAAGACTATAGCACACTTAATTACTTAATTACTATACTTAATTTGATAGACTACTCATGCAGTAAAAACCTTGAAACTACAATATTCTCTTTAGATGCAGAAAAAGCATTTGACAGAGTTAACTGGAAATTTCTATTTGCAACTTTACACAAATTTGGTTTTGGATCCTCTTTCATTAACTGGTTAAAAATATTATATAATTCCCCAACAGCTTGTGTCAAAACAAATGACCAAAAACCTCCAGTTTCTGTCTCCTGAGGGGCACCAGGCAGGGATGCCCACTTTCCCCTTCACTGTTTGCAATTTTTATTGAACCACTAGCAGCAGCAATTAGACAGAATTCAGTAATTAAGGGCATAAAATGCAAGAACGTGGAACATAAAATCAGCCTTTATGCAGATGATGTGTTACTCTTTCTCCAAAATTCACAAACCAATATCTCTGGGGTGATTGAGTTGATAAACTTTTTTGCAAGAATGTCAGATTACTCAATTAACTGGTCAAAATCTACAGTTCTACCGATTAATTGCTCCTTCCATAATTTTTCTTCTACACCACTGCAATTGGGAAATATAAAATATTTAGGTATTAATGTTTCTCCCAAGCTTGCAGATCTAACTAAATTAAACCATATCCCACTTTTAAAGAAAGTAGAAGGTGATCTGGGTAGATGGAAATGTCTACCCTTATCACTCATGGGAAGGGTTGCCGCTATAAAAATTATGGTCTTACCAAAAATAAATTATTTATTCTCAATGATCCCAACTAAACCGCCACAAGATTGGTTCAGATCTCTAGATTCATGTATGTCCAAATTCCTTTGGAAAAATAAACCCCCACGTATAAGCTTAAAAACACTACAAAAGACCAAGGATAAAGGAGGATTAGAACTACCTAACTTTCAGCACTACTTCTTAGCCAACAGGCTTCAGTATATCTCAGGATTGCTAAAACACCTTCTTAGATGAACCTTGGCTAGATGTAGAACAAGCACTTTGCAGTAATCTAGAGATTTCAGATCTACCATTTATCAGCTCAAACATCCAACGACATGAATGCTTCAAAAGCATCAGCATCAGCGTTTCTCTGACAGCATGGTGGGAGTTTCTAAAATTGACGGAGACTTCATTAATCCCATGCAAACGTACACCTATCTGGAACAACCCTGACATATTACAAAACAATAATATGATAAACTTTTCAGATTTGAGTGGTAAAGGAATCAAATATTTAGAACATATATTAGAAGAAACAGAATTTATTTCATTTGACAGACTAGTTACACAATATAGGATCAACAAGAAAAGATTTTTAGAATATCAACCAATTAAATCCATAGTAAAAAAGAAATTTAAACCGGGTCAAGTTGAACTACAAACACCACCAAGTGTGGTTCAATTTCTTACTCTTAAAACCCCCAAATTACTTTCCAAAATATACAGAATGCTTTCTAAAACAGATGAATCAATATCACTTCCTACTGCAAAATGGGAAGCGGATTTATCAGTTAACTTAGACCAAAACTTCTGGTCTCAGATTTGCTTAAAAACCTTTCATCTAATTAGAAATCCCAGTCTTCAATTAATTCAATACAAAATACTACATAGAGTACGCTATACTGGTCATCGGATGTTCAAGATGGGCTTTACGTCTACCAACAACTGCTCACACTGCCAAACCAATTCACCGGACAATTATATCCACGCTCTTTGGTTCTGTCCACCAGTTTTGGCGCGAGATATGTGAAGACTTATCAAAGTGTCTGAAATGTAACATTCCAACTTCCCCTTTAGTGTGTTTGTTGGGCAGCTTAGATAATGTCACTTCAGAAAAGAATATCGCCCATATGGTTTTCACTGCCCTATGCATAGCCAAGAAAACAGTCCTCTGGAAAAATAAAAATAATCTTAATTCTAACCAATATAGAAATTATCTATTAGATTACATTAGTCTTGATACAGCCTCTGCCACCACATCAGATCAATTGCTCTGGGCTCCTTTGATCAGCTCCATCACCTAGTGGGGGTGGGGGGTCATAGTTTGGTCCCACCTTCACTGTTGTGATTGGTGTGGGGGTAGGGACAGGCTTAGGGCGTCGGGGGGTTCCCCAGGAGCATCTTCCTTGGAGGGCTCAATCCGGGGTAGCGGTCATGGCCTATTAAGGGCTCTGTTGGCTCTTAGGTGACGGTTTCCTCATGGTTGGGTGCAGCGGGGCTAGGGGAGGGTCTGTGCTGACGGGCCTGGCCTTTTTGACGGCCACGTCTGGCCCATGTACCTGAAACATAAGAACATCAGGAGGATCAATTGTGTGACCTGGTAGCCTGGCTGCCCCTGGGTGGGCCCGAGACAGGCGTGAAGTTGTGGGGGCACTCCGTCTCTGGGCTGGGGCCCTGGCTGGGCCTCGGGGGCTTGGGTCCTGGTTGCCGGGGTTGTGGGCGGGTGGGTGTATGGGGGCCCAGTCCTGCCGCAGGGTGCCGCCGGTGCATCGAGCCACCTGGGGGGCTCTTCAACTGGTGGGGGAGGTTGTTACATCTTGCAGGAGCTTTCCTCTCTTCAGGAACTCACTCTGCAGGAGGGGGAGATACAGGAGAGGTGGAAGATCTCAGCCTGGGCATCTATTGTCTTGTGTAGTCTGGGAGATGAGTGGATGATGGGGTGGGTGCAGTTTTCTCTGAGGTGGGGTCGGGTGGGCTCTCCCGGGCTCTGTGGGGTATGGGGGTGCCTACTGGGGTCAGCGGGGGAGCTGGCCCCAGGGAGGGGTCACTTGCCCCTCCCTTCCTTCCCTCCCCATCCCCAGCTGCCTCCCTCTTCCCGCTCCACCACAATCACCCACACATGCAGGGCCTTGGGGGTAAAGATGTGTCACCAGGGTGCAGGGGAGGCATCCCCCCCATCTGTCCCCTTCTGGCTGCCTGTGCCTCAATTTTATCTCACAACTTAGACATTCACATTATTCACACTCTCATAACACACACATATAGGATCTTGGGGGTGGGCACGCTACACGGAATCCAAAAGACCATCAGGGTGTACAACCTCACCCCTGGCGTCATTGCCCACCTCTGAATTTTAAATACACGTAGACATTGAGGGCTAGCAGGAGGGTGCAGTTTCTCCCGGTACCCTCTCTCTGGGGACATCTCTCTGGGGACATCCTAGGTCCTCCAAGATATGGAGGCCTATCTCCCACACCACTTCCCCTACCAGTGGCAGATGCCCTCAGACATTGGTGCATTGGTGGTTCTTTGTGTCCGGGGATGGGCGTCCAGGTACACACCGGCTCACTCCTTGGTGGCTGCTTATCGGGGCCAGGAGGCTGGGGCTCGCTCGGGCCACTTCGGGGGTGGGGTGAGTGAAGACCCCAAACCTCCCTACGCCCGCTCATATGTAGTGTTGCTGTGTGCTGTTCTAAAATACATTTAAAACACAGGAGAGCATGGTTCCTGCTTCCTATCAGATCTCCCTCTCTTTCTTTCATTCTTTCTTCCTGTCCTATCCCCCAGTCATGTCTGTCCCGTCTTTAGAAAATGAAAATAAAATAAATACATAATTATAATAACGGTCAATCAAATGGACCAATATGGCAAGGCCATGATGATCCACTTGGCAAAGTAAATCCACTTGGCATCTTTCTTGGCCTTCAGACAACAATTCTGATGGCTAAAGATCCAAACGGGACAGCCAAAAAAAAAAGAAAAAAAAAAAGAAGCCTATAGCAAATTAGTTGCTACAGCTTACCCTATCAGGGCACAATGTTTGGAAAGAGTGGTGCATTGGTCCCTTTTTGTCTGTAGTTCCAAAATAACTAAAAATGCACAGAAATGCTATACAGGAGACCAAGATGATATATTGCCAAAAACCTAATGCTGGCAGGGTTTTGAAGAAATGGATACAATTAAGTCCAAGCTGAACACCAATAAGAAAAAGCTGCCACAGAAACTACAAAGCCAACAACAATGAAGCTATGCATGCAAACTGTAAGGAGGAGGAAATGATGCAGGAATGTGTACAGTTACAAAACAGCACCGTGTGCAGATATTTTCTTACCAAGACAAAGAATTGTGCTACATGCGCCTTCAACAAACCAAATGTAGACTTCCACAGTGCACTGTCCACACATAGCAAAAAGGAACTTCATTAAGATGTTGTTTGTTTGCTTGTCTTTTTTTTAATTACTCCTCTGCTCTTTGGGCACAATAGGATAAACACGAACCATAGCAGCCTACTCACTAACTTCTGGTTGTGGCTTAGGAAGAGTATTGTCTTGTGAACTCCCACCTTTCTTCTGTTTTAAGATTAGAGTGTTTATAGTTTCTTTTTTGACTCAGTTGTGTGTAAGCATGTATTTAAACATTTATTTAGACACTTCTGTCTAAATAAATGTTGCAGGTTATAAATGTGACTTTACTGGTATTTATTATCTCTGGCTTTGCACCTCACTTGCCATGCCAAACTTATTATTTAACACCTTAATATACCCTAGGTCTCGTTACCTATATGCAGTGCATTATTTTAAATGTTATCCCCAAAAAAGGCAGACTCTATTCTTTTGACCACAAGTCCTCTATATCTGCTTCCTAACATTATATCCATCCTAAATAGATGGTAGAAATTGAATGCCTTAATATCAATCACCCTCAATTCCTGTTTGACCGACTTCTCCATAGGTTTACCTATCATATCCAAGGGCAGTGGCGATGATACGGATGACCACTTGGTGTCACCACTTAAACCTGGGCTTTTTTTAGGTCGTCAGCTCCTCATCCTTAGAAGAAGGGCATTGATTTTTAAATGGAGGGTCTTTGCGTTCTCCTCTCATTCAGTTCTTCCTCAGTAATCTCTTCTTCACTCAAGTTAGCTCTTATCCCGTGTCACCTGGCTTAAAATAACATATTCAATCAGATACATTATTCTAGTCATCAGTTGCTGAAACGAAGAAAATACCAATTTTCTGAGTGAAATCAAGCAACTATTTGCTTGTCAATTTTAATAAGCAATATAAATAATCTGGAATGCACAGGATATTTCATCAAGATACATTTTTCAATATAAATAAAAAATTTGACCTGTTCCAAACTCTAATAAGGTGATTTTGTAGGGTTACTCTGCTACTGGGTGCACGAACGTAGCCACATTGTTTGTATATTCAAACATGCACTCACAACCTCACTAGTAGAGGATAAAACACTTTAGAATCATATAATTTTTCTAGGTGTATATCGAACTCTAGACACTAATCGCATCCTCTATATATTTGAAAGAGGACCTGTGAAGTAGTAGTAACACATTTGTAGAAGATCATTTTACAAGCATGATTCTGATTTCTTTGCTGTTAAAGTCTAAAGGCACACGAAGTTGCTTCAGTGCCATTCTTATACACTTAGTTGTATATATGCGATTCAGTATGTTAGTATGTTCCTGCTTGGGCTAGAGAGGGGCAGTGATTCAGTCGACTGGTTCTGTCATCCCGCTGTTCCATTTGCAAAGTGTGATCAGCAATTATCCTCTCTCATTACTGCGACCTGGAGAGCTGAGCCTGAGGAGCTCACTGGGACCCTTCAGATAACACAGTGACATGGGGGGCTGTGGAGAACACCAATACTTAACCACTAACTACACAACATATAACAGCCCTTATCTGGCAACTCCAGCCAGCTGACAGAGGCTTACCAGGAACATATTGAGGAATGCTCCCTACAGAGCGTGTGGGATGCAAAAAATAACTCGCATATAAAAGCGTATGCAAACACACAGATTTAGTGACTATCCAAATACACATCTGCATTACTTTAACTGCGCTATTAAGCACATGGAACGATTGAGATAGTTTTACATCCTGAGCTCTTAATACCACTTTGAATATAAAGTTTTGCCTATTTGTTAGTTTTTCAAACAGATCTATATATCCTTTCTACTGAAAAATCACCATTAAGTACAAGATGGCCACTGACATTATTGTATGGGATAAATCTAGTTGCCAAGTTATGGCCTTTATTTGGCCCAGAAAGAGGAGTAAAATTGGCTATTTTGTCTAAATCCGTCTACCGGGGGTTAATCCCTGTTCTTCCAAATTTTCTGAACCTCACTGTACATGAATTTTCCTTCTTCTGAGCACATGGGCAAGAAAAAAAAAACATGATAATTTAACCCCTAGATTTTGCTTAGTGTCTTTAGGCAATATAAAACACAAATGCAAAATCACTATATTACTTTACACGACATCTAAGGGTCAAAGACTTGATATGAAAACTTGTTGACAAATTACAAAAAAATAAATATACATCATTTTGACTACAAATAAAAAGCTAATAGCAAATATACTACAAGTATAACTGTTAAAAAGGAAATCCAAAGTTTATAGTATCTGACGCTGTCTTCTGTGTCTTGGCAAAATTGTGTACAAATTTGGGAAGGCATTTAAACTTATCCCCTAAAAAATCTAAAGTCACACAGTACTGGCAGGAACAATCCACTTTACTCAAGAAATATTCAATGGTGACATTTTACAATGGTGTTTGTGTGAAATAGTAAATAAGAGATGATGTTTCACTTGCCAGCAGCCTAGTATTCGCAATTAAAGCTTAAAATATGCTACGCTTCTTTTATTTATTATTTAACTTTTGACAGGACAAGTGTTTCTACAATGTAAATTCTGTTATTGCAGATTTAGACAACATGAGGGAGTCTTGTAGATATCTTTTGTACAAGCTATGAACATATTTTCAGTGATTACAATAGCTTCCTTTTTCAGTCATGTAAATATTTAACATTTTACACACTAAATCTATTTACACATTTATATAGATTAACTGCTTCATTCCTGGTCCAGAACATATTGTTTGTATTTTAAATTCTGTTTTGCACTCATAACTTTCTGTGAAAATTCACAGATACCAAACACCAAAACCCAACAGTTATGGTCAGTAACACGAGGTAACCCAAAGATGACTTGAGCATATAATAAGTCATTTTTGATTAATTTGATTCCGCTTAACATTATGTTTTAATCATATCATATTCAGACCATTCTGTGCCATGTCATGCCCTGAACATTGTGCATTTGTGATGTATATTGATTTATTTAGGTTCTTCTTTTAATAACTTGCAGTTTTATTTTTATGAGTCTTGCTCATGTTTTTAACTAAACATTACAACAGCAAAGCTTTGCTCAACTGATCTGAGGAAAGGACAGGGAGACAGCATGTATGAGTGGGGCAGAGATGCAGTTGTTGTGTTATGGCCAACATTTTGACTCTTTGGGATAGGGGGGTTTGGCAGCTTGTGGAAGGTTTACAGCTGAAATCTCAGCAAAATGTTTGCTTCTGTTTTGGATCTGCACCATCACCATTATTTAGGCACAGCACTTGCCAACACTAACTGCCTAATTAAGCATTCAGTGGTGCTCTCACTGACTTTGAGGTCATTTTCACTCTGGCTTGGAATGCAATCATTTAATTTTGCAGATAGTACATCACCGGCTTATTGTTATGAATAACAGCTCTTGGAAAGTGTTTTACTGAGACTCATTTTATCATCAACCATTTTACATTATCTACACTGGGCTTTTACTTAGATCTAATGGTTGTGACCATATTAGACCTATAGTATGTACCCCCGTTATGAGTAAATGTCACAGATCACCTACGGGGGTTCTTCTCTATTATCCCTGCTGTATCACTTGCCTTTTTATCTGCTGAAACACAGTTGGGCATGTATATTTAGTCTTTCCTGAGACCAAACTGAAAATAGGGGCAAATGTTCCTGAATTGTCTCCAGGGGAAGTGTGTCTTGTGTACAGTGTTATATTCCGATGCTTTACATACATAACCTATTGAAAGATAAAAAGTATTTAACCTGATGCTATCAAGCTGCTTCACATCTTAGAAATACAATATTTGACCTCTTCACACTGACAACACAAAGCCTTACAGAAATGCTCTCAGAATGAAAGTGCTAAGGTGCTTGTGTACGTGTTTCGCATTGCTCTATTGAACAAAGATTCAGAGTTCAGCAGCTTGATGCTAGGCTGTAACAAATAAAAGCTTAAAACTCTTTGATTTGTACTTTGGTATCCTGAGTTAGCATCATAATGGCAGTGGTTCACAGTCAGAACAAGAGTCTCAAAGGTCTAGTATCATTTTTTCATGACTGCCTGTTCAAACAGACCCTGTATCTAGTCCTTTTCCCCATTATTTTTATTTACAGTGTTGTGCATGCTTACAAACATGCTTTCAGGTGCACTGTTAGGTTGCCAGAATATGCTGGGATTCTGATCAAACGATTCTAACAGGAGCCCATGAAGTGGGGTCTGGTGCTCTTGCTCTTTCCTCTCATTGGCTGTAAATGCCTAAGTATTTATACAAGGTCACAAGGGTGGTTCGTTTTTGATAACTGTTGACTGATGGTCACATACCTTGGGTCAGGACTGCCTCTGGTGTTTTGGTGACATTTAGAATGAGTCATGTGGGTCATGTCACAACACTTGATGAAGGTGTCTATCTTTTTGTGATACATAAATAAATGTCCATGTGGAGAAGGATCAAATCTATTATCATGTTTTCTCACATTCCTTTATAAGGCAACACAACATTGGACCGTTGTTTTGTTGTATTTAATGCCTGAAAATGTGTTGACTTTATATGTACTTATACCGTTAGTGGCAGAAAAAATAAATCACAGTTTTAACAGTTTAACTTACTATTTTATTATTTCACTTATAATGCAAACAGCTATGTGTGTGTGTGTGTCACTATATTTTGACATAGGTGAATAATGTCAACACTTAACACTAAATTGGGTATTAAAAAAAGAATGTGTCAAATATTTTATGTTTTTATCCCTGAGTCACCCACTCTCTTGCCAGTGTTATCTGCTGCTAGCTGGTGTTTACCATCATCTATAGTGATGTTAAATTGACTGATTCTTATATAGAGCTTTTCTACTCTATCTGAGCACACAAAGCACTTTTACACAACTTGTCTCATTCACCCAAGCACACTTTTTGTAAGTGCTTTCGATCTAACATTTACATTCCAATGGGACCATTGGAGAGCAACTTGGGGTTAATATCTTGCCAAAGGATATTTGGCATTCAGACTGGAGGGATCGAATCACGAACCTTCCGATTAGCAGATGACCTGCTCTACCACCTGAGCTACAGCCAGCCCAGTGGCTGATGCAACCCATTGGTTTATGGAGTCCTGTTCCTTACCTTCAAGATGAAAAACACCATTAACCTTTTAGTGTTTTGAATCCTGTGGAAAATCCTCCTTTCTGTAATGTAGAACTAAACTTTACAAAATGGGCTTAATGGACGTGGGAAGTTTGATAGAACTAATGTGTGAACTATAAAGAAAAGGAAAATATTGAAATTAAGTGAATGTCTCTATTTAACCCTCCTGCCATCCTTTAAAAAACTCACACCCATCACCCTACGGACCATTCTCAGCCACGCCATAAAAAGACCATATATCCATATTTTATTCCACTTTAAATTAGCCAACCTTGTAAAACTACTTCTCCCTGAAATATTCATGTAAAGTTTTAATTATATTTTCGTTGTTTTAACCCTTCAAATCCCAGTGTTATTACATGAGCGCCCTGTGTTATAAGCCCCAAAAACCAAAAAACGAAACTAAATATTTCCACAAAAAACCAGTTGAAGTAATATGTGATTGTCATTATAAGTAGGCCTTTAGATGGACCAAAGATTGGCACCAACATACATTTTGACCTGCCATTATTTTTTTTGCATTTTTTTTGCAATTTAAAAATTAAAACTTCAAGGCCCTGAGTCTTCATTGACATCCAAGAAAAGAAGAAAAAATAAAATCATATGATGATAATTTGGGGTTGAAAAATAGCGTTTATAATGGAAGTCAATGGGCAGAAAATGGTCCCCAGGGTGATGGTTGTGGGGATTTCTGCTGCTCAGCCATTTTAGGCTGATTTAAGGAATTCACACTGGAATATTAACATTGACAGGTAAAAACTATCCTGTGGCAAGTTTGGTTATATTCCACTGAACACAGTGGAAATGGCAGCCATTTAACACATAGCAGTGGCACAAAAAGGTCCCAAGAAGGCAGGAAGGTTAAAAAAATCATGATGTGGTATTATACCTGTGGGTCATTTATATGGATACACCGTAATAAAATGGGAATGGTTGGTGATATTAAAGTCCTGTTTGTGGCACATTAGTATATGTGAGGGGGCAAACTCCTCAAGATGGGTGGTGACCATGGTGGCCATTTAGAAGTTGGCCATCTTGGATACAACTTTTGTTTTTTCAATAGGAAGAGGGCCATGTGACACATCAAACTTATTGGTAATGTCACAAGAAAAACAATGGTGTGCTTGGTTTCAACGTAACTTTATTCTTTCATGAGGTATTTACAAGTTTCTCTTTGTTCACAGCCATTGACATGTCGAAGAGGTTAACACGTGAGGAGCGGATCGAAATTGTGTTGATATCTGGTGAACGCAGTAACCGGGTCATTGCAGCAGATTTCAATGCAAGACACCCTACGAGACCACCCATCTCCCATGCTACAGTTAGCAAACTGCTTGCTAAGTTTTGTGAAACTGGTTCAGTGTTGAATTTGCCAAAATGTGGACGCGACAAAACTGTCACTAATGAAGAAACATCAGTGGCAGTCCTAGCTTCATTCAGCAAGCAATGGCGTGTCCAGCGGGGTGGCCTGGGGGGGCACAGGCCACCCCCCCAACCAGACTGGCCACCCCAGGTGCCACCCCAAAGGCAAAACAATAAAATTCAATCAAATATCAAATGTCCGATTATGTTTTCACGGTGACGCTCAGATATCCGAGTGTAAGTGAATGCAGCATCGGCTTCTGCGCTATGTGCATCACGTTAGCAAAGGTAGGAGAGCCAAGCACGAAAGACGTCACTGCAGGAAACAATTTTTCGGTGAAAGAAAATGAGGACAGAATAAATGTCCCGGTAAGTAATATTAAGTTTGTTGAGTTTAGTAAACTTCGGCGAAATTAGAATACCAAGGAAAAAATAACACTTAAAGAATTATTGCAGCCGTGGAATATTTCAGACAGTATGCTACAGAGGGGAGCTAACATAAGAGTTATGAGTTATAAGATGTAATCTAAGTCGTAACATTGCTGTATGGAGCTGCAGATTTGGTTGCAGGTTAACATAGCTGGACTGGCCATCGGGCTTATTTGACTTATTTTTTATTTTTTTTGTAACGGCATGAACAATGAGAGGTGGTGGATTGGCCAGATGCAGGTCGATGTGTAGAAATAACTCCGTTGTTTGGTGGTGGCTATGGCGGGGCTTCCACAGAGGCAGCAGGTGGATGAGGGAAGGGGAGGCAGGAGGAGAGCCCTGAGGCAGCCGCCAGTCCGAGTGTCAGGTGAACTGAACTTCAGGTAAGAAGTTATGACCTGCAGTCTATCTGGGTCAGATATGAACTAAGTTTAGGTGGAGTTTATTTTCGTTGTGCTGACTTTTTACTGTCAGTTGCAATAACTCATACTGCGTTCTAGCCAGCTTGGAGTTTTTATACAGCTGTTCGGTTGCTATGATGTTACTGATAGTGAACTTTATTTTATTCATAAGGTTAGTTAGTAGAGTTGCCAACGGCTCCTTAAAAAAATGGAATGGTCCCTCAATCAGAGAAAATATTACACGTTTCGTATTGAGCTGAGAAGAGACGCAGTTTGTCCCGAACTTCAGCTAGAATGGAAAAAGACACAAAGCTGGATTTATTCTGTCTTTACGCTGCACAGCTGCCTCTTCTCTCATCCTCCCTCTCCTGTTGCTACTTCAATCATGAAACTGATCGATGATCAGCTGATCGGCTTTTCTCTCTTGTTTGTTTATCGCCCACTTTGCGCCAGAAAGACGAAACCAGCAGATGTCGCGCTAAACAACAGCAGCACGTTTAAGCTTGATCGGCTGTTGTTAGAATTTATTTAATATTAATTTCTAGTATCAGCTGATGTTTGCTGGAGCCACAGCTGTAAAGCTGCTGGTCATGATGTCGGTTTGGATATCTGGTGAGAGGGAAACGTGAAGACCACCCACCAGGATCCTTTTTTATGTAGCTGACAGCTGGTAACTGTGCAGGGGCGGGTCTAGCAAAGTTTTGCCAGGGGGCCAGGTAGGGCATTAACAGGGAAAGGGGGCACAAAGAAATACTTTTCTTTCCTATTCTCATTTAAAATATCTAGCTTTTATTAAATAATTATCTAAATCTTACAACCAAAGTTTTTATCTGGCGTAAAATGTATAGAAATCATACATATACCAAAAAGACTGTACATCACTGTCACAACAGGGTTTGTTTTCATTCAAAGGCTTTATGGCTTTAATACCTGGTGGGTCGGTCTGTAGTCAAAATGCCCGATTTTCTGTCCCAGTCCAGCCCTGCAGGTTATACTGGCAGTGTCACCATGCCAGCTGAATGTATTTCATCATCAGCCAGTGTTGTTCTTTATCAATATTACCAAAGTTTACCATAAGGCAGCATAGAAAGTATTTACTTGCTTTCAGGTTTTATTCAAATATTAGTCTTTTCAGTTGTTTCTCCACTTTTTTCCTGTTTCAAAATCAAACACCAGTTTGTGAGAAGATTATCTTCTTTTTTTAACAGGCAGAGAAAGTTTTGCATTGGAATGGCTAATTTGTCAATTGTTTGCTACAAATGTTCGTATTTTAATATTCAAAAATGTTTTTGCCCAAAACATATGTGCACTACATGTCAGTAAAAATACTATGCAAATATTGCTGTCCTTGAATGCTGAGTAAACACTGACAAAGCACTGATTGTATCTCTTGTACTTTATCAACGCAGTATCTAAAAACTTTGCACCGTAGTGGTTAAAATCTCATTCTAATAAGAGTTAAAAGTGCATTTGGTTATTAGGTTTATAGGATTATTGAATTATGGTTAAGGGTTGGTAGAATTTTTTTTTAAAAACATTATCTGCCAATTAAATCTGCCACCCTTCTCCAAATCTGTGCCCCTACCTGGCCCCCCCAACAAAAATTTTCTAGACACGCCACTGTCAGCAAGAGCCCACAGCATAGCCCTCGCCACATGTCACTGGAGAGTGGCATTAGTCGAACATCCCTTCGGCGGATATTAGCTACTCACAAATAGCACCCTTACAAACTCCAGCTACTGCAGCATCTCAACAAGGATAACTCAGATCGGCGCACAGAATTTGCAGAATGGGCAAAACAAAAACTGGAACAGGACCCTCAGTTCACGCAGAAGATTTTGTTCAGTGATGAGGCAAACTTTTATGTGAATGGTGAAGTTAACAAACAAAACCCCCGCTATTGGTCTGACACTAACCTACATTGGATGGATCCCTCCAAGACTGTTGGAACAACAAAAGTGATGGTTTAGTGTGGTATATGGGGTACAACGATAGTGGGTCCATTCTTTATCAATGGAAACCTCAAGGCCACTGGATATTTGAAACCGCTACATGATGATGTGTTTCCCTCTTTATGCACTGAAGCTGGCACGTTCCCTGAGTTTTTTCAGCAAGATGGTGCACCACCACATCATGGGTGCCAGGTCCGAGCATTCCTAGATGAACAGTTTCCTGGAAGTGGATTGGTCGTCGTGGGCCAGTTGAATGGCCCCCAAGGTCTCCCGATCTGACCCCCTTAGACTTTTATCTTTGGGGTCATCTGAAGGCAATTGTCTATGGTGTGAAGATACCAGATGTGCAGCACCTGAAAGTACGGATACTGGATGCCTGTGCTGGCATTTCTCCTGCAGTGTTGCTATCAGTGTGTGAAGAGTGGGAGAAGAGGGTTGCATTGACAATCCAACACAATGGGCAGCACATTGAACACGTTTTATAAGTGGTCAGAAACTTGTAAATAACTCATGAAAGAATAAAGTTATGTTGAAACCAAGCACACCATTGTTTTTCTTGTGACATTACCAATAAGTTTGATGTGTCACATGGCGCTCTTCCTATTGAAAAAACAAAAGTTGTATCCAAGATGGCCGATTTCTAAATGGCCACAATGGTCACCACCCATCTTGAGGAGTTTGCCCCCTCACACATACTAATGTGTACTAATTCAAAGTCCCCCAATGATCTGCAATATTTCTAAACAAGAAGAAGAAGCCCTCTTCTTTCTTTTTAGTGCATAGAAAGAAACTGTATTAAGATAGATGAGTTATATAGGAGATGGCTGACAATGGGAGACCACAATTCTACACTGCAGACGTATGTTCCACCCATAATCTGTCATGGATCGCTGTGTGGCAGGCAGGAGGAGGACCCAATCGCAAAACTCACAGACTCAGGGGATGAACTCAAAAAGCAGCTTTATTGCTGACAAAAGATGACAGGAAATACAAAACTAAACTGGGAAAAACTAACATAAAGCTCACCAAGGAACACAGGGGAATCACACACAGCATGAGGGAGAACGCGACACAGAACTGAGGGAGACGCAGACATAAATACACAGAGGGTTAACGAGGGAAGTGGGAGCACACGGGGAACACAGCTGACACAGATAATCATAACAAGACACGGCAGGAGTGAACACCACACTGACGGGAGACGGGCAAAGTAAAACAGGAAGTACAGAGGTTCAGACAGGAGGAGAGAGCACGGGGAAAACAGACAT
This sequence comes from Astatotilapia calliptera, assembly GCF_964374335.1. Taxonomy (NCBI): domain Eukaryota; kingdom Metazoa; phylum Chordata; class Actinopteri; order Cichliformes; family Cichlidae; genus Astatotilapia; species Astatotilapia calliptera. Next base: position 32,817,920 of record NC_137428.1, on the reverse strand, counting down.
AACGGGCTGGGGGAAACATGGAATAAAACACAAGGAGAGACGAGGGCTCACAGATACACAGGGGCACACAGGAGGTAACCAAATAAGGAACATCTTAACTAAATAACCTAGGAACCAAGGCATAAATAGGGAACAAAATACAAAAACACACAAACTAAGAATACTGGGCCAACATGGCCCAGGACCATGACATCACCCCCCCCCCCCCCCCCCAAGGGCCGGCTCCCGACAGCCCAAACCCGAGAACCAAAACAAGACAAACAGAAAACAACCCACCCAGGGCGGGAGGTGGGGGACCAGGACAGAGGGAACGAAACCAAACAAAAGACAAGGAGCACGAGAACAAAACTGAGGCCACAAATACACAAAAAGAGTTCAAAACAGGGAGGCAAAATCCAAAGAGGCCAGAAGGTCGACTCGCAAGGTGACAGCACAAAAGTTCAGTTCGGCTGTTCCGGGGGCCGGCCACGTGAAAAGTGGCAGTGGCGGCAGAGCGGGTCCGGAGGCCGGCCGCGTGGAAGACGGCGGCGGCGGCAGAGCGGGTCCGGAGGCCGGCCGCGTGGAAGACGGCGGCGGCGGCAGAGCGGGTCCGGAGGCCGGCCGCGTGGAAGACGGCGGCGGCGGCAGAGCGGGTCCGGAGGCCGGCCGCGTGGAAGACGGCAGTGGCTCCCAAGCGTCGGGCATACTGGTTGAGGCTTGGTGGGCACAGGACCAGACGAGGCAGGACCAGACGGTGGCGTGGCAGCCACAGGCGACGGAGCTGGAACAGATGTGGGGGCTGGACCAGGCGAAGCTGAAGCCGACGCTGGACCAGGCGACGTTGAAGGCAATGCAGAGGCCGGACCGGGCGTGGGTGCAGCTGATGCAGAGGCCGGACCGGGCAATGGCTGAACGGGCCCCTCGGACCCTCCAGCGGAGACGAGGAGGTGCTGGCCGGGCTGACCAGAGCCGCCAGCGGAGACGAGGAGAGGCTGGAAAGGTTCACCTGAACCCCCAGCGAGAACAGATGCAGAGCCAGCAGGTGCAGAGACTTCTGGCTGAGGGGACACTAACTGTAGCTGCACAGGGCACGCAGTCGGCTTAGGATGCAACGGCTGGGGCTGTGCAGGGCAAACAGTCTGTCCAAAGTTTGTCAGCATCACGCAGTCCTCAGCTGGCGGAGAAAGCTCACAAAGGCTTCCAGCTGAGGTTGGCAGTGTCTGAATGGGTTGCTGAGCTATTAACTTGGCTGGTGGCGGAGCTAATAACTGAGCTGAAGACAAAATAGGAAACCGGGCTGATAACCAAACAGGCAATGGAGCAAGAAACTGAGGTGGTAACAGAGCGGATGACTGAACGGGTAATGGAGCTGCTAACTGTGCTAAAGTCTGGACTGGTGACAAAACAAGAAACTGTGCTAATAACTGAGCTACAGACTGCGTTATGGACAGAAATGCCAGTTGTAGTGGTAGTTGCGCTTGTGGTTGAGCAGGTGTCTGACTCTGGGTTGCTCTCCTTCTGGGAACAGGAACAGGTGCTAGGCCTGGCCGAACACGAGCCATCCCCACCCGAGAAACAGATACGGGTGCAAGGACGAGCTGGGCTCTGGCTGCCTTTACCCTGGGGGCCGGTGTAGGTGCAGGAGCTAGCTGGACCTCTGTCGCTCCCACCCGAGGAACTGAGACGGGTGCAGGAGTCGGCAGGGTCACGGCTGACCTCACCCGGGGAACCGGAACAGGCACAGGCGACGGCTGGGTGTCCATCAACCCCACCCGAGGAGCAGGTACGGGTGCCGGGATGAATGGAGCCTCTGCCAGGCTGGGGACAGAAGCAGGGACCAGCTGGACCTCAGCCACCCTCACCCGAGGAGCTGATACGGGTGCAAGGGAGAGCTGGGCCCACGCTGCCCTGGTTACAGGAACTGGAGTTGGAGAGCAGAGTTCAGGAGCAGTAACAGACACTGGGAAAACCAAGTTAGTGGAGCCAAACACAGTTTTAGCAAACAGAGACTTATGGCTGGCCACGTTTAGCAACTCCGCCGTTCTTAAGCTGTCCATGCTAGAAGTAGCAGTCTTTAAAACAGTCATAGTACAGACGGATCCCGGCTTAGCAAAGTCAGGGTCCGAAATTCTTGGCTCAGGAGGTGCGGTTGTAGAAATAGAAGCATTCCTATAGACTGTTTCTAAATACGCAGGTTGAAGAGCAGCATAGTCCAGGAGTGAAGAAACACAGTCTTATACACAGCAGGTACAGGAGTAGGGGAGTTAACACAGGTGGTGTCTGAGGCAACTGGGTGCGAAACTAACCCAGGAATAGTCAACCTGAGCTCCCTTAGCAGTTTACACTTGACGGGCGATAACCTGTTGCCCTTAACCTTAACAACTGTGATTGAATGCACAGTCTTAGTGTTTTCACAACCTGAGTTAACAGACTTCGCATCAGCTATAGTAAACTCGAGAGGAGCGACATTCTTTATCCCTGGAGAAACGGAGTCAGAGCTAACAGACAAGGCGGGAAAAGCTAAATGTGACAGAGGGTCGACAGTAACCTGAGGAATGGAAAGTGCAGCCTTTGAAGGTTGGAAGACACACAGGTCAGTTTCCAGGTGGTCCCCTCTGGTTTCAGCAGGAACAGGAACCACAGGACTGTTTGTTTTAATATTCGGTTCGCAAGTATGCCACTCAAAATTAGTCTTTTGCTTCTCTAAGGTGAGATTATCGGTCTGTGTGTTAATCACTGCTGACCTGGGAGGAGCAGAGGAAAAACAGTCACTCTCAAACATGGGCGTGAGGATAGGTAATGCAGGCTCTGGATTAACCGACCCAGAATCACCAGACACAGAGTTAATGGCTTCTGGGGTGACGCCCATGGAGCTTACAGGGCCAGAATCTTTTAATTCAGCATGAACCGCAGTCTCTAGGGGGGCAATGAACTCAGTCTCGTGCTTAATAGGTGCGGAGGTGAATTTAGAAACATTATGAGGCCTGGAAACACAGTCATATTCAAACTTACTATTCGTTTCTAATGTGTTACAGACATGAAAAACGGCGGACCCAGGAGCAGAATATTGTCCGAGTTGGTCCGACTTGGAAGTGGCATGGAAGAAACAGTCAGAGTCACTCACCACCGGAGTTTGCTCAGAAACTTTAGGGCGGCGGCGGTGTGAGCGCCGTTCTTTCCGGGGACCTGTGCCGTGAGTTCCCGAGGCTATAGGCGCAGGCACCTCGGAGATGTCGCTGGCTGAGCCGCTGACGGGCCGGGCCGCATTGAAGTGACCGGGAGCTTGTGCAGCTCCGAGCGTGGAAGTCCCAGGAAGAGCGCAAAGGACTGCAGCGGGGATAGGCTGCTTGTCGGAGGCACAAAATCTCTCCTCGGCCGCCGAGTAACCCTCTTCTTTGCGCAGGACGTGGGCGGCGACTGGGGAGGGGAACCGGAAGTTGAGAAGGCCGGCGGAGTTGTGGCAGGCGATAGGCTGAATCCTCCAACTCTTATCGCCGTGGGACGATGTGGGGAAAAGGCAGCAGCGTTTGCCGTTTGGAGGCTGCGCGGCCCACCTAGAGCCAATCGAGTCCCATAAAAGGCAGACTCGCGCTCCCGGGCATGCCGAGCCTCCTGCCTTCTCCTCACGTTAGGGAAGGCGGGGTCTGCACGCTGCCGGTTCCGTAGGGAGTTTGCTGGGTCCATTACTGGTCGCGTTCTTCTGTCATGGATCGCTGTGTGGCAGGCAGGAGGAGGACCCAATCGCAAAACTCACAGACTCAGGGGATGAACTCAAAAAGCAGCTTTATTGCTGACAAAAGATGACAGGAAATACAAAACTAAACTGGGAAAAACTAACATAAAGCTCACCAAGGAACACAGGGGAATCACACACAGCATGAGGGAGAACGCGACACAGAACTGAGGGAGACGCAGACATAAATACACAGAGGGTTAACGAGGGAAGTGGGAGCACACGGGGAACACAGCTGACACAGATAATCATAACAAGACACGGCAGGAGTGAACACCACACTGACGGGAGACGGGCAAAGTAAAACAGGAAGTACAGAGGTTCAGACAGGAGGAGAGAGCACGGGGAAAACAGACATAACGGGCTGGGGGAAACATGGAATAAAACACAAGGAGAGACGAGGGCTCACAGATACACAGGGGCACACAGGAGGTAACCAAATAAGGAACATCTTAACTAAATAACCTAGGAACCAAGGCATAAATAGGGAACAAAATACAAAAACACACAAACTAAGAATACTGGGCCAACATGGCCCAGGACCATGACATAATCTATATTCACTATATAGTAAAGAATACAATTGTATACAATCTACTTGAAAAATAGTAATAGTGAAGTGTTGAATCTAAAGTGAAAAATGAACTAAACAATGTGCCAAAGTAAACTGCTGAGCAAGAAAAAACTCCCAATAGACATGAGACCATCATATGATAAATTATCACACGTTTTCAAAATGGTAGATTATATTAGCATTTTTAAATGTCACTGATGAAAAACAACAACAGCAGCAACAATTATAATGACACCAGAAAGAAACACAAATGTTTTTGTTAATAAGAAAAGAGACTCGTGCCAAGAAAAAAAAAATTGCAGGTAAGCCGCTTTTACTTATTCCTCTTTTTTTTGACAAACACAGAGCAAAAAAAGTCTTCTTAGTTGTTTTTTGTAGGTCCTTAAAAAGGGCCACCCTAGAGAATAATCATTACATTTTCAGACATAAAGGAGTCTGTACACCTAGTTAAATCTGTGTGAGTTCATGAGTGTTTAAACCGTATTAATAGAAATGGGACAGGATGTTGCAAATCATGTGACGTTACTTATTCTCAAAATATATTGAATACTTTGATGAGTTTGGGACGTTGTATTTTATGCCTGCCTGAATTAATGTCCTCTTAAAGTATTTTAAATTATTAACTAGATAACTTTCTAAACAGCATAAATGTCATCATTAAATAAAAACTCAACAACATAATTAACTAAATTTGGTAAGTAATTATGCATATTCTGCTTAAATGGCATATAAACGTTTTTGCATGGTTGGTTCCTCGCAAAGTTGTCTGTTTACTGATTATTATTTTATTTTACTTTTTTAAATTGCTAATGGGAATCCCCTGGTAGCTCTGAGTTGATGACACAATGCAACAAATTGTGGAAAGTAAATTTCTGGGCAAAGAAAGTCAAAGATTGCAGAAATGGAAAATTATGGAAACTTCAAGGGCTAAAACTGTCTGTATTAATGCCCTCAGGCACTTCATGATTTTAAAGTAGGATAACCCTAAGCCTTTGCTGTCTTAGCAGGAGTGCATATTAAAGTCAGTGAATGTGTGAATGTGGAACTTGGGAATTTGCCAGTAACCATTTTCTGCAGATTTCTTTTTCTTTTGTTTATGCCATTAAGAGCATAATTTGTAACTATTAGTTTTGCGCAGACCATTGTTATAAATAGCCGCAGTATTCTTGTTGCATATCGTTGAGTTTGTGAAGCGTTCAAGAAGGTCGATAGCTTCTAGCTTTGTTTTCCGAGGCTTGCTACTCAAATCATTGTACCATATGCAGAATTTATAGTAGTTATATGATGTTTATACTCTACACAGCACATTGTTGGTTATGGTTCTTGTTAATTTACTTTTCTTTATATTCATTAGTTTCACTGCTAGTCATCATTTAGGTTGCAGTGCTGCCAAATAAAGCACCTGAAGTCGGGACACTATATTGAGACTCCAGTTGGAGTCTAGCATACTCCGGAATTGTGTTACTAAGCACACATACAGATGAGACAATAAAATCTACATATACAGTTATTATAATTCTAATATTAAAAATTACAAGTTGTGTAACAAGGTGTGTTTGTTTTATCTGCTTTTACCTGAAGAGACTGTCCTCGCAGTAGCAATTGTACTTGCCCACACAGGTCACTAGGGTATTATAAATATTTGTGTTATCATAACCTTCCATAACAATGCAGAGCCAAGAGCCATTCTACATGATGAAGGGCTTGAGCAGAAAATGTGGCTCTGTTTCACATTTGGTCACACCGCGGGTCTAAATTTTAATCACACTCTCTCTTCAAGCCATTAAAAGTAGAAAGTGATGTTTATTAGACAGGGGAGGGAAATAAACAAGCCCTAATTGGCTCGCACCAAGAATGTTCTGCTCTTCCCATTGCCCCTTTGTTGGAGAATAAACCTGCCAAGGATTGAGGTACAAAGCTCAATTGCAAAATGACCTTTGGGGCTCACTTCTTTTGCCAAGTGGACCTGCAATGGCAACAATTATTCCAGGGAGTGAAGAGTTATGATTTTTATTTACAAATATGCAAAAAAAGGTATTGACACCTAAGCTCCAAGAGGGCTGTGAAGTGAGTGACGTTAGGTATCAGATGAAAATGAGATTGGGCCTGTTAACAACTTGCTTTAATTACCCAACTGACCTTGTAGCCTGTAGCCTTGCAGTTTCATCAAAATAGATTTCTGACACTGCAGTTCTTAAGTAAAGCAAGGGAACAAGTGCAAAACATAAATTACTGATAGAAAAACTCAATTAGGATTCCAATACAAGCACTCCCCTTTGCTGTTGCTGTGTTACAAATCATTTTCACAGTTGTCTTTCATCCTTCATCTTCACACTATTTAACACCTACCTTGGTTGAAAACAAATAAATAATGACTTCAAGAAGGTGGAGTAGAACATGACAATAGGGAACAATACTTGTCATCAGGTACTGAAACATTAAGTGTTGTTAGCAAACAAACACCTCAGACACTTTAGTGTTTAGTGTGACACCCGAATAAAGTGCTACTATAACAAATAAAACTGCTGTTATCTGGCCTATGTATAAGGTCATACGTTCTTGGGTGACGTTTAATCCAAATGCAAAACACAAGCTTGAGAATGACAGAATTACCACAGAAGGCAAGCTCTGCTGGCTGTTAAATCTGTAATTGTTTCCCCAATACAAGAAACGGCAAGCTATTCCACTTAACTAATGGACTCGATTTTGAATTCTGCCAACTTGTAAGTCAGTTAATGTCTAAATTATATTAATCTGGTGATCACATAATAACACACAAAAAATTAATACTGATGTGGCTTGTTGTTATGCAAAGCTGCAAGTGTTGGATAATAACCTAACCATTAGAAATATGATAAATTACAGTCTTTTGTTTGCAGCCAGTTCAATCTATCGCCGAGCATGTACAAATCTGCTAATACAGGTTTAAGGTTCTGTTTCACAGATGCAAAAAATAAAAGCAAAACTTATTTTATTTACTTATTATTGTATTAACTGTTTTTAAATAATAAAATAAATGGCAATGAAGGGACAATATAACTAATGTAAAAATTCAGCAAGCAAGAATTTAACACCAAAAGTCTGAGACTCTAATCAGTCTTTTCCAAAAGCATGCAGAAGAAGGCACACTTTTTTGACCCCAGGTTAGTGTCTTTGGAGCTTTCTGTCAAGCTCTTTAAAACCCTAACACGCCCCACAAATAGGGAATTAAGGGCGCAGTCTGTTGCCACAGAGGCAAAACCAAAGGCAAAGAAAGACGTTTGTTGGCTCTTTAAGCTTAATATTTCTTTGAGCTAAACAGGACCTAGATTGCTTTATTTGCATTAGATAGAGTGGGCATTTGAGTTATAATAGCAACAGAATATTAATAGTTTGGCAAGTAGCTAAAATGTTAATGAAACTGTAGAAGACAAGTAGATGTTTTAAGTGCTCATTTGTCATTTCTTATATTTCCCATAATATAATTAACAGTGTACTGATAAAAGCTTTTTGATTTTGTTTAGGTTCCAGATGGTCCTGACAATGATTGTCATAATGCAATGACAATGTGCCTAATGATTATCTAATATTTTCCTTATCTCTGTGGGTTTCCTGCACTTGTCCTCCCTGCTCCCTGTAACAATAGGCAGACTGGCATATGTTGCTTTAAGGAATAGCACTATCATATCCTTATATCAGCTCCCCACTCTTGAAACTAGACATGATGCATAGAGTGGATTGCCACAGTTGACATAAAATTCAGTATATCAAATAAGCTCAGTACGGTGGCCCAGCAGCGTGTCTCCAGGTAACAGTACTTCAAACAGGTGTAGATGTATCTTACTGATCCTCTGTAAGGCATGAACAGAGATGAAAGAACATGATTCCTGTGCAGGTAAGTAAGTAAATGTATCACAACTGCCAAAGCGTCTCAGGTGAATAAAAGGAGGTATCACTCCTCTCCTATAGTAGACTTTAAAAGGCTTTGTTAACATACTGTTTTATGCAGTTCAATACAGCTGCAATGACAAGCTGTTTAATGGCTGCATTTGGCTTTAACAGCTATGAATTTGACATTGATGTGGCAACAAATCGATTGACTTAAATGCTATGATTGTCAGATAACATGGGCCTGTATATTAAATATGTACGAGGTATTGTCAGCCTAAACTAAAGACATACAGAAGAGGAATTGCTCTTCTATAATGATGTAAAAGATGTAAATATCTGTTGGTTATAATTCCCAGTCGAAAATTATAAATAAATAAATATCTTGACTCAGCTCAAGGTTTTCCCAAATTAGTCTGAGTTTCCTAGTTACACCAGAACATAACGTCTGCTTTAACATTTTCATTATTACCAACATGCATATGGTTCACTGGGGTAATGCGATTAAATTATGCTATATATAAACACCACATGTAGGAGGGAGAATATGCTGGAGGTGAGATATTTCACACCCTTAATCAGGAGGAAATTTGTTTATAACAATACTGACATACAAGGGGAGTCTCATTAGCCACAGAAAAATCAACAAGAAAAACAAGAACAACAACAATAATAATAATAATAATAATAATAATAAAACTGTATGATAGCAAGATGAATATACATTATACTTATGTCTCAACTTTTCTTTTTCCTGTCTGTGTGTTTTGTAAGGGCACAAATGACTGCAGGGGACCACTGTGGATACATTCTTTTTCTTTTTTTTTCCTTTTTTTTTTTTTTTAGCTTGATGGTAGCAACAGTAGGAAGAAAAAAACTCTTTGGTGCAGAACAAATAGAAAAGTTGAGACAATTTCCTACATCCAGTGACAGTGATCCAAGGAGCACTTAACCTTTGGGATTATTCTGTGGCCACATGACTTAAGAAATCTCATCTACAGCGAGTTCAGCTCAAACGATAACGTTAGTGCTCAGAGTAATTAATAACATTATGTTGTGTGATTACCTTCTATGTGTCCCCCATGGCCCAAGGGAACAGAACTGCAGCTAATGGGAGTAATACTTTAGGTTTACAGAGCAGCCCCAGTGACCACGAGTCTAAGACTGACCCAATTATGTTACTACTTTGAGAGGAAATAAACTTCACCCACAAGCTGTACCACAATTCTCTTTTTCGTGTAATTCAGATAGATAGAAAACAGGTGTGTACCAAGTGGGCATATTTATATTGTACTGTGTGTGAGTGGTAATTAAAATGTACTACTGTAGCTCTAAGATGCAGATAAAGTTCCTCTGGAGGAAGATGCTTAACCCATCAGTTCCTCTCCCAGTGGCATTTGTCTACCCCCTCCATCTTAATAAAAGGGACACAGATAGCTATGGGAGTTTGCCTTCCCAAAGTCTCGTCATTAGTGCAGCAGTTCAGCCAACCAGCACAATGTGGAGACCAAATCAATGCCATCTTCTTTAAATCAAAAGCATCATCAACCCTCTTTTCTATAAACATTAAAAAAAGTGAAATTGCATGAAACCATATGTGAGTGAAACTTCAGCTTCTGTAAATACATATACATTTTTTGTTTTTCCACTCCTTTTTTCAAGCCTCCTTAATTTTAGAAGTCAAAGCAGAAACATAATGAATTCACTTTTTCTAATCAGTATTAATCACAATGTTTGCAGTGTATCATAATTTCTGTGACGTTAACCAACTTCAAAAGGTCAAATTAATCAATATAGCCTATCTTGAATTGATTAGGCATTTGAAGTAAAGCAACTGCATAATGAGCTTTTCTATTATTATTGTTATTTCTCTTGCATACAAAGAAAGGATTTAAGAAGTTACCATAAGAGTGAAACAAGTTCTCTGTCCACATGGAGATAAAAATTGGCAAAAGCTGTTAAATGATGTCACATACAATTAACCCCATGAAAAGTGCTTGGCTACTGGGATCTTTTTCTCAGATTAAAGAAGCCTAGGCAGAGGCTTCAGCAGGGATACGCTGAGAGCAAAGGTGGTCTGGATTGTATAAAATTTAATATATTAAAACCTTTTGGCTGATATCCTAAAGGGCCCTTTTTAAGTTTAATTTAAGAGAGCTGTGGATTTAAAGCATCTTTGCATAATGTTGTACTTTGAAGCCTATAAACTGTTGGTTAGGTGGTTAACAGTATACTGAACATAAACTAAATAAATTGCCTTTATATTGAGAATTAGTTAGGATGTCAAGTCATTGTCATTGCTCCAGGTCTAAATTACAGCAACTGGGCTCGCTGAAGAAAAAAAAACATAACTTTGCATGACATTGACAGGAATGAAAAATCTAAAACCTCACTTTAAAAAAAAAAAATTACAGAGTAATGGAATCTCTGCAGACCACCTGGGTTGGAAAAAGGAGGGATGAAAATTGATTCTAGCCCTGAACTATAACGCTACTCAAAGAAAATAGAACAGTGCCTTGTGAAAGTATGATATAAGCACTTTTCCTGCTTTCATGTTCGCCCCCTTGTTTCTGCATGTTGCCCTTGGTGAAGCTTTATGTTTACATGACGACCTAAGTGAGGAGATCAACCTCAGCAACAACCTTAATGAACAGAAACCCAGGGAAATATTGTTGAAGGGCAAATGTCTTTTCTGACCTTGCTCAGACTGGATTCAATTACACTTTGGTTTTAGATAACTAAATGTACCAAATTTATTGCAGTCACTTTGTTATCCTGCAAATACACCCACAGCCCAGATATGGAAATGGTGAATTCAGTCATCCAATGTGAAACTTATGGAATCTAAGCTTGCATCTCAAATCTTTTTTTTTAATCAATATTATTTTTCAAAAGCTAAAAACATTGGGGGGGTTGGTCATTAACTTCCCTGAGTTAGTGTAATATGTTGTCAGTGGCAAGAGAAAAAACTCATCGAGTGTCAAAACTGGAAAAGGTCAGTTCCCTGTGTGTTGTAGCTCTGTAATGCCTGTAGGTGCTATAAATCATTTTTGGTGTTTCCAAGATTACAGTTTACAGAGAGGATGAAACACCACAACATAGAAATACCTACTTCCACTAGTATGTTAAGAACTAGCATGTTTGGAGGACAAAAACTGCCAAAATGAAATAAGTAACAGACTTAATAAATACATCAATATGCCATTAAATGCACTAAAATTACATTAAAAATACACTCTATCCATATCTATTTAGCCATTTTCTCTCTCCATTCACTTCCTCCAACTTGTCAATGGCATACAGTGAAGCATTCAGAAGACAACCAAGAGATAAAATCTCTGTGTTCTGGGTCTACCCTAGGGCCCCTCATGGTAGAGTATTGGGGAATATAATTTATACAAATAGTATGAAAAAAATAAACAAACAAACTTAACTCATTCACTGCCAGCCATTGGCAGTGAATGAGTTAAACCCATTGACTCATTCACTGCAATTGACGGCTATAGACGTCAATGGCAGTGAATGAGTTAAAATAGTTATTACAAATTTAAAAAAAATCTATTTATTTCACATTTTGAAAACCAAATAACTGACCTGGTCTTATAATGTACTTGGGGACAACAAAGAAATTGTTCCTTCAGGTGCCACAGTCACAGAAGATTAAAACAGTAATAATCAAACTTATACTAGTTTTAGCCAGAGACCATAGTACTGCTGCAGGGCCTTTAAAAAGGTTGCATTAATCACCAGCCATCCACATGTAACAGAATAAGGTAACAGGTAACAGTGACCACAACCGGTCGCAGCAGATGGCCGCCCCTCCCTGAGCCTGTTTCTGCCGGAGGTTTCTTCCTGTTAAAAGAGAGTTTTTCCTTCTCACTGTCGCCAAAGTGTTTGCTCATAGGGGGTCATATGATTGTTGGGTTTTTCTCTGTATCTATTGTTGTACAATGTACTGTACAATATAAAGTGCCTTGAGGCGACTGCTGTTGTGATTTGGTGCTATATAAATAAAATTGAATTGAATTGAATTGAAAATGATTTTTGACACTGAGCCGCATCCTTTACACCCACACAACACCAAACAGAACTCCTTCCACCTACAGCATTCTTACGTTGTTTGAACACTACCCAAAAAGAGGAATAACCTTCTAGCTGAACTTACAAAATGAATTCATGCATACTTTGTTTGTGTATAGTGTACTGATGAACAGAAGGTGACACAGATAATGCTGAGACATAGCTATACATATATATGAAGAATTATTATAAAGAAAAACCTTGATTTTGGGTGGATGGTACACAGGTGCATCAGCATTTGTATCATCAGGCTGAGAGGAGGGATTTCTTGGCAGCAGCTCGGATAACATAGTGTGCTTATTTTGCCTTGAAAATGAATCATATCTGTGGTAGTTGGATTGTTTTGTTAAAGCTGAGCCATATTCTGTGGACAAAACACTGACTTATGAGGTATCACCTTCAGCTGGTAACTTTCCACAGCCGTGATTAAGACACACTGAAAGACACAAATCCTTCTATTTTTTGTCGCTGTTCCCTGAAACTGTAAACAAAACTTGGGAAAAAGGCTGTCGGTTTTGTAGTTCCTGAAAATGATATCATATCTACCACTATGATTAGGGATGGGTATCGTTTAGGTTTTATCCGATACCGGTGCCAAATCGGTACTTTTGAAACGGTGCCGGTGCTCAAACCGGTGCTTAAAGAATGGAGAACACAAAATTGGTCCAAAAACCTCTCATGTTCAGCTGGTTTTTTGTAAAAAGATAACAATGTTAGCCTTTTCTGCAGCTATGGGGCATATATGGTATCACTCTTGGCTGGAAGCAGTGCTTAAACAATGGAAAAAACACAAACTTTGTCCAAAACCTCTCATGTTTAACTGTTTTCCACTTTTTCTTTGGTCATTTTAGCCTTTTTGGCCAGGGTGAAGGGAGTATCTGCCATCAAACAAGAGGACAGCCGCATGTAGCTATGATGATGTTTGCTAGTTCACCTTACATGCATTAATGTAATAACGTGGTTAGCCTACTCAACGTAAATTACACTCGAACAACATGAAGCTACTCACGCAGAGAAGAACGGCTGCTGCTGCTGCCATCATCATCCGTCATCATTTCTGCTACACTGGCAGGGCTAGGGGCCAGGACTCTCCTCTTCGTGTTTTTGGGGGATGTTGCATAACAGGCAACCCACCCGCAGTAGAGGTGCTCGGTGTGAGGTCTCGCAGCAAGCTATCAAATACGGCGCATTTCTGGGCTTTAAAAAAAACGCTATGCGTCGCCAGGTGTTTCATCGGATTTGAGGTGCCTACTATCCTCGGAAACGTAAAATGATTGGCTAGAAGTGTATCACAGCTCAGGAAACAAAAGCACCGAAATAAAGCACCGAAATGTGCGCTGCTTTTCGGTCTCGTTACTACCGTTTATGTCAGAACCGGTGCTATCATGGCACCAGACACCGGTACCCATCCCTAACTATGATGGCCATTTTTGTCATGTTTTTACTTCTTTTTTTTTCCAAAAATAACTAGTTCCTTGTTCCCGATCATATAATACACATTAATGAAGCCAAACATGACTGACTGCAGACCAATGTGTAATCTCTTATGTCTCTCAATTACAACAAGACAAGTATGTATAAGTTTGTGTGTGCTTAAATTATAATATATAAACTGATTTAAAACAAGATGTGGTCTACAGTAATGGATATGGACGTTCATTTTATTTTAGGACAAAAGGACAAGAGCATGATGGTAAATGCAAACTGTGTCTAGGACAGAAATAATCATATTATGCTGCTAACATATCTTTGACTCTTTGCAAACCTTTGCACAGACAGCATGGTAACACTAATCTAGCCAAAACCAGGGTGACGATAAAGTTGAGGGAATGTCAACCCCAGGAGCCACAGACTGAACTTCAACAGGTAACTTTTTTTTTTATACGCCTTGGCTCATGTGGTGAGCAGGGCTGGACTGGGACAAAAAATCAGAATGAAAACAAACGTCGTTGTGACAGTGATGTACACTGTCTTGTTGGTATATATGTATCAATCTAATAAACTTAAACCTACACCATCCTCCCTATTCTGGTATTCTAAACAGTACTTAGTCGAAACCCAAAGACTGCTTGGTTGATTTAACTTCCTGAACTATCTACAACATATGGTGGAAACCTGAAATTAAGACAGAGAAGACTAGAGGTGAGACATGACATTACTGAATATTAAAAATAATAAATGACAGATTTAGTGATATTTTCATAAACTATTTATTTACCACATCAATAAACAGCATGGCAGGGCAAAATATTTTTTCTAACATGGCAACCTTTTAAAAGTGAAAGGAGACAGAAAGACAGGTGAGAGAGAATAAAACTTAACTGACTTTTTGATGGCATTTTACACAAAGTACTAGTACAGTATCTAGAAAATGTGGGAAAATACTGGCATCATGTACAGTACTTTCTTCTGAAGAAATTATGTTGGGACCCTGAAAAAAACTTACTACGTACAATAATGGATTTCTATAAATTTGACATCAGATGAAAACTTTGGTTGTAAGATTCGGATAATTTTAAATGAGAATAAGCTAGAAAAGTATTTCTTTGTGCCCCCCTTTCCCTGTTAATGCCCTACCTGCCCCCCTGGCAACACTTTGCTAGACCCGCTCCTGCACAGTTACCAGCTGTCAGCTACATAGAAAAGGATCCTGGTGTAAGTTGTCTCTCAGAAACAGTTCAGAACTTCCCTTCAACTAATTCATGTCACCTAAAAGGTAAACCTGTTTTTCCATCACCTGCTCAGCTCTGATGATTCAGTAAGGACATCTCCTGGTTTCATCTTCATGTTTCCCTCTCACCAGATAACCAAACCGACATCATGACCAGCAGCTTTACAGCTGTGGCTCCAGCAAACATCAGCTGATACTAGAAAGTAATATTAAATAAATTCTAACAACAGCTGATCAAGTTTAAAGGCGCTTCTGCTGTTTAACGCAACCTCAACTAGTTTCCTCTTTCTGGCGCAAAGCGGGAGATAAACAAGTAAGAGAGACGGGACTTGCGTCAGAAACGCCGATCAGCTGATCATTGATCAGTTTCACGATTGAAGTAGCAGCAGGAGAGGGAGGGGAGAGAATGAGAGAAGAGGCAGCTGACAGCGTAAAGACACAGAATAACTCCAGCTTTTTCTCTCTTTTTTTTATTGTAGCTGTAGTACGGGACAAATCACGTTTATTTTCAGCTCAATACGAAACACGTAATATTAACTCTAAATACCAGAGGACTCCGTTTTTTACAGGACGGTTGGCAACTCTACTAACTACCCATATGAATACAATTAAGTTCACTATCAGTAACATCATAGCACCCACCCAACTGCATAGAAACTCCGTCATGCTAGCTAGTACCCAGTACGAGTTATTATAATTGACAGTAAAAACTCAGCACAACGAAAATAAACTCCACCTAAACTTGGTTTATATCTGACCCAGATACACTGCAGGTCATAACTTCTTACCTGAAGTTCAGTTCACCTGACAGTCGGACCGGCGGCTGCCTTGGGTCTCTCCACCTCCGCCTCCCCTTTCCCCCATCCACCTGCTGGCCTCCACCACTTGCTAATTTTACTGAATCTTTGAAAGCTCCACCATAGCCTCTACCAAACAATTGAGTTATTTTTACAAGTCTGCCAGCATCTGTCCAATCCGCCACCTTTCACTGTTTACACGGTTACGGAAAAAAAGACAACAACAACAAAACATCGGCCCATTTAAAACGAAAAATTACCATCGGCCCACCGGGCAACTGCCCAGTATGCCCGATGGCCAGTCCAGCTATGGTGGTGAGGCATATGTTCAATATTGGGGTCAGCAACCCTCTTAACCCTATAATACCACTTGTGTCATATTTGCTACATGAGTTTCTGATATATCTATCTTATCAATATGATCAATACTTTCTATAATTTCAAAATGTTATGGACAAAACAATTTTGTCTAAAATTAACATTGTTGTTAACAAAAAAGTAGCTAAAAATGCCCAATGTATCAAATGCAATACAAAAAATCTTTCTGGGTCGCCAAAAAACTTTTAACATATTTTCAGGTGAGAATGTAGCTGTGTAAACTTCAAATATCTGAGCCAAGTGACACATTGTTTTCAAACCCCCGCGGTCTTTCGCTACTCCGGTTAAACATGATATATAAGTCACTTTGATAACCTAAAAATGTTATTGTTTGGCTTTTTTCAGTGTTTTATTTGTTCGTGATTAGATTAGATTAAATTAAATTTAACTTTATTAATCCCTCGGGGCGGTTCCTCCGGGGTTTTCATACAGCTGAATAAACGTCAAACAGAAAACTGATTAAACAGAAGTGTGAGACGGTCGAGAGTTTACACCAGTGCCCGGGTTATATTTTAGATAGCAAGGAGCAGACGGCGGAGTTTCACTCCACCGAGGGAGCTCGTGCCGTACTAGCGGCTTTCTTTATGCTGGGCTTACACTGCAATTTTTGGCCCATTTTGAGCCGATTTTTGAGTCGTGCGACCGTTTTGGCAATCGGCCCGATTTTGGCCTTCATTGTGCGTCGTGCATTGTGTAGTATACGTGGGGTAACGAGAAGCGATTGACACCTCACGACCAGCTCCCGATCATCAATCGCTTGGTCGCGAGGATTTCAAACAGGTTTGAAATCCTCACGACCGTCGTGAGGGTGTCACCGCAGTTTGTCACACTGCGCACGCGCAAACACAAATGTCAGCGAAAAAGACAGAGCAGCACGGCAGTGCAGCGTGTGATCTGGACACAAGTGATGGAGGCACAACTTGTAGAACTTTGGAAAGCTCATCCGAGCCTTTTCGATGTGGCCTCACGAAATTATCACGACCACAACAACCGTGAAAATAGTTGGATCTACACTGCTGCTCAATCACAGCTGCCTGATCAATGTTTTTCATTAGCAATTTAGCAAAGTTGATGGTGGTGGTGTGTCTGTGTGAGTGAAAGAGAGAGAGAGCGAGCGACAGAATTTCTGTTATAACCTTCATTTTTATGGAGACACAGTGTGCGCACTCAGGTCGCATCAGAGCATCGGGCCGTATAGTGTGAGACCCTGCATCGTGACCTACGAACTTCTAACCCCTGCGAGTCAATCGTGCAGTTTGAGCAGGAGCTGAATCGCGCGACTGAAAAAAATCGCACAGTGTAAGCCCAGCATAAGACCGCGAAGGCCGGGTCCTCAGGTGGAAGCAGCCTCTGAATTTGGACACCCCCGCTGTTTCCGGGCTGGCCAATAATAATGGTGACATTTAATGTATTTTATCTGATAAATAAACCCTGAAAAATGCATTTATCACCCTAAATTACTAAAATATTGATATTTTAATGTGAGAATCGATTCTAGAACATAAATGATTGGTATTGGAGGGTTAGGGTTAGATATTTCAGGATCGATCCGCACATCACTACTATACATCAATACAACCATTATATCCGAAATTTTGATAATGTGTATACATTAAGTCCATAGTAACTACATACATTGCAAAAAAAGTGCAACAGACTACAACAAAATTGCAAATCGTTTTTTGGTTTGTTTTACACATATTTCTAGTTAGAGAAATTTCAGAGTTTTATCCCTCAAAACTGTAAATGCAGAAAAGTTGCACAAAATAGTTTCCAACCACAGGGAATTTATTTTGAGTGGCTTCATAGTTTTATTTTTGAGATACACCAATTTTTATATATTTTAGGAAAATATGAAAATAAATATTATAATGCAAATTTGCAAAAAAAATAAATTATGTATGCATTAAAATAAGCTTTTTCCAACAGTGTAATTTGAGTTCTAAGCATCCTAGAAACTATACAGAATGGCATAAACTCAAACATGAATTTTAAAAAAAGCATAAAATAGAATTTTAAAAAACATATCTTTGTAAATGCCCTATAGGGAAAAAAAAAACCCTACATTTTCCACGAAAATCACGTCACTTCCGGTTTCGGGTAAGTAATGGCAGATATTAGATAGATCGTGCTGACGTTTATTCCAAAGGAAGTGTTATGAACAGCTGATCAGATCAGCAAAGCATGTTTCTGGAATATTATGTTTTTGTTGCTGCAAATGCTTTGTATGCAATTTTTGCAAAGCCATAAGTGGAAGGAAACCATGACCTAGGACAAGCTGAATGCATAAGATGGAAGTCCAACTCCTCCGATTTCATATGCAAAAAAAAATATTGCGCTAGCTTATGAGGTTGCAAAACGCAGCTTTCCCGCTCCGACCGGCCATAAAGGGTTAATAAACATTTCAGTTACCAAAAAATCTGAATTTTCTGGCTATTTTTTGATGGGTTGGGTCTTACAGGGTTAAGGAACAACTCCCACTAGGGATTACTGTAACTACCTGGGATTATCCACCTTTAGGTTTTAGAACTGAAAAAGTTTCTTGGATGAGAGGTGAAACGTCTTCAGGGAACTGAAAGAAGTCAGTTTGCTTTCTTTCTAAGCTCCTTACATTACCATGACATGGATGACTGAGAACCTACACAGACATATGAAAGAATGTGCTTCAGAAATGTGATAATAATGTAACAAATGGTGTAATAAATTGCTTTATCCTGGAAGTAATTAAGTAACATACGGCATTACTTTTAAGACCACTGTTCTGTATAATATGTGTAATACATAAGTTATTTTTTGTAATCAACACTGATCACAAACAGGGGAAATACCTCCAACATGCAGAAACATTTGACTACAAACCATTCAATTAGCTTGCAGAAATGCAATGTCTTTGATATGCTGCTTAGTGATGGTGGTCACTCTCGAAACGGAGCCAGTGAGAACCTAATGAGTACAATAGGTGATATTGATAATGGATTCAAAATTCGTTCTGCCTCCCATTTATAATGACTGGAGATGGCTAACCTGAGAGGCGAGCAGCTTTTTTCTTGTAGTTTGCACATGTGTATTGTAGGTAAACATCTGGTCTTTCAAGGTAAACGTGTGAAAGCACTAGCAAGACAAGCTGCCATTCGGTGTACTTTGACTGGTCTGAGATCAGTTACGGTTGTGTTTTTTGTGGGAAGCGTAGCTAGCATTAGCAAGTAAATGAGCTTCAGTGATATTTCCTTAATACTAGGGAGTGTATTACCACCCTCTCTGTACAGTGTTTTTATATATAGTAAATGTTAGGATGCCTGGGTCGTTGACCCAGAGTTTTGAGTTTATTATATTATTTATCATTTCCAGTGTTGGGTTAAGTTACTTTAAATTAGTAACTTAGTTACATTACTAGTTACTTCTATCAAAAGTAACTCAGTTACTTCAAGTTACTCGTTACTTTCAGAGTAACTAGTTACTAGGGAAAGTAACTTTGGTTTTACTCAGAATTCTCTTGTTAATGTGTTGCTTCCGTAACTGGATACCCAGCAAGATTGCCAGTCTTCTAGCTTGCTTACTTGCCACAACTGCACTGTGCCACCTACCAATAGAAAGGAAAAAATAATGTGCACATTTCCACGAGAGAAATCCCACGCCTGATTCTATCCTAGCCTGCGTTTTACATCCAACACAAAAACTGCAGTCGTGGTGCCTTCGATTGTACTCGGAAATTCTGCCTTCTGAATAGGAAGATGTAGGTAACACCAGACTGCAGATGAGCTGCATACAGAGCTGGACTGGGACAAAAAAATCGGCCCGGGCATTTTGACTAGAGACTGGCCCACCATTATAGGAAAAATCAGCCTTTGAATGAAAATAAACACTGTTGTGACAGTGATGTACACTGTTCTGATGGTATAAATGTATCAATCTATCAATTGTTTGTTGTAAGAGTCAGATAATTATTTTTTTATAAGTGAGACATTTTAAATGAGAATAAGAAAGTATTTCCTTGTGCCCCCCTTTCCCTTTTAATTCCCTACATGGACCCCTGGCAACACTTTGCTAGACCCGCCCCTGCACAGTTACCAGCTGTCAGCTACTTAGAAAAGGATCCTGGTGTTATTTGTTTCTCAGAAACAGTTCATAACTTCTCTTCAACTCATTCATGTTAACTAAAAGGTAAACCTGTTTCTCCATCACGGCTCTGATGATTCTGTAAGGACATCTCCTGGTTTCATCTTCATGTTTCCCTCTCACCAGATATCCAAATCGATATCATGGCCAGCAGGTTTACAGCTGTGGCTCCAGCCAACATCAGCTGATACTAGAAATTAATATTAAATAAATTCTAACAACAGCTGATCAAGCTTAAAAGTGCTGCTGTTGTTTACCGCGACATCCGCTGGTTTCCTCTTTCTGGCGCAAAGTGAGCAATAAATAAACAAGAGAGAAAAGTCGATCAGCTGATCATTGATCAGTTTCATGATTGAAGTAGAAACAGGAGAGGGAGGGTGAGAGGATGAGAGAAGAAGAGGCAGCTGTGCAGTGTAAACACAGAATAACTCCAGCTTTTTCTCTTTTTCATTGTAGCTGAAGTCCGGGACAAACTGTTCCTTTTCACCTCAATACGAAACGCGTAATATTTTCTCTGAATACGAGACGATTCCGTTTTTTACAGGACGGTTGGCAACTCCGTCTATATTCAAATTCAAATTTTATTTGTCACGTACACAGTCATACACAGTACGATATGCAGTGAAATGCTTGGACAACTGCTCGTGACCTAAAGAAAACAAAAAAGGAAAAGGCTATGAATAAGATAGGAAATAAATATGAAAAATTAAAAAGGGAAATAAATATGAAAAATTAAAAAGGGTAAATTTTACTAGGAAGGAATAAAATATAAATTAAGGTTAAAAAGGAAATAACTGTACAACACAAATTAGAATGAAGGGTAAATTTAACTGGGAAAGAATAAGATAAAATATATAAATTAAAGTTGAAAATAAAATAACTGTACAACAAAATACACAATATAGAACTATATAAGAATGTATGAAGAAATATAAATAAATATAT
This sequence comes from Astatotilapia calliptera, assembly GCF_964374335.1. Taxonomy (NCBI): domain Eukaryota; kingdom Metazoa; phylum Chordata; class Actinopteri; order Cichliformes; family Cichlidae; genus Astatotilapia; species Astatotilapia calliptera. The sequence continues at coordinate 32,796,780 of NC_137428.1, read as the reverse complement.
ACACAATAACAGCAGCTGTACAAGTATTAACTGGAAATGAAGAATATAATGTCCAGTGTTGTGCAATCCACATTATGTCTTCTGCAGTGCAAATATGCTTAAAGTGATTTAAGTGATGAAGTGAAAACAATGTCCAGAATGTCCAGTGTGTGTGTAAGAACTGTATGTGTGGGTCAGTACTGTGTGGTGGTGTGATTGAGAGACCGTATCGCCTGCGGGAAGATATAGGCCGACTATGGCAGAGTCGTCAGAGAACTTCAGTAGGTGGCAGTGTGGGGAATTGATGCAGTGTAGAGGGTGAAGAGGAACGGTGCCAGCACCGTTCCCTGTGGGGCCCCCGTACTGCAGACCAGCGTGTCAGAGACACAGCCCTGTGACCTCACATACTGTGGACGTTCTGTGAGGTAGTCCAGTATCCACTGGGATATGTGGTGGTCCACTCCCAATAGCTCCAGCTTGTCTCTCAGAAGTTGTGGCTGGATGGTGTTGAAAGCACTGGAGAAATCAAAGAACATGATCCTCACAGTGCTTCCAGGCTTCTCCAGGTGAGTCAGAGCTCGGTGCAGGAGGTAGATGATGGCGTCCTCCACCCCAATGCCAGGCTGGTACGCAAACTGCAGTGGATCCAATGAAGACCTCACCAGGGGGCGCAGATGGTTTAGAACCAACCTCTCGAGGGTCTTCATCAGATGCAATGTCAGGGCTACCGGCCTGTAGCTGCTGAGGTCCTTGGGATGGGAGGTCTTTGGTACTGGTACCACACAGGAGGTCTTCCACAGCTGTGGTACTTTCCCCAGTGACAGGCTCAGGTTGAACAGATAACCTAGGATGCCACACAGTTCATCTGCGCAGCATCTCAGGAGCCTGGAGCTGACACCATCTGGACCTGCAGCCTTCCGCACCTTGATCTTGCGAAGTTCATTCCTCACTTGAAGTGCTGAGATAGAAAGAGTGGTTTTTTGGGGGAGGGGTGTGTATGTTGGAGTCCACAGAAGCCGGGGGTGGGTTTAATGACTAGGAGCTGGGAGGTGTGAAGCTGTGAGGTGTGAAGTCCTGAGATGAAGGACGGGCAGTCCCTGAAGATGAAGGAGATTGCAGTAGGGGGGACAATGCTGTGGGAGGGGTGGGTGTTTGATCAAACCTATTAAAATATTTATTTAGGTCATTCACCCACCCCAAGTATCCTGCAGCCTGGGGGGTTGGTTTTTGTCCTGAGATTGTCTTCAGGCTGTTCCAAACCCCTCTGATGAAAGCGGTGGACTGCCCAATCAGAAGCTACGCTACAGGACGCACTCAACGACGTAGACTGGGACATGTTCAGAGCATGCGCAGTCGACATCAACGAGGTTACGGAAGTAGCAGTATGCTTCGTCAATATGCTAGCGGAGGAGATTATCCCCACTGCCAGAGTCACCACATTCCCAAACCAGAAACCGTGGATGGACAGATCGATCCGCACTGCAGTAAACGCCAGGACCGCCTCCTACAACGCGGGTCTCGCCACTGGCGATATGAGCGCCTACAAAGCGGCCTCATACGGCGTGCGGCGAGAGATGCCAAACGCCGGTACCGGGAACGTGTGGAGTCCCGCTTCCACCAGGGCGACACACGGAGTATGTGGCACGGACTACGCACCATTACGGACTACAAAGCCAGGGACACTGCGCCGATCAACGCCGACTCTGCATTCACCAACGAGCTGAATCGGTTCTACTCCCGTTTCGAGGTTAGCCAGGCGGCTAATGCTATCTACCGCCTGACTACCGAGGACAGTGACGTCATCAGCGAGAGACCGGTGACCAGCATCGCGGAGCATGACGTCCGAGCAGCACTGAGGAGAGTGAACACAAGGAAAGCGGTGGGGCCAGACGGCATCACCGGCCGTCTGCTGCGCTGCTGTGCTGACCAGCTAGCAGGTGTGTTCACTTACATCTTCAACGAGTCCCTGGCGAAGTCTGTGGTCCCCACATGCTTCAAAAGATCCACCATCATCCCTGTGCCCAAGAACAGCAAACCCTCATCCCTGAACGATTACCGGCCAGTTGCACTGACCTCGGTAGTAATGAAGGTGTTTGAGAGGCTGCTGAAGAACATCATCTCCTCCTCCATCCCAGACACCATAGATCCGCTGCAGTTCGCCTACAGATCCAACAGATCCACAGAGGATGCCATCGCCCACGTCCTACACACCACTCTCAGCCACGTGGACAAGAAACAGGGTAACTATGTGCGAATGCTGTTTGTTGATTACAGTTCAGCGTTTAACACAATAGTGCCCTGCAGACTGTTCACAAAGCTGAGGGATCTGGGTCTTAACAGCCGTCTGTGTGCATGGGTGTTGGACTTCCTCACTGGCAGAACTCAGGTGGTGAGGGTGGGCAGGTGCTTCTCCAACAGCATCACCATCAACACAGGAGAACCTCAGGGATGTGTCCTCTCGCCACTGCTCTACTCCCTCTACACTTCAGACTGTGTGGCCACCCACGGCTCCAACACCATTGTGAAGTTTGCTGACGACACAGTGGTGTTGGGTGCCATCTCCAACAACGATGAGGCGGCCTACATGGATGAAGTGAAGAATCTGGCATCATGGTGCCAGGACAACCACCTCCAGCTGAACGTCAGCAAGACCAAGGAGCTGGTGGTGGACTTCAGAAGGGGTCAGCACAGAGACTACAAGCCCATTATCATCAATGGAGCTCCAGTGGAGAGGGTGCAGTCCTTCAAGTATCTTGGTGTTCACATCTCCTCAGACCTGACATGGGCTGCCCACATTCAGGTCCAGACCAAAAAGGCTAGGCAGCGCCTGTATCACCTACGACAACTGAGGAAGTTCAGGGTCTCTCCAAAGATCCTCAGGATTTTCTATACAGGCGCTGTGGAGAGCATCCTCACACAGAACATGACATCGTGGTTTGGGAACAGCTGTGTGAAGGACCAAAAAGCTCTCCAGAGAGTGATCCGTACAGCAGAACGCTGCTGCAGGATTGCTCTCCCCCCGCTTCAGGACACCTACACCAGGAGATGCCGGACTAGAGCAGCGCAGATACTGAAGGACCCGTCCCATCCTGGCAACAAACTGTTCCAACTTCTGCAATCTGGTAGAAGGTTCCGCATCTTCCGGGCAAGGACAGAGAGACTCAAGAGGAGCTTCTATCCCCAAGCCATCCGTGCCCTAAACACACACACCCGCCCTCTCACATCATCTATAATTGACTGAGACAGGACTCTTCCAGACACTCTAAACCAAGGCACAATGTACATTTCAATTCCTTTAATTTTAAATATGTTTATATTGTCTATCCTGTAAAATAGTCAGATGTCTATCCATATTAATGTACAGAATTCACCCCCCCCCCCCCCCCAATTTTTGCACATGTCGAGGAGCGTGTCAGACTACATTTCACTGTGTGTTATACTTGTATAACTATGCATGTGACAAATAAAGAACCTTGAACCTTGATGTTGTCCTGTTGCAGCTGCTCTTCCATCTTCCTCCTGTAGTTTTCCTTCCCTTGCCTTATCTTCCATTTCAGCTTCTTCTGGACAGCTCTCAGCTCCTGTTTGTCACCAGATCTAAAGACTCTGCTTCTCCTTGAGGAGAGCCTTTATTTCAGGATTTATCCATGGCTTATTGTTAGAAAAACAACGTACCTTTTTGATGGGTACAGTGTTGTCCACACAGAAGTTCATGTAATCCGTAATGCAGTCTGTGATGCTGTTGAGGTCATCCTCCAGGGGGCTGCAGAGGTTGTCCCACACAGTAGAACGGAAACAGCCCCTTAGGGCCTCTTCTGTCTCTGCCGACCATTTCCTTACTGTGCGTTTCACAACTGGTTCTCTGTGTACCAGAGGTTTATACACAGGCTGGAGATGAACCAGGTTGTGATCTGAACCCCCTAGGGGAGGAAGAAGTGATGAGCTGTATGCCTCCTTGGTGTTGGCATACAATAAGTCCAATGTTTTATTGTCTCTGGTGTGGCAGTTAACATACTGGGTGAAGGTGGGGAGAGTGGAGGACAGGGAGATGTGATTAAAGTCCCCAGAGATCAGGAAAAGGGCCTGAGGGTGCTGTGTTTGGAGTCTGCTGGTTACAGTGTGCAGGACCTCACAGGCTGCTGCAGCGTTAGCAGAGGGTGGAACATACACAGCTATCATATTCACGTGTGTACGGTCTCATGCTAACCGCTAGCAGCTCAATGTCCTTACAGCATAGCGTCTCTTTGATAGATAAATGCCCAGAGTTACACCATCTATCGTTCACAAACACAGCCAGACCCCCTCCTCTCTTCTTAACACTTTCCGTTGTTCTGTCGGCCCGGATCAGATGAAAACCATCCATGTTTACGCGTGAGTCCGGCGTTAGCGCAGTTAGCCACGACTCTGTGAAGCACATCAGGCTGCACTCCCTGTAGCTCCTCTGATGTTGGGTAAGGGCTGCCAGTTCGTCTACTTTATTGGGGAGAGATCTCACATTCCCCATAATAATAGATGGAATCGCTGGCCGGTACCTCCTAACTTTACTCCGGACAAAGATGCCGTAAAAAATGTAATAAAGAATAATATTGTCCATAGAATTCTGAGCTCCATTGTGGGGGACAGCAGTCCACAATAGAAAAACAAAAACAAATATATTAAAGAGAAAAAAGGTTTGGTTTCTTTGTCGGAGTTGCGTCTTCTGGTTTCTGTTCTGTTCCATAGTTGCTGCCTCCCCGTGTCCAGTCAGAGTCTGTATCTGTAGTTCAGTCTGTGTTATGTTTCCTGTTTTACTTTGGAGGGGCATGTTTTATGTTAATGCAGAACTTCCCAAAGTGTGTGGCCCGTCCCCTAGGGGGAGCGTATGAAAAGGGGGGGAAAAAACGACACTTGGACATTGCTAGCACGGGGCGCCCACACAAACGCAAAGCAGGAGATGAAGCATAGCTGAATATGTTTCCAAACCAACTTAATTCTAAGCCAAAGACTAGAAAATATGGTGAAGCATATCTGCTCTTTGGCTTCACCTGCACAAGTGCCAAGGTAGGTCTCCCCTGCATAAATGGTTTTCCCTTCGTCTGGAGCACGCGCTGGGCTACTCCTCGTAACTACTCCTCGGGTGGGAGCGGCTAGTGCCCAGCAGTCTCGTGCACCCATTTCTGACCTTGCTAGAGGCTCTGGTGAGCCCGTTCAGCCGTTTTTTTCATGTTCTGGAGGCTCAGGAGAATTAGCTCAGCTACCTACTAATCCACCACCTAACCCACCATTACTACGATCTTTACAACAGTCAATACATCTGAAACTTCTGTCCATAGCTCACACATTAGCTCACTTATCAGTTCAACCACCTGTTCCTGCTGGAGGGTCCAAGGGGCCCGTCCGGCCTTCGTCTGTTGTTCCCGCTGGGGGTTCTGGAGAACCGCACCAGCCTTTGTTTGTCTCTGCTGGAAGGACCCAGGGGCCCATCCAGCCTTCGTCTGCCTCCGCTGGAGGGTCCAAGGGGCCTGTCCGGCCTTTATCTGCCTCCGCTGGAGGGTCAGAGGGGCCCGTTCGGCCTTCTACCTCCACTGGAGGGTCAGAGGGGCCCGTTCGGCCTTCCGTCTCCGCTGGAGGGTCCGAGGGGCCCGTTTGGCAACCTGCCTCCGCTGGAGTGTCCGAGGGACCCGTCCAGTCTTTGTCGCCTGCAGCGCCACCATCTGCGGCTCCCACGCCGTTGCCTGCAGCGCCACCTCCTGCAGTTTCCACACTGACGCCTGCAGTGCCACCACCTGTTCGGTCACCTGTGGTTGCCATGCTGCCGTCTGGTCCTGCTTTGTCTCTGCCTAAGGCCTTCGCTCGGGCTGATTCCGCTTTGACTATGCCAGAGGTCTCCACACCGTCTGGCCCTGCCTCACCTTGTCCTGTTTGGCCACCTTCCAGGCCGATGGCTGGACGTCATCACCATCGTGGACGCCCTCCTGAACGGTGTCGTTCTGTGCTGCCTTCCGCGCGGCTGGCCTCCGAACCTGCTTAGTTGTCGCCGCTGCCTTCCTCACGGCCGGCCTCCAGACCTGCTCAGTCGCCGCCGCTGGCTTCGCGGCTGACCTCCTGAACTTTTTTCTGGTCTCTTCGGCTATTGTCCTCCGGGCCGGCCCCCTGACCCTTTTCGAGACTGTTGCCTGGGCCTCTGCGCCTTTCGTGGACCCTTTTGTTTGTTTCCTTTTGAACTGTTCCTTAGTGCTGTTGTTTTGTTCTGTTTTGGACTTTTGTTCCCTGTGTTTTGGAAAGCTCTGGCTTATTGTAGGCTTTCCTACAATAACAAGGAAAGCTCTGGTGATGATGGAGTGGGGATGGCAACTCTAAACACATCCGGTCGAATAAAACAGGCAAGGTGACCAGGCAAAGGCTCAACGAGTAAATTTAGATTTGCATCTACAAGAAGGTCTGAATGTAATTCATTCAGCTGTTTTGCCACACCTTCATTTTTCATTAATATTTTTAATCCCTTCTAGATATTGACAGTTAACCATATCAGAATTTTCTCAAGCCTTTTAATTGTGCCATTTTTTCCCCTTTTTTGCTATGAATATAAATTTAATGTATTTTTAAAGTTTTTAAATCAAAATATACGACTGCATTTCTAAGTCCATTAACAATTATTGATACCACTGACATACACCACTCTGTTATACAAGTAATGTTGTGGTGTCATGCAAATATGAATTTCAGGTATTTTGCAGTGCACACCAAATCAATTTAGGGATTGCTCTTAATATTTCTTTCTATGATGTTAATGATTCATCTGAAAACATATCACACACTCACCCCCCACCCCTTAAAAGAAAACAATGAGCCTTGACCAATGGATCAACACACCTTCCAGAATAAGGATAGATATGTCTAGATGCTGAGCAGTTCTTGCTATTAACAAAGTGATGAGTCAAACACCAATTTATATCAAGATTTTTTCTGATAAAAATAAAATGTGATGCTATGGTATATTGCTATGTTTGTTGTTATGGCTTAGATTTTCATTTTAGCCTCCAGTAGCTGTTTAAAAGCAGACACACTCTGGGCAACTGGCTGGTGTTGTGAGTAAAAGTTTAGAAGCCCATGAAAAAAAAAAGTTGTTTACTGATGAACTGATGTTCTCTCTAGCTGCTTACCCTTATACTTGAGAAAATTTAATGAAAACAACGTACATGTTTATGTTTCCCTATTAAATCAAGAACAGGATTTAAAATCCTCCTCCTCACATTAGTGATGTGCAATACCACTGATTTCCTTTCCGATCTGATACCAAGTAATATTCAGGGTAGTATCGACGATACTGATCCGATACCAATACTTTGTACAAAAACGTATTTTATTTATTGTATCTCAAATTATAGTGTCATAATGATTACAGGGCATCAGATTACTTGTTCTTATCACTTAATAATGCAGAGTTCAGCATATAGAAATAAAAAACCTGATGTTGTGCCTATTTGAACACCTTGCCTGCCTGCAGCACTAAAGGACTCTGTGAGAGACGTCTGTCTCGCCCTAGCAGCACCTGTCCCTCTCCTCCTCTTCAGTTCGCCTCAACATATACTCCTCATATTCTGTGATATGATTTACTCTGAGGTGTTTGACAAGGTTAGTGATGTTGCCATATGTTACCATACATGCCAACCCTCCCGATTTTTCTGGGAGAATACCGAATTTCAGTGCCCTTCCTGAAAATCTCCAGAACCACCATTCTCCCGAATTTCTCCCGATTTTGGACACCCCCGCTGTTTCCGGGCCGGCCAATAATAACGGTGATTTAACGTATTTTATCCGATAAATAAACCCTGTAAAATGTATATCACGCCGCCCCCCCACAGACCTTGTGAATGTCTCCCTAGTAGGCTATGGCCACAACACCTCACTCTTGGAGCACTTTTTTGCCACATGTATCGCAAACCATGTCTCAGCTGTTTGTGGAGGTAAAATACGTCCGCACAGTTAGCTCAGCCATTGTTGTGAGTGCGCACGCCAAGGCGCTGCGAGACATTTATACAGCCGTATTTCGCACATGACTATGAAAGGCGGAAGAGGAAGTAGTTCCTTTGAATCTAGACAATCCGAATGTTATAGTTTCTTTCCACTGTGTTCCTGTTAATGATAAACTACAAATTTACCCTAAATTACTAAAATATCGATATTTTAATGTGAGAATCAATTCTAGAACATAAATGATTGGTATCGGAGGAATCGATATTTCAGAATCGATCCGCACACCACTACCTCACATACAAGGTCTTGAATAATCAGGTACCATTTTATGTTAAACACTTCATAGTACCATATTACCACAACAGAGCAGTTCACTCTCAGAATGCTGTCTTATTTGTGAATCCTATCTGTTTTAAAAGTAGAATGAGAGGCCCTGAGCCTTCAGGCCTCTGTTCTGTGGAACCAGTTGCACAGATTTGGGAGACATACACCTTCTCTACTTTTAAGTTTAGGATTAAAACATTCTCTCTATTATTGTAGGGCTTTAGGTTACAATTTAAAAACCTTGAAGCAACTGTTGTTATGATTTGTTGCTATATATATAAAATTAATTTAAAAATTACTTCACTGACACATATAATATGTTGCACTGCCATTGACTTTTTTTTTTTTTTAATTTCCAAGCTTCTTGTTTTCAAAGTTTGGCAGAGAGCTGATAAAAAAAACAGTTGCCTCTACTCAGGGTTGTCCCTTCCTTGAGCCGTCCTTGTATTTCCCTTGTAACACTTTTTGACTGATAAATGACCACAGAGGAGCCATCAGACCTGGAAGATGGAGGCTGAGCTGAGTTGTTGGGTGGACTTTAATAGCTGTGCTGAGGAAGGTAGGTAGAAAGCATCCTTACAGTATTGGCTACATTCTGTGATCTTCTTGGTAATGACTCCTTTTCAGCACAACACAAATACATAAAAACATAGCACTAACACAACCTACTACATTGTAATTGACTAAACAAGAAATTTATTTTGTCAGCAACCCTTGTAAAGTGTGTGACTGTTATCTGCTTGTTTCAAAACGTAATCTTAATGACTTTGCTATTCTTCCACAATAATATCTCATACAGATTATTACTCATTACCCCTTTAAGTGTTCATTCACATGAATTCTACTCGAAATATACATCCTACTTCAGTAAAATTAATTGAATTGAAATAAGCTTTTTATTTAGATATTTTTAATATGTAGTTATGTCCTAAAGATATTTTGAAACAGTCTGTTAAATAGTGTGGACCATGAAATGTCACAGCAATAAAATTAATATTTATCTGAAGTAATAACTGAACCATACTATAAGATTTAAAAAAAATCACTTTTCTATTTTTTCATTACCCCGAGGCTGTATCATGACTGAACACCTGCAGCCCTAAAAAATAAAAGCTATAAAAGGTTCTGCAACTTCAAAAATGACGATGGATTTGAGTCAAGATTTCAAATCAGAAATGACATTATCCTTGCTCCAGGTACATGCCTGTGAACTTTGTTATCAGGAAACCAGACTAAAGCTGAGAAAATCAAGCTGAGAGGAGCCTAACAGGAATTATATTGAATGAAAATTTTTACAGTTAAAACTGCACAGGCATTTGTTTTATTTCATTCATTTTAGGTTCCTCTTTATTCTTTAATTAGCTGCTTTTGGGAAAATATTACAAAAGTTGAACTTTTTGAAAGGGATGAGTTCTGCTATATTTGGTGTAAAACTAGCACAGCATTTTATAAAAAGAACATCATATCAACAGTCAAACATTTTGGAGGTAGCATGATTGTCTGGGCATGATTTTCTGCTCTAGAAACTGGACCACTTAAAGTAATTGACAGAACTATGAATTCTGCTTTTCCCAGAAAATTCTGAAGAAGAATATCTGGTCATTGTGGCATGAATACTTGGTTTAAGGAGCAAGACCATGATCCAAAACAAACCAAGTCTGAATGGCTAAAAACCCCCCAATAAAATTAACTTTTACCTAATCCCTGTATATTTATTTATCACATTTGAATAGCTCTGCCCTCATATTATAGTACCTTTCACATAAAAATGTGTGTTGCAAGGCTACTTGGTGTGGCGCAGTTGTGGTTTACACTGATTTCAATGGGTTTAAAAATCACATTCTCTGTGGTTCTAGGCTATAACTTCTCTTCTTTCTTTCTTTTTAAATTAAATTTATGGGTTTTTCTTAAAATGAAATTGATTACTTTTTTTTGTTTGCTTAAATCACACATGTACCAAACTTTAGTATTTGATTATTAGGCCCATTTCAGGAAAAGTCATGAAATATGAGATGATTTAACAGAGTTACGGGATTTGTAAAATTGGTTCTAATATTAAACAAACCATTCATCCTTTTAAAACCTATAGTCTGGCTGAATCAAAACAGTTCTGAAAAATGAATTAAAAAATTCTCTTTTTAAAATACTACTCGTGTTATTTTGTCTGACATTACAATTTGATTGCACACACAGAGTAGGTCAGCCACTATAATCAGAAGGTCGGTGGTTCGATCTCAGGCTACCTCCTAAGTGCATGCCAAATATCCTTGGGCAAGATAATAACCCCTAGTGATGGGATTTCCGGCTCTTTTTAGAGATCCGGCTCTTTCGGTTCGGCTCACTAAAAAGAGCCGGCTCTTTCGGCTCCGAACCGGCTCTTCAGGTTGTTTTGTTGCTTTAATTAATTTATTATTAACAATAATATAAAATTATGCACAAAAGGAATTACTAACGTAAAAAAAAAGTGGTTTTATTTATATATGTTTATATATAAATATATGCGGTGGCCCCTAGAGACAAAACACGTACAAACTCCAAAACACATTTCTAGCATGAACTGAACTTCCAAAGCAGAGCTACTAGATCACTTAAATTACACAATTGAAAGCATATGTGTATTGTTTGTGTATTTATACACAGGCACTCATATATATTCAAATAATTTAAAAAAAATGTTCATTTACCTTGTATTACCACACACCAAATCCGGTCGTTGGTACTTGCGCTGGCTTGTGTAGCCACAAGATAACAAAAGCTCAACACTGCGCCCAGCATCCTGGAGCACTTCTGTTGTCTTTTGTACGTGTTTTGAGTTTTTATGTGCTTCTGAGTTTTTATGTGCTTCGGAGTTTGTACATGTTTTTACGTGTTTTGGAGTTTTTACGTGTTTTGGAGCTTGTACATGTTTTTACGTGTTTTGGAGTTTGTACATGCTTCAGAGTTCATACGTGATTTGAAGTTTGTATGTGATTTGTCTCTAGGGGCCACCGTAAATATACTTTGATTTATTCACTCCACATAAAATGTAATAAATAAATCATATAATACAAAAATCAACTATTCACATTTCAACTTTTAACTATTTAAATTTTCAGCTTTTTCCTTTTACAAATTTAACCCTTGTGCGCCCGCCTGTTCTCGGGGCGTGGGTCGTGGTGACCCCCGAGGGGCGTGTGTGTGTGTGTGTGTGTGTGTGTGTTGTTATTAGGATGGTATTGATGATGATGGTGGTGATGATGATGATCATGATGATGGTGGCGATGGGGGGGGGTCTTGGTAACCCCCCTGGGGGGGGGGGGGGATATGTGTGTTTTATGATGATTAGGGTGGGGGTCGCTAGGACCCCCTCGGGGCATATGTGATGATGATGATGATGATGATGATGATGATGATAGGTTTGGGGTCGCTAGGACCCCCCCGGGGCATATGTGATGATGATGATGATGATGATGATAGGTTTGGGGTCGCTAGGACCCCCCCGGGGGCATATATTGTGTTATGATGATGATGATGATAGGGTGGGGTGGGGTCTGTTGAGCTTGCCCGGCATCCAGTCGGGGTGAATTTCCCTCCACAGCACGAACGCGTTGTAGGCCGCCACGTCGACCATGTTGTGGAAAAGGGCCACGGGCCACCTGCGGGTCTTTCTCCTGCAGCTGTACGTGCTCACGACCTTGTCCAGGTTGTCCACTCCTCCCTTGGTGCGGTTGTAATGCAGCACCAAGGGCGGTTTTGCGCCGCTTCTGTCGCTGCTTCTGTTGCCGCCTCCGCCTCTGTTGCTGCCGCTGCTGCCGCCGCCGCTTCTGTTGCCGATGCGGCGGCTAGGCCGGGGCTCGGGGCCGGAGCGATGGTGGTAACGAGGAGCTGTGGTGAGGAGCAGCACGTTCTTGTTCTTCTTGGCCACGTAGGAGAGGATGATCGTGTCAGGCCCTCCTCCTCGTCCTTCTCCTCCTCCTTCTCGTCCTCCTCTTCCTCCCCCTCGTCCCGCGGAGCCGCCGAGTACCACGGATTCGACGGAGCCCACGGCCCTGCCCTTGATGCAGCGCAGCTCTCTGGGGATCTCGGGTCTGTTCGATCGCAGAGTGCCCAGCACGGTGTGGCCTCTCTCGCGATAGAGCCTGTCGGCGAGCTCGCGCGAGGTGAAAAAGTTGTCGCACGTGACGTTGCGTCCCGGAGTCAGTCCCTCGGTGAGGTCCACGACCACTCGAGTGGCCAGGTGCTTTTCGGGGGGCCGCGCTTGTCGGTCTTGCCGGTGTAGACTTGCATCTTCCACGCGTAGCTGGAACGCGCGTCGCACGCCACCCATATCTTGATCCCGTACCTGGCCGGCTTGCTGGGCATGTACTGTCTGAACGGACACCGTCCTGATGGAGAGAGAGAGAGAGAGAGAGAGAGAGATGGAGATGGAGAGAGAGAGAGAGATGTGGGAAAGTGTGGGGGAGATTGGGGCAGAAACGCAAGGAGAAGAGACGTGAGTTTGACAGAGAACGCGCTTGCTTGCTTGCAAGCGTGGAAGACATAAAGAGTCATGCGAAAGCAGCACAAACGCGGAACCCAACACGAGTATACAACAGAGCGAGCTAGCCTGTTTTCGCCATTCCCGCTCCTATTCCTCCTCTCTTCCCCCAGTCACACACACACGCACCACATAGTACGTACCTCTGAACGGCACCAGTCTCTCGTCGACGGTGACCTCCGGTCCCGGGTGGTACATGGCGGGCAACCTCACGCACCACTCGTCCCACACGGCTCTGATGGGGGCCAGTTTGTCGTAGCTATCGCCCTCGCCTTCGCCCTCGCCTCGCCCAGCCCGTCTGGTCTCCCTGTCGTTGAAGCGCAGCGCGCTCGAGTAAGCTCGAAAGGTCTTGAGCGGCATCGTGGCTCTGAACACGGACCTGCCGCTCTCGGCGTGCCACAGGCTCTCGCAGGCCTCTCCCCGGGACCTGTACACGCCGGCGAGCACGAGCGGCCCCACGTAGGCTCGGAACTCGACGCGGCCCATGGGCTTCCATCCGTCGATGGCGGGCCTGCGCCTGTCCGCTTCCAGGTTGGTCATGGCGATCACCGAGTCCTCTATCTCCGGCGGGAAGTAGGCCATGAACGCGGAGGCCTCGTCTCACGCCGCCGCCACGGCCTCTTCGGTGGGGCCTCGTCCCGGCGGGTCGAGGTCGTCGTCGTCTTCTTCTAATTCTTCTTCTAATTCTAATTCTTCTTCTTCTAATTCTTCTTCTTCTTCATAGTCTTTGTCTTCTTCTTCATCGTCATCGTTATAATCATCGGCGAGGACGTCTTCTTCTTTTTCTTCTTCATCATCATCATCATCGGCGAGGACGTCTTCTTCTTCTTCTTCTTCTTCATAGTCTTTGTCTTCTTCGTCATCGTCGTAGTCGTAATCGTCGGCTACATCCGCGTCGCGAGTTTCACCGACAGCGCCGCGATCGCGCCCAGGATCATGAACGCCACCTGCAGCGCGGCCGGCGTCGTCCTCTTGCCAAATCTCCCGAGTCCCCCGCCCCGGGTCGGCGCCTGCTTCTTCTTCCTCTCCCTCTCGGCGGTTCGACTCGCCTTGCGAGCCGCCGTCCTGGCAGAGTTGCGACGCCATTTCGTAACCGCGATCCTCTTCCCCGAAATACCTATCCACCCCATCGTTTTCGTCCTCCTGATCCTCCGAGTGGCTCTCCTCCTCGTCGTCTGCGAGCGTTCGGGCCGTCGGGTCGTCGTTGTCGTCCCCCTCGGCCTCTTGCTCCTCTTCCTCGCTCTCGTCCTCCTCCAAGTTCTCCTGTAGCTGCTGCTGCTGCTGCTGCCGCCGCTGCTCTTGGTCTTCCTCGACCCCTAGCCCTCGATAGCGAAACGTGGCCGGTCGCAACAACGGAGCCGACCACGCAGCGTACGCCAAATGCGATGGCGATGGCGACGGTGATGGTGAGCGGGAGGAGGAGGAGGACACCGCTGGCGATTGCAATCCGCCTGTACCGACCTTAGTGCTCTTTGGCTCCCACGGTCTAGTGCGTGACATTGTCTTCTTCGTCTTCTTCTTTCTCGTTGGCACCTTGTCGCCATTGTTGTTGTTGTTGTTGTTGTTGTTGTACAGCACGCGCCCGGACACTGCCTCTGTAACCTGTAACCCCGACACGCTTAGTACCCGCCATCCACGCTCTTATCATCTCGCCACGCGACGCGCTGTGCTTTCGCCGGGGTGTTTCTCGACCACCTTTTACAAGACTTTATCGTCCACGCTTGCACGTGTGGTCTCTGTCAAACTCACGTCTCTCTCTCTCTCTCTCTCTCTCGCTCTCTCTCTCCAATCCCATCCCCATCCCATCCCCTCGGGGGGGATCTCGCGACCCCAACCTCCTCCCTCCCTCGGCGGGGGACCCGCATCCCCCCGCCCGAGCCCGCCATCCCATCCCCTCGGGGGGATCTCGTGACCCCAACCTCCTCCCTCCCTCCGCGGGGGACCCGCATCCCCCGACCCCGCCCTCCCATCCCATCCCCTCGGGGGATCTCGCAACCCCAACCTCCTCCCTCCCTCCCTCCCTCCGCGGGGGACCCGCATCCCCCGACCCCGCCGCTCTCCCCCTGGCGGGTGCATCAGGGTTAAAGTGAAAACAACACAAAACACTGCAAACCACAACACAATTAAATATAAATTATAATATGAAAACAAAAAGAACATGCATATTCTCTGTCATATGGGCCCGCATGAATAAACTTTCTGAATCCTTTATCATCTGCAACCGAAAATAGTTGTGGATGATTACTATACCTTTCTAATGTGACGTTGTTGTCCCTGGCTCTCTTTCTCTCTCTCCCTCTGGCTCTGTTCGTGTGCTACTGAGTGTAACTACCGCCCCTCCCCCCTCTGCCCAGCATAAAGCACAAGGCTGCGTGCAGAGTGAAGCGGAAAAAAACTGCGAGAGAGAGAGGGTGAGAAAAAGAAAAAAAAAAACCCCACGTGATGGCTCGCGATAAGGAGCCGGCTCGCATCGTTCACGTCAAAGAGCCGGCTCTAAGATGTACTGTAGCTTGCCATCACCAGTGTGTGAATGGGTGAATGACTGAATGTAGTGTAAAGCCCTTTGGGGTCCTTAGGGACTAAGTAAAGCGCTATACAAATGCAGGCCATTTTACACAACACATTCAGATTCTGACATAATAAATCAGCATTTTTAAAAAAGTGTCAATTTAATATTTTAGAATACTTTACATTTTTACCCTTGAGTCACCTCTAATGGTCTGACTGATTATGATCCATAGGGGATGTTAGCAGTAAAAGCACTGTTTTTCTTGAAGGTTGGCTGTCCGCTCCCAGAGAGCAGCCATTTGGCTTTTCTACCTATAAAACCCGGAGAGCAGCCAAATGGCTGGTAGGCTTTTAGCTAAGCTTTAGCTTCAGCCAAGTGGAAGCTAAATTGGCTAGTCATTCATATGTATATTAGGTTGTTACCTGGGAATTCTGGAGGGAGGGGAGTGGGGGTGTGTGATTGAGGGGGTGGGGGGGCTGCTAAAAGCTGTGCACTTCCTTTTGTGTTTCATCTTGATGCATTCTCAATCATCCAGGGAAATAAATCTCCAAAAGTCACCAACTTGGAGTGTTTCAGTTTGCCATCTTAGGGAGAAATCAACACACCGTCTAAGAAGTTTTTGCGCAAGTGAAAGCGATGTGAAAAAATTGTCCATGGTAACATTTCTGCCCTTGTCTAGGAATGGTTATGGGAAGACATTGCAAATGTACTTGGATTTTAGGTCGCAAGCCACCCAAAACTTGATCCCAAACTTGTCAGGTTTACTTGCAATATACTGCAGGAAACAGCACCGAGTCTTTGATGGGAAAAGCTGTTCATCAACGGTGATATGTAGACCAGGGTTGTAGCACGTGATGCAGTTGGTGACAAATGATCCCCACACACTGGAAATTGCAGCGAACATGATTGACATGGCAGCACTGAATGCACATGTGCTGTATCAAGCATGCACCGGGACGAAGGAAAGACGGGTGGACTTCCTGGTGGAGCTTGCAAGAGAGTTGGCTCACTCTCATGTAGCTGCGAAGAAGGCAAGAAAAGAACAGTTGCTTTGGACACAACCCTCCACACCTAGCCCTGGAAAAAGAGCCATGTGTCAGGTCAAACACAAATGCAAGAACAATCATGCCACTGTGCGACGTGTTCACTGCAACAGATACACATGTGGTAAATGCAGACTACAGATATCATGGCAGTGCCAGGATTGTGAGTGATTGCTGAAAATGTTGAAATGTACTCACTCACTTTTTATTATTATTTGTAAATATGTGTACAAATGGTTGGTTTTTTTGTACTGTTTTTATCAATAAATCTCAGCAACAAAGGACATACACCCATGTGTGTTGATTTCTCCCTGAATGTGCATTCAGTGCTGCCATGTCAATCATGTGCGCTGCAATTTCCAGTGTGTGGGGATCATTTGTCACAAACTGCATCACGTGCTACAACCCTGGTCTACATATCACCGTTGATGAACAGCTTTTCCCATCAAAGACTCGGTGCTGTTTCCTGCAGTATATTGCAAGTAAACCTGACAAGTTTGGGATCAAGTTTTGGGTGGCTTGCGACCTAAAATCCAAGTACATTTGCAATGTCTTCCCATATCTTGGCAAGGACCCCAATCGTCCCACTGGGGAGAGACTTTCTGAAAATGTAGTAATGAGGCTGATGGAACCATTCCTAGACAAGGGCAGAAATGTTACCACGGACAATTTTTTCACATCGCTTTCACTTGCGCAAAAACTTCTTAGACGGTGTGTTGATTTCTCCCTAAGATGGCAAACTGAAACACTCCAAGTTGGTGACTTTTGGAGATTTATTTCCCTGGATGATTGAGAATGCATCAAGATGAAACACAAAAGGAAGTGCACAGCTTTTAGCAGCCCCCCCACCCCCTCAATCACACACCCCCACTCCCCCTCCCTCCAGAATTCCCAGGTAACAACCTAATATACATATGAATGACTAGCCAATTTAGCTTCCACTTGGCTGAAGCTAAAGCTTAGCTAAAAGCCTACCAGCCATTTGGCTGCTCTCCGGGTTTTATAGGTAGAAAGGTTAAAGCCTGGGGATGCATGTGTTAAAGACAGCATAAGCAGTTCAATTATACGCAAGGTGCTCCAAGTACAGCTGGTAGTCCTCCAGATCTAAAGAAGCCAGTTGAGATTGTTTAGTCATCTGATAAGGATGGGCACTTCCTGGGGGAGTACTTTGAGCACGTCCCGTTGAGAGGAGGCCCAAGGGTCAGACGCTGGACATGCTGGAAAAAATATATCTTGCGGCTGGCCTGGATAAGTCTCAGAAGGTGGCTGAGGAGAGGAAGGTCTGGGCTTCTCTGGTTAGGCCGCTTCACATGTGACCATGCCTGTATTCTCAAGAATCCGGAGCAGTCTAATAGAATTACATTGAAATACAGAGTCATTACATTAGTAGCATTTCTCCCCACTTTATTTAAATCATCTGAAGATAAAATTTTAGCTCATTTATTCCCTTTATTACTGGTGAACAGAATAGCTCAACTGTACTATTTTATTTTAAAAAATTATCTTTGGACACAAAACAACAACTCAGTCCAGATAGCTGGCCTTGCAATACACCTTCTCTTTAATTCATAATATGATTATCAGTTATTCAAATATTCAGGCTTCTGTGAGTCCTTCATATCTCCATATATTTGTGTTGTCGGGAAATCCTCCTATTACTGGAAGCTGATGGGTCCATGCATGAACCAAATCAGATGACACTAAGGCTTGCAGTTTGAAAACCTTAGATTGAATATGAGAAAAGATTGATGGATCCAAACTATCCCATAAAATAAAGCCTCAACTGTCTATGTTAAAAGACAAACTTGACCTCATCAGTGCACATCACTGGTGAGCAGAATCTGTAAGAAACCAGAACACATTGTCAAGGGAAAATCAAGAAACCCAACATCACTGATTATAAAATGAAATCACCTTGACTTATCACACTTTTTTGTCACAGTCAATTCTATAGACTTCCATTTTAGCCTACCCTGCTCTATTTTAATAAACGCCCAAGATGACGAGAGCTTGGACTATAATTAAAGGCTGAGGTATGTGACAGAATTGTGTTCCACTTGACAGGAACACTTACTGCCTGGACAGTGTCACTGACAAGTACACCTACACTTTCAGTAAGAGCGATTCATTAATCCCAGCACTCAATGCCAATTTCTCAGCACCAGAAATATAGAGAATTTTCACCGCCACTTGGAAAGGTGAAAACTTATGTGACTATGTGTGGACTTGCTTAACTTGTCATGGATGACTCCCACCATGCAGTATGTCTCATTACTGATAGTGAAATAGTCTACCACCAAAGATGCTCTCGCCCCAGAGGTGAGGATGCTGATGGAAAAACAAAGTGTCTTGGCCTGCTGACACCAGACAAACTGACATCAGATGGAGCTTCGTGTTCTGCCTCAGGGGCCTGCTGGGTTGAACAGCTGTCAGTCGAGCAGAGGACAGAGCAAGGGAAGCCCCAGGTTTACAAACAAGCACACAAACAAACAAGCTGAACTAATAATATGATTATCAGTTATTCAAATATTCAGGCTTCTGTGAGTCCTTCTTTAGATATTTACTTAATTTTTAGAGCTTTAGTAGAAAAATCTGTTATTATATTGGTATTCAAATTATAGCTTTTCAGCTAAAAGCATGCAAGCTGAGGCAGTGTTGCCAACTTAGCGACTTTGTCGCTATATTTAGCGAGTTTTCAGACCCCCTTAGCGACTTTTTTTCTAAAAAGCGACTAGCGACAAATCTGGCAACTTTTTCTAGTGTTATTGGAGACTTATTTATGACGACTTTTTGACGTGAAAGCGCGTATCGCTCTTACTCTTAACAAGCAGCGGTGCTGCCGTGGGCACCTCGCCTGTTCCAAAACGCTCACAGGCGGAGGATAGTCCTCCCCCAGCTGCTGAAGGGCAGAAGATGTTCACACCTTTGCGTGCAAACTGCAAATGAATCGCACATGAGCGAAGCCGCTGCTCCTGCACTCACTGTAACGCAGTCAGTTCTTCTTTTACTGTTATGCTGTTTTGTGGATCACATGGTTTAAAAGTACTTATAAACACACACACACAAAGTAACTCCACCAGAGTGCCTATTTCGGGTCACTTTTGCCGGTCCAAGCCCGGATAAAGGAGCAGGGTTGGAATTGTGACATTAAAAAAACAATTGCTAAAAAAAAATAATTTAATTTGTAGTTCTAAATAAATTCTAGATGTATTTAAGACGTTTTTTTACTTTATGTCTCTTCCACGATGTTATTTCTCTCTCCAACAACATAGGCTACAATTATATTAGCATGACCAATTATGCAAATTAGGCAATAACGTCATTTAGCGACTTTTAGGACAACCAATAGCGATTTTCCTTACTGAGGAGTTGGGAACACTGAGCTGAGGAAAGCATTAAATGTCTTCTGCTTTTAGAGTAATACCATACTTTAAAGATGTAGAGTTTAAAAAAACATTCAAAGGCTTCCTTTGAATGGTGGGCACTAATTGAACTAGATGCTGTTTGTATTCAGCTTGTGTCGTCTGTTACCAATGAAGTTCTGTTGGGACAAGTAGGTGTAAAAAGGTCATTTTGGAGCTGCAAAAGAAACTGATGGAACATCTGTAAATAACTTATGAAAGCTATTCACACAACCAAATGACAGTTATGCACACAACCTAGTCGTATCAAGTCTTGTCTATGAATTTCTTCAGGGATGTAATACATTCAGAACATTTAATATTTTTTTTCTTCCAACCCCGTTCCTATTTCATGCTCATTTTTTTTTTATCTCTTAAATTGGTTTGAGTCTAGCAATTTCAGGGATATAAAGAGGGTGAAATATAGGTTTTGGTTGTTCTTTTGCCCATCCTCATTATCAGAGAGCAGTTACTGCACCAAGTTCTAGGTCGTTTCTCAATCTGAGCATTAAATTAGGTGTTTTTTTCCCTTTCTCGTAATGAAGTAAGTCAGTCAGGTTTAAATAATAAATACCACTGGAATCTATTTTTTTTTAAATCTCAAGTCCATACATATGTAATATATTTTCAACCTTTCTAATTACCCACAGATTAAGAGTAACACAGCACAGCTGTTTCCCAGACAGAGGATGTGTGTGTCCCTCGAGCAGACAATGTAGGTTGAAATGCATGATTTTATTACTTATAACTTGGCAGTTTTTTCTTTTACTAGTCTTCTGGAAAGTTGGTTGTCAAGCCATGTATTTTTTTCTGACCTGTTCATACAGTAAAAGTACTATCTAACTTAACAGCAACGCTTTATCAAGGGTAAAACAAAAATTGTTTTGCTGAGAGTGGACGTCAGCATCTAACAAAAAATATTGGTCCAAGATATAACTTAATTGTAATGTTAAATAAAATGCACCACGCACATTTTTCATTTACCAAAGAACAAACAAACAAGCAAACAAATCAGAAAAGCATCTGGCTGTTCTGTATTTATTATATTTATGGAAACTGGTCATTATTGTCTGACATGATAAGAGATCAACATTAATCATAATCCTCTTGACAAAGGGAAAGGAAACATTATATGCAGGCAATCAGCTGAACATTGAAAGAAAGTGACCAGTATGTTTGCTGACCACTTGTGCACGCCAGAAACAAATTGAAAGAAAACTGCTGTAGCTGTGATTTCCCCTTTGAAATGTTCTGCTGTGTTGAATGTCAGGCTGCCTGCTTTGATTGATTATGTTGCCTTTTACCACTGTCCCAGTGCCCCATCACTACTCAGAAGAGGGCATGCATGGCAATAAGACGAGCTGGGTGGTCGGTGTCATCCAGGGATTGTGTGGTGGCTGTTTGCCTCTGTTGTTTCTGTCTTCATCAATATACACCACTCTTTACATAATGAAGGTTTGCATTTGCTCTTTTCCATCCTCCCTGACTGTGTCCCCCTGCAGACAGACACGTGTTTATACAAGGGTCTACCTGCTGAGATTAGACATGCTGAACGCTGTGTGGAGAATCCCCCTCAAGACCTCCATCCTCAACCCTTGGGAACACACCTAGGATGCTTTTGAACTTTTCCACAGTTCACCCACACTCTCGCTGTGGAATCACTAATGACCCAGTCACCACCCTACTGGAGCCAGCCTCAGGAGGCTATACTGTTCTAATAGTTACTCAGCAGGTAACACACAAAGGGCATTGACCCGTTGTACCATTTCTATTCTTGAAATTGATTTTTCTGAGGATGCACAGTTGTTCAAGGTGATATGATTAAAACCAGGGGTTTGTTTACTTACATTCTTTTACATCTTTGTCCCTTTTCAAGGTCACCAAACATGTGATTACATGTATAAGACGACTGTTCATTTGAGAGCAGTGCAAAAACTCCATCAATTGATGCCATTGATTGCACTGCAGTCCACTAATAATTCTACATGGTTGCCAGAAAAGGTTGTTACAGTTTCAATAATTTAGAGAATAGCAGTGAAGGAGTATAAGAAAAAGCACAATGGAGCGGTGCCCCGTGGATACCTAATAATAGACAGACAGTTAAGAGTACTTATGGCCACAGCAACCCAGCAGAGCAAATCATTATATGTTGACTAAACGTGTCCTGCTATGTAGAACAAAATTTTGAATATTAGCTGAAAAGAATGTATAACTTTATTATATACTACCTTGCCTTGTGGTAATCCTAAGGCTTACTACATTAATGGATGGACAGTACATCAGTGTTGAAATAAGAAGGATATAATCCAATGTACTCATACTATATTAAAGAGACAAAAAAATATTTTTAATATTAATAAAGATACCAGCCCATGAGCAAAATTACATTGTATGCATAAGGACATTCATGTTTGATTGCATACAGCTAATGTAACGCTTATTGTTACAATTGAGGAATGCAACAAAATTCACATAATGTGTACATAATGCTGGTTTTAAACTTATGTTGCTTTTTTTTTAGGAATGACATTCATTCATCACTTTTCTTCATAAACAGAATGGATTTTGGTGAATGACACTGACAATGCCATAACTTCTGTTCACAAGAATACAACCACAAATCACTTTTGAATTGTATTCTATAAATGTTTTGTTTACAAAAAAAAAAATATATGCATTTATATAACAGCTGTTGACAGTAAGCTATCAACTAGTGTGGAAGATGTTTACTGCTGATTAAGAACATTTATAATGAATTAGAAAAGCCATCATCAGTGGAGTTAAAATACTTTAATTCACCACGACAACAGGTTTATAAGAATCAAAGGCTCCATTTTAATACTGTAAATATGCATGTGTGAGAATGTATATTTATAAATACAAAACACAGCCACAATTAATGAGCCTCAGTTGGATTTGAGAAAGGACTCAAGAGTTTAACTCTTTTCATTCAAGGGGAATGGGAATTAAGGGGAATTTCATTCAAGTACATAGTTCACTCATGTATCATTTAGCAGACCTAAATTTCCTTAAGGCATGATAAAGTGCTGGAATCTGACTCTATATTTAATATATAAATCTTAAATTTATCTAGGAGAAAAAGAGGGGTAACCAGCAACTCAAGATGCAAAAATAGATCAAGCATGAATGATTTTGGCAGTTTGCAGTTGAAGAACTATATAGGTTAAAAATCAGGGTGCATTTCAGAGCTGGAGAATCTTAATATGCATAAATATAGGTCTTAAATGCTATGAGTTTTCTATATGCATGTTATTCAGTAAAGTTTTTAGAGTTATTTATACTGCATTCATCATTTAGACTTTTTACATAATAACTAAGTATATCCAAATCAGCAGCAAAGCTGCTGTCAAAGGGGAAATCAATTATTAACTGTTCAGCCTCAGCTACTGCTTCTTCTACTTCTTCCTTTTAATTTACAGTATTAGCTACAGTGATGTCAAATGTATTAGACTGGGTTATTGAGCAATAATTATGTTAATGTCAGCGGAGTAATGCACAGTGTATAGATGTGTATAGTGTATATGACTGACCCTGACTTAGACTTAGAAGAAAAGGGATGGATGGATTGTATCCATGGATGTATTTTGGTAGTTTGGCACTGTTATGAGATATGCAATCAATGTCATATCTCATGTGTATCTTGTCCAGCTGAGATTTTAAATGTTTTCTTCTGACTTAAACTTCTGCAATTTTTTGTTAGTTTTTTTATATTTATTTTTATATTTTGAAATATTTATTTTTATATTTTGAAATAAATAAAACCTAAAGTGCAATGAAATATATATTTTTCAATGAAATAAAAAAAATATATAAAACAAACATACAAAACAACATACTATGTTTTACAGAAGCTACTTTATTTCACATTGCTAACTTTAATATGGAAAGACAAAACCCCCAAACACAGGCTAACAAAGTACTATAAGCTGTGCAGTCCAGCGAGGAAGACTCAGACCTCGTCACTGGAGAGACCAAACAGCCACTCCATTAATGCAAAGAAGAACCACCTCGACAGGACAAGACTCAGCTGTACATCTGCATCTAAAGGACAAAGGTCACTCTTTCGAGGATGCTAATGTTCATATTTTGTAAAGAGAAGACAAATGGTTTGAAAGAGGAGTGAAAGAAGCCATCTATGTCCACTGTGAATGACCATCTTTGAACAGAGGGGGTGCTGACACCAACTGTCTGCCATCTATAATCCAGCTTTGAGATCCCTGAGTCACATGATAGGGTGGGGCAAGGTCTGACAATGGGTTCATCCAAAACCTCGGTTGATTATGACCCACAGCCGTTTTCATAACTTGGCTCCTGTGATTAGGCAGAGGAACAATAGTGGGTCCACAAACCTCTTTGGGATACTCCCAGTAGGCCTTAAAAATCTGGGACTCTCCACCAATTGTTTTTAGAACTGTAGAAGCTTCCCGGATGAGGTGAAATGTCTTTAAGAAACTTACAGAAGTCCAGAAATGTTTGTTTCCAAGCTCCTTGGAATTTTACTTTATATAGTACTGCAAATTATTTAGATACTTTATTTATGAATAGTTAATTAAATTTCAGTTAATGTTTTGTAATTTATTATTTATTGTAATTTTCTTATTGGTGTAGTGTGAGTAATTTTCAAACATTGGCTTGACTTATGGTTTGTGTCAATGCCTTCCCATATGGAAAAGAAATAGTAAAAACTTATATGTGATTACTCATGAAAGTGGCCACTTTCATGAGTAAATCATATAAGGCTTACATGATTTACTCATGAAAGTGGCCACTTTCTCATTACTTTCATACATTGTTTTAGTAAGTATCCAAAACATACAAGTTTCATCATATAATTTTTCAAGGGATCTTATATCTGTTTTCACTCTCACATGCTTTTCATACAAGTTTCACACAAGACAGATACAAACTTTATAAGATTTATATGTATCTTTTCCATATGGGTTATAATGAATCCATATCTTTAATTGGATTTTGAAAACATGAAGTTGACCCAAGTCATTGCCTCAGCACACTAGGGTGGTGTCATCTAAAATGATAATACTGCCACTGTAGTTCCATACATATGTATTTTTTTTAAAACAATAATTATTAATAATGTTTGATTAACAGTATCAAAAGCTTTTTATTAATCTAAAATGACCCCAGTGTAATATTCCTTATTGTCAATTGCAGTTGTTACTTTATGAACAAATGCTATTAATTCAATTCAATTTTATTTATATAGCACCAAATCACAACAGCAGTCGCCTCAAGGCACTTTATATTGTACAGTACATTGTACAACAATAGATACAGAGAAAAACCCAACAATCATATGACCCCCTATGAGCAAGCACTTTGGCGACAGTGGGAAGGAAAAACTCCCTTTTAACAGGAGGAAACCTCCAGGAGAACCAAGCTCAAGGAGGGGCGGCCATCTGCTGCGACCGGTTGGGGTGAGAGAAAGAAGACAGGATAAGGACATCTTGTGGAAGAGAGACAGAGGTTAATAACAGATATGATTCAATGCAGAGAGGTCTGTTAGCACATAGTGAATGAGAAAGGTGACTGGAAAGGAAAAGCTCAATGCATCATGGGAATCCCCCGGCAGCCTACTGCTACGTCCACACGTACACGTGTATTTTTGAAAACGGAGATTTTCCGTTTTCGTTTTAAAAAATAACCCCGTCCACACGTAAAGGCAGAAATGAAGGAAAACGCTGCTATGAACATGCCAAAGCAACAGGTGACGATATATTCTTAACCGTGCAGAAATGTTGGCCAATCAGAAGTCTAGAAGCCTTGGTGGGAAAAAGTAAACAAAGATGGGGCATAGAAGCAGAACCGAGTCATATGTGTGGAGGGACAGTAACTGTGTGTGTATATGTAAGCATTTAAACACTGCAGAGAGTAGAATTAACAGTAACAGTATTGTAGAAATTCATTTCACCGAACCAATAACGTGGCGCACAGTGTGACGTCAAAAAATGCGCACACCTTTGACGCTGCGTTTTCTCTGTTTTTCTAGTCCACACGTAAATGCAAAAACTGAGTTTTCAAAAATATCCACCCTGGCCGGAGTTTTTAAAAATCTTCGTTTTCAGTGACCAAAAACGCAGTTTACGTGTGGGTGAAAGGTGCAAACGCATAGAAAAATCTGCGTTTTCAAAAATAGCCGGGTACGTGTGGACGTAGCCTACGTCTATTGCAGCATAACTAAGGGAGGATTCAGGGTCACCTGGTCCAGCCCTAACTATATGCTTTACCAAAAAGGAAAGTTTTAAGCCTAATCTTAAAAGTAGAGATAGTGTCTGTCTCCCGAATCCAAACTGGAAGCTGGTTCCACAGAAGAGGGGCCTGAAAACTGAAGGCTCTGCCTCCCATTCTACCTTTAAATACTCTAGGAACAACAAGTAAGCCTGCAGTGCGAGAGCGAAGTGCTCTCATAGGGTGATATGGTACTACAAGGTCATTAAGATAAGATGGGAGTTTTAGTGCCTGTATTTTAGTACTTTTTGGTCTAAATCCATATTGCTGTTCACTTAACATGTTTTTTTAATAAGGAATTCATACAGTCTCATCTGGAATTAGAAGATTAATATGCTGTAATACAGTGTACACTTTTATATGGGGTTTGAATTGGGAAATGAAACAGCCTGTCAGACATCTTTAAAAAAAAAAAATTCTGTAATTACTCCCATCACAGTGTTAACAAGTTCGTTAAACCTGCTTATAGAAATACATCTGCTTTTTGAATCTTGTTGGCAATTTGTTGCTGGCAGTTTAGTCTTCTAGACTTATTATCAGTCATGCAGAGATGTAACATATAACCATATGCACCAATGCCTCATTATTACTGCTGTGTTAGTAAACCTGAGTACTTGGTAGATGTGTATGTACACAGTAGTTACTTATTTGCATTTTGTTTATTATTAAGCTTATTTTTGATTGATTTTTTGATTTTATATCAGAATAAGCTTGGCTAGGCTGGTATTTTTTGTACTGTACTGTGTATCCCTTTATTATTTTCTGGCATATTGTTGATTTCTCAAGATGCCAATTCTTGATTGGGCACCAGTTAACAAAACCAGATGAGGAGACTGGAAGTGTGGCATTTCATTTTCAGTTTTGAGTTTAGGTTATACAGATGCTGTATTACAGGTTAAGTGGGAATAAGTTTGGTTTAAAAT
Organism: Astatotilapia calliptera; assembly: GCF_964374335.1. Lineage (NCBI taxonomy): Eukaryota > Metazoa > Chordata > Actinopteri > Cichliformes > Cichlidae > Astatotilapia > Astatotilapia calliptera. The sequence continues at coordinate 32,769,862 of NC_137428.1, read as the reverse complement.
ACAAACTTCTCCCATGTGTAAAATGCTTCTGTTCCATTTTCATCATTAACACTGTGATGATTCCTTAACAGCACTAATGACTCCCGCAGCAGTACCACTAGAACATCTGGCTACAGTCCCATGATATCGATTTTAGGACTTAATTGACTTATTTTGAAATTTCTGTACTAACCTCTACCTTTTAAAATACATAAATAATAAAATAAAATGAGGTTAAAGGGGTATCCAAAAAAACTAACATATGACATTAGTTGAGAGTGAATTTCACTACATGAACAAAGAAAAAATGACGTACAACCTTCTGTAGTAATACATACATGATATTTAAATGAAAATATCATGTATGATATGATGTATGATTCATGTTGTGATTGTTTTTTTAAAGAAAAACATTTAAGTATTTAATGCTCATTCATATACTGCAGCTTGTGTTTTCTGAAAAGCCTTTTGTTTAGAGTTAAAACAGATTTACTGTTGCAGCAGCTTAGCTATGCTAATAACAGCTTGTAGCTTTTTCAGCTGCCCTTTCAGTGCAAGTAACTTTGTCAACAGTGCTTAGAGGTAATGGGAGTAATGGAGAAGTTGTTGATTGGGCAATTACAGGATTGAAAGCATTAAAGAACCACTTCATCTAAATAGCGTGGGTAGAAAGATCATAGGCCATATAACATGATGGTTATAGAATAGAATATGCTGACAGCTTGGCAAAGCAAACGGGAAGATTGGAACATGACGATATACTAAAAATCCACACAATGATAATAATAATAATAATAATAACAATAATTCTGTCCCTTTGTGATATTTCAGAAAAGTAATTATTTTGTCAATACTGCATAGCTGTATGTTGTTAGTAACTAAAATTATCATTCTGTTGAAATTAATTACCTTTTTTTATTATGCATGCACAGTTTTTTCCAATCTTCATCTTGCCCAAGGCAGCTGCATAGGTCCTTGAGGGATGCAGGCAGGTTTTTTTTTGTTGTATTTCTGAAGTCCAATTTAATTCAGACCCATTTCAGCATCTTGCAGAACCATCCTCTAGAGAGGACTGTAATGGCTAAGGTCAGTCAGGCTTTAAGCATGCACCTATAAGAAACCTCAGCACATAATGTATATTTTTGACTGGGGATCATTTCTTCTGGGATCAAATATGTAAATGGAAATACATCTGGGAAGAAAAACGAAACATATATACATTATATTAGAAAAACAAACATCACATTTCTATAAGCATAGCAAAGCTCTCAGTGGATAACAATTGGGAGGTACATATTGGTCATACAATAAACTCTACAGACAGGTTAGTCAACTAGAATTTGTCTATTAGTCAGTCAGAGTAGAGTAAGCCTGAAAAAAAGCTATTCAATAGCTCTTGTATGTATAAAATGAATTTTCTTTGTTATGTCACTACTACAATGCAGTCAGAGTATATCTGTAGCTTCTTCCTACTTATTTGAATCCTTTATTCTATGAATTAACACATACTCCAACCTCAGCCTCTTTCCAGAATGGTTCAGCTGTGTTTTATGAACTTATAAACCACTAGCTGTGCAGCAAATATACATTGATGGTAGACCTGAAAAGAGAAAAATACTGCATTCTTTCCAGCACAACCACTCTTAAAAAGGTATATATAAACATCACAAGCACATCCCTGCCACATCACTGAGGTAAACAACACCTATTATTGTGTGTGTTGTTCTTTGGATGAAATCCTGCTCATGCTGTTTTTGCATCAACAACTTGATCACAGTTGATTGTGCCATGTCACAGTCTGGAGAACCTCATTGACCTGTTACCTGATACCTGCTGCTTTAAAAAAAAAAAAAAAAAAAAAACATTTTATCATAAATTGTAATTCCTTAGAGTGTCTTAGTTTCAACTTGACAAAATATAGCAGTAGTCATGGTCAAATTTAATGTGTTTTTGAACAGTACTGTATGTGGCACAATGAAATGTGTCTACCACTCTTCATGAACAGTACAATTTCAGAAGCTTGGTGTCCAATGAAAAACTCATACAGGTATTTGGTAAACTGCTGGAATAAAAAAAATGTCTTATCTGTACTGGGCTGTCTCCTTGGAGTTTTAAATTTATCACAGTATGGGTAGTTATACAGTAGAAGAGGAACACCAACTTACACTATATTACTAAAAGTATTCACTCAACCAACCAAAGAATTGACAAGGTGTTCTAATCACTTCCATGCAGACCGCTTCTACTATTGCTTTCATTTAATGATGCACCCAATGTTCTCATTTGCTTAAAGGCCTGGACTGGAGGTATGTCAGTTCAACACCCAGACTCTTCTTCTACAAAGCCATGTTTTTCTAATAGATAAACTGTACTGTATACTACAATGTACCATTGTCTAGCTCAAATATGAAAAACCTGCCCTGAAAAACATGTTATCTGGATCGGAGCATATATAGCTTTGAGCTTTGATTGTGCCTTTCCACATAAGCCTGCTCTCAATTCTAAAGACACTAATACAACCTCAGATACAGGGTTTTGTGCTAAATGCTGATAAGAGGACAAATGGTTACTCTTTTTTTCTTTATAAAAACTCATTTCAAATTTTAATGTATATGTCCACAAAACAGTTTTTCACTTTGCCTTAGTCCATTTCAAATGAGCTTCGTCCAGAAAAGACGGTGGTATTTCTGGATCACGTTCCCATATGCCATCTTCTTTGCACGATACATCTTTGACCTGTATTTCTGTGGATGGCATAGTTAATTGTGTTCATAGGCGATAATTTTTGGAAATGTTTGTGAACCAATGCAGCTATTTGATGCTTTTTTTTTTAATGCAGTGCTGCCTGAGGGCCCGATGATCATGGGCATCCAATATTGATTTTTAGCCTTGTCTTTGCACACACAGACTTCTCCAACTTCTTTTTATCGTTTCATGACATTGTGCACTAAAATGATGAGATGTTCAAAGTATTTTTTGCAGTTTCAACATTTTCACGCTTCACCTGGTACTTTTAGCCTAGCAATAACCAGTTTAGGCTGTTTGAGGGACTCCCTGGCTTCAGAATTACTCTGCCTGTGAGGGAAAAGCTAACGGTCGATTTATGACTGACTCCTAGATAGTTCATGCCAGAACACCTGTTGGATTTAAAAAAAAAATCATAATTAATTAATTGAGTTGCTCTGGAGATTATATACCTAATGTTGTTAGCAGTTTAGTCTTAAACTCCCAGACTTATTATCAATCATGTAGATGGAAAGCAAACCAAGTCTCCATATTTATCAAAAATATCTTTTCTTAGTTGTAGCACATGCAGTACATAGGTCATGTCCGACATATTCACGCCACTGAAAATGTTGAGAATGTGGTTTAAGCAAGGGCGACTAGCTCTGTGGAACTATTATCTGCGATTCTTCTAACTGGTCTAACTGGTACATTATGCAGCAGTACATTAATGACTAACATCGATTATCTCAGTTGTTCTCCTGACTGAAGTTTGGTGTGTTTATAGCATCCTGCCATGCAATTGCATTTGTCCCTAACCATCGGGAGCCCTCTCTTTAACTTTTATTGAGTGGAAAAAAGTTAGCATTCATCCTCCAGCTTTACTGTTTATATTAAGCTAACCATAGCTGTATAGCTAGCCACCACATAGCACATCATTATATACCAGCTAGCCCAACTTCAGTAACCCTACAAATGCCACTACCATTTAGTTTTCTGTCTTCATTTATGTCTGAAGTGATGGCAGAGCTGTACCTTTTCATTTTTCAGAAATCTCTCAGTCAGAACATGGTGTATCATCTTTAGCGTGCTAACTCCCTGCTAACTTCGAACTCCATTAAACTTCAGAGATTCTGTTTTGGTGCATGCCTGGATGTTAAACTTAATTTTTACACCTGTTACACCTAGTAAACACTCTAACAAATATGTTTTAATATATTTATTTATTTAATTTTCAGTTTAAGGCTGCACTTTATGTGTGAAAATGCCTTTAGAAGACGAGATTGAAGGAATCTGACAGTGCAGCAAGGGGGAAGTCAAGCTGGGTCAGCTGCTGCACTTGGGGATACAGACTTCTGAACAGAACTGACAGGAAGCTCCTGGTGTTCACATGGAGGAGGTTGATCGATCTCTTACAAGGGCTGATACTTGTTTTCCAAGTGTACAACCTGGATGCAAAACCTCTGAAATTAGAATATGGATTTAAAGGCTTTGATTAGCGTTTACTGCTCAAGCTTAGTGTTCAGTTTGAAGTAGTCTGAAAGATAGAAACAGACATTATGCCTGCAAAACCAGCTTAATGGGGAAAAATAGGAAAGCCTGACATCCTTAGTAGGTTGGGTCTTATGTTTAGGCAAAAACAAAATGTAATAGTTTGTCTCAGATCTAAAACAGCACATTCACACAGGATAAAGCTAAAGTTTAGGACTGGATCCTGCTTACATTTATTTCAAATGCAAACTATTCCCTGCACTGGTCAACGCTCAGTGCTCACTGCCTGAACCTGCAAACTAAAAATGTTGTATGGGTATTTATGCAAGCTACAGTATCTGAGGAAATGCAAGAATTTGTATACCCTTATTCTCATGCCTTTTGGGGGGAAATTCTCATTCTATTAATGTGAAACAGCAAACTGCTTTTAAGGAACTGAAACAAAAGATAATTTCATCCCACATAGCCTAGTTTCATTATAATAGCTTATAAAAATGATTGTTTATTTAAACTATACAAAAATGGCAAAATAAATTGGATAGCTGCTTTGTCATTTTATTTTACTATTAATTGTATTTCTTTTAAGCAACACAACTTGGATTATTGGCTTTGAGAGACAGTACACAAATCACAAATAGGAACAGAAGTAGCAGCAGCAGCATTAGTGGTACTATTAGAGGTAGTTATGTTCTCTTTCTTTCACTGTGTCTCTGTTCTCGCCTGTGGCAGCTGGATATGGCCTCTGTTGATAATTAATCAAGACAAGTTCTGGCATGGGCACAGGAGTCTGTTCTGTTAGGGGTGCAGTGTGTAGTGACCCATTGACTAATAAGGTCCCCTGAGGTGAAACTGCATCAGAGCATTAGAGGCCTGAAATTTCAAATCTTGCACTCGTCTCCACCTTCCCCTGGGAGGAAGTACAAAGACTAAAAGACTTGCATGCCTATGATTTCATGCACATAATTTATTCATTTTATCTAATCTCTGTGTCAGCCCATCTTCCTGACTATGGTATCTGACCAAGTGTCACAAAGGAATAAGTGATTACTATAAGAACAGGTTGAAAATTTCTAAGTAGACTGAGTGTATAAACACCAGTATAAAAGATATCTGTAATCAACGTTTAAACTGAAACTGACCTTCAACCTCAAATATATAATATACAATTACAAAAATTTACACGTTGGCATTGAAACTGGGTAATACATTAACAAACCTATCACAATAATTATTGGGTGAAAAGTGATCTTTGTGTTTCCCAAATGGACAAAATAAAGTCCTCATTACTGCTCTTGCTACTCTTAGTTTTTCTCTACAACATGAAGGTGTTTAAGGGAGGCAAAACAATTCTGTTGATAATGTTTTCAACATTTTTAAATAAAATATATATCTATATATATATATATAAATTGTCTATGTATAATGAACCACTTAAAAATAATAAGACCCACAAAGCTACCCCTTTTCTAAGAGCTTACTGAATGTGCACTGAAACACTGCATCATATATTTGGTAGGCAAGGCAAGGCAAGTTTATTTGTATAGCACAATTCAACAACAAGGTGATTCAAAGTGCTTTACAGAGACATTAGAAACAAAAACAAATAAAAAGCATGATTTAAAATTGATTAAAACAAGCAAACAAACAAACTAATTAACAAACAAACAAAACAGTATATAAAATCAAAACAGATAGAATCTGAACAGTAGATAAAATCAGTAGTTAAATGTAAGTTTTGAAATTTAAGCTTAAAAGTGTGGATTTGGTGCTTTATTCAAATGCAGCTGAGAATAGGTGAGTCTTCAACCTGGATTTAAATAAACTGAGTGTTTCAGCTGATCTGAGGCTTTCTGGGAGTTTGTTCCAGATATAAGGAGCATAAAAGCTGAATGCAGCTTCTCCGTGTCTGGTTCTGACTCTGGGAACTGATAAAAGACCAGATCCAGATGACCTGAGGGATCTGGAAGGTTCATACTGGGTCAGGAGGTCACTGATGTAGGCAGTATATAATTAATTTTTACTATGTTAATTTTGCATGCTAATATTTAGCTAGCTCATGGAAATGTCATTGCTGTTAATATCTAAATGTCACTGTCAAAACCACTGCACTAGGCTCATATGGCAACAAAACAAAGCTTTTCCCACAATTTTAGAAAGTAGTTGATAGCACAGAAAAAAAAAGAAATCTGCTATATTATTTAAATAACCATCAATTAAGTGACCATCTAGTAATTGATCAGGTTATGTCCTTGGCCTCAGTTATCAGCTTCATGAATCACAATTGTCTATGTCTTGGCTTTAAGTGTCACACTAGTACATCCAGGAATCCATTTTAATTTCAGCTTCAGCTGCAGACAATAAGTCAATATACACTCGTATTTATCATATAAAAGAGCATTAGTTGGTGGGTCATCAATCTGTTAGAGCTGCATTCTTTTTCTATGCCCTGTCAGGTTAAGTCAGGATAAAGAAATAGATCTTTGCTCCTCTTTCAAACATTCTTTACCCTTGTGTGATTGGCTCTTTGATCTGTGAGAAGCAGCTGTTTACCAAGCCAATTGTACAAGACCACAAACCCCAGTACGGCATTCTCTGACACAGCAGACTTTGATTTTATTTTTGCTCTCTTTCCTCTCTGTCACATGGTTAAGTCTGTCACAGCTAATTTGTGTCTCAAAATAGGTCTTTGAAGATCTAAACAGGAATGCACCGACATGAAAATATGAACAGTTAGGAAGACAGATGATTTATACATGGCATTGATTATGAAGACTAAATATTCTGCAGGTGGAATAAAAGTTGATTTCCTATAAGTGTACATATATTTTACAACAGTATAACAGAAACAATTCAAAATAGAGAGCCAAATAAAAGTAATAAGGTTGTATGTTTTCCTTTATATTCCTTTTTGTTTTAGTTTGAATGTTGAGTAGTTAATGTTAAATATAACCATTAAAGCAGAGCATTTTTCATAAATGTTTCATATGAAGTCAACTAAGTAAAAACACATTTTGTCACTCCCAAATGATAATGAACATGCCATAAGGAAAGTTTTCAGGGTGTCATGAAAGCACTAAGGTTTTTAAGGAGAACAAAGGAGGGGAGAGCTGTCCTCAGTACAGATTATGCCACACTGAGTTTTTATGGAGGATGAACCACAGACAGATATCTTAGCATATGCTGGCTTGTGGGCACAAGGGAACAACAAACTCCAGTCTTTATCCTGAGAGAGGCAGGAAGGAGAAGTCACCTTGATTAAATTAGTTGTATATGAAAATGGGGTTATGCCTATTGGGAGTACGTGACAAGGGCTTATAAACCTCGCCTTTCACAACCCTGTGAGAATGACTTTTTAATTTCCTCCTTTTTGTTGCATGTTATATTTGTCTCTCTTTCTTTTGTCCCGCAAGGCCTTTGTGTGTCAGGATCAGGATCAATGTGGCATTCTCATTTGGGTACTGTCCCCTCTACTCATTCACATTTTAAGATTCTATTAGCATCTTCCAAAACAGATTCTCCCTGGGTTTTCTTTCCCTTATTCTTCTCTCTCGCTCTCGCTCTGTCTCGCTTTTTTTTTTTTTTTTCAAATAAGCTATGGCCTACCTCTTACACAGTTTTGCCTTTTGTCCTCTGCTATTGTATGGCATGCCATTTCACTATTTAAACCACTAAAATACTGTATTTTCCTAATTTAAATCTGAAATAGATCGGTCTGTCCTAATCAGGTGTCATGTTAATGTACCCAAACTTAAGTGATTTAATCCCTTTTCAAACAAATGGGAATGATTAAAGATGGCAAATTATTAAATGTTACTAAATTATACTCTGGCACTATAATAGATTCATTACCGCTATTGGTAATAGAGAAAAGGCTTTTTCTGTCATCTCTGCTCAAGCGTCTGATTAGTGCTCTCCCATCCCAGTTATAGAAGACGTTTTTCTAATCATTTTGGGATTTTGTTTGCAAAGACAAATTCTGTTAAAAGTTGTTCACATGTACTTAGGCATTCACTTTGAGTTAAATGACACTCTTAAAACTAGCATTGCCCACTCAGTGTTTTTCTTGCATTTCTGCTGCTGTATGCATCAAACGCTTAGCAAGGTCACCTGCCAAAGACTCCAGTCTTGTTCCTAATTCCAACTTTGCCTATGCCAGCATTCTACAAGTGAGTTTGTAAGAAGTCAAATATTATAGTAACAATGTAACCACAGGACCTGATGTGGCAGTTGCTGTAAACTAAGCTAAAGCAGCTAAAGATTTGCAGAAATTGGACAATACAACAAACAAAGATCTGAACCATACCAGCAAATCTTCAACACAATGGCTGAAATGCTGTACCGGGACCTTGAGAGAGCTGTGCATAAATGAATTTCCACAAACCTCAATGAACAAAGGAAAAAGGGTCAAAGAATGACCAGAATTCCTCCACAATGATCAAAGAGACTGATAAATTCATACAGAATACAGTTGCTTATTGCTCTTAAATGTGATTATACAAGCTATTGAATAATAGGTTGTATGCATAATGTCCAGGGAAACCTTGTTTTCACATGACTGTGTAGAATGTGAACTATAACATTAAAGAGTATAAGGGCTGCTGCTTCTCTAAAAACAAATGCTACACTTAATATGAGCAAGTGCTTTGCATGCATATAACTCAAGTAGCACAATGGCACTCCATAATGCTAGTGTAGTCAGGCAGATTAGCCAGAACATTTTGTAAGTAAAGTTGTGTGTAAATATAGTGTATATTTTTTTAAATTGTTATGGATCAGTTACAACAAATTCACAACCAAAAGCTTTAACGTTGTGATGTATTTGGCTTTAAATATGGTGTTTGTTCAATTTTACAGGTCTCCCTGTTTGACTTTATAGTATGTTGATTTGGTCTACCAGAATGTTTTGGCTTTCTTTCTTTCTGCTTGTATCCTCATGAATACAAAATGCTTGGAGAGCAATTCCACTTTTAGTAGCATGTAAAGAAAATAAACCCATTTCTACACAGACTTACAGTACAATCACCTACATCCTATTTCTTGCGGTATGCGTGTTTGTTTTTTTTTACTTCTACATAGTAACTTTTAGACTAATTGCCAGTGTTTGTTAAAGTGTTATTCATAGGAATGAAATTGTCATACAGTATGTCCCCATGTGTACACTACTTGTAAAAGTCCTAATTATCACAGTAGCCAGCTGTAGTTTACTTGAGTGAATGGCAGGGGAAATACAGAGAGGTTTTCTCTCCGATGAAGTTTTATTTTCTTCTCTCCTACCCCTTTGGGGATGTGGAGGTGTTCTTTTTGTTGCTGTGCATCGTTTTGCTATGTATTGTACAGTGACTGTTATTTTATTTATTCATTTAATTTTTCTCTTGCACATTTTTCAGGCAAGCAGAAATGCTTGCTTTCAGTAGGCGTAAATGCTAAGGAATGTACACCCAGAAGTCTCTCTTTCTCTCACTCTCTCTCACTCTCTCTCTCACACACACACACACACACACACACACACACACACACACACACACACACACACACACACACACACACACACACACACACACAAACCCCAAAAACAAACAAAAAACCCATGCCTGCTTCTTTAACTGGCTGGTTTTGAGATTAAATTTGCTAAATACTTTACACTGTGAGAAAATAAATAGGTAAATACATAAAATAAGGGCTAGAATGTCTTGCTGTTGAAATCCATTGTGTACAGAAGTGTGCTGGCAGATGATTGTGGATACTCATTTATTTATAGTATAAAAGAGTTGTGTTTATTGTTTGAATTTTATTTTGTGTAGATTAATGGTAATGGCTTCATAGGAGCACAGTCATGCTTGTTAGGTTGGAGTGATTCTAAACTGACGGTAGGTATGAATGTGAGAGTATGTGTCTCTGTATTAGTCTTGTGATAGACTGTGACCTCTCTAGGGTGCACTCCAGCTTTCGCCCTATGTCAGCTAAGATAGATCTAACCCTTCTATGACCCTAAGTTTGATGAACAGTTAGGAAAATGGAGAAGAATAACATTTAGGGAAATACACTTGACTACAGTGCGTGAAATAGATACATAATTTAACAATTCATCCATAACAAAAATGTAACTTGTCTAGAGATTTAAGATCATGACTCATGCTGGCATTTATTATCCCTAGAAGAGGAATAAAGTTTTTTTTAGCAGCATTGCCTATGAAAAATATGATCTGTTACCATGATGAAAGTGTTTTACAATTGTCATTTAAAAAAAAAAAAAAATCATAGCTGCACCAAAGCCCAGGTGTTCCTATTACAAATATATCATATATATGTCACACCAAGAAAAATGAAGGTTGTAAGAAAAATATAGTAATGATAATTACTACATCATCATTAATATGACCATTTATTCAGAACTGAAGAAATAAAAAAAATAATAAGATAGCGTCGTATGCAAAACACTGCACAGCATCTGCATATAAACTGTCCAATGTGATGTATGATCTAAAAAGATGCAACACAGTAGGTTGAGTGGATAAAGATTTTTTTTCTAAATGTTATTTATACATAAGACCTAAGTCCTTCCATTTTCTTGCTCTTACTCAATACAGTGTATCTATAAACCTATCCTTGTAAATGTCATTCTTTAGGGATTTTGAACTCTCCTGATAGGTGCAAGCATTAACACAAACCAAGAACACGAAGGCCACAGCCTTCTGTATTATCTCCCTCTCACAGAGTAAGGACGCAGGACATTAATCACTGCAAAGTCACACTTGACCACGTGTGCACACACGCACACACACACTTGTCCTTCAGAGCGAGAGCTGATTTAGGTAAACATATGTAACCATGGTCTCAGTCACTATTAGTATTTGTTC